>NC_138755.1:28630005-29280738 GCF_965113315.1 Podarcis vaucheri | reverse complement strand
GCAACTGACATGCATGGATAGCAATTCTGAGGTTTAAAAAGTAACAGCAACAAGTGCCTTGAAAACACATCTATCTGTAAAGGTAAAGGTAAAGGGACCCCTGACTGTTAAGTCCAGTCGTGGACAACTCTGGGGTTGCGGCGCTCATCTTGCATTACTGGCTGAGGGAGCCAGCGTTTGTCCGCAGACAGCTTCCGGGTCATGTGCCCAGCATAACAAAGCCACTTCTGGCGAACCACAGAAGAGCAGCACACGGAAACACCATTTACCTTCCTGCCAGAGCAGTACCTATTTATCTGCTTGCACTTTGACGTGCTTTCAAACTGCTAAGTTGGCAGGAGCAGGGACCGAGCAACGGGAGCTCACCCCGTCGCGGGGATTCGAACCGCCAACCTTCTGATCGGCAAGCCCTAGGCTCTGTGCTTTAGACCACAGCGCCACCCGCGTACAAGTCCTTTAAACCTTGCTGGGAATGTGGTCCCTTTCGTCTCAAACCTCCCATCACTTAAGTCTCAAATGGCACCCCTAACTACTAGAACATGTAACTGACTATTATACTGTCTGAAATTGACCAACCTGTTAGGAACTGGATTCTGGCTGCTGAACAGCTTCTTAGAGCATCCAATGACCATGTCTCTGTTTTTAAAGCAGAAACTAAAGATGGGCAAAGCTTTGTCCGATGAGCAGATTTTTCCATTGGCTTGAGGCCTGGACCCAGCAACCTTCTGGCTTCATGTAAATTACATATATTATGGATTATTTACAGCATTGGCTGGAACCTTTGTTGGCTCCCATATACAGGTCTATTGTTACTTTTTTTAACCATTCCGTTGTGCAGAATTTTGGCCAGTCCTCAGAACCAGCTGTGCTAGTCCTCTGCACAGGTTGTGGTTAGCTAATGCCCAGAAGTCTTGCAGAAGTGTCCTTGAGCCATATTTAGGGAGAGTAGGCTTCTTTCAAAAATGAGGATCTAGAGTAAGAATGACTGCACACAACAACAACAACAACAGCCACCAAATGGTACAAAATGACAGTCTTTTTCTGTTCTGAGAGTCATTGCAATATTGCTGATCGCTGTATAACTATGTGTTGTTAGAGTTTTACAAGGCTCCTTGGGGAGCCACAGCAACTTGGCTAACTTTAAGGACTATATTTTGGCCTGGCCAGCTCTGATCCTAGAGCCTTTAGTGTCTCAGCATTCCTCAGGTTGCTAGAAATGTTTACTTTCCCTTACTGCTTTCAGACTTCTGTCAGATGCACCTAGATACAGAATGCATTTATGATGCAGTAAGGGCAGCTGCAGGGACGCAGGTGGTACTGTGGGTTAAACCACAGAGCCTAGGACTTGCCGATCAGAAGGTCGGCGGTTTGAATCCCCGCGACGGGGTGAGCTCCTGTTGCTCGGTCCCTGCTCCTGCCAATAACATAACTCCCAACAGCTATGGGGAGGAAAGGGCAGGCCAGAGTGGTGCAAATTCCTTTTTAATATTAATATTTTTTATTGAAAATGCTTCAATTATAAAGAAATAAAGTGATGCAAAGAAAAAGAGAAAAATGAAAGAAAAATAAACTGCATGAAAATGTGTAAAACGAAACAATATATGTTTATAAACAATAAGTTTGAAATAACAACAACAACAATTTATTTGTACCCCTATATATGAAAACATAGTAAATGATTAAACCTTAAAAAGCTTCCCTATAGAGGGATGCCTTCAGATGTCTTCTGAAGGTTGTATAATTACTTATCTCCTTGGCTCGGGGGTCAGATAACTATACTGTCCAACATTTCTCCGATGAAAATAGGGGTGTCGTAAGGAAAAGTGGGACATACCGAGTTCATTTTTTTTTAAAAAAAGATATTTATTAAAGTTTTCAAAGTATTACAAAAAGATAAAAAAGAAAAAAGAAAAATACAAAATAAAAATAGTTAAAAACAATTCAATCTTTCAATAACTTATCTTTCATTTGCTTATTTCCCGGACCTCCTCGCGCCTCCCTTTTCTGTATTCCAGTTCAGTTTGTTAGTTCAGCAAATCCCTCCCCTCTTTGTTTATCCTAATCTTCAATCTTAAAATATTATAACATTGGGTTTTTACCTATTAATAGTCCATTTTCTCATATTCCCTTATAACATTACAGCTATAAACCACTTAATTTCTATCCAACATCATTCTAACATTCATTAATTTTACAATATTTCTGTAGATAGTCTTTAAACTTTTTCCAGTCTTCTTCCATCAACTCTTCTCCCTGGTCTCGGATTCTGCCAGTCATTTCTGCCAGTTCCATATAGTCCATCACCTTCATCTGCCATTCTTCGAAGGTGGGTAGATCTTGTGTCTTCCAATACTTTGCGATAAGTATTCTTGCTGCTGTGGTGGCATACATGAAAAAAGTTCTATCCTTCTTTAACACCTTCTGGCCGACAATGCCCAGAAGGAAGGCCTCCGGTTTCTTAGGGAAGGTGTACTTAAACACCTTTTTTAACTCGTTGTAAATCATTTCCCAGAAGGCCTTCACTCTTGGACAAGTCCACCAAAGGTGAAAGAATGTCCCCTCAGCTTCCTTACACTTCCAACATTTATTATCGGACAAATGGTATATCTTAGCCAGCTTGACCGGGGTCATGTACCACCTGTATACCATTTTCATAATATTTTCTTTCAGAGCATTACATGCAGTAAACTTCATACCGGTGGTCCATAACCTCTCCCAGTCTTCAGACATGATAGTATAACCAATGTCCTGAGCCCATTTTATCATGGCTGATTTAACTGTCTCATCCTGAGTATTCCATTTAAGCAGCAAGTTATACATTCTCGATAATAACTTGGTCTTTGGTTCTAACAACTCTGTCTCAAGTTTCGATTTTTCCACCTGGAATCCTGTTTTTTTGTCTAGCTTAAAAACCTCATTAATTTGGGCATAATGAAGCCAATCTTGCACCTTACCCTTTAGTTTTTCAAAGCTCTGCAACCTCCAATTATCTCCAATGTTTTCTATTATTTCCCAATATTTCGGCCAGCCGGCCTCCATATTAGGTTTTTTCCGAGCCTTGGCCTCTATTGGTGATACCCACCTCGGAGTTTTGCTTTCCAATAAGTCTTTGTATTTTTTCCAGACCATAAATATTGCTTTTCTGACAATATGGTTTTTAAACATTCCGTATCTTCCTTTAACTTTTCAGTGCTGCTGGGGTCATCCCTTTTCCTTGCCCCATGCCTCCCGTGTTTAGATTTGAAGCCCTAGTGGCCAGAACAGCTGTAGCCATCATGCATTGCTGTGCCAGAATAGTTGCAGAGGCATAGTGGGAATAGTGAAACATGACAGCAGCCACAGCTCTTACTCTGACTGCTTCAACTTTTTTCAAAATGTGGAAGGGGGAAGGGAGGGGCGAGGAAATATGCCATGGGTACCCTTTTTTTATATGGATCCCGTTCGCAACCAGAGGTACCACTGTATTGATTTGTTCTGACTGGAATAGTTTTACTTGCTTTTATAATGGGATAGTCTATTGTTGTAACCTGCTCTAGGACCTTATGGTGAAGAGCAGGTAAGAAATCTTATAAATAAACACAGTCGTGCCATCATATACAAGAAATCTAGCTCAAAATGAATAGCAATTTTCACATTTCCCAGTTGGATAACTATATTAATTTTATGAACACATGAATTAACTCCATCCATATTTTTTTACATTTGTGGATTCAAGCCAGTGTTTCAGAATTGTAGGCAGCAGAAGGAAAGTGCCACTTGTTTTTACTGCTTAGACATTCTCTGCAATAAGTTCTAAAGCAAGTTATCCAACAACTTTTTACTCTGGCATTACCTAGCAAAATTAATGCAACTTCTTAGAAAAGTTGCAACCTAATTGCTTTTAGGTTAGACGTTACTGGGTGCACCAGATCCTTTATATTGTGTTGACTGCAAGGAGTTTAACAGTGTAATCTTTCTCTGCTCAGAAAAGTAAGCTCCATTGAATTCAATGGGGCTTATTCCCAGGTAAGTTTGTGTGCACGACTGTGGCCTAATATATCTATTGGAGCATTGCCTGTTGAAGTAATGATGTTGAACATGCCATTCTCTCTCTCTCTCTCTCTCTCTCTCTCTCTCTCTCTCTCGGACACTTTTCAAAGGAGACCAGTCACTGGCATAAGGAGGAAAAGTGTGGATACAGAGAACGCACATTTACAAATAACACCAGATATTTTCCAGCTCTCCTCTTGGTATTCCATTCTAATGTGCTGCATAATATCAAAGCTCCCTTTCAGACAATTGGGGCTGATGGCATGGATATTAAAACTGTTTTTTAAAAGTGTGTTGTTTCAGCAAGTAACCTGGAAAACCAGTCTAGGAAGTGGAAAATATTGCAAGCTAGACATTACTTGGCCTGAGCTGGCACAAATGGAAATTAAAGATGGTGGAACTTTTGCTGAATA
Organism: Podarcis vaucheri; assembly: GCF_965113315.1. Taxonomy (NCBI): domain Eukaryota; kingdom Metazoa; phylum Chordata; class Lepidosauria; order Squamata; family Lacertidae; genus Podarcis; species Podarcis vaucheri. The sequence continues at coordinate 29,276,296 of NC_138755.1, read as the reverse complement.
GTATGCTTTTCAGCTCCACGTTTTGGCTGACATTTTCACTCCAGGGAATGTTTACAAATGATGCCCTGCCAGCATAATGAAAACTCCGTGCACTGAAATGGCAACAGTTTATTTGTTGTGATCAATGGGACTGAGGAGGACTAAATCCAAGTATTTCACCTCAGTTGTGTCGTGGATCACAACTTTAAGCTATTCCGTATGTAAATGCTCCCAACCACAATCTGCTTATATAATACATACTATGAAGGAACAAAGAGGCAGAGGTTTAAAGGCTTTGGAGAAGACAAAACAACTCTTCACAGCTTTGTTTCATTTCATTTCATTTTAAATGCTCTGTCCTTTTTTGAAAATTTGTCTGTACACATCATGTCCACCCCTGAATTCAAGAACGGCACTGTTTCAGGGCATCCATTTTAGGATTGCCATATGTCCTCTTTTTCCAGGACATGTCCTCTTTTTCATGGGTATATAAAATGAGAGTCATCATAGTGATCCATAGTTAAAAGTAGAATTCGACAAATGTGTGGATTCCACACTTGAGATGACACGGTAGCATCACAACTCTCCAGACCATCTCTGTATCGCAGGCGGTTGGACTAGATGACCCTTGCAGTCGCTTCCAACCCTACCAGTCTATTATTCTATGATTCTGGTGGTTTCATTGAACTTTGAAACAGCATGGGAAACAAGCTGTTCTCTTGGGGTGTCCCCAAAAGTAATTGGATAGAGTAGGAGTCTCTCAGCCCAGGAGGATAGCCTAGGCAGTTATATGAATGCCACTGAGAGGGGCAGGAGAACTCACTTGTATACCCCTATCTTGTCCACTTTCCAAGTCAAGTCATCCACCGAGGTGAATTTTTTCACACCGTAACATTATTTGAGTTCTATAGGCACAAAGGAGCAGTAACTGCACCAATCCTTTCAAATTCTTTGTGTATAAGGGGAGAGGGCAATACTCAGCCACACAGCCCGTGACACACTTTATGCTTTCCACAGTGTTTGATCTTTCTAAAACAACACACGAAGCGAAACACAGGAATCCTTTGAAATTCACACTTCTCTGAAATTTGCAGTTGGTTCTCCAGCCAAGGAATGTGTCCAAATACATAAACACTAAGATAAAGTGTACATATGAATGAATATATTAGTGAAAATAACATACAAAATGCATTGTATGAGGTAAATTGAAGGGAGAAGATGTTTTAATATAGCTTTTTTAAAAAACAAAAATAGAATTGTCAAATATATATTTTATGTTGGTTTTATTGTATATATATGCTTAAAATATTGTAAGTCCCTTTGAGTTACAGTAGCAAAAAGGTGACTAATGAATAATAATAAAATGATGTCAAATTTTCATGAGGACGTCTCAATTCATTTATTTATTGCAAACAGGTGCAGAAATGTGGAGAACTGAACTTAAGACAGAAAAATGGGAACTCAGAGGGGTGTGTGTGTGGAATTGACACATTCACCCACCCCTGGTGATTTGTAGCCATTAATAGCATTAGCTTACATGAATTTGTCTAATCCCCTTTTTAAATCATCCAGGGTGGTAGCCATCATTACTTCTTGTGACTGCAAATTCCATACTTCAGCTATGTGCTGTGTGAACAACTGTCTTCTTTTCTTTACCCTGAACCTTGTGACATTTAGTTTTATTAGATATCCCCAAGTTCCATGCATAATTTTGTATACCTCTATCATGTCTGCCCTTACTAATCTTTTTGCTAAGCTAAAAAGCCCTGGGGCACTGCAGGAAATTAAAATGGCCTCTCCCAGCCACCATCAGTCCTGCTACAGTCAGTGATGGGACTATCAGTGTTAGAGGGGTCCCAGGACCACCTCAAACCTGGCCTTGCTCCCACCTATGTGGTTCCTTTATTGATGCCTCCATTCAAATGATGGAGCTTTAAATAGGCTGCATGTTGCTTTCATGCTTTATTATAATGTCAGGATGTTGAAGAGAAGTTTTGTACCTACCCAGTCCACCATGGGAGCAACTCTAAAGTCAGCAAGAAGCCACAATTGTGTTCTTCTACTGTTTGATGTGTATAGCTGCTCTCGTTTTGTAGAGCCAAAGTTTGTTGACTTGAGATCCAGGTGCCTTCTGCATTATAATAATACATAATTTGACACACAGGAAGAATGGGGAAGAGGTACCTGCGAGGACTGCTTCCACTCCCTCCACCCAACACACACTTTTCCTACCCTTTCAGATCAACAGTGTTTGTGGCTTTGGAGTACAAGAGGGTGATAGTGGCCTGCAAGTGTTTTTAAATGTCTCTCGCCTTAACTTGAGATGACTACATGATGCAGGCATCTTAATCCGATGCCATTAAACACTTTACAGCAAACTACGCCACCAAGCATATGTAAGATATACTTGATATGGTGCCATAATATGATTTCATAAAATATTTTAGAGCCTTTTACAACACTTTATTGGGACCATTTTGTTTTATCCTCCGCCTGTAAACTCTAGCAATTGTGAAATACCACTGTGCAGGCTAGGGAGATACTTCCTTTTCCTGAGTGTTGCACCCAGAATTCATCTAATATCTTCACCAACCAAGAGTGTAAGTGCAGACGGGAAGTGGAATTACTGAGTGCAGAAACACATGTTGTGTCGTGTGCATCTGGTTTCTTCAACTGGCAAAGCTAACAAACATTTTTTTTTTTAAAAAAAGATCCTTTCATTTATTACAGATTACATTTTTATGTTCCCTTTCTCAGATTTTGAATGCTGATAGAACTGTTTCTTAGTTGGCTCCACCTTCCTAGCCTAGTCCCCCCCCCCCCTTTTCTTCTGTTTGTAGCCTTTTGCCAATTCATTAACAGCCTATAAAGAATGTGTGCAATGCCAATTTGAGAAGGTGAGTCTGAGAAAAGATGCTTTTCTTGCTAAGGCCTGGGGAAGGAGAATTTTCTTGAAAAGACCTGTGGATCTAAAAACAATGGTATTTGCAGATGAGATTGGGATGATTTGTCAATGATGTAAATAGGATGCCACATCGGCAAAGCAGGGGATTGAGATCACCTTTACAGTGGTCATCGGGTTACAGACGCTCCATGTTACAGACGCTTCAGGTTACAGACTCCACTAACCCAGAAATAGTACCTTGGGTTAAGAACTTTGCTTCAGGATGAGAACAGAAATCGTGTGGTGGCAGCACGGCAGCAGCGGGAGGCCCCATTAGCTAAAGTGGTACCTCAGGTTAAGAACAGTTTCAGGTTAAGAACAGACCTCCAGAATGAATTAAGTTCTTAACCCGTGGTACCACTGTATTATGTTGAAGGAAACCATGGAGGAAAACTACGACGAAGTTGGCTCACAGGTAGCACTACACATCTGTAAATCTTCACATTACACAGGATAATTAATTCTTTCTCTCCCTTGCATTGAAGACAGTGTGCTGTGGTTGAAGAGCTCTTGTTCCATTTATGGTGGGAGTGACTTTGGGTCCAAGTCTTTTGGTAAGATGCATCTGAGGCAATGTCAGTCACAATCTCTTCTACTCTTGCTACAGTCTTAGCTCCGCTGTCTATTCAAGATAATAGGCAGGGTCACGTATTCTATATGGAGGAAGTCAGTTTCTTATTGGTCACTGCCAGAATGGAGATAGTGCAGGAACAGAGGAAGCTGCCTTATACTGAATCGGACCAATGGCACACCTAACTCAGTATTATCCACACGGACTGGCTGTGGCTCTCTACGTGGAGACAGAGATAGCTGTTTGGGGGCCAGGTTCCCCCACCCTGAAATAGATATACCGTATTTTTCGCTCTATAAGACGCACCAGACCAGAAGACGCACCTAGTTTTTGGGGGAGGAAAACAAGAAAAAAAATATTCTGAATCTCAGAAGCCAGAACAGCAAGAGGGATCGCTGCGCAGTGAAAGCAGCAATCCCTCTTGCTCTTTTGGCTTCTGGGATAGCAGCACAGCCTGTATTTGCTCCATAACACACACACACATTTCCCCTTACTTTTTAGGAGGGAAAAAGTGAGTCTTATAGAGCAAAAATACGGTATATATATATATATATATATAGTGTGTGTGTGTGTGTGTGTGTGTATGTTTCGATACTGTATTTTAGAAATACAGAAGTCGAGTAGTAGCTGAGTAAAGAAGTACTATCTTTTAACTGTCCCAATTCTTCCAACATTCGGTTTCATTGAGAGTCCCAGAATGCTAGTAATGCAAGGCCAGAGAGTTTGGTAACTGCTAGATCTGCTTCCTATAATACAAAAATGACTTTGATGGTAAAGCAAAAAATGTTTTTGCTGATATCAACAGAGCTGCATGCTTTTAAACAGCATAAGAATGTGGTCAGGTGAATTCTGTATGACATCACTGGTCACTAAAGATACACACAGTATAATTTTCATTCTCAAAAACAAATATCCTGCACTATAAAACAAGAAGTACACTTATGTAAGCATTTCGCATTATCAAAATCCCTTTTTCGTTATGATTCATACATATAGAATGTGCTTAATTGTTGCACTTTCAATGCTATGTTCTTGGATTATTAAAAGCAGACCTGGTGCAGAGAGTCAAAGGCAACAATTGTGAAATGATTTACAATATGGTCTCCGGTCCAGCATAATATGCCTTGTAAAAGTCTTTCTGTTGCAGAGGAAACAAGTACACAGCATTTTCACGGTATTGTCACAAGTCCTGTTGCCATGGGGAGAAATACTGAGTGGATGAAGTCATGACGTTCACTAAAAGGCGTCAGTAATGGGGCTTAATAATGTGTTGAAAACACTCAAATTAGAAAGGAATCTCTTTGTACCAGACAAATATAAACTCTGAAAAATGAAATATTGTGATGTGAAAATTAGCTGAGATCTGAACAATACCGCCACGTAGACCGGTTGCTGAACATTGTGAGAGCCTTGAGCAAGCAGATGCGCAAAAGGGAACTTTGACATGCACCTGTAACCACAGCCAGCCCAAGGCAAAGGACAAAATGGCAAATCTAACTCTTCCATTCTATGTACAGAAGCCAGATGGACTGGCAGCGAAATCTTATTTCCATAGTGGCAATGGAATACCATCCATCAGGACACCTGCAGCACCAACCTACTTGCGGGGTGGCATGACAAGCACACATAGCTCTGATCACCAACAGAAGGGAATGGCTGGATAGCTCAGCAGGAAGGATTGGGGGCTGCTACCTATCACCTGAGAGGGATGTGGGTGGCGCTGTGGGTTACACCACAGAGCCTAGGACTTGCCAATCAGAAGGTTGCTGTTCGAATCCCCGCAACGGGGTGAGCTCCTGTTGCTCGGTCCCTGCTCCTGCCAACCTAGCAGTTCGAAAGATCATAAAAGTGCAAGTAGATTAATAGGTACCGCTCTGGCGTGAAGGTAAACGGCGTTTCTGTGCGCTGCTCTGTTTCGCCAGAAGCGGCTTAGTCATGCCCGGAAGCTGTACGCCGGCTCCCTCAGCCAATAAAGCGAGATGAGCGCCGCAACCCCAGAGTCGGTCACGACTGGACCTAATGGTCAGGGGTCCCTTCACCTACCACTTTACTTTGCCTACCACCTGAGGTGATTTCCTCACTCTCCCGAATGGTAGGGCCAGCTCTGCCTGAAGCCTGCCCATTTCTGTGTTAGTTCATCTTTGGAAATTCCAGTAGAACAGCAAAGGGAAAAGGGAAAGGGCACTGTCTGCTTGTCAACAGTCCTCAAAATGTATGAAGCTGCTCCGAGGAATCATTTTTAAGGGATCATCAGGTTTCACAATGGGAAATAGATTTTGCCTACATCAATATTCTAAAAGTCCCTGCTCTGACAAAATACATGTAGGAATTTTGAAAGAAGCTGAAGGGGTGCTGATAAACATAGGAGCCAACTCCTCGTGGCTAAGGGGGCTTTGCCAGTAAAATATTTGATGGGTCCGCCCCATCAAAGTTGATGGGCATTGCCATTTAAATGACATGTGTGCACTGCATCATGTGATCAATTATGCAGGGCAGGGCTTACCTGAGCTTCCCCAATATTTTATTCAAGTTGTCACCCCTGCAATTTATTATGATGGTCTGAGACCAGCTTGTATAAAGATACATGAAATGCTTCTGGAGAGTCACACAGTCTCATAAGGGTTGGTTCACAGATGAGTTTTCAGTAAGAGGCAGAAAGGCCCTTTTGCTGCATAAAGTACTTTTATCCTTAGTTTCCTGCTGGAATGGTCATACTTGAAAGTGCCACAAAATCAATAAGTATTGACTGAAACCACCCTACAAATAGCTGTTTTTAGGTGCTTTCTTCATAAGAAGTAAGGGGTTGAGGAACTTATAGGTCTTATGTTTACAAGGGGGGTGCAGCTCTAGAGAGACATTGTAAAATAAATGCCTTAAAAACACCACCACCACAGATCAAGTAATGGCAATGTGCAAAATATCTGACAACTTTGAGCACTGCAAGACTTTGGCAGGCAGGCAGGCTTCATGGAAAACATCTGCATACTCATTATTAGAGCTGTAACTGCTGCTCGGTTGTGGAAATCAGTTGCTTTCTACTGGCTGCGTATATTCTCTTTTTTTACCCCCATGTTGATGAGACACAAAATAGTTGTCTCTGGATTTTGACTTGTTAAAATTTCTTGACTAATCTGCTGACTAATGGTATGATTATACTGGCAGTGGTAGCAGTGAATTAGAGTCCTCATCTAGCTCAGAGGGCTGATAATATGGAGCTTAGATTAAGTTCTACGCTTGTTATCCCATAACACTCTGTGGAGGTATTATAGTTCAACAATGGAATTCATGTTTTGCCCAAAACAGGCCCGAAGTCCCAGTCTATACAGCAGCACTACATACAACTGCCCTTTTCTCCTATGACCAGAATACTTTGTTGATGCCAGCCCAGTTTTTAGTCTGAGCCCAGCACAAGCTGGATGAAAATGGAAGGCATTGGGTATCCTCTCACTTCATGTTTGTCACAGTCCAGTTCACGGGTGATCGAAGTCCCGGCTGGGGATGTCGGGGCCGGGGGCAAGATGGCGGGGTGGGAGCAGGAACAGGAGTCCAGAAGCCAGGAGTCAGAAAGCCAAATGTCCAAGGGTCAGAGAGCCGGGAGTCAAGGGTCCGAGGATCAAGAAGCAAAGAGTCATGAAGTCAAACGTAGCAAGGCAGGGGACGTGTTGCTGTGGCAAAGAGCCGAAGGGAAAATGCTGACCTTATATCCCTTCCCGGCTCTTGCCACCAAGTGCTGTGAGTTACCAATCAGCCTCACCTGTGTTTGCCTCTTCAGAACAAACTTAGGAAGACCCTAGTCCTGCAGAGTCCTATTGGTCACAGGGCCTGGCTCCTGCACACACACCTGACAATGTTCTCCATGAAGTCCTGCTATTGCTTGGGTGTGGCAGTAATGAACCTAATGCTTTATATCAATGATCTTGCAGAGTAGGGTGTCTGGAGAACAATACAATGGCCCGGATCCTAAAATGAGTTAGTGAAGTTCATTGAACTAGACTGTTTTGTTTCCTTCCTCCAGCTGGTATCCTCCAGATGTTACGGACTACAACTCCAATTAACCCCCAGCCAGCATAGCTGATAGAGTTGTGATCCTTCTTTGAATTCCCTTCAGTTAACTCACCTTAGGGTGTAAGTCCAATTTTGGGTGATTCACTTTCTCCAGGAATACCAGACTCTCCAAGTGTCCCTATTTTCCAGGGATAGTCCTGGATTTACAGAAGCCACCCTGGTTTCTGATTTGATTCTGGGATGTCCTGCTTTTCTGTCCCTCTTTTCATCGGAGAAACATTGGAAGGTATGGAATTATGTGACCCCAGAGCCAAGGAGATAGGTACAACCTTTAGAAGACATCTGAAGGCAGCCCTGTATAGGGGAGTAGTTTAATGCTTAATTATATTTTTATATATGTTGCAAGCCTCTGAGAGTGGCTGGGACAACCAAGCCAGATAGGTATGGTATAATAATAATAATAATAATAATAATAATAATAATAATAATAATAATAGAGTAGGACATTCCTATTTTCATTGGAGAAATGTTGGAGGGTGCGCAATGCCATCTTAACATCTAGAGTGGATTTCCAGGGGACATGGAGGGGCTGCATAGTGGGAAGAGAAACTTTTATTCCATGAACTTCCTTAAAGTTAACTTGTCTTAAGATAAAAGCCTGTACCTTTGTTTGTGTGTTTCTTGTTTGATAACACTAGGACTGAAGGATATACCATAGGATAAACCAATATACTATAGAGACTGTCCCCCTTTCTTGTGTTCTCTGATAGCCGTATGGGAGGCCTGCTTAATGCACTAATCTAAGGCTCAGAATCTAAGACTCAGAATTGGGACGCGGGTGGCGCTGTGGGTTAAACCACAGAGCCTAGGACTTGCTGATCAGAAGGTCAGCACGTCGAATCCCCCCAACGAGGTGCGCTCCAGTTGCTTGGTCCCTGCTCCTGCCAACCTAGCAGTTCGAAAGCACGTCAAACCACATGACCTGGAAGCTGTACGCTGGCTCCCTCGGCCAATAAAGCGAGATGAGTGCCACAGAGTCTGCCACGACTGGACCTAATGGTCAGGGGTTCCTTTACCTTTACCTTTAAGGCTCAGAATACAAAACTGCAAAGTGAGGCATTGTGGGAATAATGGATTGGATTTGGACATAGATGAGCACAAAAGAATTAAAGCCCTTTCCTTATCCTCCCATGCTATAGTATCAATACAGCTTACCCCCACCACTCCTGCTTTGTATTTAAAGAAATTAAACCAGCTATGTAAGGATTAAAAACATGAATAAAACCAGCCATGTAAAGATTAACAACATCTAGTTTGGCCCTGAATTGATGTGCTTGAAGGAGCCATATGTGAATCTTCCCCCTTGAACTATCATACAGTGTCTTGCTGCATCAAATGTGAAGACTTCTTCCTTTTTAAAGAAAACCTTCCAGCTCCTTTGTGAATTACAGCTGTGTGAATTGGCCATGACGGAAATGCAAAATGGCCCTGAATGTCACCTGTCTCAGGAGCTGGCTGCTGCAGATGTGAAGCGCAGATCTGCCATGCAAAGGAGTTCATGAACTTTCCAAACACACCTGTGCTGATTAATAAGTTTGCATGAAAAACGTGCGGAATCTGAGGTTTCAGAATGAGATTGGGTGGATCTTGGCAGCTTTGAAATATTAGGTATTTACAGTAATGTAAAATATGAACCTTGGCAACTTTTGAGAGGCTGAGTAATACTTCAAACTGAACTGCAGAAACCCAAAGGGACCCATTGTTGTGCTACTAAAGGAGGACAGAGAAGGGGTTTTTCTATTGGAAAGGAGTCCTCAGCTGCAAAATGTGTCAATTTTATCCAAGCACATTCCTTCCTTGGTCTTCTGGGATCTGTGGCTGAATTTGCTAGTTGCTGACACATCTCTATTCTATGACTTTTGCATTTGTGAATCTTCAGAGCTTAATCATGATATAAAAGTCAGGGTGAACTCTGGGGCTGCTTTAATCAAGTTCAGTCCTCAAATTTGGGAGGGGGGGCACCTCTTGTAACGATGAAATTGGGGGCCAGAGAAATTTGGACTTCTACTAATTGTGGGAGGCGGGGCAGGTGTGTAAGTATGCTAGCACGACATATATGCAATCTTTATTTATCAGTAGCAAAAATAGAAAATTCTCAGTTGCTAGGCAAATAAATGTCATGAATATAGTAACAGGCTTCTAAACGTTTATCATAAAATAAGAAGGGAGCACAGATTTGTGTAGGTAACCCATCTGCAAAGAATTGGGAATGATAAACAATAGCTTCCAACATAAGCAAAACAAGGCATTCAAGTGTTTGAACTGGATGTGATGATCAGCAATAGCATCTTGCAACTAGTTAGCACCCAGGTCTTTTCAACAACATGTTTCACAGTCCATGTTCCTAAATTTTACAATGACCACAGTTTTTCAACTGACTTGCCTAAGATTCAGGACAAAGTGCCGCCTTTTGGAAATTCCTCCTGGATGTCAATTCCACCTTTGAAATCCTGGTGTTGTTGTTTAGTCGTTTAGTCGTGTCTGACTCTTCGTGACCCCATGGGCCAGAGCGCACCAGGCACTCCTGTCTTCCACTGCCTCCCGCAGTTTGTTCAAACTCATGCTGGTAGCTTCGTCAACACTATCCAACCATCTCGTCCTCTGTCATCCCCTTCTCCTTGCGCCCTCCATCTTTCCCAACATCAGGGTCTTTTCCAGGGTGTCTTCTCTTCTCATGAGGTGGCCACAGTATTGGAGCCTCAGCTTCACGATCTGTCCTTCCAGTGAGCACTCAGGGCTGATTTCCTTAAGAATGGATAGATTTGATCTTCTTGCAGTCCATGCAGTCCAGCACCATAATTCAAAAGCATCAATTCTTTGGAGATCAGCCTTCTTTATGGTCTAGCTCTCACTTCCATACATCACTACTGGGAAAACCATAGCTTTAACTATACGGACCTTTGTTGGCAAGGTGATGTCTCTGCACCTGGAGCAGAAACCGTCAAGCCACTCCAGTATGCCTGCCAAGAAAACTCCATGGACAAAGAAATCCTGGCAATGACTGGGAAAATCCAGACATATGGCAGCCCTATGCGAAGGGTTTCTTGTTTTGTTTTTAAATTAATTTATTGTGGTTTTTACTATTTTACATTGTCATGCAGAGACTATACAAATGCTGTTAAATAAATAAAATATCCAGAATACCAATATAAGCCTTCATGAAAATTTATAAGTGTTTTAGTGTAAATCTATCCTGGAAATTTCCCACAAGATAATGCTTTTTTGCATTTTATTTTCACACTACAATGCACCCTAATGCACACTTTATCCTAGCATGTGATATATATTTTTTTGCATTTAATTGGAGAACTGCACTGAAAAATTTGGAGAAACACACACTTTGAAAGATGGCTGCAAAACTATATCCAAAGAATGCAAATGTCCATTCAACAAGGACATTATATTTCCAGGCATCATTAGGCTGTATGTTTTAAGACTAATGAAAGGAGCCTAGCTCTTATGTTTGGTTCTATGTGAACACAATCCTGCAAGAAGGCAGAGCTGTCAGAAAGTAGCTCAATTAGAGCGAACAGATTTTGTTTTTCCTGGAGAAATGCAATGCTTTCAACGATTCTTGCTACACTTAAACTCTTTTACTGGAGTGAGGAATCTCAAGCTCGTTTTATTAAAATACTGTAATGACACTCTATTTATAACTGCAATTACAGCACTGCTTTTATGCGTAATGGGATTAAAACTGTGAACAATGTATGTTGCTACAGTACAGGGTATGATGAAAACTGGATCAGTTCTGTAGCAGAAAGCTAACCTGAGTAGCTAAGTGGCTGAGCATAAGGCACAGAGAGGGACTGCTGTTCAAACATGTAATGAAAATTAGCTAAAGGAGAAGGGACAGAATGCAGAAAGCAAGCATGCCCTCATATACCGTATTTCTCGCTCCATAAGACGCACCAGACCATAAGATGCACCTAGTTTTTGGAGGAGGAAAACAAGAAAAAAAAATATTCTGAATCTCAGAAGCCAGAACAACAAGAGGGATCACTGCACAGTGAAAGCAGCGATTCCTCTTGCTGTTCTGGCTTCTGGGATAGCTGCACAACCTCCATTCGCTCCATAAGATGCACACACATTTCCCCTTACTTTTAGGAGGGAAAAGGTGAGTCTTATAGGGCAAAAAATACGGTATTTTCTCAAAACCTAGTGGGTTTTTAAAAAATAAATAAATGCTTTTTTGTTTTTAAATAGTATTTACAGCTCAGAACCTTGTTTCCCATTTCCATATGAAATGCTGACCAGTTTCGGTTGCATTTATTTATCCACATATTTCTTGATTACTCAAGATTACTATTCTTACTCAAAAGTAGTGCATGCTGATTATTATATGCTTGCCTGCATACAAGATCCAGTTCCAGACCCTTCAAGTGTCCCTATTTTCCAGGGACAGTCCTGGGTTTGCAGATTTGATCCTGGAATGTCCCATTTTTCCTTAGTTCCCATTATCCCTGACTACTGGTCCTGCTGGCTGTGGATGATGGGAAATGTAGTTCAAAAACAGCTGGTGACCCAGGTTTGGGAAACCCTGGTTTAACTAACCAAATTTGACTCCTGTATTCCTTAGTTGACTATTCTACATATAAATAGGGAAGAGCATCTGAAGCTTTAACCTTTTAGCTTGCATCAATAATATATATATATATATATATATATATATATATATATATATATATATATATGCTTTCGTAGATTTTCACGGGTACAGGAATGCAGGTTTTGGTGTCTTCGGGTGTCTTCCCGTGTAAGAGTCGGGGTGTCTGTGCGACGTTTCGACGAGGTCTCACTCGTCATCTTCAGGCTGGTGCTTTCGGCTTCTTGTTACTGGAACAGAGCAGAATCTGGTGTTTGAGTTCCTATAAATACTGTTGAGGGGTGTGGTGTATAGCCTCCAACGTTCTGGGCGGAGAGGAAGTTCCTAGATTAGTGTGCCTTTTCTTCTTTTGTTCCTTAATTACTTGAGGGATATCTTGAGTGATTTCATGAGTGATATTCTGAATACCACTGGGTGGGTCATTAAGTGTAGATTAGTTGCTAAAGCTTTTGTGTCTTGACCTCTTGAGCTTGTGAAGAGTTTTTCTGAGAAGATGGCTGTGCTGCATTTAGTTGTGCTCTGGCTTGGCTTCGTGTATAGGGGCGAGCTGTGGTTTTGTGCCTTGTGCCAGCCAGATCTGTGTAGGGATTGCAGGGGGGTGCAGCATCCGGAGGTGCCACTATAGTTAGGCTACTGGATGGAGTCTGTAATATGTCTGTGGAGAGGGTCTGGGTTTGGGTCTGGTGTGGTTGATTGGTGACGGCGTTCTGTGTGCCTCTGGTTCTGGTGTCGGTTTTTGTGGGGAGGGCTAATTTCCAGATGTCTGGCAGGCGGGACGTGTCGTCACGCTTGTTCATGTAAAAATAATAAAAATAAAAATAATTTATTCATAAGTCAACATTCCTATAATAGATATATTATTTTGGTTTTTGTTTAAGCTCTGTCTCAGTTGTGGGTAAATCTCATGCTATGCTGTATTAACCAGGCTACTATAAAAATAGAGTTTATTAACAGGATTAAAGATGGCTGGAAAGAGATATGCAATTTTCCACCTTGCATTGTTCGTCAAACTGTTCTATTCCAAGCTGTGGAAGAATTTTGAGGGAATCAGATTAGATCTGTATTGCATTCAGGCATTATGAGCTAGCCGAATCTATATTCGGAGCCAGGTAAATATGAGTTTCAGTGACATCATCACAGATATACATTATATTCCCCCAAGGATGTCTGAAATATACACACACAAAACACACACACCTCCTGACAGCTCATCATAATGACGGGCATTTTACTGGTGTACAATATTTCTGGCTGGCTAACAAAAGCATTTGTCTTTTCTTCTCTTTCCAGCTTCTCCCTCACCCCACTACAGAATAGTGACTTACATATTTTACCTATAGCTTGAACTATTAAAACATGATGCAATTGATATTTTATTGTGGCTTATGTGCAAAATGCCTCCTTCACCATTCTTCTTTGAATTGCTTCCCTGCACCAACAAAGCTTGAAGCAGTACTCTATTAATAAGGAAACCAAGCACATTTTCACTTTTACGTTTGCTGATATTCTAGAACTTATATATAATATTGCTGCTATTAAAGCCGATCTAAGGCTGATAAAAGTTTAGAAGCCATATATAAATCCTCACTTTCAAAGTGCGTAGCCCAGTCACCTTTGGAATAGAATGTCTTATATTAGCTTACATAGCCAGGATAGCCAGAATAGCTCGGTTGGTTAGAACATGGTGCTGATAATGCAAAGGTTGAAGGTTTGTTCCCTGTATGGGACAGCTGCAAATTCCTCCATAGCAAAGGGGCTGGACTTAGTTGATCCTCACCATCCCTTCTAACTCTACAGTTCCATGATTCTCTATCCCACCCATTATTAGCATTGTGTCCTAGATCAAGTTTTTCCAACCTGGTGACATCAATGTTTTGGACTACAACATCAGCGCCAGATAGCATAGCCAATGGTCAGTGTAGATGGGAGCTGTTGCGTGGCGAGTTCCCGCCCCCCCAGTGGAAATAAAGACACATGACACAATTATTTAAGGTTAATGGGCTAAATATGGCCACAACTTTATTGGTTACAGGTGACGAGCAGTATTGGCTTAGGCATTGGTCCTAACAGACTATCCGTCTTCAGCCCATCCACTTGAAGTCCGGGAAGGGTTAACCACCAGTAGGGGGAGTCCTGCTGATGCACATCAACTAGGAACTCCCCTGGGGTCACCGCTTGGGGGCGTGCCTTAGGCCCTCACCTCCATAGGCTTCAGACAGGGCCACGCCCCCTGGAATCCTTTATCGGACTACCCTTCAATATGCGGGGCAGGTGATGGCACTTCCTCCCCTCTTCCATCTACAAAACAATACCAATACCAATGCGGGAAAAGAGGGAGATCCCCGGCCATGCCTGCGTTTAAATTGGGCGGGCCACACCTCCAAAGCCAGCCGATTGGCTGGCCAGGGGGTGACAAGGCCGGGGATTCCCTCAATCACACAGGGGCTGGGCACGCGTGGTGGGGCTGTGACGCTCGCAATCCCACCTCCTCTGCAGGGCGGAAGTAGCTTTGTTGAACCCGGAGGGAATCAGCTGATGGAAGGCTGACTTAGATTATCTAATATTGCATACCTTTTTAGAAGGAGGTTTCCTTGGCACATTGTTTGATGGGTGGCCACGTCTATGGACTTAAGAAAGCATTGTTTGCACATCATTCTTAGAAATAGATAAAAGCCTTTTGTGTGCCTGGTTTGGGCTCCCTTACATGTTAACACAGAAGGGATAGACATCACTTGCGTTTTCTGTACACATGCAAGATGAGCCAATTATGTGGGCAGAAGTTTTTATATTTTCCCATGAGCAATATGGAATCAGCCGTGGAGCAGGTGGCAACTACGTCACACCAGATGCATTAAAGGGCATGTGCTATGGCTACCCTTTTGGAATTAAGGGATATAGATGCATAAAGCAACATGTGCCTAGGAGAGAACAGACCTAATGTTTGTAAAAGGCTTAGTAATAAAACCCAATTATGGGCTGAACCATTTCCACAGGAAGGCAAAACTCCAGTTTCATTGACGGCATTAGCAGCTGCGCTGATTTTCATTTGAAAGGACTGGAATGGGTTTATTAGGAGAGACAAGATGCGGATAGGCAAAACATCTCCTCTAATTAGAGGAGGAGTCAATTTGTTGCCAGGGATCAAGTAATCCGGCTCCCCCTGCAGGCAAAAATCCATTTTGTCCAGATTAAATAAAAGGGGGAAGAGGGATGCCCTTGGTGAATACCAGTCAAACAAAAGGCGGCTTTTGTGAAAACCATAAATGTTTAAATATGTTACTGATTCCAGAATAAAATGTCTGCCTTTTAAAGCAGGCTTTTCCTTGTAAACCTGTTTGCAAGAGCCTTGAGCAGCTTTTATGTGTGCCTTTTATTATTTCTGAAACAGCTTTTCTTTACAACATTCTCAGGTGCTCCTAGACCCTGGCATGATAAGGAAGCTTTTCAAAAGTCACTTCCATCTCCTAATCCTTCTGACTATACAAGCCAAATATTGATCTATTTAGTAAACTAACCTGTGGTAGTAAAGACTGTAAAAGAGTGTTTATTCTGTATCGGGGGGCCCTGACAGCTGCTGAATGGTGGGATTATGATGTCACAGCAATAATTATACTATAAACATGGGAAACACAGGGAAATAAAACATGAAAGGAAACTTTTGTGACCAGTTGCCAGGCAACCAAAATATGTAATTTAAAACCTTTGAAGCATATTGTGACTCTCTCTCTCTCTTTCTCTCTCTCTCTCTCTCTCTTCATTTTGCAGATGTCCTTGCTTTATAGGAAATTCTCAGTTTCAGTTTCAATTTATTGCCCTGAGTATCTAGAGAGACAAGGATGAGGATCTGGTGATAGAGAGCTCCATGAACTGATGTGCATCAGATTGCATTTCAATTGGAGTTTAGCTGAGTTCACATGGAGCCTAGGAAGTCATTTAGTTGCACTGAGATTAGATTCTACAGTTACATGTAAAATTGGTTTAATTTTACCTTGGTTCTAATGTCAAAATAGCACGGATGTGTTGTAAAAAAGTAATTTGACACAGTCTGTAAAGTAATTTGCATATAAACAGTCCTCTCCTACATATATTTACTTTAGTCCTGGCATATGTATATTGATTCAAAAGTAATCTATGAATGTTGGGGGCTATATATAACCACTGAGTCAGTACCAATGTTCTCTGCATTTGCAATCCCAGCTATTGACAATGATATCTAAAGCATTCTATTTATATTTGAAAGTTGGGGCCTCTTCCACCAAACTTAGGCTTTATACACAACACTTAAAGCACATGACTTAACCCCGGATTATTTTTCTGTGCGGGTTTTTGTGTGCTTTAAATGCATGGCGTGTACTCAACCTTAGACTAAATAATGCTGCTAAATCTGTTCTGTACATTTCCAGCCCTTGAACATATCCGATACGTACATTAATTTGAATGGTGAAAATGGTGCACCTTATACTGCTCGTATCATATGTGAAAATAATAGGAAGAGGAAGCAATCCATTTGGTGAACCAAGTTTGGTTTGGGAGAAAACAGGTGAGGAGATTTCCCATGTGATCTTATTTACCGTATATGTTGGTGTTGCTGCTGCTGCTGCTGCTGTTGTGGCAAATACATGACTGGAAGAGTAAAATGGCAGTGTACAAAAATTCATTGGCAAACCCAAATCTTCAAGTATGCCTGATCCCAGTAACAAATCCTTGGAGGGTTCACTGCTTGCTTCTCATTGTAAATGCTGCTTCTTTATACCTGTGGAACTGCCGCTTTCCATCCAGTATCCGCATCAAATCGAAGTTGCAGGACATCCAAAGGAAGAAATGCCTCTTCTGAGATAGCACCTGCTGTGATAAGCAGATGCACAGGACAGTATTTCTTCAGAAATATTGTTTTAATTTGCATGCACATGTATGCAGATTTAATTGACTAATTAAGTGATTACAACTGATGTGATTAATCAACTATTTCCTCCCAGTGGAAATGCTCTGGGTTTCATGAGTTTACAGCGGTGACTCATGAAGTATGTTTCTTATAATATTACTCTAAATGCTAACAGTTCAAATCCACACGGAACAGCTTTTTACCACGATTTTTATGTACACTAGTTTGTAATTTCGCAGGCTGAGCAATATACAGTGGTAGCTTGGTTCTCAAACGTAATCTGCTCCGGACTTCTGAAACATTCGAAAACCAAGGCACGACTTCCGATTGGTGCTGGCACCCCGAAAACAATAGCCAACAACCGCATTAGATGTTCAGGTTTCGAAAAACCTAAGCGTTCAAAAGCCAGAACACTTACTTCCAGGTTTTTGGCGTTTGGGAGCCGGAATGTTCGAGTACCAAGACGTTCGAGAACCAAGGTTCCACTATATAAGTAAATATTCCAGTAGAGAGGCCGCCATTTTTAATTTACTGCATTGCACCATACATTGGAGGCAATTCGGGAAATTGAAATGGCTGCTCAGCACTAATCAGAGGAGAACCAACCCTATTGTGTCACTGTGTAGCATAAAATATATCATCAGGGATGGGTAACCTTGTCCCATGGGTTGGTGGATGCTACATTTCATCATCCCTGACCATTGGCCATCCGGACTGGGACTGATGGAAGTTGGTGTCGGAACAGACACAGGCTAGCATCCCTGTTTAAGGGCTCCAGAAATGATGCTCAGTTATTTCCCTTAATTTTGGACTTCGCAACCTTCATTGTTGAGGCTTCAACAACTCCTGCTGGAGAGAAATGCTGATTTCTCCTTATCTATGCAGACATTTATTAATGACTTGCAGAACAAAAGAAGATTAACATGAAAGAGGAACCTTGTGTGAACCACCCCATTTCAGTTTAAGCTAGGAGGCCTCACCTAACGAAACCCAGGAGATAATTACCAGGTAGGCTGAATGGCAATTTACAGCCTGTTGCTACTAATTATAATTTGATGGTGAATAAATCACAGTGGTGGCATTCTATAAACAAACACTCGTAGAGTCAATGTTCCAGGATTTCACAATATTTCTATCCCTTTAAAATGAATTAGTGATGACTGGTAAGATTCAAAACCTGAATGTGAGTCAGTACTGGAAGTCCAGGATGTTAAAAGGGTCATATTTCGGCGTTTCTGCCCATTTTTCATGAATGCATAGGTAAATGCAAGTGGGAGTCAGCTGAGGCATAATTGAAAATCTTAAAAGCTAGGTGGGATCTACACACATATAAAAAACTCTGTGAAAATGCTTTTTTTTAAAAAAAGGTTTGAAAAATACATTGAATTTTGCATAGCTCGCTGTTGCGTTACGTTTGTATATTGCACTTTACAACACATTTCAAACGTTTCATTTGCAGCTGTGTAGCTGAGTCCCCAGTCTTCACAACATAAAGTTATGCTCTTATACAGCATCCTCAGAGCAAGATGCCAGGACTGGCAGTCAATGCAGAGCTAGCGTTGTCTAAAAGATTGTATTATGTTACTCATTGTTCCCTTGTTTTGTGTGCATTTGGCTTAACTTTCCACAATACCTTGCTTAAGAAACCCATATATTCTCTTCCTCCCACTCTCTCCAGATCTGTGATAGCCATTTATAAAAACTGTTTTTGTTCAAGACACTTGTGTGCAACTGTGGTTATGCAATTTTCGCTTTGAATTCAAAACCACAGCCTTTTGCATGCCAAAACACAACTTATGTTCTGCAATGCGTGTGCTTGTGTATATGTGACAAAGGGAAGCAGAGAGTGTTTTTGCTGTTCGTTAGCACCTAATAAACCAAAGCTCAAAGCAGAATGAGGTAGTATTCAAAGAAACCAATTTAAGGGTGATGTTCCTACAGTAATAACATTTGACAATAGTTTTTATTTCTCTTGTCATGACATGTTTCCCAATGTGCCAGATGAAATGCGCCTTTGGGCAGCCTTTGCAAGTGACATAAGCCTGACTTCTTTCTAGTAAAAATATAAGTAAAGTGGAATTTGGAAATTTCCTCACTTAGTTCATGATAGATCATGTCTTTCCACAAATTGTCGCAGGAACTTTGGGGGCGTGGAGGGGGAACCCATTGTCTTGATGTGAAGAGCTTTGTCTGCCTTTTCTCACTGCTAGGTTATTACTATAAAGGTTCAGGTTGTGGATACATCACACATTCTTGTGAATATGTTTTAACTATTCTTCATTCTGACTTTTAAATTGTTGTAACCATCCCTGGAAGCTGCTGGTGAAGGGCAGGTAATAAATTTAAAAGAAACTAGATAGAGACAGATAGATAGATTTACCATATGTGAATCCTTACCTAGCCAAAAGAGCAACATTTGACACTGTCAGCAGACTTGGGTGAACCCAAACGTTTTGCATAAGTATGAATAATGTTTATGAAATGCTGTCTTTCCAAATAAACTACAGGTCAATGCAGGGATGGGCAACCTATGGCCCTCCAGATGTTGGCATAGGAGCCAACTCCTAGGGGCTGAGGTCCCTTTGCCCCCCAATCAAATATTTGAGGGGGCCAGCCCCACAGAGTCAATGGGCATTGCCATTCAGATGGTGTTCATGTGCCATGTCTTGTGGTCGATTATGCCAATTGGGGCTTACCTGGGCCTCCTCAATATTTTATTCAAGTTGACACCCCTGGTTGTTGGAGTCCAGCTTCCATCATTACACCATTAGTCATGCAAGCTAGGACTGATTGTCACTGAAGTCCAGCAACACCTGTAGGACCAAAGGCTGCCCATCCCTGTATCAACTCAGGTAGTTTGCCAATTTCTGGGTTACCAGATTAGTTTGGAGTTTGGATTTGATATCCCGCTTTATCACTACCCTAAGGAGTCTCAAAGCCGCTCACATTCTCCTTTCCTTTCTCTCCCACAACAAACACTCTGTGAGGTGAGTGGGGCTGAGAGGTCACCCAGCAGCTGCATGTGGGGGAGTGGGGAAGCTAACCCAGTTCACCAGATTACGAGTCCACCACTCTTAACCACTACACCACACTGGCTCACAGAGATTAAATAATATAAAACAAGGGAGAAAGAGCTAGTGCAATTCACTAACTATGAGCCAGGACATGTTCAAAACTAACCTCTACCATGATCTTGCTAAGCAAGCTGCTTTCTCTCTCTCTCTGCCTTGGGAGATGGAGACAATGCTGAACTGAGATAATGTTTGTGGGGCAGATAATTTACATGGAACACTCTGAACACCCGGAAAGTTTTTCATTAATACAAAGAATAATAATACAGCAACATGGTTCAATAAATACATAACTGAATCTCAAATATCTGGAGGCGGCATCAACTAAGAGCTGAAAATGCTCTGTATGGCAAGAATCCTCAACATTCACTACAATTTAAGCACCTTAATTAATCATTCTCTTAAATTTATAATTAAAGGCCCTTTAATTATAGTACCTTTAAAGAGCTCCTTCTCCCATATGTGCCTCCCATTCCTTGAGATCGACAGATAAAGCTTCATTTTCTATTTTTTTCTTTTCACCACAATAAGAACTGTGGGAGCTCAGAGATGAGTCAGCGCCCTCCTTGAATGGATGCCATTGCTAGCTGAAACGTTCCATGGCATTCTCTGGCTCATGCGAATTTTCACGGACCAACAGTCTGATAATGTTGCCTCTCTGCAAATCAGTTTTGATTTTTTTTTAATCATAAGTCACTTTGAGCAGTCTTTGAAAATCAAAGTTGGAAAATGCAGCTTGCACATTTTGTATATAAAACAAACAAACTAATAATAATAATAATAATAATAATAATAATAATAATAATAACAAACAACCCTGGCACTTTTCATGCTTTAATTTTTGGGACTTTATTTCTCCTCTCAGATAGGAGATGAAAATCACTGGCCAGCCTTGTCACAGAAATGTGAACAGAGTCATTCTCTGCCTTCCATCATCATGTGATTTTTAAAAGTTCTATGCAGAACTTAAAGGAGCCCTGTGGTGTGGTGTGCTGTCTGAATTTTTACTGGGAAGCTTCATAGGATGGATATATGTTTGTCCTCTTACTAATATCATCCTCAGCGTGTGGCTCTCATTACCAGGGTAATCATGTGGTTGTGTCCGTAACCACACGAAAACTTTTGTGCGAGTCATCACAAACAGAAAAGGGGGGAAACCCCTTATATTATGTTGTCCTGGAACTTGCGATGACTCATTGGCTCATGTTCTCTTACTGCAAATCACACTCTTTTCACCCAGACGGTATGTGACAGAAGAGAAGAAATGGTCAGAAAACAGAAATAATTTGTTCCTGAAATTCCAGAAATGCCTTCGCAGCCGATATTGCATTTTCAAAGTTTAAAAGCCTTGTGCATGGCATCTAAATGAATGCAATTGCCTTTTCTGCCCTAGAAACACTTTCCGAGATAATATTTTCTTCTATGATGCATAGTCCAAGATTTAGAACTAAGCATAAAATGTTGCTGTTCAGTTCCTGGGTGGCAAAATGGGATGGGGGAAGATACTTGCCAATGTTTCCAAGGTGCACGGTTTAAGCTGGGAAGCTTACCCCGGCAGTGCTCCTGGCACCCATGAAATGGTGGCTGCCATTTTGTTTCACCCATATTGCCCTTGGGGTGATGTTGCATCATCATATAGGGTTGTTCCGACAGGCATGATGGGCAAGAAAAAAATATGCACCCTCTGATTGTCTGTTTGTGGCCACATTTACTTTTATTCTTAATGTCTCTCTGAGTAACACAATCCTTGGCTGGTAGCCAAGGGGAGGTTCTTCTGTCCATAATGGCTGTTGGAAGGATGCCATGTGATGAGGTAGCATGACATTCATTGGTCAGGTGGAGGGAATGAAAGCCACCAGGAACAGCACTCCCTGTGTTGCTGTGAAATGGGCATCAGTGGTGACAAAACACACAGTGGCTGTAAAAGAAGCTGGCAACTTTTGCTGTCCCTTTCACCTCTGAAACCCTATGAAATGATCGCCTCTGAACCTTCCACCTGTTCCTACTCTAGGTATCTATTGTTATCTAAGATCAGCTCATGGCTTTCTGATGGAATTGAAGGAGCACCTTGAGTTTTGCTACCTAATCACAAGCCAGAAAAGATAATCTGCTGCCATCTTCTAAACCAGGGCTGGGTAGTTCATTGTGGCTGTAGGGATGTAAAAGGTAAAGGACCCCTGGACAGTTAAGTCCAGTCAAAGGCTACTATGGGGTTGTGGTGCTCATTTCACTTTCAGGCCGAGGGACCCCTGGATGGTTAAATCCAGTCAAAGGTGACTATGGGGTTGTGGTGGTCATTTCGCTTTCAGGCTGAGGGAGCCGGTGTTTGTCCACAGACAGCTTTCCGGGTCATGTGATCAGCATGGCTAAACCGCTTCTGGCACAATGGAACACCGTGATGGAAACCAGAGCTCACGGAAATGTCATTTATCTTCCCACCACATTGGTACCTATATATCTACTTGCACTGGCATGCTTTCGAACTGCTAGGTTGGCAGGAGCTGGGACAGAGCAATGGGAGCTCACTCTGTCACAGAGATTTGAACCACCAACCTTCTGATCGTCAAGCCCAAGAGGCTCAGTGGTTTAGACCACATTGCCACTCGTGTCCCTAGGGGTGTAAAGCATTGGGGCTAGAAGATGCAGCAACAGCCTCAGACAAATCTCCTTGGAGAGCTCTATCAATGGCGACTGGCTATTATGGCTATACTTAACCCTCTACAGTTAGAATGCTTCTGGATACCACTTGCTGGAAACCACAGGAGGGTAGAGTGCTATTTTGCTTGAAGCCCAGGATGCCAGACCAGATCAGATGGGCCATTGGCCTGATCCAGCAGCCTCTTACTATTTACTTATGTTCCTTTTCTTTCCCCTAAGTCCTTCCCTTTTGTCACTCCTCCCTGCTATTTTCCCTCTTACTCCTCTCACGCTTAGACAACCGCTTTCCATCCTTTGTTATTCCGCCTCTCTTTCTTTCATTTCCTCTCCTGCCAACTTGTGTGCTACTACAGCTTTGCTGTCTAGCCAAATCCCACTCTCCCATGTGCCTCTCTGAACTGTGCATGCTGGGAGTTGCTGGAGCTGGCATTGGTCCAGCCAAACTCCTATGACCTGGGCAGGGTGGCAAGTGAAGAGGTGCAGAAATCAACTTGAATGTGGATTGAGGCACACTGGTGGTCCCCAGCTTGGCTACCGGTTTGAGAAACAATGCATTAGAGGGAATGCACATTTTGTTGAAGGATTGTGGCAACCTGTTGCATGAGAACGGCAAATGCAAGCAACCGTGCCAATTATTTGCTTTGGCTACCTTCAGAAAGCCAGGGGAGGATTAAATTGGTGGTGCAGGCAGTTCTCCCTGTGAAAAGATCTGCAGCTATTACAAACTCCCAAGAGAAAATTATTTAATACGTTCTTAAAATTGCATGTTGTTAGTATGTGTAATTAAGGTTAATCTTTCTTTTAGCTGTCAGCTCAGGTTTACAATGCTGCATTTTCTCAGTTCAGCTAAGAGAGTCGTATGATTGAAGACTGCTGTACCTTAGAGGCATTCACATTGCTTTTTACATGGCTCGTGCCTATGCCTTGGTGTTCTTTTCAGTTTACAGTAACTCAGGGTTCCTGGCAGAGTCAGCAAGTCATGCCAGAAATGCAAGATAAAGGTTGCTAGTTTCACCTGGGCTCAGCAAAACTCTCTTGTGTGGCGTGTTTAGGAGGTTTTCATTGCCTACCCCTGGGACA
This sequence comes from Podarcis vaucheri, assembly GCF_965113315.1. Taxonomy (NCBI): domain Eukaryota; kingdom Metazoa; phylum Chordata; class Lepidosauria; order Squamata; family Lacertidae; genus Podarcis; species Podarcis vaucheri. Next base: position 29,252,440 of record NC_138755.1, on the reverse strand, counting down.
CCCTGGGGTTCCTTGGTCACAGTTGCCATCTGGAAATCTAAGAGCATAGTCTAGGGGTACACCCAGCCTGTGACCCTGATAGGAATGTGTTCAACATCCTTCCCTGCCACGCTTTTCCTTAATTTTTGGAGTGTTGTATTACCTGAAATAATTAGTGGACAGGAACTCACCAGGCTGGAATTTGAGGCAGTCCCAAAGCTGTATCTTTTGAATGCACACACTAAAAAGAAGTATAGCAATGTGTGGCTGCTGCCATTTGCTGTCTACCACCTGTCCTATAATGTTCTGCATTTCCCAGCCACCACCATCAGTGGTATGTGAAGGAGAAAGGGAAAATGTAGGATGTCAATATTTATAAGATGCCTTTCTGGATCCAGCCCATATATGGTGGCAAACAAAATAAAAGCATAAAAATACAACATTAAAATAAACTTTTTTTAAAAAAACAAACAAACAACAACCCACAATCCCTCCATAAGAATATGTTAACATACAATTCAGGCAATATAAATAACAAAAGATTTTTATCTAGCCTCATTTTTATTATAAAATGTTGTTACAAAAGTTGTGTTCCACCCCCACTCTCTGCCAAGTAGTGGCAAAAGCCCATGGGGTTCCAGGCATTTACCCAGGGTACATGGTCCTTTGGAGAATTGAGACAAAATAGAGACTGCGGTAGTGTTAAGAAATATGGTTTATTCACCTATTCACACATTCAGTCTGCATGGATGGAGTCCAGATCTTACAGCATGGTCATATCAAGAGCGATTTGTCTCCCACAGCAGTGCAGCCAGCCTTCAGCCAGCCTGCCCAAGATGGATCCCCCATCCTTTTTCCTCCTTCTTCCTCTCTTTTCCTTTCACCTCACACCCAGTTACCATGGCAACCTACCAAATCCCAGTCTCTGTTCACACCTCAGGGCAAGTCAGGAGGACAGTTCTCTTGCATTGCCCTCAAGGGCTCTCAAGGGCCCAGTATAGTTTCTTAATAGGTAGCTTGGCCAGGTCATTTTGCATAGGTTAGCTCAGGAATTCCTCTACAGCTTCTATTTCTCCCTTTACATCCCAAATAATCAAAACCCTACCATTTATTATTTTATAGGGTTTATTAATTTATTATTTTCTAGGTTTTAGGGGGGTCCCCCCAAATCTATGACACCATTCTTCCTTTTCTTCCATGCTGGAATAGGAGACATTGCTTTATTCTTGTAAATAAAAAAAATAAAATATGTTGGCATATCATAGTTAGAGAGAGGGAGGGAGAGAGAGAGAGAATAAATGATCTGTTCAGATACAATACACCTGCCAGCAAAAGCACCTCAGCTGATGAAAACATGCCAAGTGACTCCCCCAAGAAGATCTTGGGATGCTTTGCTTTTCAACCTAAAGCAAAGCCATAAGTCTTAAGTTAAAATGCTTGTAGCCAGAGCCTTGGCAAGAGAATATACCATGCCTTTGGAGGTAATGTATGAATAATGTAAAAGGGAAGAAAATGATTCCATACGAAAATGCAATTGTAGAGACATGAATTGGCATAAATCCCCAATTCTCATATTGACTTGCCTATTATTATGTTAAGAACAATACACTGATGCCAACAATGTTATATTCCTGTAAAGGGGGAAACACACCTTACAAAAGAAACATGCTACCCCATTCTTTTTATTTATTCATTGCATGGAACTTTTAAATCTTAAAACAGACTGGACAGAGACCATTTCCACTCTGCAGAAGGCATTGCAACATTGTAGAAAGGGGGATGTTTTGTTTTTGAGAGTATTTTAAGAGGCACACAGATTAAATTGCTACTCCCTGATGTCTTAGCTGGCAGTTGTTGTTCAGAGGGGCTGTGCATGTATTTCGAACTGAGCAATGGCCAAAGAGCCAACAACATTGGCTCCATCTTCTGGCTCATTCCTGAGTCATGAGCAGAAGTGGATAAAGGGCATTTGATTTTTGCTTGATTTAATTTTTCTATTCTGCTTTTCCAATAACAAATGTTGAGTTCAAAACTGACAATAATCACAAAAGCATTTAAAAACAACCAACATTACAATTGCCATACTATTAATGGTTGCCATTAATTTGATTTGAATGGATTTTAGAATGCTGTGTTAGTTTGCTTGTTCTTAGCCGCTCTGAGCCCGCTTCAGCTAGGGAGGGCAGGATATAAATAAAATTTTATTATTATTATTTTATTATCAAACACAATGACATATAAATGAAGCAAACAACAACAAATTCATCAAAATGATGAATGCCATTCAATAAAGTCATGCAGAACAAGGAGGGTGTTGTTGGTATATGGGACTGTGCTAGGGGCCAGATGGGAAGTTGCCTCCCCAGGTTTTCATTCACTCCTCTCCAGGTGCCTGCTTCGCTGTCACTTACTCATGAATTCTTGTGGGCATCAGTCTCGGGAGACAGTGGAGTGTGCCTCTGGGGGTGAAGTCAAACCACTGTGTTAACACCACCAAAGTGACCTCCTTGGGGCACAAGCCTAGGCAGTATATATAGAGGTCCTGGGCTGCCTAGTTGACAAGACCCCCCTCTCAGCCTCACTGATGTGGTCAAAAGGAAAGCAGAGCGATATGTCTGGCACCAGCTTGGCTGCATGAGTTGCTGGAAGGAAGGGTACCATGTGCCATCCAACTGTCTTAGGGACTCCACTCTGGATTTGTGTAGGGTTTACTCCTTAGCCTTTTCTTTCCCCAAAGAGATCCCACAAGGCAGCAAAGGTTTAGGCTCAGGGTTCTCCATCTCCTAGATGGGCTACCTTCCCAGGCTCATGAGCCTCACCTCCCTAGACAGTGCATGCAGAAACCATCTTCTTGGCTGTTGGACCTGCTATTGGTCTCATCCACTCAATCCACAGGAGCCTACCTTCACATGCAGGGGAAGTCCCTATCTCACCAAGGGCCTGCCACACATAGTGCTTTTAAAGAAATTTTTAGATTATTTTCTTTTAATCTTTGCAGCTTGGCTTTATGGGCAGAGAAAGATATTACCTTCCCTCTGATGTAAGCTTATATCCTTCCCATTCCATCAGTCTTGTCGTTGAAGATTTGGAGTTATTTCTAAAATATATTTGTGTTTCTTGGCTTATATACTGAATGAAGTTTTTTTTCATTTAATAATGATATATTAAGATACCATCTCCTCATACCTTCCTGGATTTTAAATAAATTTTATTCCAGTATTACTGCTGAGTGATCAGCTATAATGGGAATATCAATGTCACATCAGCTAGTAAAGGTATGTAATGAAGCTGATGTTAGAAAAAGTCAATTCTATGCTGGGTATTATGAATTCCTGCATAATATGTATATGATTTTTCCTTAGGGTGGTGCAATCTCCATGAATCCACTAAATTCCACTGTATCATATAGTTATTTGTCCTTTTTTCATGGCTACTGAGGTGGTATGCATCTATGGATCTAAAATTTCATTAAAATCTCCACCCATTATCAAGTGCTGATACGATAAAAGGCTTAATGTCTTAAAGCAGTTCTGAACCCATTGGCTACCCTCATGTGGTTTAGCCGGCCAGTCGAAGCCATTCCCAGGGTGTGGCTATTGTTGCATGCTGACAGCTTCCAGGAGCCAGTCATATGAAATGTTAGCGGAGGCGTACTACCTCTGCTGGGGGATATGTCATGCTTCTTCTGGGGTAGTTTGCCCAACTTTGTCGTCCCCCCCCCCCGCACTCAGTTCTGTCAGTCATAATATTGCTGGGAAATTCAGCTCTTCATGGATTCAGTGTGACTGCTATCAGGAAAAATATATATCTGAGGCCAGGTCATATGTTATGCCTTCTTTCTTTCTTTCTTTCTTTCTTTCTTTCTTTCTTTCTTTCTTTCTTTCTTTCTTTCTTTCTTGTAATTTTTAATTGATTTTGATTTTAGAAATCGTTTCACACAACTAATATTATTGTTGTTGTTTGTTTAGTTATTTAGTCATGTCCGACTCTTCATGACCCCATGGACAAGAGCACGCCAGGCACTCCTGTCTTCCACTGCCTCCCACAGTTTTGTCAAACTCATGCTGGTAGCTTCGAGAACACTGTCCAACCATCTTGTCCTCTGTCATCCCCTTCTTCTTGTGCCCTCCATCTTTCCCAACATCAGGGTCTTTTCTAGGGAGTCTTCTCTTCTCATGAGGTGGCCAAAGTATTGGAGCCTCAGCTTCAGGATCTGTCCTTCCAGTGAGCACTCAGGGCTGATTTCCTTAAGAATGGATACGTTTGATCTTCTAGCAGTCCATTGGACTCTCAAGAGTCTCCTAATAATATTATTACAAATATTAAGATTTGTATAATATTCTTCTGAATCTCAAGACTTCCCTCCTTCCCTCTGTGGGTTCTTTAAATAACTTTTTTAAAGAAAAACAAAACAAAACTGCATATTGTAAGTCCATCTAATTTGCCATCCTCCATTATGTCCAAAATCTCTGTATCATTGCAAGAGTTATTTAAAGCCCACCAAAGAGTTCAGGTGTTTACAGTGGTCTTTCAAACACAATCTAAATTTGTCCCATACCTTGTTGAAATTTTAATCCTCCTGATTTATGATTTTCCCGGGAAAACCACATATTATGCCTTCTTATGACCACTTCTCAGGCCATAGCTATATGTTTATCCTCTCCCTAAAATGCATTTGGGTCAGCATTGCTCTCCTCTCCAAGCAGAAAGTCCAGTGTATTTATCTTTGAAGTCTTCTCATGCACCGAGGGAAAGGCCTTCATTTCCCCCTGTGATTTGCATGTGAGGGTATGGAACATAGGAAGTTGCTTGTCCACGTTTCTCAGTGTTGTGTACACTCTTGCCAAATTGTGAAAAAGGCTATGGGCTTTACATTTCTCCACCTCGTTGTGATGATCAAGATCACATGCAGTGTAGAGATCTTAGATATGGCATGGGCACTCCCACTGTGTGGGAACCATAGCCCTGCTTCTGCTTCCCATGTGAGAAGCCTGGAACCATGCAAAAAATAGCTGTGGTACAGCTAATCCAAGCATTATTCCAGTTGCCAGGGAACAAAAGCTAACTCAAATGTAAGTTATAATAAACAAACAGAATAAGCTTTGCTGAGTCCCTTCCTTCTCTTCTGCAGTGAGGATCATTATAAGACATGACTCAGAGTGTATTTTTATGTCAGTGCATGATAGGAGAGGCATATTTTGATGGGATTTTTGATAGAACACAAACTGAGAAGTGTGTGTGTGAATGTGTGTGTGTGTGTGTGTGTGTGTGTGTGTGTGTGTGTATATATATATATATATATATATATATATATATATATATATATATGCTTTCGTAGATTTTCACGGGTACAGGAATGTAGGTTTTGGTGTCTTCGGGTGTCTTCCCGTGTAAGAGTCGGGGTGTCTGGGCGACGTTTCGACGAGGTCTCACTCGTCATCTTCAGGCTGGTGCTTTCGGCTTCTTGTTACTGGAACAGAAGCTTTCGGCTTCTTGTTACTTGTTCTCTGCCCAGAACGTTGGAGGCTATACACCACACCCCTCAACAGTATTTATAGGAACTCAAACACCAGATTCTGCTCTGTTCCAGTAACAAGAAGCCGAAAGCACCAGCCTGAAGATGACGAGTGAGACCTCGTCGAAACGTCGCCCAGACACCCCGACTCTTACATGGGAAGACACCCGAAGACACCAAAACCTACATATATATATATATATATATATATATATATATATATATATATATGCAGGTTTTGGTGTCTTCGGGTGTCTTCCCGTGTAAGAGTCGGGGTGTCTGTGCGACGTTTCGACGAGGTCTCACTCGTCATCTTCATTCGTAGATTTTCACGGGTACAGGAATGCAGGTTTTGGTGTCTTCGGGTGTCTTCCCGTGTAAGAGTCGGGGTGTCTGTGCGACGTTTCGACGAGGTCTCACTCGTCATCTTCAGGTGTCTTCGGGTGTCTTCCCGTGTAAGAGTCGGGGTGTCTGTGCGACGTTTCGACGAGGTCTCACTCGTCATCTGACGAGATGACGAGTGAGACCTCGTCGAAACGTCGCACAGACACCCCGACTCTTACACGGGAAGACACCCGAAGGCACCAAAACCTGCATTCCTGTACCCGTGAAAATCTACGAAAGCATATATATATATATATATATATATATATATATATATATATATAGCCACTGTTTGCACAAATGATTAAAATCCCTGCTTGTAGATGGCCTTTGGAATGCGAACTTTGTGGCGGCATTAAGAGCTCAGTGAAATGTTTTTGTAATATGGCAGATGAGGACTAAGAAACTGTAACATTATCATAACTTATGACTCAGGTTTTGAAAGTTAGGGCATTTGGAAGTCCCATTTAACTCACTTCTAGTAAGAGAGAGATTAGTTGATCTAAATAAAATGAGGGACAGTTCACACAACCAAATGGTCATGCTGAGAAGGATGTTTTGGTACTGTGATACATTCCCAGTCTTCAAACGAGGCTTTTTTTCTTGGTGTCCACAGAACCTGAGGCACACTGCTTAGTGGTTTCACAGAGGTAGCATCTCATTTATGGACTGTGTTTCTCAGGTAGACCCACCTGGTGCCTAAGAGTGATTTTTTTTGGCACCAGGTAAAATACTGTTTTGGTTCTCCTGGACTAAAATTGTCCAATTTAATCTGTTCTATAACTGCTGCTGATTTTTATGCTGCTCTTTTATATTTTGATGCTGTTAGTTTGTGGCTGGAATGTTTTAATAGTTTTATTGTATTTTGATCCTTTGTAAGCCGGCATAGCAGTTTTAAGGGTGGGTTAGAAATATCTCAAACCGACTAACAAATGCACAGGCTTGTACCAAACTGACAATACAATTCCTAATTATTACACCATCACAGCTAGTCAGCTTGCTTCCAGGAGCTTTTTATGTTGGCATGGTAAATGGCAGGGGAGAGGAAGCTTTTTCTTTCTTAAAATATTTAACATTGAAATGTTCAGGATCTGCGTATGAAGAAAGTCTCTTTGCTCAGGTCTTTGTTCAATCAAAATTCTCCATGGAAGCACTGAAAATGTTCCTAGGGGCTGTGAATACAAAACCACTTGATGTGTGTGAATTAGCACATTCTGAATAACAGGGAACCCAAATATCTCACCTGTTTGCATCCATACCAGGAAGAAGGAGGGAAGATGCAGAGAACTGAACAACTTTAACACACATGTACGAGAGAGTCAGCTCTCTCATACTGCCATCTAGTCTCTAGACAGATCAAAGAAAACAGGCACAGTGCTAGGGACGGAAGTCTGGAAGAGTGGTTTCCGCCCCCTCCTTTCTCTGAGACAGAAAGTAAAACAAACATGATCTGGTGATCTTTGCAATGGGAAGGATGAAAATACTGACATGCCAATCAGAAGGTTGGCAGTTTGAATCCCTGCGACGGGGTGAGCTGCCGTTGTTTGGTCCCTGCTCCTGCCAACCTAGCAGTTCGAAAGCATGTCAAAGTGCAAGTAGATAAATAGGTACCGCTCTGGCGGGAAGGTAAACGGCGTTTCCGTGCGCTGCTCTGGTTCGCCAGAAGTGGCTTAATCATGCTGGCCATATGACCCTGTACGCCGGCTCCCTCGGCCAATAAAGCGAGATGAGCGCCGTAACCCCAGAGTCGTCAGCGAGTGGACCTAATGGTCAGGGGTCCCTTTACCTTTAAAAGTTATTAGCCTATGTGTTGTGTCTATATTTCTGTGATATCTTTTTTTGGGGGGGTGGCTGTAGGAAACAGAGCGTGCTTTTGTCAGTTGTGGAAACCATGCCTTTTTTGGTGTGTGTACTTTTTAATATGATGAGCCCCACCTCCTCGACATTTTTCATTTGTTAGTTTGAAATAGCTGTGTTCAACCTGTACAAATTATGTGATTTCACTGCCATAATTGCATCAGCAAATGGCATCCACATATTCCCCGATTCACTGTTTGACCCTTGTGTGTCTGTGCATGTATTCAACACATGCTAGTAACTTAACCAAAGCCAGCATAGCCAGGGTTAATGTTGCTTGCAGCAGAGTGAAAAATCAAGGCAGAAAATCAAGACAAGCTACTGTATCAGTTCAGCATTGGGTTCCACCTGCAGATTCAGAGTAGACTGTGAGCTCTCAGTACATTAATCCGTTGATTTCTTTCTCTAGCTCCTTGACCATTTCCAGGGTTTTATAATAAAGCTATGGCCTTGTTTAACCCATGTAGCTCATAAATTACTGTCCTGCTGGAAGCTTTGAGCCAGCAAAACCGGTCTGTTGAGATCTACAACAAACACATGTAAACTGTGGTTACTTTGGTGTCTTTTGTGTAGACGGGAAGTTCATTTTTCTTTCCTGAAAAGCCTCTATAGTTATGTTTCAAATTGGTTTTCAGAGAGAACTGCAGACAGCGAAGCCCCTGCCGTTTCCAAGACTGCCAAGTGTGGTTTAAAGCTAACACATTCTGTGGTTTTGCTGAAGACGTTCAGAGATCTGCCACACAGCACCATATGGCCTTGGTTTGGTATCACTCGAAGATGATCACGGACTGTTTTCTTTTTGCTTGTTCAAGGTGTCTAAAAATATACTTCAGTACCAAAGGCAGGCTTGCTTCCCGGGACAAAAGCAAGTGTTAATTATTGGGTTTGGCAAGCGTTCTCCCTCATACGCTAAACTGACAGAAGGTTCAAGCTTGGTTCAAGCTTGGAGAAGTGGGAACTAAGGAAACATTCGGCAGCCTTGTGTGAAATATCTGTTGCTGGACTGTCTCCACCTCCATCATTCCGCCTGGACACTGAGGTCCAGCTCCGAGGGCCTTTTGGCAGTCCCCACACTGTGAGAAGTGAAGTTACAGGGAACCAGGCAGAGGGCCTTCCTTCTCAGTAGTTGTGCCCACCCTGTGGAACACTCTCCCATCAGTTGTTAAGGAAATAAACAACTTTCTGACTTTTAGAAGACATCTGAAGGCAGCCCTGCATAGGGAAGTTTTTAATGTTTGAGGTTTTATCGTATTTTTAATATTCTGTTGGGAGCCACCCAGAGTGGCTGGGGCAATCCAGCCAGATGGGCGTGGTATAAATTATTATTATTATTATTATTATTATTATTATTATTATTATTATTATTATGCCACTTTGGACTGCAAGTGGGTGGTTTAAACTTTGAACACTCCCATGCAGAGCCTATTGCGAAGCAGCTGTCTTAGACAGTGTAAAAATGAGAGGCGAGGCCCCACCAGCCCCACTGCTTCTGCCACTTCTGGAACACCCCACCCCCTTGCTTTGTCTTTGAGGCAGAGAAGATGAGCTGCAAGGCCTTGTAGAATGCTCCCCATATTTGGCAACAGGGGACATGTTCCTGTGGTGGTGGAAGTGATGGGAAGTAGTGGTGAGGAGTTGTCACATTCCTGTTTTGCCTCAGGTGGCGAAACAGGATGGGCTGTTCCTGCTCCCATCTCTCTCTCTCTCTCTCTCTCTCTCTCTCTCTCAAATACTATATGCACAATACAACCTACCATGACAGAGAAAGCATAGATCTTCCTGTCAGGTTTGTTTACTAGTATTTTTATTTATTTATTTGATTTAATAGTATTTGTTTGATTAAAATATTTCCACATTTCCCACCTACAGAACTTCCAGGGTGGTTTATAAGGAGTACAGGCAGCTTTAGATCTGGGAAAGAATAATGACTGTGGCAAAGTTTTTGTAAATGAAGTCATTTTAAATGTCCGGATTTCATTTTATTAACAAAAACTTAATAAATAGTTGAACTGTGAGAAAAATGGATGTTGTAAGTGCAAAGTTGCTGTGAGGATAAAAGCAGTCACTGCTCACCTTTGAGTCTTTTTGATAAAGTGAGCAAGAAAGATAAACTAACATGACTATTTTTAATGTATTTGTGTAACTTAAACATGAATCTTAAGGTTCATAAAGGAATTATCAAATTACTGGTGCTAGCAGAACAGGACTTGGGGACAAAGATCCAATGCTTCATTCATGAGATTCAGTAGGTGTGTCTTCAAATGCACCAGGGCTGGTTTGCCACATTCTAGGGCTTGCCGATCGAAAGGTCGGCGGTTCGAATCCCCGCGGCGGGGTGCGCTCCCGCTGCTCGGTCCCAGCGCCTGCCAACCTAGCAGTTCGAAAGCACCCCCGGGTGCAAGTAGATAAATAGGTACCGCTTACCAGCGGGAAGGTAAACGGCGTTCCGTGTGCTGCGCTGGCTCGCCAGATGCAGCTTGTCACGCTGGCCACGTGACCCGGAAGTGTCTCCGGACAGCGCTGGCCCCCGGCCTATAGATGTGAGATGGGCGCACAAACCCCAGAGTCTGTCAAGACTGGCCCGTTCGGGCAGGGGTACCTTTACCTTTACCTTTAATAAACATTACCATCTAAAGAGGAAGGGGAAGTTAGATTTTGGAATACAGATACTAGGTAAAAAAAAGTAAAGGACCCCTGGATGGTTAAGTCCAGTCAAAGGTGACTATGGGGTTGTGATGCTTATCTTGCTTTCAGACCGAGGGAGCTGGCGCTTGTCCACAGACAGGAAATTATATGATATATGAACCTGCTGCAGGAGTTTATTATGATTTGTTTAGCAGTAAAGGTGGACAAATATGTTAATTTCAGATTTGTTTCTCATGCTTCCCAGCCTTAAGTTTCGTTCACCACCTTTTTGCATCAGTTTGCAATTTAAGAAACAAAAAACAAAACTCGCATTCTTCAGTATCTTTGTCAGTATTTTTTGTGCAGGTTTCTCATTATACACAGATATTGTGATGGTGTGACTCATCCTAGCTCTCTTCTGGAGGGAAATGAAATCCTGAGTTGTGCCTTATTGTTATTCCTAAGCAAATCAGAATGCACGAACAAAATTTCTGAATCATGCCAGTGTAGTTATGTGTGACTCACGCAGCCATGAGGAAGGCAGCAGCAGCAGCAGCTGAAGGCCCAAGCCGGGGCAGAAAGGATGCAGCCGACAGGAGGGATTAGCCTGCTGTCTTACCATACATGGGCATTCTTGGCTTTCCAGGTAGAAGAGCTGAAGAACAGGAATTTAGAAGTGCCTTGCACAGCCTGTGTAAGAACTTAAAGGACAAGGAAGCAGTAGTTAGAGAGTGAAATAAAAGCTCATGAAAACTCCCATGCAACCATGGGAATCTCCAAGTAGGGTTAATTGTCCTAAGCCAGCCTTCTCCAAGCATGGATAGTGGTCAGGAAAGGTGGGAGTCATAGTCCAACAGCATCTAGGGCCCAAGACTGGGGAAGGTTGGCAGAAGAAGAGGCCATGGGTGAAAGCCAATAGAGCATTTGGCCCAAGACATTTTCCTGCATGATGTGTGACCACACACACACACACACACAGAGAGAGAGAGAGAGAGAGAGCCCACAGAATCCAAGAAAGGGGTATAATGCTACAAACAAACAAACACCACCCAACATCCATTGCCCCCAAACTAAACAAACAAAGATGAAGCTTTAAAGTAGGAATCAGAAAGATGATTGCTTTCATCAATGCATTTCCTGCATTGTTTTTTCTTTAATTTGCCTCCTTTGAAGATTTTTTTTTTTAATTTACCCAGGTATTTGGTTGATTTATTCGTTATGCATTTTTTCAACATCGCTGATCTGGTTTGTGATCTGATGTACATTTACTGCTTTTATTTGTTTTAAAACTCAGTTATAACTGCCACTATTACTATTATCATGATTGTCATCGGAAATCTCCATAAAAGGGTGGGGATTCTGGAGAAAAGGACTGGCAGGAAAGCAACCATAATCATACAGGTGTTTCTGCAAGTCACTTTCTATTTGATAAATGCAAGTAGGAGAAGGAGTTAGATGCCCTTCTCATGAGTCACAGAGAGGTGTGCCAAGTTGGCAGGCCTGTGTCCCTAACAAGTATGAATGCTGAAGGAAGAATCTGAGGCTGTGTACACAGCAAACGTTTAAAGCACATGACTTTCCCCACAGAATACTAGGAGCTGTAGTTTCTTAAAGGTGGCTGGGAATTGTAGCTCTGTGGACTACACTTCCCAGGAGGTGTCCAGGGCAGCTGTTTACCAGCTCCATCTGGTACCCAGGCTGAGACCCTATCTGCCTGCGGACTGTCTCGCCAGAGTGGTGCATGCTCTGGTTATCTCCCGCTTGGACTACTGCAATGCACTCTATGTGGGGCTACCTTTGAAGGTGACTCGGAAACTACAACTAATCCAGAATGTGGCAGCTAGACTGGTGACTGGGGGCGGCTGCCGGGACCATATAACACCGGTCTTGAAAGACCTACATTGGCTCCCAGTACGTTTCCGAGCACAATTCAAAGTGTTGGTGCTGACCTTTAAAGCCCTAAACGGCCTCGGTCCAGTATACCTGAAGGAGCGTCTCCACCCCCATCACTCTGCCCGGACGCTGAGGTCCAGCGCCGAGGGCCTTCTGGCGGTTCCCTCATTGCGAGAAGCAAAGCTACAGGGAACCAGGCAGAGGACCTTCTCGGTAGTGGCGCCCGCCCTGTGGAACGCCCTTCCAGCAGATGTCAAAGCGATAAACAACTACCTGACATTCAGAAGACATCTTAAGGCAGCCCTGTTCAGGGAAGTTTCTAACATGTGATATTTTACTGTATTTTTGGTTTTTATGGAAGCCGCCCAGAGTGGCTGGGGAGGCCCAGCCAGATGGGCGGGGTATAAATAATAAATTATTATTATTATTATTATTATTATTATTATTATTATTATTATTATTTAAATGTATGGTGTGTATGTGGCTTTGAGAGAAAATCTCAACTCTTCTCCAATAGAACCAAGTTGGACCTGAAGAAAAACTGTGTCTCCCACACAGCGCTCTACATTTGCGTCTTGGACTTTGAGAAGGCATTTTAACTTCATCAGTTTCTGCGGATTGATCTATGCTTTCAGTCAGTGCTATTTTTCTAGAAAAAGGAGTTTTGGAACTCACCATAAACACCTCCCTCGTTCTCTTGAATTGCAATGGGCACCCACCTGAGAGGTGCCAGAACTGAGTTTCGGAGAGTTCTGGCTGAAAAAATATATATCCTGCTTTCAGTCTGGAGTCAGACTATCCATTCCCATAAGAAATTTAAGCAACAACATTCTTGCCTCCTCCTCCTTCAAGCCCTAAATCTTGTTTGCAAGACTGGGAGTGGTGGAAAAGGACTTGCTGTCAGAAAGGAACATCTGCCTACATGCCAAGGCTCTTGGGCATCAGACTGAGAGCTTTTCCTGCAGTTCTTCATCTGCCCTATCCTGTTCTCCACATAAGAGCACATATGCACAGTTTGGTGTTTTTCTTTTCTGGTTGGCCCCAGATTTTTTCCTAAAAGGTATGGAATATCCTTCTGCAGATCTCATGGTTCCCTGGAGAAGGCAGAAGTTCAGTATCAGAAGAAGGCAACAGAAGACACGAATTATTAGCTGTTAAGGTGTACACCTTATACACTAAGGTGTATAAAGGTAAAGGGACCCCTGACCGTTAGGTCAGTCGTGGCCAACTCTGGGGTTGCGGCGTTCATCTCGCTTTATTGCCTGAGGGAGCCGGTGTACAGTCATGTGGCCAGCATGACTAAGCTGCTTCTGGTGAACCAGAGCAGTGCACGGAAACACTGTTTACCTTCCCGCTGGAGCGGTACCTATTTATCTACTTGCACTTTGACGTGCTTTCGAACTGCTAGGTTGGCAGGAGCAGGGACCGAACAATGGGAGCTCACCCCGTCGTGGGGATTTGAACCGCTGACCTTCTGATTGGCAAGTCCTAGGCTCTGTAGTTTAACCCACAGCGCCACCCGCGACCCCAAGGTGTACTAGGATTGTTCTAATATTCCTTATGTTACTTAATGTACTGGAAACTAGAACCTGAGCTGTGCCAGTGTACAAATTCATATTTGAATGTCAAATATTCTTGATTGTGATACATGAACTACGGCTATGAAAACATATATCCAAGGACTGACCTGTTCTTTTAAGTCAGCATATAAATCAAATTCTAATGTAACGATTGATAAAAAGGCTGTGGTTAAAATTCTGCCGGATTTTGTTTTCTAAACCTTGTCTTTCATATAGAAGGTGGGGGGAAGCCAAATGGTTTCAACGTGTGCCTTTTTATTTTAATTTGTAGTTAGAAGAAAAATTCAAAGGGTTATTTAAATAGATCTTTTGTCACTTACACTGGCATAAAATGTAATCAAGGAATCATATTGCTGGCAGATAGTAGAAGCTGGATGACTGTGATGATATCTTCGCTGAAGATAAACAAAAATCTATTATAATGTAGTGTGTGAGCTTTTGGGCTACACAGACAGAATACTTCATCAGACTGGGTGTATCCTCCTGGAAAATACATTTGACATTTTTGCAGAATCTGCCTCTTGTTGTGTTTCTTCACTGCCACCATAAGACTGAAACAAAGACATTTCTTATTCATTTACTGCTGGGTAAACATGTGTAGGATTGCACTGTAAATTGGAATTGTGTTGTGTTTTGAATTCTGAATTTTAAATTTTGTAACCCACCCTGGGACCTGCTGGTGAATAGCTAATAATAATAATAATAATAATAATAATAATAATAATAATAATAGGTTGCAAGGAGGAACGCTAAGGCAAAACAACTGTATCAGGTGGACATCATATAGTACATTTGTATCTCCCTTTCTCTAGAGTTCTTTGAACTGTTCACAACATTTTTTGAATGAGACAGAAGAGCCTGGTAGATCAGTCAATGACGCATCTTGTCCAGCAGGGGCACCGGGTATATGGGGTGCAAGGGGCTCCAGCTCCCTCAATATTTGGGGGCAGGGGGCTGCACCCTCCAATATCAAGGGCGCTGCACCCTCCAATATTGAGAGGGCTGTCACCCCCGCCACTGCCAGGCACCCTCCATGGGCCCCTGCCCCAGCCCCAGCCCCAGCCTCTGCCTAGCAGCCTGGGAGCCCAGGAGCCGGGTAGGGGCTGGGAAGAGGGAGGGCAATCTTCTTTTTCGCTCATTCCAGCCTTTGCCTGGTCTGGGTCAAGCAAGCACAAAGATCGCCCTCTGTACATCCCACCCCCACCCGGCACATGACTGGCAGCATCACATGATGCATCAGAGGCCATACCCCCTCAATGTGGGGGCAAGTTGGTGCCCCTGTAGTCCGGCATCCTGTTTTCACAGTTGTCAACCAGATGCACCTGGGAAACCTATAAGGCTGGAAGGGGAGTTATGTGAATGGATAGAGATTGTATGAGTCTATTTATGTATACTGCACATGGAATAAATTGAAGACTGGGTGGATAAGAGAATGGATGGATGATGGTGTGTATGCAAATGGATGGATGTGTGAGGTTGCTCTTATGGCTTAATTAATTTATCTTTCATGTTAATTTTTGAATTATTATGAATCAGAACTGGCTGCTTTGGATCACCCTTGCTTTCCATTCATGAAGCTTATCCCTACTTCTATTCATGGAGCTTATGATGAGCAAACTCATTCCTTGTGTTTATGCAGAGTTTTAAAACTGGAGACTGTTTTAATTGAAAGGTAGCAAGTCACTGCCAGCATCAGCACATGCCATGTTTGAGGAATGACGCCTTAACATGCATTACTTTTAATCCCATTTGAAATTGTGCCTGCACTGGATTATGCTTAGCTAGCATTGGGGATCTCTTTCATTTTCCTAAACCTTTACTTTAAGGGAAATAATTCTGCCTTAATGGTAAGTTTCTAATGAACCCTAGTTAGCATATAAGAGGATCATCTTGTATACAAATGATCTCTGAATGCAGGTGATCCTAGTCCATCTGTATATGACCTCCTTACAGTTGAGGCAGTATGGAATATGCCTACATTTTTTATGGATGACATTATCAGACGTTCTGGGCTTTGGAATTAGCTTCTTCCACTGGCTACATCACTTAGTACAACTCCCTCTTTTGGGCCACCACATTATGAGTTTCATAATCTCTTCTGTCAAATGCCATTATCTGCAGCAAATCCCATTACCTGTGGTGGCTCCTCGTTTCTGGAATACTCTTCCCAGGGAGGCTCACCTGGCGCCTTTCAGGCACCAGGTAAAAAAACCCCTCTTGTCCCAGGACTTTGGCTAATTAAACAATCTATGGCCTTTAAAACTATGTCTCTGTGTTATTGCTTGTTACTATGGTCTTCAACATCAACTTCGTTGGACTGGTCATGTGCGGATGCTTGATTATCGTCTTCCAAAGCAACTACTCTATTCCAAACTTTAAAATGGAAAGTTAATGCTGGTGGTCAACAAAAGAAATTGAAAGACTCTCAAGGCAAATCTTTAAAAATGTAGTATAAACACCAACAACTGTAAAACACTGGCCTGTGAGTGCTCCAATTGGAGAACAGCCTTTACCAAAGGTGTCATGGGCTTTGAAGACGCTCAAACTCAGGACGAAAGGGAGAAATGTGCTAAGAGGAAGGCACGCTTGGCAAACCCTCACTGTGATCAACTCCCACCTGGAAACCTATGTCCCCACTGTGGAAGGACGTGTGGATCCAGAACTGGCCTCCACAGTCACTTACGGACTCATTGTTAAAACTGTCTTTATGGAAGAGAATCTTACTCGGCTATGAGTGATCACCAAAGAAGAAGCATCATAAGAAAACTATGGTATGTATTTTTGTGTTATTATATTGTAAACCACCCTGTGATCCTTGGATAAAGGGTGGTATAAAATTTGTATTAAGCATCATCAAATACTGCCAGGGATATTTAAATATAGTGTCCCCTACTTTAATGGTGAGTTGCCCTGGACACTGAGGAACGGATGTCAGCTCCCATAGTGAGGGTGACATACAGACCAGCCTTGAGTTGATTAATCTACCAATTAAAAAATGCAGACCCAGATGTTATCTTTCAGACATCATAGTGAGAAATTTAATTTGTTTGGTGAAGACCACAAAGGAAAGCTAAGCCTGGTTTCCTGAGACTAAGGAGCACACCTTATAATTAGCACACCTGTTTTCCACATAACTTTCATGACAACTTTTTTTTTTAATGCAGCCATGCCTCTGTTTTGCTGCAGGAAACTTGGCTGCTGCCAGCTGGCACCTCTGAGATGTTATGTGCTCATATGAGAATTAGATTTCATCACAAAATAGGAAGGCGGGGAAAAGCAGAAGATGGAGAAGATGGTGAATATTGCCTCAGAAAGAGAGAAAAGCTTAAAATGAATAAATGGGAAATGTATACACTTTATAGATCATAGAATCAGAGTTGGAAGGCATCCTGAGGATTCTGCAATGCAAGAATGTGCGTCTGTCCTATACAGGGATTGAACCTGCAACCTTGGCATTATCAGCACCACAGTGTGGTGTAGTGGTTAAGAGCGGTGGACTCGTAATCTGGTGAACCAGGTTTGCTTCCCTGCTCCTCCACATGCAGCTGCTGGGTGACCATGGGCTAGTCACACTTCTCTGAAGTCTCTCAGCCTCACTCACCTCACAGAGTGTTTGTTGTGGGGGAGGAAGGGAAAAGGAGATTGTTAGCCGCTTTGAGACTCAAGAAGAAGAAGAAGAAGAAGAAGAAGAAGAGGAGTTTGGATTTGATATCCCGCCTTTCACTCCCCTTCAGGAGTCTCAAAGTGGCTAACATTCTCCTTACCCTTCCTCCCCCACAACAAACACTCTGTGAGGTGAGTGGGGCTGAGAGACTTCAATGAAGTGTGACTGGCCCAAGGTCACCCAGCAGCTGCATGTGGAGGAGCGGAGACGCGAACCCGGTTCCCCAGATTACGAGTCTACCGCTCCTAACCACTACACCACACTGGCTCTAAGGGTAATGCAGGATATCAAATGCATACTCTTCGTCTTCTTCCTAACCAACTGCATGCATTTCAGCTCACTTTAGTCCCTTCCCCCCATTCTATGTGCTTCCCTTGTGGTATAAATACGAAGGGTGCTTCCCTTCATAGCATGTGGCACCTGTCACGAGAGCCAAATTCAATTCCAAATCCAAACACAAGCAGGATTTGGAAGATGGGAAATTCCTTTGAGGTCCACCCAACTTCAATTTTACCCTAACCCTTAAGGGGAAGCATTTCTCTTTGAAGCTTCTGTCTGCCCCATTGCATCCTGGGCTGGAGGTTTGGGTTGTGCTCTAGGGTACACTACTCTGATACATTTCCTGCATCTAACCCTTTCATTAAGCCCTCACATGTATGTGTGTATGCGCAGGATGAATCAATGCACCGTTTTGAAGGCAGAGTGAGATGAAGCACTTGAAAGCTGCAGAACAGGCAAATATTTTGTTTCGGAGCTGCTGGTGTCTAAATTAAAGACAAATAGAAATGGCAACTGTAATTAATCCAGATGCTTCAAAGTTTAATAGGGATGTGGATTTATCATTTTCTTTTTAGATCTTGAAATTGTTGTGGTTACTGGAAAATTATCCTTTGTGCTGTGCTCTTGTTGACAATCGCCATGGGCAATAATAAATGTTTGAAGGGTGTCTTCTTTTTCCTAGATAAAAGATAAACTATTATAAACTTCTTGTTAAGCTGGCACATGTTAAACAGGGTAACGGGGGGCAGGATAAAGGTAATATGGAGGAGAAACTGGCAAAGGAACATGATTTATAATATTTCTCCTGGCTAGCTATTATTTGTACAGTTTTATTAAAAGATGCCATTAAATTGCAAAGCTAAATAGATGCTTAAAATGCAAACAGTGAATAAAGTGCTTACTGGTGCTTTTATAAAGTCATTAATATGTACATCTACTGAGCATCATACCCAGCTTTTATATATACAATATCTTAAAAAATGCACACATTAATATTTCTATAGTACATTTTGTCATAATAAATGCACATACCTGTATCATTATGTACAACAACAACCATAAACATACCATCATCAGTCAATACATACATATCAAAAGGGACGTGTGTGGCACTGTGGTCTAAGCCACTGAGCCTTTTGGGCTTGCCGATTGAAAGGTCAGTGGTTCAAATCCGCTTGATGGGAAAAGAGGCTCGATCTCAGGCATAACCTCTACAGTGACAACAGGACAAGAAAAAGGTACAGCAGTCTCCATGGATGCAGTGTCGCAAGCCCTTCTTAAGATAAACCAGTCTTTGGAGAATCTAACAAAGCAGACGGCAGAAAATACCAAGAAATTGACAGAGAATTCACAGAAATTGACAGACTTAACAACAAGACTTGACCTGAATACAGAATCTATAAACAGGCTTACGCAAGAAAATTCTGCCACACGCCAAATTGCGGAGGAAGCCAGAACTATTGCTGGAGAGACCCAGGAAAAATTAGAACCGATTGCCAGGAAGGTCTATGATCACGACACAACTCTGGCATTGTGGGAACTACAAAGAAAAGAAAGGAATTTGAAATTACGATCAATTCCAGAGGACGAAGGAGACAATCTCACGGACTATTTAACGAAAGAGTTTGCTGATTCCTGGGAAGATCTAGAGGAAGACGAATTTAAAATTACAACAGCATTTAGACTGGGCAGAAGACAGAACAGAAAGGCGCCGAGAGACTGTCTGATTACCTTGAGATCGAAGGAGGAAAGAGACAGAATTTTAAGACTGCACTTTGAAAAGGCCTTACAAATTGGGAACTCACCGATACAGATCTTCAAAGACATTCCTAAACATATTTTGGACTTGAGAGCTTTTTATAAAGATTTGGTTTACTTGTTGAAGAAGAACACCATTCTCTTCAGGTGGGAATTTCCACAGGGACTGTCTTTTGACTATAGGGGGAAGAAGGTGAAAATAAAGACGATACAGGATAAAGACAGGTTCCTGCAAAGAAATCAAGAAGATCTACAGAAAGGAACTGTAGACCCAATTGCTGAGCAAAAGAGTGTAATAGACATCCTGAACCTTTCGTTTGGACAGAACCTTCCACCACCAACAGAGGAGGAACAACAACTGGGAGCTGTTGGAGGAATACCAGAAAAATAACAAGATGGCCCTGCAATTCCTTAGCTGGAATTGTAATGGGATGAACAGTCCTTTGAAGAGACGACAAGTATTCCATATTTTGTATAGAGAACAACTGGACTCGATTTGTTTACAGGAAACCCATATAACCAGAGCACATAGGAGACTGCTTATGAATAAAAAATTGGGACAAGAATTTATTTCGTCGGACAAAGTGAAAAAAAGAGGAGTTGTGATTTATGTAAAAGAGAAGTGGGCCCCAAAAATGATGTTCAAAGACGAACAAGGAAGATATTTGGCGGTGGAGATCCAGGTACAAGGAGAAAAATTTTTGATAATTGGGATCTATGCACCAAATGAAGGTAAAGCAGAATTCTTCAAAAAACTTCATGAAACTTTGACGGATTATTTGGAATACAATATGATAATCATGGGAGATATGAATGGTGTAGTTTCTACAAACATGGACAAGACACAAAGACTGACACTTACTAAAGAAGGGAGACTCCCCAAGACTTTTTTCGAAATGACTGAAAATATGGACTTAATAGACATTTGGAGAACAAGGAACCCTCTTGAAAGAGAGGGAACCTTTTTCTCCCATGCAAAGATGACCTGGACCAGAATCGACCAAATATGGGTTACTAGTGGAATGGCTCCGAAGATTAAGAAGGTAGAAATCTGCCCAAAAACCTGTTCCGACCATAACGCCGTGAAGATGGAAATGAAATTTACAACAACTGGTCAGTTTAGATGGAGAATGAATGACACCCTGTTTCGAGATAGAGAGATCCACATGAAGGCCCAAAAAACTCTAAAGGACTATTTTGAAATTAATCTAAAGGGCGATGTGGAAAAAAGAGTGATCTGGGACGCAAGTAAAGCTGTGATGCGAGGATTTTTGATTCAACAAAATTCAATAAAGAAGAGAAAACAGATTGAGAAAAAGGAAAATTTTTTGGAAAAGATAAAAGAAGGAGAGAAAAAATTAAGATCAAAACCAAAGTCCCAGGAGATTTTGAGAGAGATTAAGTTGTATCAAACGCAATATATGGAATTGATGAACCAAGAGATAGAATGGAAAATAAAGCAAATGAAGCAAAAGACATTTGAGTCGGCAGACAAATGTGGTAAACTTCTGGCATGGCAACTTAAGAAAAGACAGAAATTAAATACAGTCACAAGCCTAGAAGTGGATGGAAAAAATATATCTAAACCCAACGAGATAAGAAATTGTTTTGTGAGTTACTTTAAAAAACTTTATTCCCAAGGATTACAAAATGAAGAGGACATAGATAAATTCCTTAATAAATATGGACTACAAAAAATCTCTCATCATAGCAAGGTGGATCTAAACCAGAGAATAACAGAACAAGAGATAGAGGGGGCCATTCAGGACATGCAATTGGGCAAATCTCCAGGGCCAGACGGACTGACTTCCAGATATTACAAATCTTTAAAGGAATGGTTGATACAACCGTTAAAGGAGGTGTGTAACGAGATCTTAGAGGGAAAAAAGGCACCCGAATCGTGGAAAGAAGCATATATCTCACTCATACCAAAGACAGAGACTGAAAAGACTCAACTGAAGAACTACCGCCCAATTTCGTTATTGAATGTGGATTACAAAATTTTTGCAGACATTTTAGCAAAAAGATTTAAAAGAGTATTGATGGAGAAGATTCACAGAGACCAAGCAGGCTTTCTCCCAAAAAGACACCTCTCAGACAATGTTAGGAACATAATAGATATTTTGGAAAAGTTAGAGGTGAACATAAATACTAAAGCAGTTTTGATATTTGTGGATACGGAGAAAGCCTTTGACAATATTTCGTGGAGTTTTATGAAAAAGAATCTTCATGGGATGGGGGTAGGACAAGGATTTGAGAATGGTATGGGTGCAATATATTCCGAACAAAAAGCTAAGCTGATTGTAAACAATGTAATAACTGAGGAACTTAAGATAGAAAAAGGAACACGACAGGGGTGCCCAATTTCCCCATTGCTTTTTATTTCGGTCCTGGAGGTGTTGCTGAACATGATTAGAGATGACCAGCAAGTTAAAGGTGTAATGGTCGGAACCAAACACTATAAGTTAAGAGCATTCGCAGATGACCTTGTATTGACCTTGCAGGAGCCAAACACTAGTACAAAAAGAGTGTTGGAAATAATCCAACAATTTGGACAGGTAGCTGGATTTAAATTGAATAAACAAAAAACTAAAGTCTTAGGGAAAAACCTAACAGATATGGAAAAGAATAAGTTTCAAGAAGAGACAGGTCTGACGGTGGTTAAGAAGGTGAAATACCTAGGGGTTAATTTAACATCTAAAAACTTGAATTTGTATAAGGACAATTATGAAAAATGTTGGTCAGAAATTAAAAAAGATCTAGAAATATGGTCAAATTTGAGATTGTCAATGTTAGGCCGAATTGCAGTGATTAAGATGAATGTATTGCCTAGAATGTTATTTTTATTTCAAACTTTGCAGATTATTGACAAGATGGACTGTTTCAAGAGGTGGCAGAAAGACATTGCGAAATTTGTCTGGCAGGGCAAAAAGCCCAGAATAAAATATAAAATATTAACAGATGCAAAAGAAAGAGGGGGATTTGCCCTGCCGGACTTAAAATTGTATTATGAAGCAGCAGCATTCTGCTGGCTGAAAGAGTGGATGCTCCTCGAGAATACAGATATCTTGGACTTAGAAGGTTTCAATAATGCATTTGGCTGGCATGCATATCTATGGTATGACAAAATCAAAGTGCATAGTGCCTTTAAAAATCATATTGTAAGGAAAGCATTGTTTAATGTTTGGATGAGATATAAAGATCTGTTGGAAAACAAAACCCCTAGATGGTTGTCACCCTTAGAGGCTAAGGCCCACAAGAAAGTTAATATGGAGGTCGGATGGCCAAAGTATTGTGAGATCTTAGAACAGGATGGAGAGAAACTGAAATTAAAGAGCCATGAAAAACTAAAACCCAAAGTACAAGATTGGCTCCACTATTATCAAATAATGGAGGTTTTCAAACAAGACAGGAAAATTGGCTTCCAGGTGGAAAAATCAAAACTTGAGACAGAATTGTTAGAACCCAATACTAAGAATTTGTCAAGAATGTATAACTTGCTGTTGAAATGGAATACACAAGATGAAACAGTTAAATCAGCTATGATTAAGTGGGCACAGGACATTGGTCATAATATTATGTCTGCTGACTGGGAAAGGTTGTGGAACACTGGTATTAAATTTACGGCATGTAGTGCCTTAAAGGAAAATGTGATGAAAATGGTCTATAGGTGGTACATGACCCCAGTTAAGCTAGCAAAAATTTACCATTTGCCTGATAACAAATGTTGGAAATGTAAGGAAACTGAAGGTACTTTTTATCACCTTTGGTGGACATGCCCGAAGATTAAGGCTTTCTGGGAGATGATATATAATGAAATGAAAAAGGTATTCAAATATACCTTCCTTAAGAAACCAGAGGCCTTTCTCTTGGGCATTGTCGGCCAATTGGTGCCAAAAAAGGATAGAACTTTTTTCATGTATGCAACAACAGCAGCAAGAATACTGATCGCAAAGTATTGGAAGACACAAGATTTACCCACCTTGGAGGAATGGCAGATGAAAGTGATTGACTATATGACATTGGCGGAAATGACGAGCAGAATTCGTGACCAGGGAAAGGAGGCTGCGGAAGAAGACTGGAAGAAATTTAAGATCTATCTTAAGAACTATTATAAACTTGATGAAGTTTAGATTGTCGAGATTTTACAGAAAGAAAGGGTTGCAGTAATATAAGAATAGATCAAGAAAGGACTATGAGGAATTAGGATGGGAAAAAACATTTATAAGTTGCTATAAAATTTGGACATGAGGATGCAGAAAGGGGAGGTATGGGGAAGTCCGAGGAAAGAAGTTTATGAAAGGATATTTTGAAATTATATTTCTTTGTTTGTCTGTTTTTCTTTTATGTTTGTTTGTTATAAAAACTTTTGTAAAACTAATAAAAATTTTATATATAAAAAAAAAACAAATCCGCTTGATGGGGTGAGCTCCCATTGCTCTGTCTCAGCTCCTGCCAACCTAGCAGTTTGAAAGCATGCCAGTGCAAGTAGATAAATAGGTACTGCTGCGGTGGGAAGGTAAACGGTATTTCCATGCACTCTCGTTTCTGTCACAGTGTTCCATTGCACCAGGAGTGGTTTAGCCATGCTGGCCACATGACCCTGAAAGCTGTCTGCTGACAAACACCAGCTCCCTTAGCCTGAAAGCGAGATGAGCACCACACCCCATAGCTGCCTTCGACTGGGCTTAACCATCCAGGGGTCCTTTACCTTTTACCTTTTATATACATATCAATACCAGTACACACTCTAAACTACATTGATTATAACCCTCAAATCACTTAACAAATGTTCATTCTTATATGTTTATCCAGTGCTTCCCCCCCCTAAAAAAAAGCTTAGGGGTACTCTCATTTGACTTAAAAAAATCACCCTTTTATAGTTCAAATCGGGAAAAATAAATACGGTAAATGGACAGAAGTACAAAGATTCACAAAATGGTATGGGGTATTTGTACCCCTGCCTCCCTCCAGAAAAAAGCACTGTGTTTATCTCCAAATTTCATAGTTACCTGCAACACATGAATTGCATATGAAAGTTCTTTTAGCCAATTAGCCCAACAGTTAGGGATGTGGGATATGGTTGATTTGTTTCATATTTTAATGCAAACCTTTTAAATTTGCATTAGTTGTTTGAACCAAAGCACAGCTATTGTTCGAAACTTTCACTCCTCCAAATTTTGTGATGCAGTTCTGCAATCATACAAAAATGGTTGTATTAGAGGAAGAGGTGGATGAAGTGTAGAGATTAGTGAAAATAACATAAAATGCATTATATTTCTTGTGAAAAAATATATGTGTTAGCTAAAACTGCATATAAAAATGTGGATATTATGAAAAATGCATGCCAAAATGCTGATGAATTTTCATGACACCTTTTAAAAATAATAATAATAATTGCAAACTGCTGCAGAAATTTGGAGAAGCGAATTTAAGATTGGGGGGAAATGAGAAACTGAAATTGACAGATTTATAATCTGTACCATGGGTAGGCAAACAAAGGTCCGGGGGCCAGATCCGGCCCAATCGCCTTCTAAATCTGGCCCCCAGACAGTCTGTGAATCAGCATGTTTTTACATGAGTAGAATGTGTCCTTTTATTTAAAATGCATCTTTGGGTTATTTGTGGGACCTGCCTGGTGTTTTTACATGAGTAGAATGTGTATCTCTGGGTTATTTGTTATTTGTGGGGCATAGGAATTCGTTCATCTCCCCCCCAAAAAAAATATAGTCTGGCCCCCCACAAAGTCTGAGGGACAGTGGACCGGCCCCTGCTGAAAAAAGTTTGCCGACCCCTGTTCCATACCAACTATATTTCCCCCTTAATTCATCAAGAGAGAGGGGAGCTGGCTGAATACAAAATTGCATTGCAGTCTCTGTAATGTATACCTATGAAATGGTCATTTTAAGGGATAGTAAAAACTATTTTATTTCATGAGACTTTGGGCCTCTAGATTGCATTGTTTCTGTTGGATGCTTGTTCCTGTTTGTTTTAGCAGTTCGTTGTAGTTAACATTGTCTTGGGCACCTCTCACTCGAGGATTGAAAAGTAAGATATATATGACTAAATACAAGACTAAAGGTCTGTCACTCATGTGGGAGTTTTAGACATCTCCTTAATTAGTTCACTCCTGAAATAATCATATTTTATAATGCTTAAATTGGATGTGATTAGGCCTGAGGAAATAGTGATGCACATATTAGGAGGTGATGGACTAGACACAATCCCTTGAAACAATAACAGATGTTTACCCAATCAACTAAGATCTGTGGACAGGGTTGTCATCAGAGTCCCATCACTTGGGGAAGTTAGCTTGGCAATAAGGAGAAAGAAAACACTTTCTGTAGTTGCTCAAAGGCTGCTTGGGAGCTTTCTGAGAGGCCGTGAGGTCAAGCAGTTAAGTAGGAAATGCTTCAATATAGACAACATATTTTGGATACTGAATATTTCACCTAAGCCAGGCATCCCCAACCGGCAGCCCTCCAGATGTTTTGGCCTACAACTCCCATGATCCCTAGCTAACAGGACCAGTGGTCAGGGGTGATGGGAATTGTAGTCCAAAACATCGGGAGGGCCGAAGGTTGGGGATGCCTGACCTAAGCAGAATCCACGCAGCAGTAGCAGTCAGAGGAGCGGGAATATCTGAAGGAGGAATTTTGTTTGGCATGGACCCTATAAGGCCTCTAACAGAAGCTGCTGGGGAGTCACTAAATCCATCAGCCAAGTATAAAACCTCCCACTCAAACTTGACATTTCCCAAGGAAAAGCTATTTGACTTGAGCCCATCATGGGTGACAGGGGGACTTACCTATGGGGGCATGGATGAGGGAGAGGTTCATCTCTTTAAAATTAAGAACATAAGAAGAACCTGAGGAATCAGGTGGATGGCTTATCTAGTCCAGCAGCCTGTTCTCCCAGTGACCAACCATTGAGAAGCATTCAAGAAGGACCTGAGTGCACCAGCACTGTCCTCAATTGCAATTCTCAGCCACTGAAATTCAGAGGCATAAACCTCTGGCAGTGGCGCTACAACACAGCCATGGGCAGCCACTAGCTGTCCCCTAAACTGAAGCAGCATTCAGACTAAGACGGTGTGTTGTCTTTAGTCGTGGGTCTTCTTCACCCTTTATTTCCGTCAGTTGGATGGA
Organism: Podarcis vaucheri; assembly: GCF_965113315.1. Taxonomy (NCBI): domain Eukaryota; kingdom Metazoa; phylum Chordata; class Lepidosauria; order Squamata; family Lacertidae; genus Podarcis; species Podarcis vaucheri. The sequence goes on along the minus strand of NC_138755.1, from coordinate 29,225,758 downwards.
AAGCCTTCAGTCTCATGATGAGAGCTAACGGGCTAGCGAAAGTGAGAGGGTTGAGTTTGGCTCTCTGGGGTTTGCTTCCCTTCCTTGTGCACTTGAAAGTATATGTGGTCTAAATATATGGTCTGTGAGGGTCAGGGTACTATGTCTTTGGGTTCAAAGCTGCTATGACGCCCACTTGCTATTATTTTGTTTGAAATACTTACATCCTGCCTTTCTGCCTGATAACAGGTGGCTTACAGTGGTGTCCAAACTTTTTTCAAAGAGGGCCAGATTTGATGAAGTGAAGGGGCCATGAGGACTGACCGAAGGGCCAACCAAAGTTGTTAACCTTTTTTTTAGGATTGAAGTTGTTGAGGGTTTTTTAGGATTTTACCCCAGGAAATAAATCGCCACAGTGGCCGGATTAAACCGATTGGCAGTTCTTTGGACATGCCTGCAATGAAATGATCCACACACATCTAAATTAGTTTAAACATATATATGAAGGTAGTGATGGAATTCATTGCACAAAAGCAGATAGGTTTTAGTATCAACACCATCAATTTATTATTTATACCCCGCCCATTTGGCTGGATTGCCCCGGCCTCTCTGGGTGGCTTCCAACACATATGAAACATAGTAAAACATCAAAAACTTCCAGATACAGGACTGCCTTCAGATATCCTTAAATTGTATAATGGCATAAGCATTGGTGAGGAGGTGGGAGATAGCGACCTCCGTAGGAAATTAAATGCATTCAGTACTGACTGGCAATGGCACCATTCATGCTGGCTGTTCACAAGAGCAGTTCACAACAAGCACAGGAACATCTGCTTTAGCTGAAGTTTCTATCTTCATTTCCAAACAGTGGCATGCTTGCTCATTTGTATCTGAATGACATGCAGTCAGTGACTGCAGTTAATGCTTATTGCATCATGCTTAATGACATCACTATGGTCCGTCCCCCCTCCCCCGTGACATTACCAGAAGCCACCTCTAGATCTCATGTTTGGGCACTGAAATCTCAGGGTCTGGGATGCTCCTTACATGGCAAACCTAGGGAAATCTCATTTGCTCCATAGTACTTACTCCCCGGTAAGCATGCATTGGACTGTGCCCAAAGCTGCTAACTCAGGCTGCCTATACACATTTCATTCAGGAATCAATGGAGGCCAAGTACTGCACCATCTAGATGTGTTGCATATTCTTTTGCCCCTGATAAGCATTTCTTGAGAGACTGGCTTCATTCCAAAAATTAAAGCTTAGTGCAGATTGATTCTGCATTGCCCTACAGATGAAAACAGATGTTGGTGGCCCTGGCAATGGGGGTTGATTCACACCTGCCTCCAAAATACCTGCACCAAGATTGCAGCCACCGCTTCTTCATTCACCTGGGCCATGAGCATTAAGGAAAGAACTTCAATAACTCAAAAGGGTCAAGCATGTATCAAGCAATCACACCCACCCCAGCACACTGCAGTATCTAGAATCAATCTAGATTGAAAGCAGCATCTTGAGGATGAGCTCGAAAGATTCCAGACTGAGAAATACGGCATTTTTGTTCTACGAACAGGTTACTTTCTATGCAGCCTGAGTGTGACATAACATTCCAAGCTGGCCTTCTGCCTTCTCTTCCTTTTTCCTTCCAGTATAACGCGTTTCTCTTTTCCCCCTTAAGGGATAATATGGTTTCTATGTTGATATTAATCCAGTTTTAATTTGGTTGCACATATCTCTGTGAACATCAGGCAATAAAACTGAACTAACAAACACTGAGTCACCTAGCCTCTTGTCTATATTAGAGTGATTTAATGGGGTCATTTTGACCTCCTCGTCGTTTTGCTGGCAGGAAAGCTGCTCTTCTTGTTATGGGGTAATCACAAGGTGTTCAGAAGGCTCCCAGAGGCTTGTTTTGGCAGTGGAAATCATTATAACTCCAACAACTTTAACGGTAATTATCATTACCATTAGAGAGATGAGTACCTAATAATTAGATAGTATTGACTGACTTACTTTCATGAATGCAAGCAGGATGCCAATTGAGTGTTAATGCACTAGGCAGACTATTTAGCATTGTGTTTTAGGTATATTTCCAGATGTGTGTTGATTGTGAGATGAGTGATACTTATGCATGCAGGATTTTCCTTAGAGTATACCCTAACCCTGCCCCCATTTAAAAAAAAATATATTCGTTATTGAGCACTAAGTAAAAATTAAAAGTGCACAAGGTAAAATAAGATGTGGGGGAAAAACAAAAAACAAAAAAACTTATAAAAATTACATGAGTGTTATTGTAGTTAACCTAAAAGGTAAAGGGTAAAGTGACCCCTGACCATTAGGTCCAGTCGTGGCCGACTCTGGGGTTGAAGTGCTCATCTCGCTTTATTGGCCGAGGGAGCCGACGTACAGCTTCTGGGTCATGTGGCCAGCATCACTAAGCTGCTTCAGGCAAATCAGAGCAGCGCACGGAAACACTGTTTACCTTCCCGCCAGAGCGGTACCTATTTATCTGTTTGCACTTTGATGTGCTTTTGAACTCATAGGTTGGCAGGAGCTGGGACCAAGCAATGGGATTCACAGGGATTTGAACCGCAGACCTTCTGATCGGCAAGTCCTAGGCTCTGTGGTTTAACCCACAGCGCCACCCGCATCCCTGTAGTTAACCTAAACTTAACCTAATACAATGTTTATTTTAAAAAAAATGAAATTAAAATATTGGTTTTCCATGGGAAGTCTACCTTTGTATGTAAGATAGATTTACTCTTTCCATAAAAAAATCAGATTTTATTCATTTGTTCACTTTTAGAAAACCTGTTGCAATGAAATACCTGCAATATCTGAGTGGCCCGTTTTCAGCATTATGCCCTTGTCTGGAAGACCCCTTTGCTGCAAGCAGTGACCTGATCTAAGTTTATTGAAGGAGTGGGATAAATTTGTTAGCAGTAGCTTGGTTTAGTTCACACTTTTCCACAGCCAGAGTTAAGAGAGCGTTACCAGAGAGCTTAATTAAGAGAAGTAAAACAGAGCAAACTAGGACAGCAGGCAAACTTGTTGCGGTCTGGCAGAGGAGAGAAATACTTACGTATGCATGCATAATCTCAAAGGGAAAAGCAATTCCATAAATCAGAATCACGAGGCATGGGAATCAAAGCACCATACATAATTCAGAAACTGCACAGATCTGCTGAGTGTGTAAAAAAAACACCCAACACCAAAAAAAACCCCAACACGAAACACAAAACCAAACCCCAACAACCTGCAGGTCTTAACTTTTTTCTTTTAACTACAGAAAGAGCTTTAGAATTGCCATTCAGATATAACAGCAAGTTGTGTCAGATGTATATTTATACCTGATAATATATTATAATTATTAATTTATTGAATTCATATACCGCCCTATATCTGCAGGTCTCATCCATTTTTATAATATATGAAATCTAGTTATTAAAGAGTTATTAAAGAGTTGAACACAAAGCACAGCCTGCATATTTTCAGAGCAGTGTAAGAGCAGGCATCCCCAACCTTCGGCCCTCCAAATGTTTTAGACTACAATTCCCATAATCCCTGACCACTGGTCCTGTTAAGTAGGGTTCAGAGGAGTTGTAGGCCAAAGCATCTGGAAGGCCGCAGGTTGGGGATGCCTGTGTAAGAGCTTCTTCATTAGGTTAGGCCCATGTCTCTCCATTTTAACTTCTGAAGAAAGGAACCACAAGGGCTCGCCTAATAATGTGGCGGCTTCTTGTGGAAGTGCCACTGTCCGCTAGGGAAAAAAGGAATGTTTTATACTGGAGCAGCGGGCAAGTGAGCCACGCTCACTGTGTTCTGCCAACCTGTGAATCAGGCCTTAGACTTTCCTGAGGCAAAGCTCTAACTGGGGTGCTATATTTTGTCCTGTTCCTTCAACGCTTCCATTAATGCCTGTTTCCCCCCTGATTAGCCAAAAACATTTTTAGTACAAATTCCCAATGCTTTTGAACGTTGATATATTGGCTTATGTGACAGCTCGTGCTTTGACATTGCAATCAAATCGGACAGGGGATCGAAAACTTGGAAAGAGATACATTGGGATGGGCAAAGCTTTCACATTCTTCTGCTTACAGAGAAACTTCAGATGCTTTTTATTCTCTCTGACATAAACTAGGTACTGCAATGCAGCGATGTATACCATGTAGCACGTTTTCCCTGAATACTGGGTACTGTGTTTTCTCTGTAAACTGGAAACAGTGACATCTAGTGATGCAAGACAGCATGATTTAAGTCTATGGAGGATGTACTAGTGTCTTAAGGGAAATTGTTTATAAAGATACAGATGCTATTTCAAAGGCTATTAATTCCTTGCAAAATCCTGTAATCTATCCTGAATTGGTTCTTATGTTTCAAAGTGACACAGAGCCTGTCCACCTCAGAGTTCACTCTGTGATTCCAATTTTTTTATTTGTGTAGTCCACATTGATGTCCGCCTCAAACATCACCAATCTTGATGCTTTCCTCCTGTAAATTCATGTTTTCCCAATATGGGGAAAATCCAGTACTGTAGATTTGGGGAAATTGGGCTTGATGCAGGATTGCAGTGTTCTGAGGCTGGTGGATCACTTTCTGCTACTGCCCTTTTCATGACCCCTCCTTCCTCAATCTTGTATTTTTTTTCTGGCTGTTCCCATAAATATTTCCAGTGCTCTCCTGAATGGATGAGTAATTTTCTTTCTTTCTTTTGATCCCTCAGATTTGCACAAAACCAGAAAACTGCACAAGGATGCCGCACTAAAAAATTCCACACCAGATATATTGGGCAGCATACTGAAAAGTGCACGCTGAAGATTTACAATTACTATCATTTCTCTTCCAGTCTGCTAGTAAGCTTTGGTTTGATGCAGATGCAGAAACACACACAACCCTTTTGATCCATCAGATTTGCACAAAACCAGAAAACTGCACAAGCAAATTTACAATTGCTTGTCTCTGTGCTTTTGCACGCTTCTTGGGTGGCCTTTAAAACCAAACCAAACCAGGTGCACCTGCGTGCTTGACCTGCCGGTACTTAATTGGCATAAAAGAATAAACAAATTAGAAGGCAGGGGCTAAGGCAGATGGGAATGCCTACTGATATGAATGGAAAAGACCAAAGTTGTACAAATTCAAATATATGTAGGGCTAATCCAGTCTGATTTCAACGAGGGGGGTGGACTAACAGATAAATAATGCAAAAATATGGACAATCTGAAACAATCCTTTTGCACTTTAAAAAACTAAGATATTTACAGTGGCATAAGATTCTTCGGATCATGAAATATCAGTGTGTGGAAAGACAATATCCAAGCAAAGGAGATGGGTTCTTAACAAAACACCCACAGGTGTGGAACTTAGATGAATAAGCTGGTTTGTGCAACCCTTAGCATGGCTTCCTAGTAGCAAGTGGCTATTGAAATCTGGTTAGAGAGTCAGGCTAGGCCTGGAGAGACACAGGTGGCAATCCGCATTATGCCGTGACTTCTGCTGTGTGACTGACGTTGGGCAGGCATTTCTCACAGCTTCAGTTGAGCTGGAGGAACAACCATGCATACACCATCTGGACATGGGCGGCGATGTGGTCTAAACCACTGAGCCTTTTGGGCTTGCCAATCAGAAGGTCAGCGGTTTGAATCTCCACAGCGGAGTGAGCTCCTGTTGCTCTGTCCCAGCTCCTGCCAACCTAGCAGTTTGAAAGCACGCTAGTGCAAGTAGATAAATGGGTACCGCTGTGGCGGGAAGGTAAACGGCATTGCCGTGTGCTCTGGCTTCCATCATGGTGTCCCGTTGTTCCAGAAGCAGTTTAGTCATGCTGGCCACATGACCTTGAAAGCTGTCTGTGGACAAACACCGGCTCCCTCAGCCTGAAAGCGAGATGAGCACCACAACCCCATAGTCGCCTTTGACTGGACATAACCGTACAGGGGTCCTTTACCTTTTGCCTTACCTTATACACCATCTGGAGGAAGGGCAGGATGACATATGATTAATCAATGATGAAATTAATATTGAATAAAACAAACAATTTATCTCGCAAATAGCGTGGCCCTGAGTTTCATTGTGGGTTCCTCAGTGTACTGCTCTTCCCCTCTGCAAACGTGAAACATTCCTCAGTTCATAGAAGAAAAATTGGAATCCCTTTTATGTATACTTGAGGATTGTTGGATCATAGCCACTACTCACATATTTTCAAACTTTTTCTACCCCTAACCTTGAGGCTTTTCCTTTTAAAAAACAAACACTATAATTCTTCAGATTCTGCATTGGCCCACAGCAAAATTATTCTACATCAAGGATCTATATGTGATGGGGGTTCTGTTCTCTAATTTACTTGGCATAATGGTTTATCTGGCAACCAGCTCTTAATTGAAATATGCGATATATCAGGAAAATCCCCCATCCCACAAAACAGGAGGGAGCTTTGCGTGTTAAGTATCTATTTGTGTAATAAAACCAACTGTGTGTTAAAGTAAAACATATTCATAATTAGGGTAGGCTTTTTAATCTTTTCCTCCCTGGAAGTTCAAAAACATCTGTTTAGTCTTTGTTAAACATAAATACAAAGCTGTTGGCAAACAGGTACACACCTTGAACATTTTGTGCTTCTACTTACGAAACCTGCTTTTGAAAACACATCTGTGATCATCTTTGGTTATTTTTACTTTATTCGCAAAATTCATTGTAGATCTCTTAATCTGCTATTCTGTCTATAATGTTCTGAGACTGAACCACATTTAACACTTTTCTTGGCATCAAAATCTTAGGTCATATTGGATCTTTCTTGAACTGAAATTTCTTATTTGAAACTGTCATCAAACTTCCAGAAAAATCACCCCTTTTCTTTTTAGCAATGTTTCACTTGCCCTTTTTCTTCCTAATTTTATCTGTTTAGAAGAGAAGACAGACACAAACTGGCTTGTATAAGAACAGCTGGTTATTTCTCCAGTTATTTTTTAGCTCACACCATTCCTCTTTTCACACCATTTCAAGTTTGGAGTAGCAGGAAATTACAACAATTTGCTTTTTTTAAAGTGTAACATCTATCCCCATAATTTTGTTTCCATGCTGAACCTGAGATGATAAGAGCATCTCTAGACCAATATTATTTGGGACAGTAACTTGCTCTTCAAACTACATATTGTCTAGAATTCCTGGGCTTCCATGTGAGTAATTTACTGTAAATTTGGGTTAATGGTTCCTCCATCCATTTGGATTTTATGCTGAAAACCAGGGCTTTTTTGTGACAGTAGTCACCAGTACAGAGAACCAGTGCCTCTTTTTTTGCTGTCCATGTTTTCTGCTGGCACCCATAGCACTTTTATCACTTTATACATACCAGCACCATGTTTTTAACCAGAAAAAAGCACTGATGGCAACTAGCAAAAGCTTAGAGTCAGTTGAGTTCCCCTTAATTTTTAAGTCATATTTTTAAAACTGTAAGTTATTTTTAAAACCCTACAATGCTTATTGCTTTTTTTTAAAAAAAATGGACAAACAAAACAAACACACACACACTAGAACTCCATAGGCAACATTTCAGACAACCTCATTGGAAGCCTGTAAGAGCTCTGGAAAGGAAGGGCCAGTGTGAAGTTGCAAAGTTTTTACATGTGAATATATACATCACTTGGGCATCTCTTAATTATTTAATGTAAGAATGAGCAAGAGACAAACTCCTGCCCCCCTCTTTCATAAGACATTATGGAGGAAAGTGGATCTCTCTTACTTTCCCCACACATGTGGTGGTTATGTGATAAGGCGGAAACTTACTGGGAAAACATATACAATGAACTAAAGAAGATCTTTAGATATACGTTTTTGAAAAAGCCAGAGCCATTCTTCTTCGGAGTGGTCGGAGAGGACATTGCTAAGAATGATCAGAAATTGTTCTTATATGCAACAACAGCTGAGAGGCTATTATTAGCCCAGGTTTGGAAACAGCAGCAGTTGCCAAAAGTAGAAGAATGGCAACAGAAGGTAATGGTATATGCAGAAATAGCTAAAATAACGGGGGAAATTCGACAACAGGGCAATGAAACATTTCAAAAAGAATGGGAAAAATTTATGTCCTACATAGGAAAGATAAGGTGAAATAGTGAAACCAGTAGAACTGAAATAAACCTCATAATGTGAAATACAAAGAAATTTACTGGATAATAAAAACAATAAGAAGTAGAATGTACAATGTGACCAATGTAACTAATAGCAGTTGTAAATGAACATAAACAGACAACAAGAATTGTATATATAGAAGGATTTATTTGTTTATAGACATTTTATGGACAAATGTGGAAGAAGAAGAACAATATACAAAATGAATAAAGACAATGCGAAAAATTTAGACGATATATAAAAAAGCCAGAAGAAGTAAGGAGGGAAGTCAGCTCCTAGGAGCAAGTATAAATGTAAAATGTAATACAATATGTGTATGTGGAGTTTGTAACTGAAAAACCAATAAAGATTATCCTAACCCCCCCCCCCCAAAAAAAAACAAACCTTTCCTCAGTCTCACCTTCATTGTTTCTTAGACCAGTACACACAGTATTTTATTTTATTTTTTATTTTTGGCCACAGAATGTTCTCATGATGATTACACTCTGGCACAAGTGTGCTTACGGCTGTGTAGAAGGAGTAATTTGTGAATGACTGCTACGTAGGTACATTCTGAAGCAATTTCCATGATCGCTGCAGTATTTCTGGTACCACCTCAATGACTGAAATTGCTGCAAAGTGTATCCAGGCATGTCTGGTTCACTCGGTACCTCCTCCTTGAGACTGTGCATATGCATTCATAGTCTGCATGGAGGCAAATATCCAAAAATGAGCGTGTGAACCAGGCTGTCTACTTGATTCAATCCTCTGAGTTGGCAGCACTGGAGGGTTCAGTAACGGCACTGCTGGCACAGATAAATAGAACAATAAAGAACAGAAAGAACTGTACTTGTAGTATTCTGTATGCCTAAGGGGAGAATCTCTTAAAATACTTTTGATACAATGCCAACATGCACAGAGGAATTGGCCGTGGCTATATCCCAGTTAACTTAAATGCATTCTAATGTTGGTGAAGATTTCAGTGGAAAATCAATTAGGGTTCTCTTCATCCAGCAACTCTTTAAAAAACAAAACAAAAAAAGAGTCTTGATTATTAGGTATGCTATTATGCATGCCAATACTTGAGACAAATTATTCAAACATGAATACATTAATATATCTTTTCTGGAACCAAAGCAGGGTGAGCCTGGCGTAATACCAGTGCCTTCATTTTATGAAGATCCAGCAGAGAGCTTAAGATGTTGAGGTCAAGTAAAGCAAACGAAATGATTTGGGCTTTTTATAGAAATGTCACTTCCATGCTGATGATTATTTAATTTTATTTCTCCTTGTATGTTGTATTATTTAATCCTCGGTTATTACCATCATCTGGTTCCATAACTGCATTCATAAATTCAAAGGGTTGTGGTGTTGGAAGGGGCCCAGGAATGGTTTTAGCAAGCCATGCTTTCTTTTACCCTGTTCTGTCCAAGGGCTTCTTACCATCTACTGTGTCCTCTGAACCAAGCTACTCTCCTAAATCATAAAATTGTAGAGTTGGAAGGGACCCCAAAGGCCATTTAGTCCAACCCCCTGCAACGCAGGAATAACCCCCTGCAAAATCCTTGGAAGGAGGGCAGACTACATTTCACCAGCTGTATAATGCCATACTGCTATTAAAGAAAGAGCCATCTTCAAGGATAAGGAACCCGTGCCTTTTCCTCCATGGTGTACATGGTGTTGATAAAAAAATTAATTCCCTGAGTAAGAATATGAATTTGCCTAGCCCATAATGCTCAGTCACATGCAATAGAAGTAGTAGTCAGAAGTTATTGTACAGTTCCAAATGCAAAATAAGATTTTACACCTGTACAACATGTGCTTTCGTTTTAGGTCTATTGTGCAGTTCAGACAACTGAGCTAATACCAGGTAACTCTGGTAAAAAAAAGAGTAAGATCTGAACTGTAGGGATAGGGTGAGGTGGAATAATGGCACTCATCTGATCAAGCTCTACGAAGCTGCTTAACCCCGTCCCTAGTTTTTGCAAATGCTTTTTGTGAATTTTCTGCAAGCTGGCTTATATCTGCTTGGCATTTTCAGTTTACAGAGAGTCCAGAATGTTTCTCTCCCAGAAGCCTTGGTGTTACAAAAATGGAAACCCAAGAATCTATAGTCAACATTGTTCTCTGCTTCTTTGCAGGCACGATAGCACTTGGCCAGGAGATAGCTGATAAACCAGTTTGAACATTTGTGAAAAGTTAACCTCTTATCTACCTAATGACTCTTGGTTTAACCTCATTACCAAGGATAACGTTATTCTTCATGTGTTGAAATGCTTTGTGATGCTTCATGGGAACTTGCACATTATGAACATTAAGACACACTAAGACCCTCCAAGTGTCCCTATTTTCCAGGGACAGACCCGGATTTACAGAAGCCACCCCAGTTTCTGATTTGATCCTGGAATGTCCTGCTTTTCCTTTCACCTGAGAAATGTTGGAAGGTATGGAGTTATGCAACCCCCAAGCCATCCGAGGCAGCCCTGTATAGGGAAGTTTTAAAAATGTTTATTGTTTTATTATTATTTTTATATATGTTGGAACTGCCTAGTGTGGCTGGGGCAATCCAGTCAGATGGGTGGGGTATAAATAGTAAAAAAAAATTACTATTACTACTATTACTACAGTGGTACCTCAGGTTAAGAACTTAATTTGTTCTGGAAGTCCGTTCTTAACCTGAAACTGTTCTTAACCTGAGGTACCACTTTAGCTAATGGGGCCTCCCGCTGCCGCCACACCAGCGCCACGCGATTTCTGTTCTCATCCTGAAGCAAAGTTCTTAACCCAAGGTACTATGTCTGGGTTAGCAGAGTCTGTAACCTGAAGTGTCTGTAACCCAAGGTACCACTGTACTACTAAAGGTAAAAGGTAAAAAGGTAAAGGACCCCTGGATGGTTAAGCCCAGTCGAAGGCAACTATGGGGTGTGGTGTACCTATTTATCTACTGGCACTGGCGTGCTTTTGAACTGCTAGGTTGGCAGGAGGTGGGACAGAGCAACGGGACCTCTTCCCATCGTGTGGATTTGAACCACTGACCTTCTGATCGGCAAGCCCAAGAGCTCAGTGGTTTAAACTACAGTGCCACCCACATCCCTACTACTACTACTACTGAATAGAACGTCCCTATTTTCATTGAAGAAATGTTGGAGGGTATGCACACACTTCATAGAGGAGTGAGAGGGAAGGTCAATGACTCTCCCTTCCCCTGGCCTGGCCCTCGCATGATCTCCACTAGTGGGGGCAGGATTGGATGACGCTACTCACATCCTGCCTCCCATATGGGCCACCTAGAACTGTGGCTGTCCTACCTAAAAAGAAAGACTGTCTACAGGGCTGCAGGGTAGGCATAGACTGTGAAAATTTGGCTTCTGAAGCAGAGGCAGGAAAAGAGTTGAATGTGCATTTTTTTAAATGTAACCTTTAGGTTTTTACGACTGGTATCTTTTATCTCACATTTTTATTTATGAAATCTAGATGCTAACCCAAAGATAATGAAATGCAGGGGCAGCACAATGCCTTGGGATTGGATCCAGAACACATATATTCTATATTATGTGCTGCAGTTTTAATGGTTGTGGTTTTTGGACTAGAAACAACAACCAGGGCTGAGCCGTGTCGCCTGTGTGATTTTGCATTCAAATGCTCACATGGAATTTATGTTGGTTACAAGAAGGATTAACTGGGATTCTTGAGACACAAGCTGGCAGAGGATTACTTGTGCCAGATTCTTACTGGTCAGATCACCCTGTACTTGCTTGTGAAACCAGATCTGTAGACACATGTACTGGGAGATGAGTCAGACCAGAGATGGAGTTTGATGCTATTACTTTAAAAAACAATGTTTGCCTTTTAATCCTTCTCCCCTATTAGCACTTTAAATTAGATGCTAGTTTGTTCTTCTTACATAGACTTTGAGGTTACATAGGCATGTGACTCATGATAGTGGTGTTCAGATGATTGCCAAGCCAAAGGTTCTCAAGGAGGAACTTCCTGCTTATATTCTTCCTCCCAATATTTTCTGAAAGAATGGTGGGACAGCTTACGGTTAACTGGTGGGTGCAGTAATGATGCTGTATCTTACTTGATTTCTTAAAAACGAATGCCACCATAGGCAGTGGAGAAGGTACTTTTCTGGGGGTATTCTATGAAGAATTAGGGTCAAACCAGGCCCAATTCAAATTGCTGGCATTGACCTTTAAAGCCTTACACAGCTCAAGACCTCAATACAGTGGTACCTCGGGTTACATATGCGTCAGGTTACATACACTTCAGGTTACAGACTCCGCTAACCCAGAAATATAACCTCGGATTAAGAACTTTGCTTCAGGATGAGAACAGAAATCGTGCTCCGGCAGCGTGGCGGCAGCAGGAGGCCCCATTAGCTAAAGTGGTGCTTCAGGTTAAGAACAGTTTCAGGTTAAGAATGTACCTCCGGAACGAATTAAGTACTTAACCCGAGGTACCACTGTACTTTAAGGATCGCCTCTCCACATATGAACTGACCCAGACCCTGTACTTGTCTGAGGCCCTTCTCTATATCCCCCATCTCAGAGAGGTTCAGAGGGTAGCAACAAGAAAACGGACCTTTTATATGGTGGCTCCTCGATTGTGGAATGCTCTTCCCATAAAGGTTCATTACATGTCTTTTGGCAAAAACATTCCTCTTTACCCAGGCCTATGACTGTTAAATAATTCATTGGCAATGAAAGTATGAGGGAGTAGGCTGTTATTGCGTGCCCAGGCCCAGAGACCCCCTGACCCCAGATGACACCCGGGTGGAATAATGACTTGTGCCAACGTGTTATGGGATTAAAATTGGCCACAACTTTATTAAACTTTCAGATGTAGGAAGACCTTGGCTTAGGCATTGGGAGTTTATCCCTCCCAGTCCACGGCGGGGGATCTGGGGCACATCAGGGTTATGCAATCTGTGTGGGGATTGGGCCGGCTCTGGAATATGTATGTTTAAGCAGAGAGCCTGCCCCCCATTTCACCCCAACACAGGGGAGTGCACTGACAACCTTTCAGCGTATGGCCAGGGACTCCCCTTAACACAACCCCTTTAACTGGGAACCCTGGGATCGCCACAGCAGGGTCACCGCCTCACACCCCACCCACCCCATGTAGGGAAGATAGACTAAAGGATTCCACCCAAGGCCTATAACTGCCAGAGCTCCCAGGTAACTATTTTATTATTAAGCTATCTGTCAGTATGTTTTTTTATAACTTATGTTCTCTGTATGTGTTTTTTTCCGGGAGTACTCAAGGGTTCTCAGCTCCCCCCCCAAAAAAAAAGTTAAAAGTGTGGTACTTACTGTAACAACTTCATGATGAGTACCTGGACCTTTTTTTCATTTATAGAAGCACTGAATGTTCTGTAAAGCCACTTCCAGCCTGCCCAGGAGGTGGGGTTGCGGGCTTCATGCCCACCCCCCATGTGAGCGGGGGCTGTTTTCAGCCCCCGCGAGAGCCGGGGAATCCCGGCCGCGTCTGCCCCCCAGCCAGCCAATCAGCTGGCTGGGGGGCGTGGCCTGCCCTATTTAGGGCCGGCGCAAAGTTGTCTTTTATATGGAGTAATTTTGCTTCCAGGACCTTGTGAAAGAATAGGTAAATAGAATGTCAACCAACTGTCCAGGTTTCCTAAAGGGGATAATATAGCAAATAATTAAGAATGATTCCCCATGCAACAGCTTGGAAGGAGCTCGATTTAGGTTCCAGTTCTTCTCAACTGTAAAAAATAACTGACTCCTTGCTGTAGGCTCATATGATGTGGCATCTTGGCAAGATATCACATGAAGCATCCTTCTTTTGAAGTTCAACTGAGGAGGCAAGATTTTCATAAGGCCTTAAAATACTGACATTTTCCCAGGAATAGACACCACACTGTTGCTTTGGCCCTACTATTAGGCGACACCAGGTAGCTGCCTATAGCAGTTCATTTGGGGTGGCATTAAGGGATGACAAATATTCATTCATTCATTCATTCATTCATTCTGTATTTTTACTGCCAAAGAGGGAAGAGGCCCTTTGATGATCGTTTATTTTTATTTTTGCTTCTGGTGTCAGAACAACCCAACCAGCTTTGTGAACTATGTGCTTTGCTGGTGGAGGGATGACAATTTGCTACACTGTCTCAGGAGGGATAATGTTTTATTTATTTATTTATTTATTTATTATACAGTCAAACCTCAGTTGTTGAATGTAATCCGTTCTGGAAGACCGTTCGACTTCCGAAACATTAAACAACTGAGGCTCAAAAGGTGGTCAGCAAAGTCAATTGGGGGGGGGGGATTTCCTGGAAGCCATTCTGAAAATTGTTTGAAAACCTGAGCAGTTACTTCTGGGTTTTCAACATTAGGGAGCCAAAACGTACGATAACGGAGGCATTTTAGAACTGAGGTTTGATTGTATCTGTTTCTAACCTACCATTTATCAGTTCACATTCCCAGGGTGCACAGATCAGACTATCTCCAATGCAAAGTGGTTTCTCCTTATCCGTAAGCCCATTGTGTCCCTTTTCTCACGTTCATCTGTACGAAAATTTGTACCAAAAGATAAAGCATGCATAGTACATACATGCTCTTATTGTATCGCACATTTCTCTGTATGCTACTATTTCCCACACCTGAAATATCCAGTTGCAGCTTGAAGCTTTTATTGGTGCATCAATATACGTGTCATGTGTATATTAAAAACTCTCCCTCCCCTGCTTTGCTTCTCTTTCCGCTCGTCAAAAGGACCAGTTTACACTAAGCTTATTTGGAACGTAGACCTTTGGAACGGAACCCGAGGCTCCTCTATTGTGTTCACAACACCTTTCTGTTCCCCTTCTCTGTCTCCCACTGCTCTACTTGGCTTAACTTAGAACTTGTTTCTGCTCCCTCAGTTGCTGAGATGAATCTGTTTTAGCCATGCATGGTGCTGAGGCTCCTTACCCAGCTGAATCTGGCGGTTAAACATTCAGCTGCAACTCCTCACCCGGCCCCCCCCAACCCCACCTCCAGCGTGAAAAGGGAATATGGACTTTGAAGTCAGTGAAATATATTACTGCTGTAAACTGGAGCTGGAACGGATTGGCTGTAGCTTATTCCTGAGTCAGCACCAGGTATCCAAATGAATATATGAATATGAATTGACCATACTTACAAAGAAAATTACATTGTGCCCTGGGCACAACCCCCACTTTTGTAAAGAAAATCCCTTCTGGATCAGGGCATTGGGAAAGGAGATTGTTAGCCACTTTGAGAGTCCTTAGGGTAGTGATAAAGCGGGATATCAAATCCAAACTCTTCTTCTTCTTCTTCTTACAGTGGCTAACCAGGTGCCCATGGGAAGCCAGCAAGCACAACAGACTCTCCCCTCTCTTATGATGGCCAGCAACTGGTATTCAGATCCATGTTGCAATGCCGGATTTACGTATAAGCTAAACAAGCTATAGCTTAGGGCCCCACTCTCTTGGGGCCCCCCAAAAAATTTAATGGAAAAAAACCTGGATGTACATTTCCAAAATATAAGATAAAAAACCAATAAAATAAAACCTACATACCGCAACAGTGTTTTGTGTTGTGTAGGCTCCTATGATGTAAGTAATAGGCCCCACCTGCTATATAAAGGGCCCCATTAAATTGGGAGCCAGCATGCTGTAGTAGTTAAGAGCGGTGGACTCATAATCTGGTGAACCAGGTTCGCTTCCCAGCTCCTTCACATGCAGCTGCTGGGTGACCTTGGGCCAGTCACACTTCTCTGAAGTCTCTCAGCCTCACTCACCTCACAGAATTTCTGTTGTGGAGGAGGAAGGGAAAGGAGATTGTTAGGCGCTTTGAGACTCCTTAAGGGGAGTGAAAGGCGGGATATCAAGTCCAAACTCCTCCTCCTCCTCCTCCTCTTCTTCATTACCTTCAGTAGCTTAGGGCCTCCTCAAACCTAAATCCGGCCCTGTGCTACAGACAGAACATAACTGTCAGGGAACTGCCATCGGAGCTAGAGGCGGAGGGAAGGCTCCAGAGGGATGGCAGAGAGGGTCCCAGTAGGGAGAGAGGCAGTCCGTCCGCTGGGGAAGGAAATCAGCGTAACACCAGTAGAGAAGGGGGGCTCCAAGACTCCTCGACGGAGACCAGCGGAGAGAGTACTGGTACTCCACTGCCCACACTCTCCCTGCGCAGAAGACTTCCGCTCAGGGAGAGTAGGAGGAGACTTGGCGTCAAAGAACTTTTGGGCTGGAAGAAGTTCAAGAAACGCCCACTGACGGATTCTGCCAGCAACTGAGACAGTCACGATGCTGGAGGCTGTTCAGTCAGAAAGGGTTAAACCAGGTAACCTCACCAGCAGTGGCGGCAACTTACGCACGAGCAACCCCTAAATCCATTACAATAACCATTGTGGCTAGTAGCCATTGATAGCCTTATGCTCCATGAATTTCTCGAATCCTCTTTTAAATTTGAAAGTTCAATCCCCGTATTGGACAGCTGCATATTCCTGCATTGCAGGGGGTTGGAGTAGTTGACCCTCAGGGTCCCTTCTAACTCAACAATTTTATGATTCGATAAAAACCATCCAAGTTGGTGGTCATCACTACCTCTTCTGGTGGTGAATTCCTGTCGGGCTGGAAGGATTCTCTCCTCCCCTGACAGCCTCCAGGAACAAAGAAGAAACACGGGAGTTCGTATTTATGGTTTTATTCAGCAATTGTGGAGCAAGACAAGGAATCTAGTTCTGGACGCCATCATGGTGTTGCTCACTCTGAGCTCCTCCTTTTTCTTCCCCAACATCACCCTCTGTCCTATGGGAAGTCTCAGGAGTCAAATGTCATTGCACTCTTTGTTCATGAATTCTAAGTGATCGGCACGTCCTTGGAGAAGGGGGAGTCCCTCTCCTTCCCCCAATACCTCATAGCTTGGCAGCTCTGTGTCTTGTTATAATTCAATCCTGTCTGCGTCTCCTCTTGCAGCTGCTGGAGAATGGGGGAGGGATTCTTCCCCCTCCTCCTCCGAAAGAAGCAGAGGAGAAGGAGGGGCAATTCCCAGCCCTCCTCTTCAGACCACTCCCTGACAATTCCATAGGTTTACTATTTGCTATGTGAAGAAGTGCTTTCTGAATCTTCCAACATTCATCTTCACCAGATACCCGTTGTCATGAACACACCAGCTCCAAGTGCAATCTCGCAGCCGGCTGCTGAATGCAGTCAGGAACAGGGAGGCTGGTCTTTCACGCCGGCACAGGAGAACGTGAAGCTGCCAGCGTTGACTCCCCTTGACCTTGGACTGCCGGCTGATAAGGGAGGAATGGAGAGCAGGCTGGAACACAGCCAAAGCTCCCTGGAAGCCCAAACAGGCACGGAAAGCCACAGAGACAGCTTTTCGGAACAGGAAGAGGCTGCAGCTGACCAAATAAGTCCGAGGCGTAGGCGTATAGGAAGGCTGCTAGACAGGACTCAAAATAAGAAACGTAAAGGTTGAAGGTTCAGTCTCTTCTGTCGACACAGGAAGAACTCCTCAGAAGGGTCAACTGAGTGATGGGGGCCAGAGGCTTGCTAGAGCCATTCGGAGCTAATTGTTTGGGTTTTTTTTTTTTTGCAATAAATCTTCCTTTTTAATTTTTTTAAATTTGTTTTATTTTTATTTTAAAGGCGTGCAAGACGCACTATTGTTGGCACCTTCCCCCCCATTTATTTATTTATTTATTTAATTTAAATTCATCATTAATACAAGCATACAAACATACATTTCATACAATCCTTAAAAATGTTCAAACATACTTACACTCAATCCCACAAATAGTTCCTTTCCCCAACACCATCCACCAACCCTTCTCCCCACCTTTGTGTTTGACTTCCAATCTACTCAATTACAATTTCTTTCCACTTCTATTACTTTCTTTCACACACCTTTACCCTAATTTCATACTTCTTTTCCTATTACACATTGTTTTCCATCTTATTTGATATTTCAGTATTTGAAACGGAACTTGTTTATTCTAATAGGAGTTCTGATTTTTCGATATGATTTTGCAAGTATCTTTTAAACACCTTCCAGTCCCTATCTATCTTTTCTTTAGAAATCCTTCCAATTTCTTCCATTGTTTTGGATATATTGTAATACTCCAATAATTTGGCAAGCCACTCTGTTTTGGTCGGTATTATACCACTTTTCCAGTTTTTCGCAATCAATAGCCTTGCTGCTACTGTTGCGTATAAATATAAGGTCTTATCTTCTTCCTTTTTAATTATGTATGCTTACTGTGTTATCAAGCCAGGAACCTGGACTCTTAACACTCGTGGGTTCCAATATTATGCAAAAGGTAGAAAAACATAGATTTGTAGGACACCATTATGTTATTGGCAGTTGCATTTTCAATTCCTTTCCTAATGATTCTTAGCATGGGGTTAGCTTTTTCTGGGTGCCTTCCTCTGCCCAGCTGCAACAAAACATGTCTCTCTCGCATTGGTCTCTACAGCCACAGTAGTCACTGCAACCTTCCAGCAGCTTGACTTCACCCCAAAGGTGCACTCCTCCATTGTCTCCCGAGACAGATGAATGGCAACAACAAATCCACAGCAGCTTCTCTAGTCACAGTGTTTAGTTATTACCTAGATTTGTAAATTATAGGGATCCCAGGGTGGTATCATAGAATAAGCAACTGTTACAAAAACATGCACCCATTAAAATATATTATAAAGGAATTAAAACAACAGAGCAGATTAAAAATACCAAAAACAGAAAGCGAATTCACTGGTGCACCTGAAATGACAAGAGAGAACAATGTTTTTACTGGCAGGCGGAAACTCACGAGGGTCTACAGTCTGCCTTTATCCAAATTGTAAGTTATTTCAAAAAGGCACCAATTCTGGGTAATATGAAAGTGTATGTACATTTAGATTAATCAGTTAAAAGGCAGGTTAAGTAACTCATTTTGATTGGCTGGCAGACTTTATTCTGGATACAAGTGCATCCTCAGATATACATATTTAAAATGGCCTCCTCCTTAGGCAAGGAGACATTGTAGCTGTGCTCAACTGCTAGGCAACCAAACAGGTGAAGATCTTTTATTTATTCTCTGCACTGGCACCGAGCCCCTGAAAGTACATCAAAAGCTTTCAAATACAAATCATTAAGGTGCCATTCAGGCAACTTCAAACAATGAGTCTGGCTCCAGACAACTCTTGCTTAAACCCTTTTAGTGAAAGAAACCGTTCCTGTGACATCAAGATGATCTTCCATGACTGACATCTTAGAAAAACCTGTGATGTGTCACGCACCTTTTAGTAAAGAGTTGACTCTGTCCTTAAAACGAATACAATTAGCTGCCATGAGAACTTGTTTGTGTGGGATTGTTAAAACATTGGTGCAAAGAAAGGATTGGCATTACCAAAGAGTCTCTCTCTCTCGGGATAAGGAACTGAACTTGTGTCCTCAGCACAAAATTACAGAGCAGTCACTGAAGCTTTCCGGCTAGTAAACAAATCCAGATTCTGGAATAAGTACAGACTGAGAAGTGAACTCTAATTCTTAGTCCTCTGTATCAGTGTTCCTCAACCTTGGGTCCCCAGATGTTGTTGGATCACAACTCCCATCATTTGTAACCGTTGATTAAGCTGCCTGAGGATGATGGGTCTATGGACCTAAGGTTGAAGAGCATTGCTCTATATTTTCCCAGGGCACTGCAATCCCAGTGATTTGAGGGAGTTTTTTTTTAAAACAACAACCACTCGTTTATTTTTTTTACATGGATCTATGCCTTCCCCATTCAAAAGAAATGGAGACATTTCCATTGTATCACTGATTTATCATATTTTCACCCTTCCCTATATCAGTCAACAGAGAGCTCTTTCACTCCCAGAGAGAAGAGGCCATGGAAAATATTCAACCAGCAAGAGGATTGGCCATGGAAAATATTCAACCAGCACAAGGATTCCCTCCCCTCCCATCTCCATATTTAGTCATCTGCTCTGGACATTGGGGGAACCCTTAGAACATATTTAAGGGGCATGTGAGGAGAGAAGGGCAAAGTTTCATTAAGAATGGGGAAGTTGCCTAAAACCCTGTATCTATTAGGAAAGTAAAAGCCCTCCTCCCAACAATACTCCTTATGGTAAGGTACAATGGACATTGGAACAACCTAACCCTAAAGCTTAATACAGAAAAGGGAAGGGGGTTAGAGAAAGGATCGGTATAAAGAAATTCCTGGCAGCCCTGATCACAGGGTCAAGATCTTTCTTCCAGTGGAGCCTTGTTAAAGCAACTCTCCATTCATGCTCCTGGCAGAGACTTATGGTGCACCAGCAACCTCAAAATTTAAGAAGCTCAAGAAATGCAAATGCTTCTTCATCTGAAAACATTTCCAGTCATCCAAGCACAAATATTATGGGGGACCAGTTCTGACAAAAAAAAAAAAGGTTTGAACTTTTGAAAACCCATATCCTTAATACTTTGCTTGAAACCTTTGTTAGCCTTTTCATAATGAAAAGCAGTGAGAATATCCACAGAAAATCCCGCTTCCCCAGCAGCTCATGAAAGAATCTGTAAATACTGAGTCAACCAACAGTGCAGATTTTCTGAAAAGGATATGAAGCCAACAACTGAGAACTATGCCCCACACAAGTGCTTGGAGGAAGATCAAACCTGCCTCAACATTCAGAACTGCCCTCCCTACACATTTAGTGGTTCCAAACATTCATCTCAGAAAATCCCTTTATACCTTCCCTAGAGTACTTTTCATGCCCTGTGTCCTTCACACACAAATAGCAACTCCGAACAACAGGTGGACTACAATCTTGGCTCTATAGATCCATCTATCCATCTGGAAAAAGCTCTACACCTTCAGCATAACCCATCCCTCCACTGCCAAATCACAGCCTGGGATATATGAGATACCATGGCCATACCCTGTTTCTGTGGATTTCCATACTACGGATGAGTAAAAAAGAATCCCCAAGTACCAAAAGGTTTCCAACAGATCTGCAACTAGAGAAAACCAAGATCTTAGTTTTATTATTACAGTGGTACCTCGGGTTACAAACACCTTGGGTTACAAATACTTCGAGTTACAGACTCCGCTTACCCGGAAGTAGTACCTCAGGTTAAGAACTTTATCTTAATAAAAAAATTCCTTCCAGTAGCACCTTAAAGACCAACTAAGTTAGTTCTGGGTATGAGCTTTCGTGTGCATGCACACTTCTTCAGAATCTTCTTTCGTGCATGCACACGAAAGCTCATACCCAGAACTAACTTAGTTGGTCTTTAAGGTGCTACTGGAAGGATTTTTTTTTTTTTTTTGACTATGGCAGACCAACACGGCTACCTATCTGTAACTTTATCTTAGGGTGAGAACAGAAAACGTGCAGCGGCAGCAGGAGGCCCCATTAACTAAAGTGGTACCTCAGGTTAAGAATGGTTTCAGGTTAAGAACAGACCTCCAGAATGAATTAAGTTTGTAACCAGAGGTACCACTGTCTTTACAGCCAACCATTCACTATTGCATACAAAGAAGAATGCTTTAAAGCCCTGTCATGCTGGCCACATGACCTGGAAGCTGTACGCCGGCTCCCTCGGCCAATAAAGCGAGATGAGTGCCACAACCCCAGAGTCGGTCACAACTAGACCTAATGGTCAGGGGTCCCTTTACCTTTATCTTTTAAGACCCACCCTGATTAAAGTTAACAATACAGTATACTAACAGTTGTGCTTCCCTGTTTGGAAGCATGAATCTTAGGTGAATACCAGATCATACAAAACAATCAAATTGAGGTGTCTGGAAATGTCGGGCGTGAGCTTGAGAATATATTTTATTTTACCCCCTCCTTTGTTGTATGCATGATAATATTCCGAATGTACATAAAAATATTATCTCTCTCTTGCAAAGGTTGAAAATGGACTTTCTGTGTCTATAGGCTTACCATCTGAAATGATACAACACATAGAAGCAGTGCTTTTTTTCTAGGGGTACGCATACCCCTAAACATTTTGTGAATCTAAGTTTGGCCTCAGTGAGGGGCAGTATTTCAATATGGGTAGGAAAACGAGAGTACCCCTAAACATTTTTATTTTTTATTTTGGGGAAAAAAGCACTGCATAGGAGAAAAGATTTGGAGAAATGGATGGGATAGAGGAAGCAAATGGAAAAAGATCTTATTAAGTACTGGAGGGATGGAAATATGCACTGAAAGACACATCAAGAGTTCATGTGCTTCATTGCATTAACTTCTTTCAGTTTCTGGTGTAACAGTTTAAATTAATGGACCGTTTCAGTTTCAATGTCGTGTAAACAAACCTGTCTTATTTATGCTCTATGCTTGACTACATAAAAGTTTATTGCAGGTAATCTCTAAGCTTTTTCCTGTAACCACTAATTGTACCCAGAAAGTGAACGGGATTAGCTAGGCAAACAGTAGCTTATGTTCTGCCCTTTCTGTGGATCACGCTTCCCATTTCAAGTCGAGGGCAGCTCCTTCAAGAAGGTTCTTATGTGCACCACAGCTACATCCAGGCGCAGCTAATGTTCTTGTTCATTGCAGATGGCCAAGCTAACCACAACCAGGATGGCTAAAGCAAATAGGTCCTCCTCAATTAATGAGGCAAAATATTTCCTTTCATTAAGTATTTGAAATTGGATTCAAAAGCTTTTATGCCTTGCTACTTCGAAATCGTGGGGGGAGGGTGGCGGGTGGCGCTGTGGTCTAAACCACAGAGCCTAGAGCTTGCCGATCAGAAGGTCAGCAGTTTGAATCCCTGCGACGGGGTGAGCTCCCATTGCTCAGTCCCTGCTCCTGCCAACCTAGCAGTTCAAAAGCACATGAAAGTGCAAGTAGATAAATAGGTACTGCTCCGGCGGGAAGGTAAATGGCATTTCTATGATCTGCTTTGGTTCGAAGAAAGAGGCTTAGTCATGCTGGCCACATGACCCGGAAGCTGTCTGCGGGCAAACGCCGGCTCCCTGGGCCACTAAAGTGAGATGAGCGTCAGGGGTCCTTTAAACTTTACCTTACTTCGAAATCATAACAACTGCATTTGCCTTGATTTCATTCCCCTTTGCTTGTTGATTGACATGCAGTTGATTGTGGCAAGTAAACAGCAGCTGCGTCATTCTCTTCTGCGGCTTGCTCCCTCTTTCCATCTCAGTTGCAAGATGGAGTGTGTGTTTCTTGAGGGATGGGAGAAACTATCATCCTCTCTCCCCAGGCGCTTGCCTCCATTCTTTTCTGTTCCCTCTAGCCTATTGGAGAGCTTGAATTGAAACTCCTTTGCATGCACTATGTCATAACATAAGCATTTTTTGACACATGGGTTGTTTAGAGAACTGCACTGCAAAAATTGTAGAAGTGTGAATTTCAGCAGATCTTTGTGCTTTGGTTTGCATATTGGTCTGAGAAGCGAGAATTAGGTTGCTTCTCATGAAAAAGGAAATCAAAATTGAATTTCTTCCTCGCTTCTACTCCTTAGTACCACTTAGTATTGCTGACCTCAGTTCTCTAACCACTGCACCCTTTGTAGCAAAAACAAAACAAATCACACAACCCCCATACATGAGAGAAAATAAAATGCAAAATTCTGGTAGCCTTTGCACTCAAATGGTCACAGTAAGCTTGGGATTGCATTAATTTATACTAGTCCCAATACATCCCATAGCATGTGTTCTGCATCACAGTGGCTAACATAATTTATGCACATAGTGTCCAACACAATCTGTTCTTTTCTGCTGGTAGTTTTCCAATGTGCTGTTTTCAGCGAACCCTTTCGATGTTGACTCCTCTGTGGATAAATCTTGATGTGCATGACATGCATCCTGCACATGGAACCTGTTCTAAGACGTCCAAGCAATGCTCAGAGGTTTCTACCCATTTCTCTTTAATCTCTGTCATCGTCGCCTCCTGTAAGTGAAGATTACACCATTAACTATATGCAAGTGCTCTTGCATATTGGAGGGAGAAGATTGGAAGTGGTGGGCAAGTCTCCCAGGGAGGTTTGTCTACTACTATTATTAATCCATTATAAGTTTTCAAGAAACCACCAAGTAGTCTGGAACACAGTTTTGAAACCCAGTCTATGGCATTAGCCTTTTACTATGGAAGCAGTACTACTTGTGGCCTTTGCCTATTAACTGTTTCTCCCATTCTAGAAGGTTGTTTTGTGGACAGGACTCACAGTGAGACAAGCAAGGGAACAGTCAACATGCTACCAAAGCTATAAGATGCTGGTGCTCATCACTTCACACTTCTTGTGGGGCTTCACCACATAATGATGATGATAACTTATTATTTATACCTTGCCCATCTAGCTGGATTTTCCCAGCTACTCTGGGCAGCTCCCAACAGAATATTAAAAACACAATAAAACATCAAACACTAAAAACTTCCCTAAACAGAGCTGCCTTCAGACGTCTTGTAGAAGTCAGATAGTTGTTTATTTCCTTGACATCTGATAGGAGGGCATACCACAGGGTGGGCACCACTACTAAGAATGCCCTCTGCTTGGTGCCCTGTAACCTCACTTTTCACAGTGAGGGAACCGCCAGAAGGCCCTCGGAGCTTAGACCTCAGTGTCCGGGCTGAATGAAGGGGGTGAAGATGCTCCATCAAGGATCTGTGTGCTGTCTTGACTTCCTGGTCTCTTTGCATAACAGGGACTGAATTATTACTACTACTATATTGTATTGGTACCCCACCCATCTGACTGGGCTGCCTCAGCCACTCTGGGCAGCTTGCAGCATATACAGAACCAGAATAAAACATTAAACATTAAAAACTCCCTTCAGATGTCTTCCAAAGGTTATATAGTTCAATCCTCAATTTATCTCCTTGACATCTGATGAGAGGGTGTTCCATAGGACAGGCACCACTACCGAGAAGACCCTCTGCCTGGTTTCCTATAACCTCATTTCTCACAGTGAGGGTACCACCAGAAAGCCCTCAGAGGTGTATCTCAGTGTTCAGGCTAGACACTGGGGGTGGAGAAGCACCTTCAGGTATACAGGGCCGAGGAAGTTTAGGGCTTTAAAGGCCAGAACCAACACTTTGAATACGGCTCGGAAATGTGCTGACTGGCTGTCACCTTTGGCATGTACGGTAAAGCTAAAGAGTTGAGGCGGTGTCCTGTTCACGTGGTGACATCAGTGGCCCCTTCGAATGGATTGTTCTTACACAGTTTTCCTTGGCTCATGTTGAAGCTCAGGACTTCTGATTGGCAATTGGGTGACTTCCCTCCCTACAGTGTCTCTCTAGATTTGGGGTTGTGATTCAGACGGCAGGCAAGATTAAAAGAAACCCACAAAAACATCCCCATACGCCCTTGACTGAAAAACATTAAATCTTCAGGATTAATCATTCAGCAGGTAGATGACAAACACAGAAGACGTCGGGCTGAAATAACATTCCAGAGCTTTCAAAAGAAAGGAGAGAGAGGAAGAAAGACTGTCCCTCATCTAGCTATCCAAAAGAAACAAAAGATGTGCCAGACAACTTTTGGCTTAGGTGGGGAGAGGGTGGGTGGGTTGGATGATTCTGCTTTCCACCTTCCCATATGGATCTCCTCTATTTGCTTCTGCACTTGACAATTATGGCACTATAGGTTAGTGGTGGAGACATTAGCAATACACGATTATGACATGAAGCCACCATTTGCAGACCTGTCTCTCCCCAGTCCCATGGATGTTCTGTTGCACATTCTCTACTTAGGATGTGATTGT
Source organism: Podarcis vaucheri (assembly GCF_965113315.1). Taxonomy (NCBI): domain Eukaryota; kingdom Metazoa; phylum Chordata; class Lepidosauria; order Squamata; family Lacertidae; genus Podarcis; species Podarcis vaucheri. The sequence goes on along the minus strand of NC_138755.1, from coordinate 29,200,006 downwards.
TGAAAATGCATTATGTGTGTGTTGCATGTGCCTTGCCCCATCACCGGTGTGCCCCAAGGAAGGATGGATCTATCATAGTACCTTCAACACCCTCTTGGAAAACAACTAACTGTTTCTTCTTGACGCAGTTGCACGACAAAATTGGGGAACATGTAAGACACAGTTAGAAGCATATCCGTGCATCTCTGCTGAGAGTTGTGGACCAAAGGAAACTGGCTTGGCTGTCTTTATTGAAATAGAAAAGATTAGGGTGAATTATCCTTTGTACAAGCCCTTTCTATGCTGTTACATTATGTCTGCATTATTTATATCATGCCACAGACTCAGCCATTCAGTTTGGCATATAGCTTCCCTGAATGGAACAGAAGAGCATTCAAGAGTTGTAGAATGATGACAGTTCTTATTGCTGTCTTATGCCCACATTTAACATAGCTTGATTCTGGAAACAGTAAATTTGGTTCAATTCCGATGTTTTATATTGTTTTGAGGATCCTCATAATACTAAGGTTCTACAGTGGTACCTCGGGTTACAGACATTTCAGGTGTCTCTGCTAACCCAGAAATAGTAACTCGGATTAAGAACTTTGCTTCAGGATGAGAACAGAAATCATGCAGCAGCGGCACGGTGGCAGTGGGAGGCCCCATTAGCTAAAGTGGTACCTCAGGTTAAGAACAGTTTCGGGTTAAGAACTGACCTCCAGAACGAATTAAGTTCTTAACCCGAGGTACCACTTTACTCTAAAAACAAATAACAGAGCTGTATGTTTTGTGTACCTTGTAGGTTTAAAATGTTCACTTGGAATAAAGGCTGCTAGTATTTGGATATTTATTTCCATGCACTGCAAAAAAACACACCAAACTGTAAAGATTGTTTGGGGTTTTATAGGAAGCTAGGAAGTGCCATCCTTGGTAAAAATATTTCCTCTGCCAGGAGCTCACTAGGGGCTTTAGGCCTCAGCTTTGCCATCTGTAGTATGGGAATAACACCAACACCAAGTGGAGAATGTACTCATTTAGGTTTTACTCAGAATAGACCCACTGAAATTAATGAACATGACTAAGATAAGTCCACTGATTTCAAATAGGCTGCTCTTGGTTGAATATTACCCAAGAAATAATAACAACAAAACTGAATATTGTTATTTTGGAAACATTAAATGCAGTCAGAGAGCAGAGTTGAAAAAATGATTTATTTATTTTTTTGTTAAAGAATGTGTGCAAATTCTCTGTGAAAATTCTTTTGACCCAGCGGGAAGATCCAGGCCTATATATTTTACTGAAACCTTCTGCCAGTGTGGTGTAGTGGTTAAGAGCGGTAGTCTCATAATCTGGGGAACCGGGTTCGTGTCTCCGCTCCTCCACATGCAGCTGCTGGGTGACCTTGGGCCAGTCACACTTCTCTGAAGTCTCTCAGCCCCACTCATCTCACAGAGTGTTTGTTGTGGGGTAGTTGTAGATAGGTAGCCGTGTTGGTCTGCCATAGTCAAAATAAAAAAAATTCCTTTCAGTAGCACCTTAAAGACCAACTAAGTTAGTTCTTGGTATGAGCTTTCTTGTGCATGCACACTTCTTCAGATACATCTGTGTATCTGAAGAAGTGTGCATGCACACGAAAGCTCATACCAAGAACTAACTTAGTTGGTCTTTAAGGTGCTACTGAAAGGAATTTTTTTTATTTTGTTGTGGGGTAGGAAGGGAAAGGAGAATGTTAGCCGCTTTGAGACTCCTTAAAGAGAGTGAAAGACGGGATATCAAATCCAAACTACTACTACTACTACTACTACTACTACTACTACTACTATTCTTCTTCTTCTTCTTCTTCTTCTTCTTCTTCTTCTTCTTCTTCTTCTTCTTCTTCTTCTTCTTCTTCTTCTGCTAAGCAAAGAAGGAGATGCCAGTTGAATACTGGTATGCCTTTCCTTTAAAGCTGCCCAGGAGATGAGGCTTCTGGGCAACAATCAGAGTGCCAAGAACAGAAACTCTAATAAGGATTTGGAAGAGTAGAAATTCCTGAGAAACTGGGGTTCTAGTCACTCTTTTTGCATTTTTCATTTCCTTGTGGGAAAGCTTTCAGCCACCAGCGACAACAGACGTACCAAGCTTTAAGCAACTGAGCTTTAAAGTAGATTCTCCATCAAGTTCATTCTTGCAGTGATAATGACAGTGGCTTCTTCTTCGTTTTTATGTTTGGCTACAGACACTCTTCTTTCATTCAGATAATTATCTACACATGTACCATCCTCCTAAAAAGCAGCCCCATAAATCTCATGGGCAGTTAATCACTGCTGTGCTACTTAGCAAATGAAACAGGCAAAATCACATTTTGTAATGCTTTCTTTTCCATTTGAAATAATCAGGCATGTGTTGGGGGTGGCAAGTGGGGGAAGTTAGGTTTCAAGTAAGCGGGCATAGGATTGCAGCTTTAAAGGCTTAGTGAGGGTACCAGACCATCCATAGCAGCACGACTATATATTCTCATGTGCCTGCAGCTTAATACTGCAAGCCATGCTCAGCCACTAAACGCTGTATGTGCTAGGAGAGCAGAAAATCAGACCCTTGACTCTGACTGGATCTAGACACATCAAATAACCATTTCAATTAAACGTTCTGTAAAGGCTGATTGATCGCCGAAGAATTGATGCTTTTGAATTATGGTGCTGGAGGAGACTCTTGAGAGTCCCATGGACTGCAAGAAGATCAAACCTCTCCATTCTGAAGGAAATCAGCCCTGAGTGCTCACTGGAAGGACAGATCCTGAAGCTGAGGCTCCAATACTTTGGCTACCTCATGAGAAGAGAAGACTCCCTGGAAAAGACCCTGATGTTGGGAAAGATGGAGGGCACAAGGAGAAGGGGACGGCAGAGGACAAGATGGTTGGATAGTATTCTCAAAGCTACCAGCATGAGTTTGACCAAATTGTGGGAGGCAGTGGAAGACAGGAGTGCCTGACTCACGAAGAGTCAGACACGACTAAACGACTAAACGACAACAACAAAACTTTGTAAGAGAAATCAGGCTGGCAAAAACGGAACTCCACAGTGCCATTTGGTGTCACAGTGTTATAATGCATATACAACACATAAAAAGGTAAAGGATCCCTGACAGTTAAGTCCAGTCACGAACGACTCTGGGGTTGCAGCGCTCATCTTGCTTTACTGGCCAAGAGAGCCGATGTTTGTCCGCAGACAGTTTTTTCCGGGTCATGTGGCCTGCATGACTAAGCTGCTTCTGGCGAAACCAGAGCAGTGCACAGAAACGCCATTTACCTTCCCGCCACAGCGGTACCTATTTATATACTTGCACTTTGATGTGCTTTCAAACTGCTAGGTTGGCAGGATCAGGGACCCAGCAACGGGAGCTCACATCATCATGGGGATTTGAACCGCCGACCTTATATTTGGCAAGCCCAAGAGGCTCAGTGGTTTAGACCACAGCGCCACCTGCGTCCCTATACAACACATTTAAACCGCTTTTTCTTTGCCCATGTAGCCTAGTCCTCTAGCTGACTGTTACTGATGGATCACAGTGGCCAGAAAGTTTTTTGTGTTGTCGTTGTTGTTTACAGCGGCTTCTGAGCAGGAACAGCTGATGTAAGTTGTGAGGAACTGTGTATGCAGAACTGGTGGTTCTGCTCTTTGGATCCTGAACCAGATATTCCCCAAAAGTACCTTTTTTCTCTCCCTTGGGAGGTTGTGGCCTCTCCTTCCTTGGAGGTTTTTAAGCAGTGGTTGGATGGTCATCTGCCATGGCTGCTTTAGCTGAGATTCCTGCATTGCAGGAGATGACTCTTAGGAGCCCTTCCAACACTACAATTCTATGATTCTATGTTCTGCTAGTCAATAGTGCAAGAGGTAAATACAAGGCCCTGGTTATTGGGGGTGGGGAGGAATTAAAGTCCACATATTCTCAATCTTGAGCTGCCCCAGAGTGTTTTGTGCTCCTGGGAACGCGTAAATTTTCTCCAACTTCTGCCTCCAAAGCAAATACCGAGAGTTGGGATGCTAATACAATTTTGATGTGGTAGGAAAAATATCTTGTGGGACAGTGCGGAATGTAGCTAATGTGGCAAGAATCTGCATTTAATTTTAAAGCCACTTCACTCTTATCATTTTTATAACTTCTTCTTTTACACCACCCAGTGTTTTTTTCTGAGGGGACGCAGGGGTACACATACCCCTAAACATTTTGTGAATCTTTGTACTTTTGTCCATTTGCTGTATTTATTTTTCCTGATTTGAATTATAAAATGCTGATTTTCTTGAGTCAGAATGAGAGTACCCCTAAACATTTTTTTAGAAGAAAAAAAGCACTGAGACCATCTATAAAGGCAGAGAGGGATTTAGGGCAGCACAATCGCACTGGGCACTGAGCTGAGGGCACCAGTGCAGGCAGGGGCAGAGCAAGGGGTGGGGGGTGGGCTGCCCCGGATGTGACCACTGAGGGGGTGACAAAATGTTGGGCAGCACTCACCGCGGGGCCTGCAGCATGCCCGAGCCACGCGTCTCTCCTGGGAGTGATGTGGCGGCTTACATGCCCGCAGGCTCCACACTGCCCCAAACAGTCCACCCGCTGCCTCCCCCCCAGCTGTAGGGCAGCTGAGTGGGAGGAGGCGGGCAGAGTCCTCTGAGACCTTGCGGAGCATCCTGCCCCAGCATGCTCTGCCAAGCGGGTGGCTGGCTGGCTGGCTCCGCCCATGGGCGCAGGGCACGCATGCCTCCCCAGGCACCTGAATGGCTTGCTCCGCTGCTGAGTGTAGGATGCCACAATTATGATGTAGTGCGCATGCAGAATGGAAGTTGAGAACTGGGGAGATGATTCTGAATTTTGGCTCTGCACAGAGCGCCGCTGAAATCTGAAACACCAAAATCCACCAAATAAAGGTCTAAAATCAGTGGATGAATACAATTTGATTCCTAAGCACTGTATGTCTTTTATAAATATGCCCCCATTCTAAAGACCAGTGCATGGTGAGAAGTGCTATGTGTCATGGCATCTTTCTTACCTGACATATATTGGGTTAAGCACACTGTCATATTAACAATTTGGAAACTTGTGAATTAGCTATAAAGGTAAAGGGACCCCTGACCATTAGGTCCGGTCGTGGACGACTCTGGGGTTGCGGTGCTCATCTCGCTTTATTGGCGAGCTAGAGCACCTCACGGAAACACCGTTTACCTTCCCGCCGGAGTGGTACCTATTTATCTACTTGCACTTTGACTTGCTTTCGAACTGTTAGGTTGGCAGGAGCAGGGACCGAGAAACGGGAGCTCAACCCATTGCGGGGATTCGAACTGCCGACCTTCTGATCGGCAAGTCCTAGGCTCTGTGGTTTAACCCACAGCGCCACCCGCGTCCCTTGTGAATTAGCTATATTTAAGCACAAATGAGGACTAAACTGGACATGATGTTATTCACATTGCTAGACTCAGCTTGTTTTCTTCTTCTCCACTTTCTTTATTAACTGGCATGCATGGGTGGCCCACATTGGGTCAGGGCTTTAAGGTTTGGTGAGGGAGGACTCTACTTCTTCTGTGTTCCCAACTGGAATCATTCAAGGGGAGCCCAATTCCAACTAGGACAGTGGAAAAGGGTTAAAGTCCCGTCCTCCCCACATCCTATGGTCTCAATCTGGCTTGGGTCTCTGTGCCTGCTCTTTATTTTTTTTAAAAAAATAATCATGCAAGGACTAACAATATGAATCATGTCACATCCAGTTTGGCCTCGAGCTCTTTTGCATACTTGGCTCAACAGTTAATCCAGCCCTGATGTGTAGCAATGATCTGTTGAATTTACTTGCGGAGGAGATATATGAGCAGAGCCAATGGAAGATGAGACAATTTGACTTTGAAACAACAATGGATGTGTAATGAACGTACATTTATTTCAATTACGAGAAAATATTTCTGCTCCTAGCACTGAGCTCTGCACTGGATCATGGTGGTCTCTGTGCTTTTGGCATCCTTTGCTGCCTGATGGTTATTATCTGTATATTTCATTAGGACTAAGCCCACTCAGCCAATTATGACATGTCTGCTGAGTTTTAAAAATGCAATGCTAAGCCCCTGTACTTTCCTTTAAGCCTTTTTTCCTAGAAGCAAAACAACATTACCAAGATTTACATGGAGGTTGCATCACCCTAAGATATAGGTGCTAAAAAATCAAGCCATCTGCAATGTGTCCATTTACATACGAGCGGGAAATCAAAGCTGACTCTCTATCAGCCTGGAGGATTAAGAAATACTAAGTTCTAGAAAGTTGCTTTCATCGCAAAGGCACCAAAGAGTTGACTTATGCTTTTTTACTTTTTAAACTTGGGTACGGAAAGTACTATGAGGTTACAGGCAAGGCCCCGTGCATAATACAATCAACTGGGAACAATGTACACATTTTAAATGACCATATTTCCTTTTAATGGTCACCGTTACAGCAAAAGGGAAAAGATCAGGCAGGCTCCAAATGTTGGAGGGTATGGAATTATGCGACCTCCAAGCCAAGGAGATCAGTAACTAGACAACCTTTGGAAGACACTTGAAAGTAGCCCTGCATAGGGAAGTTTTTAAATATTTAAAGTTTTATTATGTTTTTTATAGATGCTGGAAACTGCCCAGAGTGGCTGTGGCAACCCAGTCAGATGGGCAGGCTATAAATAATAAAATTATTACTATTACTATTATGGAACAGGACATCCACCAGGGCTCCCCCCCCCAAGAACTCAGTTCTGGCACCTCTCAGGTGGGCGCCATTGCCATTCTAAGAGAATGAGGGAGGTGTTCATGGTGAGTTCTGGCACCTCTTTTTCTAGAAAAATAGAACTGGATGTCCCTATTTTCATTGTAGGATTGTTGGAGGGTGTGTAATTCTGTAAATTAGGACACATGACCACTCTAATGGGCAACAGAAGATTTGAACCAGGAGCCTTCCTAGTTTGTATGCATTTATTAGCCCTTGTGCTGCACACTCTCTTGGTATTATGGGCTGCTTTTTGGTCCTCAGGCTATTTCACTGGTGATGGGCAAGCCATCAAATGAGAGCAATCTGCCTGTGATTAAGGTAATGCCTTCTCTGTGGCACACTGTGCTTTGTGCCCTATGATTATCGCATCATCATTATGTACATTAGACACCAGATGGCCTGCTGCTTCTGCTTCTTGCTATTGTTTGTGATGGGCTCTGTAAACCCAGCACGATTGCTTCAGCATATTCCCCCAGCCAAAATGCAGCAGTATAAAATGAAAGATCTCTCCCTATTAGCCGCTGCCTAGGAATGCATTCTTGCTGAATTAGCCCTTCGTCAGGAATGCGGCTTCGCATAGCATGCTTTCTTGCTGACTGTTTTATCTGCCCTGGCCTACCTCCAGAGCAAGCACTCTTTGGAAAACTGTTACTGCAAAGCCTCTCGGGGGCCATGGATGCTGCCTCCTTAAAAAGCATTAAGGATATTTTACGGCCCAGACTTCTCTGCCTCCTCTCCCCCTCTCCTCGCCACCCCTAAGAATGGAAACCACCTTCGGCGCAGCCAAGTGACATGTCAACCATTTGGTCCAAAGGCAACTTAGTAAGAATTTGTGGCTCTCCTCCAAAGCCAAAGGCATAGCTCCAACTCCCATGTTTCTTCCGCGGACAGGTAGATGGCTGTCTCCAATCAGATAATCTCCCTTTTAAAAACTGTTTCGAGGTTTGTCTTTTCCTTGGAAGGGGATCAGAAAAGAGCTAACTTTCTGACCCTTGCGGTTGGATGCAGAACTGTTTTGAATGCCACGCCAGTAAAAACTGAAAGGGCGCTTTAAAGATCGGATCCATCACTCACGCCAGACACTACAAAGTACTCGGTTTAAAAGCTGTTCTCCATGCACACAGAAGCCCATTTTCTGTACAGTGGTAACAATGGAGGCTCGCTTGGCTTAGGGACAGACATCAGAGACTTGGGGGCTCAATCTTATCCATGTTTCATAGTAAACTAGTGGCCCTGAATTCAATACAGTCCTTGATACCTCAAGGACCTCCTCTCTCCAGATGAATGTACCCAGACCCTGAGATCATCCTCTGAGGCCCCTTTTCCTGTGCCTTCCCCATTAGAGGTCCAGAGGATTGCAACACAAGAACAGGCCTTTTCCGTGGTGGCTCCTCATTTGTGGAATGCTATCCTCTCTTTTTTATAATAATATTTATTACTTTTACAACAATTTAAACACTTACAAAAGAAAAAAACAATACATTATAATACAAAAACAATACATAAAAATTAACAAAACAAAACAAAAACACTTTAAAAACACATCAAAAAAAAGAAGGAAAAAAAGAAAAAAGAAAAAACTTCCAATATCTTATCTTTCTTTCCCATATTTCCACGGCCTCCTCACACCTCCCTTTTTGTATTCCACTTCTATTAATTATTTCAGCAATTCCTTGCCATCTTCCCCTGTTTTCTATCCTATAATTATCTTAACACCTTTTAACCTTATTTTCCTTTATTACTCTATTAATCTATTTATACTTAATTCCTTATAACATTTCTACTGAAGCCATATAATTTCATTCCAGCATTCTTCTAACATTCATTAACTTTACAATATTTCTATAAATAGTCTTTAAACTTTTCCCAGTCTTCTTCCACCGACTCTTCTCCCTGGTCTCGGATCTTGCCAGTCTTTTCCGCCAATTCCGTCTAGTCCATCAACTTCATCTGCCATTATCCAACACTTCAGTGCTTTTAAAAAACAGCCATTCTCTCAGCCAGCAAAAAGCAGATGATTCACAACAAAGTTTAGGGGTCTGGCAGGGCAGGTCCACCTCCTTCTTTAGGATAGGAATGCTATCCTCAGGGAGTTTCAGCTGGTGCTTTCATTATACACCTTCAGGCGCCAGGCCAAAATGTTCCACTTTGACCAAGCCTTTGGCATCTGTAATGGCTATGAGTTACTCGTGCGTAAACTGGTGCCTCTCTAGGCTAATTTGCCTTGTTAAACCTTTCTGACTGCACAGCCCTTGCTCATTGTGGCTGCCTCAGTCGCTGGCAGAATCCGTCAGTGGGCATTTCTCGAACCTCTTCCAACATAAAAGTTGTTTGACACCCAGTCTCCTCCTCCTCCTCTCACTGCGCGGGAGTCTTCTGCGCAGGGAGGGCGTGGGCAGTGGAGGACCTGGGCTCTCCTCACTGACGTCCAGTGAAGAGTCCTGGAGCCCTCCCTCCGATTCCCCCATCTGCCCCCCTTTCTCCCTGGTGTTGCGCTGATTAGCTTCCCCCTCTACTGAGTTGTTTCTCCCCCTATTGCTGGGTCCTTCGCCCGCAGAATCTGGGAGCCTCCCCTTCGCCTCTCGCTCTGATGTCAGTTCCCTGACAGCAAGGTTATTCATTGCCATCTAATGCCCTTTTAAAATGTATTGTGGAAGGGGGTTGTTAATTGGGTTGTCTTTGTTTTCATTTTTATTGTGTATTTTGTGTTTTTTATATTGGGATTTTATGTGCTGAACCGTCCTGAGACCTATGGTTATAAGGTGGTATACAAATTTAATTAATTAATTCATCATCATCATCATCCACTTCTAGACATGCATGCTCTGAACTGTTGGAAACTCTGATATCAGAATGCTGCCCTATGGTTCATAAATCACAGTATCTTGGTTGTCTTGTGTTCAAAGGGAGTGAGAGCTAAGACTGAGCCAGATGATTTGTCTCTGATTTTACCAATGTCGTGATCTTTGGCGATCCCTCATAGCCGAGTAAGATTGTCTTCCACGAACATGGTCTTAACAATGAGTCCGTAAGTTGACTGTGGAGGCCAATTCTGGATCCACACGTCCTTCTACTGTAGGGACATAGGTTTCCAGGCGGGAGCTGGTCACGGTGAGGGTTTGCCAAGCGTCCCTTCCTCTTAGCACATTTCTGCTTTTCACCCTGAGTTTGTGCTTCTTCAAAGTCCATGACACTTTTGGTAAAGGCTGTTCTCCATTCGGAGTCTCGCAGGCCAGTGTTTCCCAGTTGCCAGTGCTTACACTACTTTTTTTTATATAGATTTGCCTTGAGAGCATCTTTAAACCTCTTGAGAGTCTTTAAAGAGGAACATCATGTCATCCTTCCTGGTCATATGTTGTGCATGCCTTCAGTACATTGGTAGAGAACCACTACTGGACTGGCTGTATTAGTGTCACTGGCGGTGGTGTAGTGTGGGGGGTGCCAGGGGTGCCGGCCGCACCGGGCGCAACATCTGGGGGGGGGGGTGCGAATCCAGAGGAAAGGGACAAGCAATCGAGGCTTGTTTGGGGTGGGGGGTCATCATCTCCGTTTGGCCGGCCCTCCTCGAGGAAGCGGGAACCTCTCCAAGGCGCAGCGCACCGTTGGTGGAGGGAAAAGAGCCGCGCAGCAGCAGCAGCAAAGCCGGGAGGAGGAGGAGGTGGAGGCGCCCCCTGCCGCAGGATCCGATCCGAGCCTGCTAATCGCTTGCTGCTCAAAGAGGCAAAGGAAGAGGTGGAGCCGCTGGCCCGGCTGGGAGGAAGCTGGAAAGAGCAGCGGGCCTGGGCGTGGCGAGGTTGGGTAGGTGCGCCCTGGCTGGCTACCCGCCTCCCGGGCTCAGTGCCTCCATGACCCCTCCAGCGGCGATGGGAGAGATGGGGGGGGGGAGTCTGGAGCGGCCCTGGCTGGCCTGCTCCTGCTTCTCCCCCGCCTCCTTCCCGTTGCAGGCGTCTTGATCTCATCCGGATCAGGGACGAAACACGCCCATCCTTCGCTACTCCTTGTCGGGTCACTGCTTCATTTCTCTAGGGAGAGAGAGAGGAGAGGAGAGGTGCCGGGGATTGCCAAGCGCGCGTGACGCAAAGGGCCTGCCCACGCGCAGGCTGAGCTCCATGTGGCGGGGGCGGAGGGAGGCGCTCTGCACATGCTTAGGAGGCGCTCGCAAGTGGCGTAGCGTGGGGGGTACAGGGGGGCCCGGCTGCACCAGGGGCAACATCTGGGGGTTAGGGTTAGGGGGCGCAAATCCACGGGTTAGGGGGCGCAAATCCATCCATGGGTTAGGGGGCGCAAATTACTTGCCTTGCCCCGGGTGCTGACAACCCACGCTATGCCACTGGTCACTGGGGCTTGCAGACTGGTTTGCCAGACTGTTTTTCACAAGCCACAGAAGGTTAAAGTCATTGCAAAGGAAGGAGGATCAGGAATGTACTCTTAGCACACTCCTGATTCTTCCACTGCAGGCAAAATAATGGTGCTTAAAAAATAATAGTGGTGTTGATCATGCCTTCTTCTTTTACCTAGGTGGCAGAAAAAGATGCTGAATTTAAAAAGCACCAAATTTTGGCTAAAAAGGAAAAGTAGGAAATGCACTTAGCATCGTCTTCTGGTGCTGCAGCTTGAACTCAAACTCATGGCACAGAGGAAGAGAGGAGGCCACATATGAACTAGCTTCCTTGCAGCTGCACTCGAACTTCCAGTGGCTTGACCTGTCAAAGTGGCCTGTGAACGTCTGACCACTAATCCGCCTAGCCCTTCAAAAAAATCCACTTCCCCACCTCTAACTGAGTGGACCAGGATTGAGGAAGACGGTTTCATTTTCTCTCTGTTTCTCATTTTTTCAGTCAGTTCTCCAGATTTCAGCATTTGTTGGCAATGGCTGCTTACCCAAATTCTGGGTGGGTGGCAGCTGCAGCCTGAGGGAAACAGATTTCCTTCTCAGAACATTGTGGGGGTCTAGGCTTCATTTCGGATCACACTTATGAAATAGCAATAAGGTACAGTTTCATGCATGATAAGGAGAGTTCGGAAAATAAACTCACCAAAGCCAGTTGGCTCCGCATATAGTAGAAGTGATGGTGTCACTGGTCATGAGCGCAGAGCAATATCAGACCCTCCCAGTGTCCCTATTTTCCAGGGACAGTCCTGGATTTACAGAAGCCGTCTCTGTTTCTGATTTGATCCCGGAATGTCCTGCTTTTCCTTAAGATGTCCCTGCACTACCCAGGACAGGATGGGGTTGTGCAGAGTTGTTAAGGCAGCAGAGAGCATTGTTGGCTGCCCACTCTCCACCCTAGAGCAGATTTATGCCACAAGGTGCCATAGGAAGGCACTGGACATAGTAAAAGATCCATCTTTTCGAGCTGCTGCCATCGGGACGGAGATACAGGACGATGAAGACAAGAACGAGCCGTCTTAAGAACAGCTTCTTCTCCAGAGCGATCTCGGCCCTGAATGGGAAGCCTGGACTTTGAAAGTCATCTAATCTTCCTTGCTATACTATACTGCATTGTTTAATTAGTGTTTTTATGGAGCAGTCAAATAATTTTGTTGTCCCCGAGAGGAGGCAATGACAATAAAGATATTATTATTATTATTATTATTATTATTATTATTATTATTATTATTTATTATTATTTCCATCAGAGAAAAGTTGGAGGGTATGGAATTATGCGACCCCCCCAAGCCAAAGAGATAAGTGACTATACAACCTTTCATAGGAACTTCTAAGGACTGTGGGCGCTTCAACCCCCACAATAAAATATTTGGCCCCCACAAAGTTGATGGGCATTCCCATTCAGATGGTGTGTGTGCACTGCATCACGTGATTGATTATGTCAGGCAGGGCTTACCTGGGCCCCCACAATATTATTTTCAAGTTGGCACCCCTGCAACTTTTAGATGACTTCTGAAGGCAGCTCTGTATAGGGTAGTTTTTTAATGTTTAATGTTTTATTGTGTTTTTATGTATGTTGGAAGCTGCCCAGAATGGGGCAACCCAGTCAGATGTGCGGGGAATGATGATGGTGGTGGTAATAATAATAATAGGTTTTCCCTATTTTCATTGGAGAAATGAAAGAGGGTATGCAATATAGGTGAAAACCCAGATGAAAATGAATGAGAATGTTGGGAGTTATGTGCCAAAAAAATAACAATATAAAAGGGAGGGGAGTATTGATGTGTCAAAAATGAAATAAAAAAGTGTAAGTTATTTTGGCTCATCACTATTTCATACTTTGCACTGAAAGCACAGCTGGCTAACAGAGATCAGAATGTGAGTCTTAGGAGCCCACGATTGCAGCCCCCATCTGCCCAAAGCTCTCCCCCAAACAGTAGATTTCTTTATAATGCTAAAGGGGTTGATCTCAACAGCATACTATTTGTTGCTTTTTGCAGGTAAGGCTAAAGGTTATTTCTGTGCAACGAATAGGCTGAACAGGTGACCTAAAGAAAGTTTAACTGGGAGGGGAAAACAATGGCCAGCTTTCCCCCCTTTTTATCTCATTGTTCATAGTGTACTGCCACCTAGTGCTCAAAACACCTGCTACATCTCTAGGATTAATAGGTAGTTTATGCTCTGAACATTTCTTCCTAGCCAACATCACTTTAAAAGCCCTTGGGGGAAAAGGAACATTAATTCATCACACACTTTGTGAACAATGTTTTTCAAATAGGTTGCCCTATGAAGAACCATTTGCATGTAAAGTTTTTTATGGTGTATACCTAAAAACTGCAATGCAACAAGCCAAGGAGTGTGGTGGAATCTCCTTCTTTGGAGGTCTTTAAGCAGAGGCTTGACAACCATATGTCAGGAGTGCTCTGATGGTGTTTCCTGCTTGGCAGGGGGTTGGACTCGATGGCCCTTGTAGTCTCTTCCAACTCTATGATTCTATGATTCTATGATTCTATGTGTTTGCAAACACCATTCTAATCTAAGCATATTCATTAAGGTGCTGCTGTTGGATGCAAATCCCCATTGAGTGTATCAGGTGTAGGTAAACCTGTATTCGTTTCTGCACAGTGTCACCAAGGGTCAGACTTAGAATTGAAGGGAAACTTGCTAGCATTTGTAATAATTACACTGGAGTTATCTTGCACATGACACTTAAGATGGTGCAAGAAGACAGGTCCCTGTTTCATAGAAATACATACCCTCTAACATTTATCTGATGAAAATAGGGTTGTTGGATGACAACAACAACAATAATTGTTGCCTTCAGATGTCTTCTAAAGGTTGTATAGTTATTTATCTCCTTGGCTCGGGGATTGCATTTCCCAAAGAAAATAGGCACATCCTAAGGAAAAGCAGGACATTCCGGGACATTAAGAAACCGGGACAGCTTTTGTAAATCCAGGACTGTCCTTGGAAAATAGGGACACTTAGAAGGTCTGCAAATAATGTAAGATCGGACACAAGTGAAACTGGAGCCAGGAGCGAATGGGGAACAATATATGCTCATTTCAGCTACACGTATGCAGTTGTTGTTGTTGGTTTTTTTTTGGGGGGGGGGTTGTATGCCACCTTTCTACAGTTAAAACGATGCTCAAAGTGGCTTACAATATGAAGAGATTTACATAATTACAACCACAGCAAAATAGTCATAAAAATAAATAAAACATTAAAAACTACATAAACAGAGTGAACAATTTTTCACATAAAAATAAAGATACAACAATTTAATATCAGTAACAACAGCAAAAACTCGCAACGAAACTTCCCCCAAAATGCCCCAGTCCTTGCTGAGCAGAAGTCCTTATGAGGCCTGTCAGGCCCTGTCCTGGGTCAGGTGGAGAGAGGCAGGAACAGGGCCCTCGCGCCCTCAGCAGGGGAGTCTTCCTGGGCAGCAGCAGCAGTCCTTAGGGACAGGGTTTGGAAACCTGCGGCCCCTCCAGATGTTGTTGGATTGCAGCAACATCTGGAAGGTCATGGGAAGGGGAAGACAAAAGTTGTGTTTTAAGGAGGAGCTTGAAGTAAATAATGTATTTTGTTGTTGTTGTATTGCTTTTATTATTAACTAATTTATATAAGAAGGGACGTGGGTGGCACTGTGGGTTAAACCACAGAGCCTAGGGCATGCCCATCGGAAGGTTGGCAGTTCAAATCCCCGTGATGGGGTGAGCTCCACTTGTTTGATCCCAGCTCCTGCCCACCTAACAGTTCAAAAGCACATCAAGTGCAAGTAGATAAATAGGTACCACCCCGGCGGGAAGGTAAACGCGTTTCCATGTGCTGCTCTGGTTCTTCAGAAGCGGCTCAGTCATGCTGGTCACATGATCCAGAGGCTGTCTGCCGACAAACGCCGGCTCCCTAGGCCAATAAAGCAAGATGAGCACGCAACCCCAGAGGCGTCAGCGACTGGACCTAACGGTCAGGAGTACCTTTACCGAATCTATATAAGAACCCCACAATGTAAGCTCACAAAATTAATACAGTGGTACCCCGGGTTACAGACGCTTCAGGTTACAGACTCCGCTATCCCAGAAATAGTACTTTGGGTTAAGAACTTTGCCTCAGGATGAGAACAGAAATCATGTGGCAGCGGCAACGGCAGTGGGAGGCCCCATTAGCTAAAGTGGTGCTTCAGGTTAAGAACAGTTTCAGGTTAAGAACGGACCTCCAGAATGAATTAAGTTCTTAACCCGAGGTACCACTGTGCAATTGATATGCAGTTTTTAAAATCTCATAAAAATGAAAATATAATTAAAATGTGGATTTGTCGATCCCACACAGATCTTCTATAATAACTTTTCTCCTGTGGGCAGGCTCAGGTTAAGAAAGCGACGCAGAGAGTAATGGCCCCAAGTTACTTATCTATTGAGTTTCATGACTGAGCAGGTCTTATGTCTCCCTGGTCTTAGTACTGCACTTTAACAATTCTACCAAACTCACTGGCTCTCAGTGATTTATTATGACACTGGAAACTGGTATTTGAATACACTTTCTTTGTGTATATAATTTTGCATAAAACATTTACTGTGTGTGCATACTGTTAGATCAGCAATTCCCAGACACTGAAGAATTCACATTCCTTTGGAAAGAGCAATCTCTTAAATATACCGCCAGTATCTCAAACCTGATGAAAGGAGGGAAGGTGGAATCCACTAGTGCAAGTGTTCCCTAGTGATGTGGGGTGAGAAAATTCTCTGGAGAATATTCTCCACAAACTGTAAATTCTAATGTAAGAATCAGTTTTACAACCCACATTTAAAAAAAAAAATCCAGTAAATAATAAGTCAAGCTGTGATATTGCCAGTGTAAGTAATGAATAATTATTTTTTTGATCCAGTTACATTACTGGGCATTGTGTCATTCACCACTGCCAGTTCTGAAATGTGAGCTACAGAAAATACTGTACCATGTAGATATGCTTATTAAAGAACGTACTCATGTAGCAGACTTGAGGTTTTTTTATATATATATTCCTTTTACTTTAAAAGCTACATTTCATACATACACAACATAATTAGAATTCAAAGTTGATGGTAAATATATGGTTAGTGGCAGGCTTAGTGATTAACATAAGTCATTCACGATGAATTTTCAATTTCAAGTTTGGTGCAAAAAAAATCAAAGAATGTGAATTCACTGCATTGCCCAATTGAATATAAGTATCCGTACACATTTTGGTTGCCATCTGAACAAGTTTACCCATGAATAAACATGTATATTAACTAATTATATCATTTTCAATGCATTAAAATTAACATTCTCCTATTTTAAATGAAAATTCTCTAATATTCTCATAAATCGCGAATATTCTCGGGAATATTCTCCAAAAGATTATTCTTGAGAATTTAACATCACTAGTATTCCCTGAGTAGAGTTCAACTTGTGGTAAGTAAGGATGCAAGCCATTGTATTTATTTACACTCCAGAAAAGAAGAAGAATATAAAATATAGAAATAAGCAAAACAGGAAATTCTAATTCCCTCAAAGTAACAGAGACATGCGCATGACCAGGTGCAGTGAACCTGCCCTCATCAGGACATCACAGTAAAACCAAAAACAACACACAACATTTTATGGGTTAAAAATAGGCCAAGCCTTTATTGATTATGAATGCCAGTGAGTTTGGCATGGCACTGGGCTAGCCACTATCATCTTCAGCCCACCTGCTAGAAGACTACCATGGGTCAAGGCTGAAAATCTGTGTTGGAAGGTTGAATGACCTTCCAGAATACTGGGTTGGGGGTGATGTGAGCTGTTGGTGGAAGAAACTGTCTAAAATTGCTTTGTTTCCTGTGGCAGGAGTGTCCTGAGTTAAACCCACTCTGGGGATGATGCAAACTCTGTATCCAGCTTCATATTTTTAAACCAAGCTGCCCTCGTCTGGCTGTTCTGCTGCCACTGCTTTAGAAAATCTCCTCCCAGGTTGCCCCTCCACTAACTCTGAAGGGTCAGGGTGAAAATCATGGTTCCCTCTTCCTTCAGAGGACATGCCAAGGCTGGTCTCGAAGACAAAGCAGGTTTGGAACCTTGCAGAGAGAGAGAGTTCTCCGTTCCTCAGTTTAGCAGCATTTTTTTCTTCCTTGTTGCAACCCACAAAAGGGATGAGTAACAACACAAATGTGTACAATGAAAGTTGGGGGAAAGGGTGCATGAGAGGCAGCTGCTGTATATAGCTTGTTGCGCTCAAGACGTAGCTAAATAAGTTGGGGCCAAAAATGGCATTGTCTTTCCAGGAGAAGACATTTCTGTGTTGCATTGTTTGCTTTCACAAGGTATAGAGGAGCCAGAACTCTTGAAGCTAAATGGTGCTTTGGCCTCAAATCAAAGTCGCTGAATCACTGGCTTTCTTTGACATTTGTATGCAACGTTGTATTGTTTCAGAGATGCACTGGCTGTTATTGTGTAATGGCCCCAGTGGTATAAAATACACACCCAAGGAGTGGCAAGGGGATAAGTGTGGTGACTCACCGACCACAACAAAGCCCTTCCTGTCACTCAACACATACCTGCCAAGATGCAAAGGATATGAACCTGATGGGGACATGAGAACGATTACAGCCATAAACAAAAATTACATGGACCGCTAAGAAGGCCTACAGGTTAGAGTGTTGCATTTCTGAGACCAAAAGTTAAATGCCTAATCTGAGTAACAACCATGTAGATTTATATGGGGAGCTGTAAATAGATAGAGCGCCTGGGACTTGCAGAGACACCCAAATAGCTTTTATTGCAGCGGCTGTTTCTCATGTTATAATAAGGGACTAGGCCTTATTATACCCTTTTGCGTATAATTTTTGGTACATAATAAGTTGATTGTTTTGTATTTTGCCAGGAGTTATTGAAGACGGGCTATGCAAAAGGCAATTTGCCAACAGTGTGGAACAATCTCCAAACATACATTTATGTGGTAAACTGGGCACTTGTGTGACATCTACACATGGCAGTCTACAGGACTGTCTGCGATGATTTGTATATATTCATGGGACATGACACTGAAAGCAACCCTCAGCATTCAAGAAAAGCAGCAAGAAATCACATGCAACTGACTTGCCCTTTCCTTCCCTGGGCTTCTGAGTCATATAAGCATATGATGAATTCCAGAAAAATTTCCATGCTGCTGAACTTGAGTTCGTCTGAAGGACTGGCAGACATTCCTCAGTCTTCAAGCACAATTTCAATTGGTTTTCTCACAATTAAGACGGCACCACGTCACCATTGTGAAAGTTAAGTCCCACCCAAAGAAAGGTTGGGTTTGTCTGGACAGGTCTGTGGGCTTGATGACGTTTTATGTCTGAATCATAATTCCTTACATCAATGGAGTAGTGTATGGCGTCTCAGATTTCACAATGTGTTAAGTCACTTTTCAGTGGAATTGGGGAGAAATTCTCTTTGTTCTACCTGATTTTTGCATTTCCTGAACCATTATGTAAGCTAAAAGGCAGTTATCTATCATAATCCATACATGCTCATTTATTTTTCAACTCATTTTTTCACCCAAGAGAGAGAGAGAAAAAAGACTTATCAGGAAAGTGCACATAAAAACGCTCATAGTAGTGAATAGGATGTAGAAACTCCATTCTAGTAGGGGAAATGGCTTTAAAGAATACCCATATTTGGAGGAAATACGTTCATGGTCAGTTGGCTACAATTCCCATCCCTCCAGTCACCTAGAAGCTAGCTGTAACTACATTTCAGGAGTTAGACAGGAGAAAGCAGAGAGAACATAGGAGCCAACTCCTGGGGGCTGAGGTCCCTTTGGCCCCCCTTAAAATATTTGAGGGGGTCAGGCCCCCTGCAAAGTTTGTGGACATTGTAACAATTTATTATAATAATAATAATTTATTTTTTATACCCCAGCTACTCTGGGTGGCTCCCAACAGAATATTAAAAATGCGATAAAACATCAAACACCAAAACTTCCCTAAACAGAGCTGCCTTCAGAGGTCTTCTAAAACTGAGATAGTTGTTTTTTTCCCTTGACATCTGATGGGAGGGTGTTCCACAGGGCGGATGCCACTACCGAGAAGCCCCTCTGCCTGGTTCCCAGTCACCTCACTTCTCGCAGTGAGGGAACCATTAGAAGGCCCTTGGAGCTGAACGATGGGGGTGGAGATGCTCCTTCAGCTATACTGGGCCGAGGCCATTTAGGGCTTTAAAAGTCAGTACCAACACTATGAATTGTGCCCAGAAAGCACATTGGGAGCCAATGTAGGTCTTTCAGGACCAGTGTTATATGGTCTCAGCGGCCGCTCCCAGTCACCAGTCCCATTGCTGTTCAAATGGTGTGTGTGCCAGGTGACTTGTGATCATTTATGCAAAGCAGTGCTTACCTGCTCCCCCAAATATATTTTATTCAAGTTGGCACCACTGGGAGAGAGTGGCAGTTGCAAGTAGGTAAGAGGGAAATGGGCAGGTATATTATGCTGAGGAAGGCTTACTGGGGCAGGATAAAGAAGATTCCTTGCTGCTTGTCCCCTTGCAAGGAGTGGCCTTTGGACCTCCCTGCCCCAATCAGTTTTTCTTGTGCAGCCTTTCAGAGCAGCTACAGATTGGAAAACCAATGTCAACACCATCCTTTCATGGCACTGCAAAGGTGTGACAAAGGGATAGAATTTGGTGACTCGCTGTTATATCCGGACATGTAACTAACTAAATATAGATAGGAAGGCTGCTGTCCTGTTCTCATTTACCTGGGGATAAGCCCCCATTGAACACAGTGGGACTCATTGCCAAATAAATATGCACAGGATTACATTGTAATTCTGCTTCCTAGGGGGAAAAATGTGTAGGCTTATTTGAAAACAAACAACCTCCGTGTTGATTCACACACTCCCTGGCTGCAGATTTAGTATGTACAAGGATGGAGACAGAAAAAGGATTGTCCAATCCCGACTCTTTGCTTTTGTACACATGCCAATCTTTTGTCACCCTCTTCCCAAGCCACACACATACACAAAACACACACCAACAAGAAAAAAAGCCCCATGTAACTCTGGGCCCTTACTGATGGGAACATACTCTCTCTTTTTATTTACTCAGTGCAGAATCAAAGTTGGGCTTGTGTTTATTTAAGAGAAGAAAGCATGAAACCTGAATCGTACTCCACCATTAGTCACATACTGAAATAATATTTAGAATGCATCAGCCAATGCCAGGGGGGAAACATACAGCACAGCCAAGAAAACAAATATATGTATGTATTTATTTTTTTTAAAAAAATGTGTTTTCAATGAAAAAGTCTTCTAGACTTTGTTTCCCCATCTTTCTCATCACTTTGGTAACCTACCTCCAAATCCAGCAATCAAGCTGTGATATTTGTGGGGTTTTTTTAATGTTTTGGAAGCACCTGGATAAAGTTTATTTGAGAGAGAGATGGAAAAAATGGAGATAGGCATGTTCAACTCTAAGGTTGTTACCTCCAAGTAATGAGTGGCCTCCTTTCCAGTAATGGTCAGGAATAGAGAGGCCTTCCTTCCAGTAACGGTTATGGCAATCTTTATCCCAGTGTATCCAGTTTTGGGGTGTAGGAAACCATAGCACAAGGTTTGGAACCACCCTGTGAGCCTCAGTTGATGCTGAGCTAGGTAAAGGGTAAAGGGACCCCTGACCATTAGGTCCAGTCGTGGACGACTCAGAGGTTGCGAAGCTCATCTCGCTTTATTGGCCGAGGGAGCCGGCGTACAGCTTCCGGGTCATGTGGCCAGCATGACTAAGCCGCTTCTGGTGAACCAGAACAGCGCACGGAAACACCGTTTACCTTCCCGATGGAGCGGTACCTATTTATCTACTTGCACTTTGAGGTGCTTTCGAACTGCTAGGTGGGCAGGAGCAGGAGTGGGCAGGAGCTCACCCCGCTGCGGGGATTTGAACTGCCGACCTTCTGATCGGCAAGTTCTAGGCTCTGTGGTTTAACCCACAGCACCACCCTTGATGCTGAGCTACAGCTCTGATAATCCTTGACTGTTGGCCATGCTGTTTGGAGTTGATGTCACTTGGGACTCCCAAAATATCTGAAGGGTTCTCTATTCTAATGAGCCATCAGTAGAGGTGGGGGGGGGGAGAATTTCTGTGGAGTTTACATTCAAAAGCCAATTTTATCACATCTGCACTTTTCAAAACAGTGTAAGGACCAAAACTGAGCCAGCTTTCAAAATGTGAATTTTGTGAAACAGTTCTCCAACCAAGCAACATTTACAAAAATGTATGTATTGGAGGAAAGTGTGCCTACAAATTAATTTATTAGTAAAATAACACACAAATATGCAGTACATTCAGAGAAACTGCTTGCAAAACTGCATACAAATTGTATCTTTAGTGCAAATCTACTAAAATGCTGGAGAGTTTTCATGAGGATTTAAAAAAATGTGGAGCATTGAATTTGGGTAACTGAAATTGAAAGATCTTTCCATTGCTAAAACAGTGAAAGAGATTGAAAGACTCCTGCTTTTTCCTTGCCCACAATTCCTCTACTCTCCATCATATGGGGCAACTTTCTCCTGAACAGTTTCCTTCTTGTGAGTGGTCTCTTGCCAAATGCATATAGACTGCAGGAGCTATAGGGTTACTGTCTAGCATGTTTCACATCACATCTTCTTGGCATATCCTTTTTTACCTCGACTTTTCTTTTTTGTGGAAAGAATAGTCTACCTCCTGGTTGGTTGGTTGGTTGGTTGAATGAATGAATGAATCTTTATTTGTGTCAGCCATCAGCCATAGCAATAAAACAACAATACAATATGCAAAGAATAGAAATATATCTATATCTATATATCACATATAAAATACTACACACACACACACACACACACACACACACACACACACACACTATATAAAATAGATTTTAGGGTTTTGAATCAATAGTCAAATAGTGGATCTTATTCTGATCGCCCCAGCTAAAAAACTTGCAACCTTTGCTGTCACCTGCTCATCTTGACCTGCCAAGAGAAAGGACACTGTGGCAGTGGTTGGGCGGCCCGGAATGGACAATAAAGGAGGGGTGGTAATCTCATTCCTCAAGTCTTTATAAAGAGTGCAAGCCAGAAGGGCATGTGCCACCGATTTGGTACTGCCATCTCCACAGGGACATAAGCATTTTTCATGTGGAATCTGTTGGAATCGTCTCTCAAGTACAGGCCGAGGGAAATGCATTCAGTCTTGTGAGAGTAAAAGCTTATCTATATTTAAGAATTGCTAGGTTATGCAGATAGGGTGCCAGAGAGTCAAAATGGGAAGGTGGAAAATAGTCATGCCACGGGCAAAATTTTCTTACTGTGGCCAAGTTGTTCTGACCCTCGATATCATTTAGGCGCTGACAAATTAGACTGTTTGCTTTACTCAAACCCAAAGTGAGTAGCTGTTGTGGTGAAAAACCACAAGAGTGAACTTTTTGATAGACAATTTTAGTCCAGGCACTCTTGTGACAATCTTGCAGCACTAGGGATATTAGACTGGGGGATTTGAGTTTTTTTGACACCACAGCAATGGACCCATGGGGTCGGTCAGTTGTTGTTGTTTAAGAAAGCATATTATATTTTTTTAAAGTAAACCAAAACTTTAAAAATGGACAAATCTGGGGGGGGGGGCTCAGAAAAACATTGGCATCAGAGTACCCTATGGAATCTTTAAGTAATTTTTAAAAGTATTTTTTAGAACGACAATTGTGTAGGGGGCTGCTGCCCCCTAGCCTCTTTTGACATTACAGTGGTACCTCAGGTTAAGTCCTTAATTCGTTCTGGAGGTCCGTTCTTAACCTGAAACTGTTCTTAACCTGAAGCACCACTTTAGCTAATGGGGCCTCCCGCTGCCGCCACGCCGCTGGAGCACAATTTCTGTTCTCATCCTGAAGCAAAGTCCTTAACCTGAAGCACTATTTCTGGGTTAGCGGAGTCTGTAACCTGAAGCGTATGTAACCTGAAGCGTATGTAACCCAAGGTACCACTGCACAGTAATTTTCATGTGTCTGTACTCGCATGCATCTTAAAATGGAAAACATTTGGAGGTGCTTTTCTTTTTTTGTAAAATATTTTTTTATTTGGTTTTACAAATTTGTTCACATTCAAATTCACAAATACTAAAAATTTCACAAGATTCTTCCGAATCTTCAGACTTCTCTCCTCCCCTCCATGGGTTGTTTAGTTAACCTTTCCAGCTGCATACTATAAATCACTCTAATTTTTCAGTTCTCCATTATATCCAAACTCTATGTAACATTACAAGAGCTATTTAAGACCTGTTAAAGAGTTCAAATGTTTACAGTGGTCTCTCAAGTATAATATAAATTTCCCCCATTCTTTGCTGAAGTTTGATTGTCCTGGTTTCTGATTTTCCTGGTTATTTTTGCCACCTCTGCATGGTAACATCCTGGTCTGCCATTTCACTCTGGTAGGGACCTTATCGTCTTTCCAACTTTGGGCAAACAGCATCCTTGCAGCTGTTGTTGCATACATAAACAGTCTTTTCTGGTCCTTTGGTATATCTGCATCTACAATTCCTAACAAAAAAAGGCTTCTGTTTATTTTTAAAACAAATGTTATTTTAAACACCCCCCATTCATTATATATCTTTTCCCATGATTCCTTTATAACTTTACAATTCCACCACATATGGTAAAAGGTGCTTTCCTTTTCTATACAATTAAAACAGATATTTGAACTTGTCCTATACATTTTTGCTAATTTACTCGGAGTTAAATACCAGCGATACATCATTTCCATATGATTTTCTTTTAGTGTATAGCATGCTGTAAATTTTAAGTCCTCTTTCCATGACTTTGCCCATGCTGACAGCTGTATATTGCACCCAAAATCCCTTGCCCATTGTAACTCCCCCCTTCTTATTGTGGCACCACAGTGGGAGACCCATAGCAGCAGGAAGAAATTGCTTCAAAATCACTTCCTTGTGTATCTTCAGAGCAATGCAACATCCCATTTTTCACATCTCTCCAAAGCTGATCAAGGGAGTACAGGCCAAGGGAGCTGGCATCAATGGGCTTGCTCTGCTCACTGTGGTAAAGGATCCTTCTTTTAAAGGTGAAAACCACTGTCCACCTCAACATTTGGGGTAAGCAGCAGCTGTGGCCTCCCCCTCTACAAAGATTTCAGAGACAATTATTTCCCCTTCCTCCAACTCCAATACATCCCCTTGAGTGATCAGACCCTCGAAAAGAATTTCAGCCCAGAACTGGTACTGATGGGTATGAGGGCAGTCAATTAGAGAGGTGACGTAGGATAAGTGTGCAAGAGTCAAGGGTTGGATCTAACTAAGGCAGAAATCCTATACAGCAATTCCTTACCTGGAAGCAAGTCCCGTTGAACTCAACAGAGCTTCCTTCTGAATAAATGTGTCTAGGATTGTACTGCACATTTGCTCATATCAAAATCAATGGGACCTATCATGACTAATTTACCAATGGGAGCTAAGGTCAACTAAGTTTGGACGCAACCAGAGAAATGCAAGTGTTTTGCTGGAAAGGGTGATTTGGTCCTATGATGGAGGCATTCCCCTTGGCTACCATGTTCAATTCAAGGTGCTGCTGCTCACCTATAAAGCCCTAAACTGATTAGAGCCAAGATATCTGAAAGAACACCTGCTCCTGTATGAAACTGAGTACAGGTTGGAATCATCATTGGATACCCTGTTCTATGTTTCACCAACCCATGAGATTTGGTTGATGGAGGCTATGGCAATAGGACCTTTCCTGTAGCAAGATGTTTAATTCTCTACCATAGGAGATGAAATCAGCCCCATCCCTGATGCTCGTTTAGGCCAGTAGTGAAAATGTTCTCATTCCATGTGGTTTTTAATACACGGCTGAAAATTTTGCATCTGCAACATTATAAGGTTTCAGCTTTAATTTTACAGGCTTTAGTTTAACTGTGACTTAATTACGTTTGGTTTGGTTCTTTTATGCAAACCACTATGGGGGTCCCCAAAAGTGGCTATATAATGTTTATTGCCATTACATAAATAGAATACTTCCCTATATTAAATGTAGATGAAAATCTGTTTCAGGGAGGGATCATTCATGCTGGCATGTTATATAAGAAAGATTCCCTTGGGTATAAATAAACTAAGGTGGGATTTGTAGATTATTAGAAGCCTGAACTCAGCAGAATACATTTTAACTTTAAAGGGTTTTTCTCTTAATTGAATAAATAATACATTAAAATACCAAAGTTTCCTCCACTGGGCCCCAGTAACCAAAGCAAACACAGGAATAGAGTAATGAATTTCAGAACCCATTACCTCGGAAAGAGAATCAGGTGGCTCCTTTGATGAAAAGTGAAAATCACCTCAAATCAAGCATGCCTGTACACAGCTCATCTTCGGGCTGTGTGCTTGCATACTTTCCTCTAGGCACATTCAAATGTAACCTGGTTTGACAAGTTGTGCTGGACAAATGCCAGGCTAGCAAATCTACATCTCTTAATCTACCCAGCTAATATAAACATACTTTTGCACAATCTCTTTCTCTCCCCCCCCCCCATTAAATGTGTTGTTTCTTTGTTGGCATGTTCCCCTTCCTCCTACCTTTTTTCTAAGCCGGGTATGGCTAGCTTATATCTTCTCAGAGGGTTTTCTATTCTCCAAATCAGTCTCCCACAATCTGCAACCCTACAGACTTCCATCACCATTGACCAGTGCCTTTTTTCATCCAGAACTTGCCAGAACTCAGCACCATTGCCATTATAAGAGAATGAGGGAGGTGTTCATGGTGAGTTCCAGCACCTCTTATTCCCCCCTAGAAAAATAGCACTGCTCTGGTTTCGGTGTTCCATTGCGTCAGAAGCGGCTTAGACCTGCTGGCCACATGACCCAGAAAAACTGTCTGCGGACAAACGCCGGCTCCCTCGGCCTGTAAAGCGAGATGAGCACTGCAACCCCAGAGTTGTCTGCAACTGGACTTAACTGTCAGGGGTCCTTTACTTTTACCTTTGACCATTGGCCATCCTAGCTGGGGCTGATGGGAAGATGGAATCCAAAAAGATCTCAAAGGGACCAGGTCAGGGAAACCTGCCTCTTTGAGCAGGAAACAGATTTTGCCACACAGATGTAAAGGGTTTGTCCATGGTGGAGCTGATGCACGTGAGCATAAATGGGCATAACAGTGGTACCTTGGGTTACAAACACTTTGGGTTACAAACTCTGCTAACCCAGAAGTAGTACCTCGGGTTAAGAACTTTGCCCCAGGATGGGGCAAAGGTGTCAGGTCTGGCGGGCAGGTCACTCATCCCTGCCCTGGTTCAACAATTTCTGAATGAATCTTTTCCCTAAAATAAAGTTTTTCTTTTAAAAAGTATCATTCTTCTACAAACAGTGACAGAACTGTTTAAGAAGACCACCTTGCTTTCAGTTCTTGTTGATCCAGGACAGAAATGAGCCCCTTGAATGAAGTAGGTCATATCCCCCCTCCCCACATGATAATTTTCCATTCCACAGAAGTAAAAATATTAGTAGTAGCAGTAAAGGTAAAGGGACCCCTGACCATTAGGTCCAGTCGAGACCGACTCTGGGGTTGCGGTGCTCATCTCGCTTTATTGGCCGAGGGAGCTGACGTACAGCTTCCAGGTCATGTGGCCAGCATGACTAAGCCGCTTCTGGGAAACCAGAGCAGCGCACGGAAATGCCGTTTACCTTCCCGCCAGAGTGGTACCTATTTATCTACTTGCACTTTGACGTGCTTTCGAACTGCTAGGTTGGCAGGAGCAGGGAGTGAGGAATGGGAGCTCACCCCATCGCGGGGATTCGAACCGCCAACCTTCTGATCGGCAAGTCCTAGGCTCTGTGGTTTAACCCACAGCGCCACCCGCATCCCACTAGTAGTAGCAGTAAGAAGTGCTATATTGACAGGTTTACTATCTCAGTGGCAAAAAAGGCGGATGTTCTACTGTTGGCATTTCACTCCCAAACATCCTGTTAAAGCTTTCATTACTGAACTGCCACAGATGTATATCTTGTGTAACAAAGTGAAGTCAGTCACGAACCGACTTTCTAAGCAATGCTGCTGGCTTGGCCTTTGGGCTGTCTGAACTGCTTCCGATTCTCTCGACTTGCCTCAATTTCCTACCTTAAATTGCTCCAGGTGATGGTACATATAATTATACTTATAAAGGCATCCTAAATGCCACTGCAAATTATAGCATTGACTGCAGGCCCTGCGCCACTTGCTAAAGGAGTAGTAGCTCTGCTGGTTTAAGTGGAACAACTATTGCACATGAGCAGATGCCACAGCTTGAGAAGGAGGGTGATTTCACGCTTGTGCGTCCATCACTTGATGATTAAAGATAATGCATTGATTATTTGCATGCATGAAACTGTCATCACAGATCAAACGTTCCACAATCAGCACTTTCATATCAGCACAGGTGCAGTAGTAACAACCCACAGAAAGTTAATCATGCTTATGTCCCATTTAAATTAATGGATTTGAAGTCAGTGGGAGCCGGTTTAACCTGTAGATTTGCAATGGGATTAAGCACAAAAACCTTTCTCTGAATTGGGGCCAGCCAGGAATTTTCAGTGGACTGATGTAGGCAGTGCCAAGCCTTCAAGTGATAAGTCATCAAGTTGCAGGACATAGAGCGATTTCAGAGTTATAAACAAGCATCGAGCCAAAATTATTACAGTAGTACCTTGGTTTACAAACTTAATCCGTTCTCGAAGTCCGTTCTTAAACCAAAGCATTCTTAAACTGAGGTATGCTTTCCCATAGCAGGGGACTCAATTTACAAATGGAACACACTCAACATGTTCTGCTTCCAAGGCAAAGTTCACAAACCAAAACACCTCCTTCCAGGTTTGCAGCATTCTTAATCCAAGTTGCTCATAAACTAAGATGTTCTTAAACCAAGGTACCACTGTACTGTGCTTCTGTGGATATTTTCTCTCTCTCTCTCTCTCTCTCTCTCTCTCATTAAGTCACATTATGGCTCTTCTGGAAATTTCACCTAATAATCATTAAATGGAAAGACAATGTATAGATATGTGTATTTAGTGGAGATTTCAAATTGATGTTCACAACCTCTTGTCTACATTATAACCATGAGTAGAACTGTGCTGGTAGTATAGGTAGAGTCCTTTTAAAAGCTTGATGAAGCTCCCACAGTAAGTCTACTGCATGTTTTCCTACTGAAAGACTAATTTTTGAATTGAACATTTTATTTCGTTGCTGCTGATAGTTCCTGCAAACTCCTACCACTTCTCTTGAAATATGGAGTGCCAGTCCTCATCCTTTGTTTCTGTAGACATTTTCTCTCATTTCCATACGAAGGCACTGCCTGTTCAGAATGCTCATGGGGGTGGGGGAATGAGCATGCAATTTTTGCAATCCACATCTGAATCATTCCTGCATGTTCCATGCATATATTATCATATAATTCAGTCGGCTTGAGTGTGCCTCAGGTTTCCCATCCAGCAATGCACACCTGTCTGTGTTATTGTTGTGAATCAGATGTGCAATTAGTTTAATTGGGCATCAGCTTGCACATGCGGATCAGTTGAGCCATATATTGCACTTACCCATTTTGAGATGCTTATCTGCAACAGTAAATATGGGATTTTCACAACGCAAGTGGAAAATCACAAGCATTTGTGGCATGATGTCAATGGCTGGTATCAATGGGGGAGCTGAGCAAGTGAGGTGAAACCAAGAAGCTCACTGTGGAGCTGTTAACCCCAGAAGGGTCCAGCAGATACTGAATTATCTTCTCACTGCCAACTTCTTTCCTCTTTCTTATCAGCTGCTGGATCACTGCTTACAGCAGATAAACAGACACACCCACATCAATTCTGAGCTTTCCACCAGGTCCTCTTCCACCTTCATTCTTGAAGGGTTTCTAGACCTTTAGGGCTAGAATCTGGGAACAAGGTAGGTGTCAGTCTGTGGTCAGAGGGTCTATCAAGGGATCCAGGTGGGACTCATCCATAAGATGACGAATTTCAGACTGCCTTGGGTTTGAAGGCAGACCCAAATTATGGACAGATGCCCCATCTAGAGAAAATCTATCATACTTGTTGTATGCTCACCTGGCCAGTGGCAGTATAAGTGGAGGCAGGTTTTGCGAGTGCCTCCTGGAGGAGAAGATAAGACACATTAACCATAATGTACATCTACACATCATGCTAACGTTGACTAGGTGTGTGTGTGGGCATAATAGCCTATATTAGCTGAGGCCAGGCCGCTTCATTCTTCATTGCACCTACCCAATTTCCCTTAAAAAAGAGGTTGATCCAAGTCTGATTTGGATTTTTGGATTTTTGATTCATACTGTGACTACTTGCACTGGTATGCTTTCGAACTGCTTGGTTGGCAGAGGCTGGGACAGAGCAACGGGAGCTCACCCCATTGCAGGGTTTCAAACTGCTGACCTTTCAGTTGGCAAGCCCAAGAGGCTTAGTGGTTTAGACCACAGCGCCACCTGCATCTTGTCTCTTTATTCCACAGTGCTCTCACAAAATGTGTATTGAAATCAACAAGTGAAGCTAGTTGTGTTTAACTTTTCTTTGTGTTTTATTATATTTATAGATGATAGATGATAGATAGATAGATAGATAGATAGATAGATAGATAGATAGATGATAGATAGATACCAATAGGTAGGTAGGTAGGTAGGTAGATGGATAGATGATAGATAGATAGATAGATAGATAGATAGATAGATAGATAGATAAGATATAGATAATGGTTGGTTTTAATTGTGATGTGTAGGCACCAAAAGTGAAGGATATAAATGTTTACATAAGCTTAAGTTCCATTAATTTAATGAGACTTAATTGGTGCTTCTGTGACATCGAGCACACTTTTAATAATCAGTTAAAGAAAAAGTAAAAAGGGAAGGGGCTTTCTGATAGTTCAGATGAAGCAGTGGAATGAGCTGGCTGATCTCAGTAGTTGCATGCCACGCCTGGACTTTGAGGAACTTTAAGGAGGGAACTTAACATTTCTGGAAGCAGTCAAAGGAGTTCATTATGCAACCTGCACTCCTGGTATTTCTTCTTCTACAGTGAGTGGGCATGATAGTAAACTAGGTTGCCATAGCAAAGTAGATGTCAGGACTAACAGTGCCTTTGAGGAAAAAAAGAACACCATCAACAGCCCTGATTTACTATGGACCTTCTCCTGATGCGTTTGGAGAGACAAACATTTTCTGTAAAGTTGGCAAGACTAGTGGGTGCCAGATGATAATTGATACAGGCCCTGGAGGCAGAAGCTCAAGCCAGGACTTACTCTTTGTTAATCACTGGGGCTGCGTAAAGGGCAGATGCAGTGTGTAATTAAGCCAGACTATTGCAAAGGAGGAAGCGAGTCACGTGGTGGAAAGGTATTTTCTTCTTGGCAGGCCACACCAACACTGGAGGCAAGCTTGGGAAGCTGTCATGCTGTCACTTCAAGTGCATTCCTGTGTGTAGGCGGCTTGAAAAATAAGCTGGATACAGCAAAACAAACAAATGAACAATATCTGCGAGGGGCAGAGGAGGCCAGTGTATGGGATCAACAGAATGGAAAGGTAAAGGTTTTCGGAGGCCTCTGCCCCTTGCCGATGGGCGGCTGAGTGTTTGACTGCTTGCCCAGTGGAGTAGACCAGGAAGAAAGGCTCAGGCTTGCACTATGCTATGTTTCTACATGCAAAGTGCTTACATTGTGTGGGAACTCTGGTACATGCAAACTCTCTTCTCCAGTCTGATGCAATTCAGTGAAGGAAGAATTTGACAGGTTGGTTCTGTTGGCAAAAATGGTGATAAACAAAAATGGTGTTTTTAAAGGCAACACATCTCTTAGGCTGGATTAATAATAATAATAATAATAATAATAATAATAATAATTTATTATTTATACCCTGCCCATCTAGCTGAGTTTCCCCAGCCACTCTGGGCAGCTCCCAATCAAGTGTTAAAAACAGTACAGCATTAAATATTTAAAACTTCCCTGAACAGGGCTTCCTTCAGATGTCTTTTAAAGATAGGATAGCTGCTTATTTCCTTCACATCTTGAAGGGAGGGTGTTCCACAAGGTGGGTGCCACTACTGAGAAGGCCCTCTGCCTGGTTCCCTGTAACCTCACTTCTTGCAATGAGGGAACCGCCAGAAGGCCCTCAGTGCTGCATCTCAGTGTCCGGGCTGAACGATGGGGGTGGAGACGCTCCTTCAGGCATACAGGACCAAAGCCATTTAGGGCTTTAAAAGTCAGCACCAACACTTTGAATTGTGCTAGGAAACGTACTGGGAGCCAATGCAGATCTCTCAGGACTGGTGTTATGTGGTCCCGGCGGCCACTCCCAGTCACCAGTCTGGCTGCTGCATTCTGGATTAATTGCAGTTTCCGGGTCACCTTCAAAGGTAGCCCCACATAGAACGCATTGCAGTAGTCCAAGCAGGAGATAACTAGAGCATGCACCACTCTGGTGAGACAGTCTGCGGGCAGGTAGGGTCTTAGCCTGCGTACCAGGTGGAGCTAGTAGCTGCTCTGGACACAGAATTAACCTGCGCCTCCATGGACAGCTGTGAGTCCAAAATGACTCCCAGGCTGCGCACCTGGTCCTTCAGGGGCACAGTTACATCAAAGAAACGTTTTAGTTGTAAACTCATACAGGGCAACCCAGTAGGGAAAGACGGGACTCCACAGCGCCATCTGGTGTCACAGTGTTATCTCGCATATACAATATATATCAAATGCTTTTTCTTTACCAATCTAGATGAGTCTTTAGTCTCTCAGATCTGACTAAGAATCATCTTAAATTGTGGACAAAGTATTTCAATAGATGGGACAATTGCAACGGGGGAGTTTTAAGAATGTGTGCACACATATTGTAAATGTAAAAGGGATACTCTGGACTGGAGTTTCATTAACTTATAAATGTTTGCTCCTCATTTGACTATGTCTTGCACTTTGATGCATCTTATCCGAACAGACTTTTTTCTTTTTAAACAAGTTTTGTATTCAACTTGATGTTGTATGATATAAAGCTTCTGTCTTCGTGTCTGTAACAGCAGACATGCATGTAAATGTCACTGGATACTGTAGTCAATGACAGAAGAACATGCATTCGATATCATTAGGCACAGATGTTCCTGTTGAATTTAGATTGAAAATGAAAGACTATGTGGAACATGAAGAGACCACTTTTTTAATGATTACTATTTAAAGCATAGAAACAAACTTTTGAGAGTGGAAGCAGTGGTCGCGATCCCAGTGGGTCTTCTCTGAGTAGTACTTAGTTGGATAACACCCAATATAACTTCGTAGCAAAAGTACATGCTACAATGTTAATAATCTCAATTGGATGTCCATTCTGATAAAGAGACAGTGGGGTGAGGAAGGGGGTTGGACTCGATGGCCCTTGTGGTCTCTTCCAACTCTATGATTCTATGATTCTATGAGATTCTGACCCCTTCATGGATCACTGCCTTGCCGTGGCGAAGGGGCTTGAAGAACTCAGAGAAGCTATGAACTACGCCGAGCAGGGCACCCAAGATGAACAGGTCATAGTGGAGAGTTTTGACCAAACGTGATCCACCTGGAGTAGGAACCGGCAAGCCACTCCAGTATCCCTGCCAAGAAAACTCCATGGACAAAGACAACAGGCATATAAAAGTTATGACACTGGAAGATGAGCCCCTCAGGTCGGAAGGTGTCCAACATGCTACTGGGGAAGAGCGGAGGACAAGTACAAGTAGATCCAGAGCTGATGAAGCAGCTGGGCCAAAGCCGAAAGGACGCTCAGTTGTGGATATGCATGGAAGCGAAAGGAAAGTCCAATGCTGTAAAGAAAAATATTGCATAGGAACCTGGAATGTAAGAACCATGAACCTGGGTAAGTTGGATGTGGTCAAAAATGAGATGGCAAGAATAAATATTGACATCCTGGGCATCAGTGAGCTAAAATGGACGGGAATGGGCGAATTCAGTTCGGATGACTATCATATCTACTACTGTGGGCAAGAAACCCGTAAGAGAAATGGAGTGGCCCTCATAGTCAACAAAAGAGTGGCGAAAGCTGTACTGGGATGCAGTCTCAAAAATGATAGAATGATCTCGATACGAATCCAAGGCAGACCTTTTAACATCACAGTAATCCAAGTTTATGCACCAACTACTAGTGCTGAAGAAACTGAAATTGACCAGTTCTATGAAGACTTACAAGACCTTATCGAAGTGACACCAAAGAAGGATGTTCTGCTCATTATAGGGGATTGGAATGCTAAAGTAGGGAATCAAGAGATAAAAGGAACAACTGGCAAGTTTGGCCTTGGAGATCAAAACGAAGCAGGGCAAAGGCTAATAGAGTTCTGTCAAGAGAACAAGCTGGTCATCACAAACACGCTTTTCGAACAACACAAGAGACGACTCTACACATGGACATCCCCAGATGGGCAACATCGAAATCAGATTGATTATATTCTCTGCAGCCAAAGATGGAGAAGCTCTATACAGTCAGCAAAAACAAGACCTGGAGCTGACTGTGGCTCAGATCATCAGCTTCTTATAGCAAAATTCAAGCTTAAACTGAAGAAAGTAGGAAAAACCACTGGACAGGTAAGATACAATCTAAACCAAATCCCTTATGAATACACAGTGGAAGTGAGGAACAGGTTTAAGGATTTAGATTTGCTGGACAGAGTGCCTGAAGAACTGTGGATGGAGGCTCGCAACATTATACAGGAGGCAGCAACTAAAACCATCCCAATGAAAAAGAAATGCAAGAAAGCAAAGTGGCTGTCCAACGAGGCCTTACAAATAGCGGGGGAGAGAAGGCAAGCAAAATGCGAGGGAGATAGTGAAAGACACAGGAAATTGAATGCAGATTTCCAAAGAACAGCAAGGAGAGACAAGAAGGCCTTCTTAAACGAGCAATGCAAAGAAATAGAGGAAAGCAACAGAATGGGAAGAACCAGAGATCTGTTCAAGAAAATCGGAAATATGAAAGGAACATTTCGTACAAAGATTACCATAATAAAGTACAAAAGTGGTAAAGATCTAACTGAAGCAGAAGACATCAAGAAGAGGTGGCAAGAATACACAGAGGAATTATACCAGAAAGATATGGATGTCTCGTACACCCCAGGTAGTGTGGTTGCTGACCTTGAGCCAGACATCCTGGAGAGTGAAGTCAAATGGGCCTTAGAAAGCACTGCAAATAACAAGGCCAGTGGAAGTGATGGTATTCCAGCTGAACTGTTTAAAATTTTAAAAGATGATGCTGTTAAGGTGCTACACTCAATATGCCAGCAAGTTTGGAAAACTCAGCAGTGGCCAGAGGATTGGAGAAGATCAGTCTACATTCCAATCCCAAAGAAAGGCAGTGCCAAAGAATGCTCCAACTACCGCACAATTTCACTCATTTCACATGCTAGCAAGGTTATGCTTAAAATTCTACAAGGAAGGCTCAAGCAGTATGTGGACCGAGAACTCCCAGAAGTGCAAGCTGGATTTAGAAGAGGCAGAGGAACCAGAGACCAAATTGCAAACATGCGCTGGATTATGGAGAAAGCTAGAGAGTTCCAGAAAGACATCTACTTCTGCTTCATTGACTATGCAAAAGCCTTTGACTGTGTTGACCACAGCAAACTATGGCAAGTTCTTAAAGAAATGGGAGTGCCTGATCACCTCATCTGTCTCCTGCGAAATCTCTATGTGGGACAAGAAGCTACAGTTAGAACTGGATATGGAACAACTGATTGGTTCCAAATTGGGAAAGGAGTACGGCAAGGCTGTATATTGTCTCCCTGCTTATTTAACTTATATGCAGAATTCATCATGCGAAAGGCTGGGCTGGATGAATCCCAAGCCGGAATTAAGATTGCCGGAAGAAATATCAACAACCTCAGATATGCAGATGACACAACCTTGATGGCAGAAAGTGAAGAGGAATTAAAGAACCTTTTAATGAGGGTGAAAGAGGAGAGCGCAAAATATGGTCTGAAGCTCAACATCAAAAAAACGAAGATCATGGCCACTGGGCCCATCACCTCCTGGCAAATAGATGGGGAAGAAATGGAGGCAGTGAGAGATTTTACTTTCTTGGGCTCCATGATCAGTGCAGATGGTGACAGCAGTCACGAAATTAAAAGACGCCTGCTCCTTGGGAGAAAGGCGATGGCAAACCTAGACAACATCTTAAAAAGCAGAGACATCACCTTGCCAACAAAGGTCCGTATAGTAAAAGCCATGGTTTTCCCATTAGTGATGTATGGAAGTGAGAGCTGGACCATAAAGAAGGCTGATCGCCGAAGAATTGATGCTTTTGAATTATGGTGCTGGAGGAGACTCTTGAGAGTCCCATGGACTGCAAGAAGATCAAACCTCTCCATTCTGAAGGAAATCAGCCCTGAGTGCTCACTGGAAGGACAGATCGTGAAGCTGAGGCTCCAATACTTTGGCCACCTCATGAGAAGAGAAGACTCCCTGGAAAAGACCCTGATGTTGGGAAAGATTGAGGGCACAAGGAGAAGGGGACGACAGAGAATGAGATGGTTGGATGGTGTTCTTGAAGCTACTAGCATGAGCTTGATCAAACTGCGGGAGGCAGTGGAGGACAGAAGTGCCTGGCGTGCTCTGGTCCATGGGGTCACGAAGAGTCGGACACGACTAAACGACTAAACAACAAACAACAATGAGATTCTGAAGAAGCTGATGCCCTCCTGTTGTTTTGAACTACAATTCCCATCAGCCCCAGCCAGCTTGGGTAATGATAGATAATGACAGGAACTGTAGTCCAAAACACAGAGGGCACCCCTCCTCTGAACTATTGAGAAAATCTATATTTATGTACTATTACCAAGGCTGCAGGCACATCAGAATAACTAAAACCTTGCTTACACAAGCAACAGATGATGTGGTACAATTGTTCCTGAACTGTAGGACTTCAGACAAGATTAGGCTGAATAAAAGGAGAGAAGTTAATTTTCACACATGCTTTTCTTCTCAGTGTTGAAAGACAAGCATGCCAAGCACTGATCTTTCATGGGTGGCTTCAAAGGTGTTTTCTTATACCAGAATCATTCATTTGTGTTCACCTTCCTCATTGACAACTGAGATCACCCATGTGATCGGGTCAGGAATGGTTGGTTTCACTCTAAATCTGCTTTGTTTGCCTGCAGTGGTGTCAACATACACTAGCTTCATTATCAACTTTGCTTTATGATCTTTGATGGGCTGGGGTCACTTTACAAAGGGGGGTGGGAAACCCTATCAAGAAGTGGGAAATGGTGCCATCTTTCTACTATCAAAGGGTGAAGAAAAAAGAACAACCTTCTCAGGCATAGGATCTCTTCACACAGAAAAGCACAATGGACGAACATTTAGACAGTAAATTAGTTGACCAAGAATGGTTGACTTTGCCACATTACAGCTTCATTTTAAAACAAATCTCCTTAAATATTTGACGCTCTGGGCATCTCCCCCCCTTTGTGTCCTCTTCCTCTTCTAGAAATGAAACCACCATTCCTCAGGGTTCCCATCAGTTGGACGAATTACTCCAGGAAACAAATCAAGGTTTCAAAGCTTATTACATATTTTGATACTACCCACAGATGCTCTTTTTACAACTTACAATAATTGAAAATAATAAAAGTGGGAGGAGTTCATATTAAATTCAGCTGAACTCATACTTATTGCCATCTGGTTCAATTTCCAGTTTGGCTCTCTTGGCCTTTATTCTACACATAGAGCTTTGAGTATTATATTCATCTGAAGTGAGCCTCGTAGCCATTTGAGGGATTTTGTTCCTAGGGCTGGGCTGAATTTCCATGATGTCTGATTTTATTTTTTCGGCGGAAAAAGTTTCTGCAGGGCTGTGAGGGAGAGGAGGCATGGAACTGCTTTGCCAGCCACCTACGTTCTGTTTCTTTAGCGTGTATTTCCTTCCATACCTCTTCTCTGCCATTGTTCACCCAACCTTTTGGTGCCTGGGAAAGCAGGGAGAACTCAACATCTCTCTTGTTGAGGAAACTCAGCAGTGTTCTCTGGGTGTTGTGCCATGTGCATCAATATTGTTCCTTGGCACTGTGTTACTTTCAGTGGGATGCATCTTTGCATGCACATCATAATGTCAGAAGGAATCATGTGTTGCCTCTTCCACTCACCCCTTGCCAGTATTCTTGCATTCCATCGAAAGGGAATACGAAGAATTGCAAAAAGAAAAGGCTGGGGTTATTTGCGGGAAGGGTGAAAGTGTTTAGGAAATGCAACTCTCCTTCTTACTGGGTTTTAACTGTCATACTTTTAATTTCATGAGTTTTCAACCATCTAATGCAGGATTTCCCAAACTTGGGTCTCCAGTTGTTTTTCGACTTCCCTTCATCTTTTGGACTACAACTCCCATCATCCCTAGCTAGCAGGACCAGTGGTCAGGGATGATGAGAATCCAATGGGTCTCCGTTGTTTATGGACATGGTATATAATTAGTGTAATGTACAGGCAGAGTGCAGGGACTAAAACACAAGTGTTTTGTGGTGGGGCTGGACAGTGGCAAGCATTGTGGCAGGAACTGGGGGCCAAGAGACAGGCCAGTAGTCAGAACCAACCAAGGAGTGAAGCAGGAAGCAGGACCAAAAAACCTGCAGGAGTTAGACCAACCAAGAATCCAGAAAAATGTCAGAGCTCAGAAATATATTGTTGCTCAAGCAAGGTTCCATTGGCAAAGGAAGCCCTTAATATTATTTCCTACCTAGAAAAATCCACTGGTGAAGCTTAGGGGCCAGATTCAACCCAGAAGGGTCTTCATGAAGAGGACTGCCACTTGCATATCAGTAATTCACCACACAGGGCAGCAACACAGAGAACACAGGTAGCTGTGAAAGAACAACCACAGATTGGAAACCCCTGATTTCTCTTCATTTGTGTATTACAATTATATCCTACTTTTTAACCAAAATAATCCCAAAGCCTTTTGGAAATTAATAACAATCCTAATGCAAGATCCACAGGGCTCTAAAACCTGGGAAATCTCTAGCTTGTGTACTGCTGGTTTTGAATCTGAGTAAATCCTTCTGGCAGTCAGCAACAGTGGCTGGCATGAAGGGAATCCCTGATACAGAAGGAAGTGCTGGTCATTACGAATAATTTGCTGAGCTTTGATGAGTAATTGATTTTATAGAATGATTTACCAATCAAAGAGGATTACACTTTGAAGAGTGACTGAGAACAATGTGTGACTTGCGTTGGTGCGTCTAAGGGAATGTGCAACAGCGCTTTGTTGAATCAGCCTTTTTATAGTTTTGCGTCATTGTCGATGTGTCCTGTATAATAAAAAGAACAAGTTATCAACTGTAACCTGGTGCACATATATATATTTGTGTTTGCCGACATATATATTCCCAAAACATATTACGATGTATGGTATTTAATCATTTTTTTAACACATTGTGTTAAAAAATTGGAAGCTTTGTCATGAAAATGATCTCTCTTTATCACTGTATTTATTGGACTTCTGATTTAATAATGGGATACTTTCATTACATGCATTTTCCAAGACATAGGCGTTGGTCACATGATATGCATCATCAGCTATGTGTTCCTTAAGACTGTTAATTCTTCTGGTATGCAAAGGATCAGTATATGTTCCCCTACTTGATAACTTGCCCTTTTAGGCAAGACTGTGCCCTTCATCACACCTGAGTCACTGATATATATTCTAGAAAAGGCTACAGAAACAGAGAATCAGCCTTTTTCATAAACGGTGTGTTATTTCTAAAGCAGGTTCTACCATGTAACACATTGCCTCACGAAACAGGGACAACCATTCCAGATTAATCCTTACATATTTGGTCACGTCAGCATAACAGGAAAGAGCCCTGCTTTCATTCCTGGGTAAGGTCAGATAGTGGTGAAAGATGAATCTAGGGTTTTTATTTTAGTTTTTTAGTTTTTTATATACATTTTTATTAGTTTTTTAAACATATAATTTCCAACAATCATATAACATAACTTCTTATCTTATACAATATTTCTGTCAGCACCCCTGATGATTTCCCATTCTTTATCACTTATTCTGCATTTCTTAATTTCTCTGTTACTCTTAATTATCATTAACTAATAATTCTCCTCATAGTCTTTCTTGAAATATTTCAAATAGTCCTCATTACAGAACTTCTTGCAGTCCTACTAGCGTAATCTGTTCATTACAATTGCTTTTCAAATAGTTCATATATTTACTCCAGTCTTCTAAGAATCTCTGTTTATTCAATTTATGAATCACTTCCGATTCAAAGCGATTTCCACTCAGTTTTGCCCCAGAATTTTCCCTGAAGCAAATATGTATGTTTCTGCTTTGAGGAATCACCAAAGGATTTTTAGTGACACAAAAACAGATTATGACTAAAACTACTGAATTTTTTCCACAGGGGAGAGGAGGAGTGATTGATGGTTTGAATCAACCTAAGTCATCATTTTCACCTAAGGTGAATTTTTGGGATGAATTATTGGTTGGGAAACACAAAGATATTTCAAGGAAAGCTGAACAAATTTTCTAGAAAATGTATTAGGATTAGAGATTATCAGAGTTGGTGAACAAACTTCCATGAAAGACTGTTCCCCAAGAACCATGACTCTTCTCTACATGAGAGAATCAGATGTGTTCTAGGCTGCCCTAGGTTTTCTTTATTTGTTCAGTTAAAAAAAATAAATCATAATTATTTATACCCCACCCATCTGGCTAGGTTTCCCCAGCCACTCTAGGTGGCTCCAAACAGAATATTAAAAACACGATAAAACCTCAAACATTAAAAATTTCCCTAAACAGGGCTGCCTTCAGATGTCTTCTAAAAGTCAGATAGTTGCTTGTTTCCTTGACATATGATGGGAGGGCATTTCACAGGGCGGGCACCACTACCAGGAAGGCCCTCTGCCTGGTTCCCTGTAACCTCAGTGAGGGAACTGTCAGAAGGCCCTCAGAGCTGGACCTCAGTGTCCGGACTGAACGAGGGGAGTGGAGATGCACCTCCAGGTATAATGCGTAAAGGAGAGATTGATTAGCTTTCTCCTTGGAGAGCCACATGAGGTCTTAATGGGAAAGGTGAGCAAGGATTGGAAACCTGTGGTCCTCCATCTGTTGTTTGACTCCAACGCTATCAGCCCCAGCTAGCATGACCAAGCATTGGGGGTTATGGGAGCTGGAGTCACAACAACAGAAGAAGGACCACAGCCTTGCCACCCCTGCTTTACATTTCCCTCCTGACGGCACCAAAAGCAGCAGGAATTTGTTTGCACATATCATTCTCAATGTTTCCAGTGCAATCTAAAATGCCTGGAGCATCTTGCTCAGTTGGGTTCCGTTCTTAATTGCTAGTGATGCTGCAGCCTAAAATTATTTCATCTCGGTGAATTGAAGTGGACGTCTGGTGATTTACGTTGAGGCACACCAGGCCTGACCATAGCAAGACTTGGCACTATCCATGTGAGTTTCACGGTTTGATCAGGCAAAGAAAGTGAAGGAAGCAAACTTGTTGCATCTGTTTCTCTTCTGCCACCCACTCTCCAGTATACAGACACGTGGGACTTGCTCATTGCTTCTCTTCTGTATAGTGTAAGCCATTTGGTCACTGATGCAACTCTCTCAAAATTTCTCAATTTTAAAGAATGCTATCATAATCCAGATTTTTCAAATGTCCCGATACACAAATGGAAATAGGTTTTCTTTTAAACGGTGCCAAACATGTGTGCTGAGACAACAGATTGTGGGAACCAAAATCACAGACGATTTTCAGGGATATTAATGCACCCAGTCTCTCTTTATTCCCCTATTGAGCTCAATGGGAAAAGACCACCTACAGGCTGAATCCCTCCATCTGCAGAGCCTGGAACTTTTATAAATTGCTTGGCTTGAATGATTTGCAAAGGATTTTTTAGCACCCAGATGTTTGAAATCATACAATCAAAGGGAACCATTTTACTATATAAAAACAATATTGAAAGCACAACACCCCAGTACTAGAATAAGTCAAAGTTTATGGCCTGATTGAACCTCTGTTGTTGCCATACTCATCACACTGTCCCATGGGAACAGATAAATATTTGTCAAGGTGAATAGGCCTTTAATGGAGACACTTCCTTTGAAGCCTTTGCCCTGCAGGTGTCTTTGAACTCAAAGGTTTACACTCAGTGTGTGAAGCATCTAAATCTCTGAAATCAGCCCTGTAGCATTGCTAATTTTGCTTATGGAATTTCTGTGGTTTACTTATTTAAAGTGATAGAACAGTCCAAGGCACTTTTGACATCTTCCCCCAGAGAAAGGTGTCAGCCTGAGGGTCACATTGCCTTCCAAGGTGACCTTGCAGGGTCCACATGCCAGAGGTGAGCGGAGCCAAAAGCAAAAAATCAATTGGAGCAATGAATGCAATTTTTACCTTTGTACAGCTGGCTAGTTTCTCTGCCTATCCTCATTCAGGCAAGCGAGAACTGTTATCAGTTTGAAGGTGACCCGGAAACTACAACTAATCCAGAATGCGGCAGCTAGACTGATAACTGGGAGCGGCCACCAAGACCATATAACACTGGTCTTGAAAGACCTACACTGGCTCCCAGTACGTTTCTGAGCAC
This sequence comes from Podarcis vaucheri, assembly GCF_965113315.1. Taxonomy (NCBI): domain Eukaryota; kingdom Metazoa; phylum Chordata; class Lepidosauria; order Squamata; family Lacertidae; genus Podarcis; species Podarcis vaucheri. The sequence continues at coordinate 29,158,295 of NC_138755.1, read as the reverse complement.
AACTCAAAGTATTGGGGCTGACCTTTAAAGCCCTAAACAGCCTCGGTCTTGTATACCTGAAGGAGCGTCTTCACCCACATCGTTCTGCTCAGAAACTGAGGTCCAGCGCCGAGGGCCTTCTGGCGGTTCCCTTGCTGTGAGAAGCCAAGTTACAGGGAACCAGGCAGAGGGCCTTCCCAGTAGTGGCAGCTGCCCTGTGCAACGCCCTCCCACCAGATGTCAAGGAGAAAAACAACTACCAGATTTTTAGAAGACATCTGAAGGCAGCCCTGTTTAGGGAAGCTTTTAATGTTTAATAGGTTATTGTATTTTAATATTCCGTTGGAAGCCGGCGGGTATAAATAATAAATTATTATTATTATTATTATTATTATTATTATTATTATTATTATTATTATTATTATTATTTGCATTCCAGCCAGGCAAAAACCACTCAAGTAAGGTGAGAAGGAAAGCAGGTGAGGGGTGTGGCCTAGGGAGAGGGTGTGTGTGGCTGGGCAGGCCTGAAGAAGAGTCCCAAAGCAGGCAGACATGGCTGTTCCTGTTAGAATCATAGAATCATAGAGTTGGAATAGACCACAAGGGCCATCGAGTCCAACCCCCTGCCAAGCAGGAAACACCACCAGAGCACTCCTGACATATGGTTGTCAAGCCTCTGCTTAAAGACCTCCAAAGAAGGAGACTCCACCACACTCCTTGGCAGCAAATTCCACTGTCGAACAGCTCTTACTGTCAGGAAGTTCTTCCTAATGTTTAGGTGGAATCTTCTTTCTTGTAGTTTGAATCCATTGCTCCGTGTCCGCTTCTCTGGAGCAGCAGAAAACAACCTTTCTCGCTCCTCTATGTGACATCCTTTTATATATTTGAACATGGCTATCATATCACCCCTTAACTTCCTCTTCTCCAGGCTAAACATGCCCAGCTCCCTTAGCCGTTCCTCATAAGGCATCATTTCCAGGCCTATGACCATTTTGGTTGCCCTCCTCTGGACACGTTCCAGTTTGTCATAATGGCTGCCTTGTTGAAGGCAGCCATTATGTCTACCCCCAGCAGCACTTCCTGTGAGCAGCACCCTGCTCACACCCAGTCTCTTGGTTCATAATAATTCATTTTACCCTAAGTCACAACCTGCAGGTTTTGTGTATGTTTGCGGGAAAGAGGGACAATGGTATTACACAACGGGTGAGCACCTTAAGGGGTTGAAATGGTAGAGGGAGAATTGTCTCGACCAAACCTCTTGTGGATCACATACTCGCCAACATGTGTTGAATAAAAATAGGGTCATCCTATTTCATACTCCCAACATTTCTCCTGTGAAAAGAGGGACATCCCTCTAACATTTCTCTGATGAAGATAGGGATGTCCTATTCCCTATCCTCCAACATTTCACTGATGAAAATAGGGATCACCTACTATACCGTCCAACATTGCTCTGATGAAAATAGGAATGTCCTAAAGTAAAGCATGACATTCCAGGATCAAATCAGAAACCAGGACAGCTTCTGTAAATCTGGGACTATCCCCGGGAAATAGGGACATGTGGATTGTCTGGGATCACTGTCACAAGAGGGCCTAGTGCAAGTAATCCTGACAGACTTATATTATTTGTTTATTTAACCAATTTATATGCAATTTAACTGCAATAGCCTCTAAGTGGTTTTTGAAAGATACAAAGCAGTTTGCAATAGACTCTATAGATGGTTTATAGATCCATGGGGCTTAACACTGGGGAGGCTGGTGGTGCAGGCAAGGCCTCCATGACACACTGTTCACTTGTGTGTGAATAACAGATTGATAAGGACTTATCAAACTGGTTGTCTGAGATTGAGGTTGTATTGGAGGAAGGACAAAGGTGAGCTAAGATCTTAATCCTGTTGACTTTTCTGGCAAACTTACTTCCAGGCAATGATTCAGGTGAACTTGATTCAGAACTGAAGTCAGAACATCAGGACTGGCCATATGCGGTTACTATAGATCAGCTCTGCAAGTTACCAAGAATGGTGCAGAATGGAGAAGTATGGGATTGGGCTATTTTATTTCGAGTGCTATTTCTCTGCAGATATTTCTATTTTCTAGGATGCTGGCATTGTATATTCAGGAAACACTGACAAAAAAGAATGGATAAAAGGAAGTTGCACAATGCACCTAAAAATACATAGAATTCAGGGTTTTTGCCGTGTGTGCTAGCTCTGTGGGTCGGTCAGGGGTGCAAGGACTCCTTGCAGCAGGAGCAGGAGCCCTTGTAAAAGCGCACACCGTGGCAGAACAGGCATGGAAAAAAATTCTTCCCCTCTTCAACCATGTATTGGTGGAAAGGTGTGCAGCTGAGACAGTAACTAAAGGAGACATTATGATTCCAGAAAAATCACAAGGAAAAGTGTTACAAGCCACTGTTGTGGCAGCTGGAACATGCTCTAAAAGGAAGGAGGGAGACACTTGTCCAGTTAGTGTAAAAGTAGGTGAGAAGGTTGTGATTCGAGGACCCGATCCCCGCTTGGGGAATAAAGACACGTGGACACAGAATGTAAGGTTAATGGGTAAGGTAAAGGCCACAACTTTATTGATTACAGCATGTGAGAAGGTATTGGTTTAGGCATTGGACCACGGAACATTAGACTCCACCCACTCATAGAGGGGTGAGTCTGAGGAGGGGTTAACCACCAGTAGGGGACGCCTGTTGGTGCTAATCCAACTATGGGCTCTCTTCCTGATGTCACCGAGGGTCGTGCCATGGCCCCCCGCCACACAGGCATCGGACAGGATCCACGACCGCCGGATTCCTTTAGCGGAATACCCAAAATTGTCGGGGAAGGCGATGGCCACACCTTGCCCCCCGAAACACCAACAACACATTCCAATGCCTAACCGTCACCCGAGCCAAAAGGCTCGCCGCCAATGCCCTCACAGCTGCAACCAATCCCTAAGACTATTGGATATGTTAGCCAGCCATATGTTGTTTCCCCGATCTGAAAGATGAACGCCGTCATCCCGGAATAGGGTCTGGTCGGCAATCTGGATATCATCATATAACTAGGCCATTCATAAAACGCACTTTGCGCTCTACCGCACGGTTCAAGAGTTTCCTGGATTTCTCAATGGCCATAATGTTATGCGCACCGCGCCAAACCTTTCTCTTCAAGAGAGAGGACCAGAACAGGGTTGTTCTGGGAAATAAGGCAGCCAACTCATCCAAGACCTTTCTCATGTTCCACAACGTCCACACTCTTCCTGCTAGCCAGGTCGTTCTCACCCAGCTGAATGATTAGAATGTTAGGGGGGCCCAACAGCGCAGCTTTTGCCTTCAGCAGTGGCATGAGTTCTTGCCAGCGCATGCCTCTTCTTGACAACCAGGAAACTCGCACCCACGATGGTAGCCTAGCCCCAGATTAGGCATGAAGCCGGAACTTGCTGACTGGAGGCGGGCCCAATGCATGATACTGTGGCCGCAAATCCACACTAGACTACCGAAGACAGCTAAGAATAAAGAATGAAAAGACAGGTAAGACAGCTGAGAGTTTCAGCTAGAGCAGAAAGAGAATGCAGTTGTTGACCAATATTTCTATCAAGACCTGTTTAATCCAAGGATTTCATGCTGGCTCTTCAATCACATAGGCAGACGCTGCAATGTCCTGATTCCTGTCTGTCTCTGAAGACAGAAAGCAGGAGGACTCTGAGGTAAGGTTGCCACCTTTGGTCAGGCAAAATAAAGGACAGGTCAGGAGGGAATTGGGTGAGTAAATTACTGTACAGGGTGCAGAAATGACTTCAAACCAATCCATTACAATGGCACACAAGGGCTACAGTGGTTCATTCAATGAAAATAAACAACCAACACACTGTGCTGCTGCAAACTCCCTCTCACTTTTTTGTGTGGAGTGCCCTACCTGGGTGGATGGAGCAGCCAAGTAATTTCGTTGTCCCCGAGAGGGGGCAATGACAATAAAGATATTATTATTATTATTATCACTCTCTGCCCCCCCTTCATCACTGCCCAAGCAAAAATTATCTCTGCCCCCCCGCCCCCCGCTCTCCATTGGATGAAAAGAAGCCAGAACATATCTGACCTACCCACCTCTTCCCACGCAAAAACTCTCTCCCACAGTGGACCAGGCCTCTGCAAACCCTCTCATTCACTCACCCCCACCCCCACCTACTGAAAACATAAGATGCCACTGTAGCACGCCCATGCAAACCCCCTATATCACTCTCTGCAACCCACCCTCTGCATAGCTGTCAACTTTCAGATTTGAAAATAAGGGATCAGCAGCCTCACCTGTCCCGTGGACAGTCTATGGGATATCTAACAATCCGGGATAGCAGCGGGAAGCAGTGGGAAACGGCACTGGAATAAGGGAATTTCCCACACAAAAAGGGAAGGTTGACAGCTATGACCCTCTGCCCATGCAAAAGTGTTCTCCCTCTTTCTCTCTCTCTAATTCCTCCTCTCGACCCCACCTCACCCTCTGCCTGCATCTCACAATAACTCTTGCTGTCACCCTCTTCTCTCCTCCACATGGCTCCACCTTCTACCCGCACGGTTTTGAGGAGGTGAATGAGCTTAAATACATGAAAAAAGGCATCCTATTTGAAGTCCAAACAGGACAGGGGACACTTTTCTCCAAAAAAGAAAAAAGATAATCATGTTATTTTAGGGATGGGTGGCAACCCTACTCTGGGGACTTGGGCACCCCATGGTAGGCAAAAAGGCTAGCCTCAGTCCTTGGCTGAAGCCCTGGAATCCTTGCTGTGAATGTGGGATGCTGCATCAGTCCAACTGCCCACCCAGGTTTAGATCTCCCGATTTCTCTCTTTCAGGTTCCTTCTTTTACGTACTTTAGGCAGGTTCACAGTCCTGCATGAAATGTAGTCCGCTTCAATTTCTTCTCCTGTTCCATCTCCACCTCTTGATCCCTCCCCTCCTGCCTCTTCCTGAAGCATTCAAGCACCCAGCTTTTGAAAATCCTGACCCGGCACGACTTTCTGCATGGTGCAGGTGCGTTTTACAACAGGTGTGGGCTGGATGGTTGCGGGAAGCTTCGAAAACCAGCCTTTTCCCTTCTGTACTTCAGAGATAATTAAAATGCAGTCAACAAGTTGATGACTAGGGGGAAAGAGTGAATTGACACACAAGCACCTTTTGGGTTTCATCCCTTTGATGAAACTCGGTTGCATAACGTGGCCAATTATGAACGCAATTTACAACCCAGTTTCATGAGCACTACCATATTTAATAGCTCCTCATTTCCCTTGACAAGCTAATTCTCCTTGAATGTACACATTACCTTTTATTTTTTCCCCTTACTGTCTTCAATTAGACACCTGCCCTGTGTATTCAACTAATCGTGCACCTGTCTGAGCTATTAATCACCTGTGTATCTGTCAGAAGTGTCATCTCAGTAAAAACACCTGTAGAAGCAGAAGTCACATATCCTATCATAACTGAGTGCTCAGATTTCACAGTCACTCGCTAGGCTAGGTCCTCCAGCCCTGAAGATCAACCATGAATGAAATCAGTGCGAATTTGAAAGCTCAGAAGTTGGTTCATTTCAGTGGAGCTTAATTGCCTTCACAGAGCTCCTTCACACATGATTTTTAAGCAAGTCATTTGGCTTGTGCTCATATTCGCCATCCAGCATCCTTTTGGTTTAATGGGACATAGAAAACCTTTCAGTCTGAATATAACTTTTTGAGGGCATATGCTTCTGGTGGTATACACCCCTCCCCCCCAAAAAAATTCCAACAACCTTTTTGACCTCCATCAATGGGGTAAAAGAATTGTAGGCACGAGAGAGGTATACGTGTCTTTCAATATGAATATACATCCATAAGTGACAGTATGCAGCATAATGATAGCAAATATGTTCATGGGCACATGTTCCACCTGAAATATAATTTTTCAGGACTCTTGAGAGCACCAACTGGCTCTTAAGCTTGCTGGATAACGTGTTTTGGTTGGGTTTTTTTTAAAGGGCAGCAGTGTCATTATTTTAAAGAATATTTGAGCCAGGTCCAGTTATAGAGTTTTATATAATTAAAAAGTGATTATGTAATTGAGAAATGATGTGGTGGTGACTCGAGGGCAGCACCTGGCTCGTGAAATGATTTTGTCCAGCCGCCGAGAGTCTTTATAATGAGCACAGTGTTCCTGTGAGAGACCAAGTGGCTTATTAGACCCGGTTCCCTGATTTTCTGGCTCATGACACACAGACTGGCAAGGTGGCTATCTTGCTTAGGGGTTGCTCCTGGTGGCAACATTTCATTTTGGGCAACATATACTTCTTTTTGTATTTTTATTGTTAGGCCTTAATATGAATTTAATTTTGGCCAATGCATACTTCATTTGTATTTTTACTGTTGGATCTTAGTCTGAATTATTAGTGTTTTATTCTGAATTAACTAATATGAGATATTTCCATTGGCCTTCTGGATTGTTGTTTCTGCAACTATTTTAAGTTTTGCTTGTGTTTCTTGTAACAACGTCATAATGAATAATCTTGAAATGCTGCATTTTTATTATGTTTACAGTGGTACCTCAGGTTAAGTACTTAATTTGTTCCGGAGGTCCGTACTTAACCTGAAACTGTTCTTAACCTGAAGCACCACTTTAGCTAATGGTGCCTCCCGCTGCTGCCGTGCCGCAGGAGCACGATTTCTGTTCTCATCCTGAAGCAAAGTTCTTAACCTGAAGCACTATTTATGGGTTAGTGGAGTCTGTAACCTGAAGCATATGTAACCTGAAGCGTATGTAACCTGAAGCGTATGTAACCTGAAGCGTATGTAACCCGAGGTACCACTGTAGTTCTTTTCTCAGGTTCTTGTGATTGTGAGCCACATTGAGCCTGGTTTGCTGTGGGGCAAACCATAAACTGACGGCGGTACTCAGTACAGAGCTGACTGTGAAAGACCCTGTCATCTTCCCTCTTCATCCATAGACAGGAGAAAGTAGGAAATCACTTTAGAGTTTGAGCAGAACTGTTCTCTGTATGAATTTGTGAAGCCCAGACATGGGAGGCCTTAAGGCGAGCAATCAAAATTGCCATACCTTTTGGTAAAATTAAACTCCCCAAAGGTAGGATGTAACCTTTCTTCATTTTTTAGCTCCCAAGCAAGCAAACAAACAAATAAACATGCACTTTTACCTGCACCTCCACCCATTTTAAAACAATTCTAAAACCACAGTCTCAATTCAGACAGAAGAGAAGTCACCTAGCCCAGCCCTGAGGACGAGGCTACCTTAGCTGAGTCAGGGATTCAACTCAATTTAACCAGGAAGCAACAAGGACACTCATGATTGTTTTTTTCTTCTTCTTTAATAAAGAAAACATCTAGCAGAACAAACAAATTAACTATAGCGGCATATGAGTGGATGAGATCACCTAATGCACCCTTTGTTGAGGTGCTATAGCCTAGAAGCCATTATAGGCAAATAAACTCTAGGCATATATATATATCTGCTGCGTTTGCATTCCACAGAGTTTATTAGTTGCACTGGGTTACTTTGGAACAAATTGTGGAATGATGCACAATTAACAGGCATGCGGCCTTGCCTCAGGATGGCCTATAATCCCAACTAGAGACATCCCAGTTTTTTCTCATGAGAGAATAGAGGCCACTTGGGGCATTGTGATCTCATGTGATTTTGCACTGCAGCCTCCCCAAAAAAACCACTTTGGGGGGCCACGGATGGTGGGGGGTGAGAGGTGAGGTCACACGGGGTGGCTGTGGTGATAGTGGGCCTGTGCGAGGGGGCAGAGGCATGGTGTGCCTAGGTTAGAAGAGGGTGGAGGGTATGCAGAGCAACCAGCTGCAGACTTCTTGGGTAACCTTGGTAAAGGGTTGTGTTGCTTGACTTGAAAATAGTCACATGATGTGGCCTTGTATAGGCCTTGGGCCAAGTCACGTTCTTCAAATCCTGTACGACTGGGAGATCTCTTGCCTTGTGAATTCCCCATTTGCATCTCATGATGGCCCAGAACTTCCAGACATAGTGAAATTGCCTCCAAGGCCTGTAACACCCAGACGTCTTGTCAGCTACTGCTTGGCCGACCTGCCTTCAACAATAGGAAGTGGGTGGATGAGGGACGGTGACAGCAATTCCGACACTGCATTCCTCTCCCTTCCCCTTTTGTTTTGTTTCTGAACCATGTGGATTTGTGGCTTTGGTGTGCATAATGAGGATAGCCTAGGTCAGTGAGTAAGAATATTGTAATCAGACACATGGGCAGGGGACCATTCCAAAATGGCTCCCCCCTGTGTACAGCACAGAGTAGCTTCAGTGAGGCATTTATCTTCATGCAGGGGCATGTAATGGTGCCCTCATTGCCACTGCTGAACTCCATTTACCTCTCAGATTGATCAAGAGCTGGCTCCTGACTGGTACCAGGTAGTTTCATCTAAGTCGGTAACATTCAAATTATATTTGAAACACTGATGAGCTCAGAAAGCAGATTGAGAAACATTGCATCATGATTAATCTAATAACTTGGAACCATTTCTGTTTTTAAAACCATTGCAACTGCACTTTTTTTTTGCTGTTGTTTCTTGTACAAATTGGGGTTTTTGGTGATGGTAGCTGGATGGAGAATTAAAATACGGGTCTTAAAATATTTCTGGTTATACAGATAAAGGAGCAGCTTTCATGTCCCTTCATCGATACCTATACAGTTGATTGAGTCATTTAGCATTGATGTCATCCATTTAAATTGGAAAATCAGAATTTAATCAAGGAGTTAACTTGGTTGCAATCTGAAACCGAGAGTTCCTGTAATCAGGGAAAGATAAGCTGGATTGGTTTCTCTCCGAAGATGCGTGGTTTTTACCAAGGAAGGATGCCAATTTTAATTTCAAAATGTGGCATTGTAATTGCAAAGCACAGAGTCCTATGTTGTGTGAAATGCTTTTCCTTCGAGGTAGGCAAATTTTAGTGTCTTAAAGGCAACGTCTGGCTTACATTGCTGCATAGCTACGGAATTAGAACAACCTCTAGATTCTAGAAGATATGAGACAGATTTTTCTATTTTATGTTTAGAATACTTTTCTATTTTATGTTTAGAACCCTTTCCTAGGTACCCAGGCTATTTGTTCCTTTGAAGCATAAAAACAAAACAGAGTGTTAAAACTCTTCCAAGTTTTCATGAAAAATGCTGTATAAGTTCAAGCATTCTATTGGAAAGGACCAGAGAAATATTGTGCCTGTACTCTATGAATGGTTCAAAAGACATTCATACAGTGGTACCTTGGGTTAAAAACTTAATTCGTTCTGGAGGTTCGTATTTAACCTGAAACTGTTCTTAACCTGAAGCACCACTTTAGCTAATGGGGCCTCCTGCTGCTGCTGCGCCGCCACTGCACAATTTCCGTTCTCATCCTGAAGCAAAGTTCTTAATCCGAGGTACTATTTCTGGGTTAGCAGAGTCTGTAACCTGAAGCGTCTGTAACCCGAGGTACCACTGTACAGTATTTTAGCATACTGTATTTTGAATCTTATCGGGTCATCAATAGAGTCATGCCATTCTTCATTCACGGCACTTTCCACAATTTCATTGTTGCTATTGACTAGGGATGCACTAATGTTCTTCAATTTGTTCCGACATTCACCTGGTATTTTCTGTTCTGCTGCAATTGATTTATTTTGCACAACTCTTTTTTGTTGTTGTCCACTTGATGTGGAAATATGTTCCATTTTTACATATACCATAGAACACACTAAACAAACATAACTCAGCCATCAACAGATATTTACAAACCAGTTGCCTTCCTCTGTGTGTTGTTTTTCAATATTAATTTCCAGAAGGGTAGCCCTAGTAGTTGTTGTCTTTTTGCATCAAAACTAAACCCATCTTCTCAAAAGTAAGTCCCATTGAACTCAATGGAGTTTACTCCCAGGAAAGCGGGGTTTGGACTGCAGCCTATTTTGCTAGCTTGAGTTCACTGTTCAGTATAATCTTGTCATCCAGTGTCAGGGAACTGCCATCAGTGACGGAGGGAGAGAGCAAGCTCCAGAGGGATCCCAGAGAGCACCCCGGGATTGGGAGAGGCAGCCCATCTTCTGGGGAAGGGAATCAGCATAGCTCCAGTGGAGAAGGGGGGCAGATGGGGGAATCAGCAAGGCGGTCACATGACTCCTTGCCGGGGACCAGCGGGGAGAGGAAGGGTCCTCCGTTGCCTACGCCCTCCTTGCGCAGAAGGCTTCCGCGCAGGGAGAGTAGGAGGAGACTGGGCGTCAAAGAGCTTCTTTGCTGGAAGAAGTTTAAGAAATGCCCACTGACGGATTCTGCCAGCGATTGAGACAGCCACGGGTGAGTGGCTGTCCGGACAGGAAAGGTTCACTCAGGCAACCCGGCCAGGTGTTGGCACAGGCTTACACACGAGCAACCCCTAGAACCATTACATCCAGTCTCATTTCTCTCACTCAGGTGTCAGGGAGGGAAAGTTCAGTACCCTCTGGATATTTTTACTCTTTGTATCATGGATTGTATGAATTAGTCCTTCAGATATGCAGGAAGTGAAGCAAGAACATGTTTAAAACAAAGATTAGGGGGATGGATGGTTAAAATGAGTAGTTACCATATTTTTTGTACCATAACACTCACTTTTTTCCTCCTAGAAAGTAAGGGGAAATGTCTGTGCATGTTATGGAGTGAATGCCTGCGGGTGGCGGGGGGGGGGTGTCTGCTGCAGTCGTGAGCAGAGGATCCATGGTTCCCCTTTCTTCCCTCCTCCGTGGTTACAAAGCATGGATCCACATGGATCCTCAGGATTTTTGCATTGGGCTACTCCAAACTCACTGTCAGATCACATGTCTGTGGCCACAGCATGAACCACAAAAATCATATATCCACTATTTTGTTTAGAATATTTTGTTTCTTGTTTTCCTCCTCTAAAAACTACGTGCGTGTTATGGTCCGGTGAATGTTATAGAGTGAAAAATACGGTACCTCTAGATGGTTCTCCCCATGTTGACAAAGAAACTCAGATAAGAAGTGAGGAGCACTTAAACCTCTACAGGTAACAAAATATATCACTTTTTCCATGTTAATTGTAGTGAATGATGGCTGCTTTTAAAAAATTCACACTAAGAAAAATATTTATTTGCCTATAGATCGCCTCTAGCAAAAGAACAACTTACATAAACTCAGCGAAAAACACTTCAGGGGGAAAAGTAATGAGACACCTGTTGGGATAGCAGCAATTATGCATCAGCAAATATGTAAATAACATAAATTGCAAAACTATTTACATATCTATTTGTGCATAATGTGGCATGTTAATTAAAAACCTTCTGCTGTAGAGAACAAAGGCAAAAAGCATTCAAAGCAAGAATTTGTGCCGTGATGGAGGTTGAACAGGCATCTGGAAATAACTCTACCCAATAGACCATTTTCAACATAACCATCCAACATACCTCCTTTGACAACCGTCAGACCACACAGAATAAAACAAACCTGGTTGAAATGGCCAAGGAAGAAGTGGCTGCATTGGCTGGAATGGCTGCTTTGAAATGGCAGTATTTCAAAATTGAAAACGTATCTTGCACGTATGGTGCAAAGGTTAGGGTTTTGGACTACAATGCAGAAGACTCGGGTTCAAATTCCTGTTTAGCCACAAAGTTCACAGGGTGTCCTTAGACTAGCTGCGATCTCCTATCCAGCCACAAAGGATTGTTGTGAGGATAAAATTGCAGGGGACTACCACATGCCCTGTCCTGGGCTAAAAGTCTCTTAGAATTTTTTTTTTGTTGGCATCCATTTGTGTCAAGAGACAATGGAGCGTGCCTTTGTGGATGAAGTCATACGGCTGTGTTAGCAGCACCAAAGCGACCTCCCTGGGGCACAAGTCTGGGCAGTGTGTATGGAGGTCCTGGGCTGCCCAGACGACAAGAACTGCCCTCCCCCCCAGCCTCACTATTGTGGTCCAAAGAAAGCAAAGCAATATGTTCGGCACCAGCTTGGCTGCAGGAGTTTCTAGAAGGATGCGTACAAGGTGCCGTCCAATTGTCTTAGGGACTCCACTCCTTATTTACTCCTTAGCCTTTTCTTCTCCCAAAGATAGCCCACAAGGCAGCAGAAGTTTAGCACCAGCATTTTCCTTTTCTGTGATGAGCTACCTTCCCAGGTTGACAAGCCCCATCTGCCTCTCACTTCCCTCTACAACACACACAGAAACCACCTTCTTGGCCTTTGGACCCGCTATTGGTCTCATCCACTCAATCCACCGCAGCCTGTCTTTGCATGCAGGGGAAGTCCCTAGCTCACCAAGGGTTTAAGACCCATTGGCAAACCTCACCTGGTTTAGCAGGCCACTCGAAGCCATTCTTGACTGTGGCCACTGTTGCATGATGGCAGTTTCTAGGAGTCACTGGTGAGTGTTGAGTGAAGAGTGGGAACCAGAGGTGGACAAACTATCCCAGAAGGAACACAGCATGTCCCCCACCAGAGGTACGCTTCTTCCCCTAACACCCCATTCATCCCCTTTTAATATAAAGCAATTAAATAAATCACATTGGACTAGATGACCCTTAGGGTTGCTTCCAGCTCTACAATTCTATGAAATAATTTTAATTGGACACTTGGAATGAAATTGAGTAATCAGTCATATGTAGGGATTCTTAAGGAATTTGGTTGCTCTGAATTGTAATGCAAACTGACCGGATCCACACACTTCCCAGACTAATGGAGTAGAACATAATTAACCTTTGGGTTTCACACTTCTCTGAATTTTGCATTACACATCATGGCTCAAAACAGAAAGAAAGTATCATTGTGTTCAAAGTGTATGTTTTAGGATAAAATGTGTTCGGAATGGATACATTAAGGTAAACTATTTACTTCATTGCATATCTTGTGATAAGGTACACAATTAAATGCGTATTTTAATGCAGATTTTTCCCATTCACAGATTAATAGGGAAATGAGGTGGAACAGATTAATAAAAGAAGGCTTGCAGAATTGACATGGTCTCCAAAGAAACTATTCCATCAATCCCAAAATGTGCCTTAAAAATCCCATCTGGAACTCATAGGCTGAGCAGCATTTAAGCCAATGCAGTAATAAATTCTCCTGCACGAGTCCTGCTGAAATTAGTTGGAGTGGTACAAGGTGCTTGTTCAGTCCATTGAGACTGTAATGTTCCTAAATTATAGTTATCTATATTGTCTTGAGCCTTTGAGATGGGATGGATTAGGGATTCAAATACGTTTGTGCGCATGTGGATCACTGGGACTGAATGGTGATAAATCTCAGCTTTTCCATTTAAGCATGCTGATGATGGCATTGAGAGCACGTGGTGGAATCTATGACTAAAATAAAAACCTGTATGATTCTGTGACTCCAGGGGAAATCCGAATTCAGAGAAGCCCAAACGCTGCCATTTTAAATGCATTAGAATACCCAGCAGAAACTTTTGATAATGCACAGCCCCCTCTTTCAGTTTGTAAAGAAACACTTGCGTCACCCTGTTTCTTAGCAGGAGTGAAAACGGGGAGTTTAGGAGAATGAAACTGCAATGAAGAAATACTACAGTAGCTACTGTGTCATGGGGAGTGGAATGTCCCCTTTGCAATGCTCCTGTTGAATACTCACCTGTGCTGCTTCCTTCCCCTCCCTTCCCACACAGAGAGAGTGCGCAAGGCTTGCGTGCAAGGCACGGAGCAGTAAACAGATGTTGGCGACGTCACTCGCAAGGATTTCCCTTACTCGCCTATTAGTCTCCATGGCAACTGCCAACCACAACCTGCAAACAGTTACCTAAACTCTATGATGCATGCCAGCAGAACTCCCACAGAGGGAATCCTTGTTTATATTTCTGTTGCTAGGCGATCCCATCCGGCTGTAATCTGGATGGGTGTGTGTGTCCGTGTATGTGTTTTAAGCGTAGAAAGAGCAAAGGTATGTTCTGAATCACTTAACTGTTTTTTTTCCACTTTAAATTTGATATTGACTGAAGAAAATAATGCCCCGAACAACCTATAATTACAAAGCTAATATAAAAAGTGGGGGGGGGGGGAATGCACTGGATTCTCTTATGCCAACATTCATACAGTGATTCATTTCGATCAATGAGGAAATAGTATCTTCATACCTCTTCTCTTTGATCTGCTTCCAGATAAGGAATAAACAGATTGATGTGCATTCAAACATTTCAGCAGCTTCCCAGGGACCCGATCCAGCTGGGTGCAAGTTTTCACATGTACGGACAACTAGTGGCCTCAGATGCAGCTGCTGATTCCGGTTTACTCACATCCAAAAAAGGACAGAAGTCAGTTCCGTTGAGCTTGAATTTGCTGTGCAATGCAGATGAGTTGAAGGCTTCCTATATGTGTGATTGTCTTTTGCTGGATTGCAGCATGTTTCTCTCCCAGATATACTTATTGAACGAAGGGGTGACAGGATTTTTTGTATTTTGAGATATTACAATTTTTGCAACTGGTGCTTTGTTTCTCGCTTAATGTAAAATATTTTGGGCTATAATTCCCATCAACCTCAGCCAGGGAATGCTGCCTTAAACATTATCCCTCTATATATGCAGTGCTTTCTTCCTGGGGGGGGATGCAGGGGAATGTGTACCCCTAAACATTTTGCAAATCTTTGTACTTTTGTCCATTTACCGTATTTATTTTTCCCAATTTAAACTATAAAATGGTGGTTTCCTTGAGTCAAAATGAGAGTACCCCTAAACATTGTTTTTAGAAAAAAGCACAGTAATATATGTGTTGCTATGCTATAAACAATAATCATCAAACACACAAACAATAATATACATCAAAGTGGAACCATTGTTAAAGTAAATCTCGTTGATCTTTACATTTCTCCTCAAATTTTTAAGTGTGTCAAAATTCATTTCTACTTCACTTGACATTCATATTTCACAGATGAAAATGGTGCATTTGCGGCTTTGGCTGAGGTGGGTTGTGGCAGTTCAACTGCAGACACTACGTTTTCCATGCAGAAGATACTTTGTTCAGTGTCCATCATCTTCGGGTAGGGCTGGGAGAAAAATCCTCTCTGAATTCCTGGAGAGCAGCTGCCAGTCCGTGTGGGCAGTAACAAGCTATTTCCTAGGGACAAACCCTGTTTTATTGTAAACTTTCCCTGGTAACGACTTTCGGGGTTGCCTTGTTAAATTTAGCTAGTGTGACTTGCTTCCTACTGCCATCCTTTGAGGTTGAGCATATACCAGATATCTAGAAGTCCCTTGGGTGACAATAGTGGGTCATCTACATCCCTTATTCTGATTGGTGGAGCAAAGGGGACACCATCTTGAAATGGCCAGACACACTAGAGAATTTCCAACATTTCCCTGGATGTCAAATGGACTATATCTACAGAGGGGCTTGTCATAAATTTGACACACACACAGGGGTACAACCCAAAATTTTTGGATTGGCACCCACAACTTAGGTCACGATGACATTTTGTGGGGTAGGGTCAGTGGCAGAATAATCCATGAAAACCTCTTGGTTTTGCCTTTTTCTGCACTGTTCGCTGCCATTTCCTCGGGATTTTGCTGCTTTGGTGTCCTTTATTGTGCTAATCTTTTTCTGGTCTCCATAGCCATGGTAGTAGCCACTGCTGTTGAGAAGTTGTTAAGATATTCTCAAAGCATCTAAAACTGCCAGGAACTTTGCTAAAAGTAAGCACTTTGGATCCTGCCCACAAACCCACAATCCGGAGATAAAGGCACATTAGGGAGAAAGGGGAAATGTGGTCCAATGGAGCAAGGGTTATGACTAATGTAGCTGTGAATCATGATGGTGCCAAACAAACAATCAGGTATGCTGCAAGTTAATACATTAAGGGAAATGCCAGCCAATTCACTGTGAGGGCTTTGCATAATCTTTATGGATGTTGAGCAGAGGTACCACTTGCATAGCTGTGTGAGGAGACCAGGGCTCACATGCACACCACATGCCTCTAGTACTCCTCTTGCTGATGCAGTTTCACTGCTCCCCCCTTGACTTCCTTGTGCTCTTGTCAGTTGCACAATGGACAGGTGTTTTTTTTTTAAAACCAGTTTTACATCCTTCCTAAAAATTTGCAAAAGAATGTGCTTACTGCAGCAGACAGAGGTTTTTATAATATACAGTGGTACCTCGGGTTACAGACGCTTCAGGTTACAGACTCCACTAACCCAGAAATAGTACCTTGGGTTAAGAACTTTGCTTCAGGATGAGAACAGAAATCGTGCTCTGGCGGCAGTGCGGCGGCAGTGAGAGGCCCCTTTAGCTAAAGTGGTACCTCAGGTTAAGAACAGTTTCAGGTTAAGAACGGACCTCCAGAACGAATTAAGTTCTTAACCCAAGGTACCACTATATATAAAAACAATTTACAACATGAACACACACATGTATACTTCCAGTTCAGCCATAGTTTGTTAAGTCAGAGAAGTGCAAAACCTCACTCTGAAATATCTCTAGCTTTACTTGGTTGGGTTCCTTCAAAACCTCCACAGACATCACTTGAGAAGGGACCTTCAGAGTAATTTGAAATCTTGGGTTGCACAAGATTTTCTGAGAACGAGGCATCATATCACCACCACAAGGAAGTGTTCTCCAAACTCTGTTTAAGGAATGGGGAATTTGTGGCCTTTCAGATGTTACTGGACTAAAAGACCCATTATTTCCAACAAGCAGGCCAAGGGTCCAATGGATGATGGGAGTGGTAGTCCTAAAACATCTGGATGGCACCATTTTGGCTCCCTGTGTTCTATTTGTTTTCTTCAAAAAGTCTCAGATGTTTTGCCTGAGTAGGAAACCCCCAAATTAACACAATATGCCAAGACCATAGATCAGGACACAAACCGCAGTTTGGTGTTGGTCAATATAAATACATCTGATGAGAAGCGAGGGCATGCAGATTTTTATATGGTAGCAGTGCAATTTCAGTAAAGGCCTCTGTCGAAACCAGGGTATTGGAGATTGCATATTAGTGATTTTAGCAGCTGTTGATGAAATAGGCTCTTTGAAGATCTATGTAGTCTTTGATGATGACTCCATATAAATGCTTCTGAACAAGTAAAGGAAGGAACGCTGGAAGGGATCTGTGGTTTCCGTGGCATCATCAAACTGATGCCTTGTAAAGCTTCACAATGGAATGATTTCATGTCATGAAAGCCCAACCTCAGAAGACCAGCAGTAACACAGTTTAATTATGCACCTTCCATTATACACCACTGACGTGCAGTGCTTTGGGTGGGGTTTGGAATAGGTGGAAATGATGTTGTCTGGACTAGAGCTGCAGGCAACTGAATGGTTAGCCACCTGATTTGAATATTTATCTGTGCTCTGAGGCCAAATAGAATGACTAATGGACTCTAAAGGGCACAGTCATCTGATAATTTCCTCCGGAGTTAATATTTAATTTCCACTTATAAAGTTTTCACTTGAGAGCTATTTACGAGGTCCTGTTTCATTCTAGGAGCTTTTTAAAATTAATGCCATCTCAATAGAAAGGGTAAAGAACTTGTTCACTGCATTCAACCCCCCCCCATGGTGAATGTCTTTAATTCCAAAACTGCCCAAGCATTTTAAGTGTTAGTTTCTCTGCATCTAGCCCCACTCTGGACTCTGCATCCCTGGACTAGCCCTGCATCCCATTTGCAAAGGAGCTCATCAAATAGCTTCATTGGTAGAGCACAAGACTCTTTGAGATTAAGAGTCTTGAGTTTGAGTCCCACATTGGGTGAAAAATTCCTGTATTGCAGGGGGTTGGATTAGATGACCATAGGGATCTCTTCAAACTCTACAATTCTATGAGTCCGTGATTCTACTATGCCTCCATGCCTATGTGATTCTACTAGGCTCCATGGAATGAGGGTGTCTGTGCAACTGTGTTCAGCTGCTCATGTTCAGCGGTTCCTTTGCCAATGGCTACACTCGATGTGTGGACACTCAGAAGAAGAGTTTGGATTTGATATCCCGCCTTTCACTCCCCTTCAGGAGTCTCAAAGCGGCTAAAATTCTCCTTTCCCTTCCTCCCCCACAACAAATACTCTGTGAGGTGAGTGGGGCTGAGAGACTTCAAAGAAGTGTGACTGGCCCAAGGTTACCCAGCAGCTGCATGTGGAGGAGCGGAGACACGAACCCGGTTCCCCAGATTACGAGACTACCGCTCTTAACCACTACAATACACTGGCTCTCAGGAGCCAGATCAGCACTGCAACCTCACTTCCAGTTTACTTCACAAGTGTCCTGTATGTAAGAAACACCTGAAGAAGATCAGGTAAAGTCTCGTTGCATGCTGCGACGTTATTCCACACACACAGCAACTTAGCTGAATTCCACCCTATACCTGTATGCAGATTGCTTAGCTGATGCATGTTTGTGTGTGAATATATAGTTAAGCGTCATCAGATCTCCTTAATTCCCTGAGTACTGTATCTCACTCAAACCTCTGTTCTGACTGCAAGCTGATGTCTGTCAGAGAAATATTCATTGCATCGTGAAGTGGGACAAAATGTTTTGATTGCCTAAACCTGTTTAATGTAGTGTGGTTTTGAGGAAGTGAACCAGCCTTTTGAAGTGAGTCTTGTTTGCAGCCAGATGAGGACAATGAATGGAAAGAGCTCGCTAACCTTGTCCCTCACTGTTCCCAGATATGGAAAACGGAAAAGAGATCCCAGGTGAAAGAGCCTACAGTTTATCTTGCCCATCCCTCTTTATGTCATTTTTTCAAAAGGAAATTGCACATTCACGTTGAATTGTGACTTCATTGTAATGTGACCCTGAAATCTAGTGTATCATGTACTGGAATTGCAGCAAGCTAGTACCGGCAGTGCACTTAGTTGCCAGAGAGTCTGATGAATCATACACAAAGAAAGTCATTTTAACTGTATCAGAGTTTAAAGAATTATTATTTAGTTATCCCACCTTTCTGTAAGTATGCACACTCAAGAAGGCTTACAAAGGGCTCATCTACGCTTCAGCTCGCCCTATAAATCATGGGTCTTGGAGGTTTTCTACTTGCACCTTGATTTCTAGACACAGGTCTGAGTGCTCCCCCCATTTGTACTACCATTTTTGCAAGAGGAAAAAAAAAACCCTGCTGTTTACTGATGAATTGGAACAAACGTCAATCTGCAGAAAGGCCTATCAAACTTGGTTCTGATTTAGCAGGAGCATCTCCACACCATCATTCAGCCCAGACACTGAGGTCTAGCTCCAAGGGCCCTCTGGTGGTTCCCTCACTGTGAGAAATAAGGTTACAGGGAACCAAGCAGAGGGCTGTCAGATGTCAAAGAAACAAACAAACAAGCATGAGAGTAGAGGAAGTCCCATTGCACAACAGAAAATCCTTGTGCTGATGGGAATCGTTGCTAGTTGAATTACTTGTGCTCTCTGGTGATGCACTGATAAAATCTGGATTGTATGGATGAATAGGTTTCAGGCCTTGCCTAAAAGGCAAAAGAACCTTGAGGGTCATCCAAGCCCCAAAATTCCATGATTTTATGGTCTAAATCTTGATGTAGGAGCTATGGAATTTGACATTGAAAATGTCCCAGGTCCATGCTACTCATAAACACACAATGGACTATGTGCGGGAAGGGAGAGTTTGGAGCTTGGACACTGGTAGGTCAAAAAAGGGGTCATGTTGGGTAGTTTGGGTCCAAATGAACATTTACAAGTCACAGTTATGGATGGGGCAGTGGGATAATATTTTAGTGTGTATTGTCGAAAACCTATACTTTTAATGTGGGTGTTTGGAAAGCAGGGATGGTGAATGGACCTCCACATCTGTTTGGACTTCAACTTATTATCCCTGATCATAACCCATGTTGACTCCAGCAACATTTGGAGGGCCATAGGTTCCTCATTCCCTATTCTAGAGAGAAATCAGGAGGTTAACGGGTTGAAATATCAAGCAAGTTGTAAGCTAAAAAATAAACACATGCAATGTACCACACCACATATGTCACAGGATTTCAGTGTGCATTTCACAGCTGTTGCAAGGGATAATTAAAAGCAGCAAGTTACCATGGTGTTGTGTTGAATTGACGGCCGCTTAACAACACGTGCCATTGTATTTCTCAGCTAAAGTGCTGAAAAGGGCAAGCCTTTTGAGGCAGAGGACAATGTGTCAGTGAGATCTTTCAAGAATCATGCTCTATTATAGAACAGGCTTGATCAAGAGGACCAGGTTGCTTCAGTCATTTCAGGGGGGAAAGGGGCTCTGTTTTCTTGTGTGGAGTGGAACCCCTAATAATTGCATTGATCATGAGCTTTTTATCATTTTTTTTTCTGCTGGAAAGCATTGGAGCAACATTCCAGCACCTCTCAGGTGGGCCCTGGAAATGTTGGAAGAGATGTAACCAGCCTTAGCTCACAAGGAGACCCTCCCCACAGCCCGAAGTGGACATCATCTATGGGCTCCGGAGAGGGTCTCCACACAAGCTGGAGTTGCAGCAGGGCTTTGCCAAGGCTCTTCAACCTCCTGGCTCACAACTGCCGTGTGCGAAAGCCACACCTCAGCTGAGCAAGCATGAGCTGGGGCGGTGCTGGGGAGTGGGCTTGTTAAGTTGCTCTGTTGAGGTTCAGACATCTCTCCACACCTCAGCTAAGCAAGTCTCATTGCTGCTCCAGCTCGCATCAGCCAGAGGACAGATGGGGAGGGCTTTGCTTAGTTGCTCAACAAGCCTCTGGCTGGCGAGGAGACCCCCCAAGCCCAAAGATATTCTATGGGGGGAGAGAAGCACTGGATATAATATACATACTTAAACATGAGTAACAGCTTATTGTTGTATTCTAGAGATGGCAAAATCTCCCAATATAGTCTTTTCCTCCTTGAAGTGCAACTTGATACCTGCATAGCACTTGAAGAGCTCTCATTTGAATGTCTGCTACCTCCTCCCAGACTCAAGCTTAAGACTCTTACTGAATGTAGACATAGGTGGAATTAACACCAGTTCCCAAAATTGTCCTCCCTCCCTCACTTTCTTTTTAAAAACACCATCCAACCTGGAGAACTCAAAAACTTGCCAATTCTTTTGCAGCATTTTGGTTGGTCTAACAAACGAGGTGTGTGAAAGCGGATTTCGCAATACATATTTATATACATCAATCTTCCGTTTCCATGCAAGGCTTCTTAAGGTCATACATCAGTGTGGAAATAAGGTGCAACAGACTTGTGAACGAATATGTGTGAAACTGACATGGATCAGAGATGGATCCATTCAATTTTAGGCTGAAACTAACTATGAAGAAAACCTGAATCTAGCCCAATAACATGGTTGTTGACCTAGTTTACCTGACTGCCATCCATCCTGCTCCCCCTCCTAATGTACCAACTTTGTTTTATGTACACATGAATAATGGTTGACCAGCAAGATACGAGGACTTGATTGTTCAAAAAGTCGATAAGAAGTTAAATTTTAAAAAAGAGAGTATGTTTCATTTATTGTTGTTAAACAGTAGGCAGCTAATCCAGTGTACAGTTGCACACCCCCAGGCTCCATTATTTTATTAGGATTTTTTGTATGTGGTTGGGGGTGAGGGTTGGGCAAACACATTGCAACTCATGAGTAGTGGATGCAAGATTTGCTCCCTTTTCTGCATAGGAATTAGGGCATTGGAGGATCAACTAGCTGTTTGATTGCTGATAACTGATAAGCTAATGTGAAGCCAAAATCTGTACTTTGGGATGGAAGACCACTTGTCGATGTTTTATTCCCAACATTTAGCATTATTGCTCTTCCAGTGCTTTAAAATAATGAATCAATTCTCCCTAAATAATAGCATTTTATCTCTTAACAAATTTCCAATTTCCCTTAGTCATAGAGATCTGATATTATTATTTTTTGGAAGTTAAGCTCAAGTAAGAGCTACAGTTTTTCAGGAGTCAGGTAAAACCTTCCTGAGATACTGTTTCAGCATGCAAGTAGGGATCATGCAATCCATTATGTCCCTGCCCTGCCCCCTGCAAGAAAAACCTCGATGCAGGGGCACCAGGCTAAAACTCCTCTCCCTAATATGGTATTTTCCATGGGCAAATAACTTTTGACAAGGGCAGCATTCAATCATGTAATTCCCAGTTGCATTCTAAAGTGATATAGTCTCAAGAATCAAAATCTGTGCTACTGTTAGATTTGGGATTTATCATAAATTGTGGTCCTGATCTGTGAAGCAGAAATTCCAAGTGGTGGGTACCAACCTTGCCTCTGCTTTAGATGGAGGCTGGGAGAAAGAGACTCTGTCTCTGAGGGAGGAAGAAATTACAGCATGGAAGCTTTGCAAAGGATGCAAATAATATCACTTGATATAGGAAAACAAAAAACAAAAATGTGTTGTAGCATGGTGGGTGCTGAGCCGATTCTAATTGATATAAACTCACCATGGCACATTCAACATTTACCTAAATGTTCCAGTAATGTGAGAAGAAACCTGATAGAAATCTTTCTGTTGTTCTTTCCCTTTCATTTCATTTCCACCCATTGTCGTCAAATTGCTTTGTGATTATTGTCCAAATCTCCCTGCCTCTCCCTAATCTCCAGTGTTCCATTAGTTTTGTCTAATCAGATCATCACTTAGAGAGACAAACTAGTTCTTAAACCTTTTGTTGCATCCGCATGAGACTAGAACTTTGCAGGAATGAAAAGAAGATGCAATTATTGTCATGTGCATCACCCCCCAAAAAAGCGGTAGAACAAGTTGACATAATTAAGATAGTTTTTCTAAGGTTATAATATTTTAACTCCCAGTTGTGTGGAATGTTCCAGTCCTCCTCTACTACAAAGTGGCATGGCTAGAGCAGCCCACACATCAAGGAAAGAAGGAAAAGGAAGCTTTGTCTGCTCTAGCCCCACTACTTTGTGGTAAACCCGCTTTGGTAGGTGATGCCAAAACCCTCTGGGGGTGGGGAAGTTGTAGTGGACGAGGAGGCCACAAGAGGTGGCAACATGGTGTACTGCCACGTACCCCCTCAAAAAGGGGGGTGAGCATTCTGGCTATGGTCTACTGCCACTGGCATAGGCTATATGCCTGTGAGATATCACCTTGCCAACAAAGGTCCATATAGTTAAAGCTATGGTTTTCCCAGTAGTGATGTATGGAAGTGAGAGCTGGACCATTAAGAAGGCTGATCGCCTAAGATTGATGCTTTGGAATTATGGCACTGGAGGAGACTCTTGAGAGTCCCATGGACTGCAAGAAGATCAAACCTATCCATTCTTAAAGAAATCAGCCCTGAGTGCTCACTGGAAGGACAGATCCTGAAGCTGAGGCTCCAATACTTTGGCCACCTCATGAGAAGAGAAGACTCCCTGGAAAAGACCCTGATGTTGGGAAAGATGGAGGGCACAAGGAGAAGGGGACAACAGAGGACGAGATGGCTGGACAGTGTTCTTGAAGCTACGAACATGAGTTTGACCAAGCTGCGGGAGGCAGTGAAAGACACGAGTGCCTGGCATGCTCTGGTCCATGGGGTCACGAAGAATCGGACACGAATAAATGACTAAACAACAACAGCATATGCCTCTGAATATCAGTTAGTGGGGATTTCAGGAGGGGAGATTGCTTCTAGTTTGAAGTCCTGTTTGCATGTTTTCCTGAGACATCTGGCTGACCACTGTGAAAACAGGATGCTGGACTGTTGTCGTTATTCCTCAAATCTGATTGTTCAGTTGTTCATCAGAAATGCCAATAAGAGAACTGATAGAAATGGAGCTTCCTAGTTAAATAAGGACATTCTGTAAGTTTACCGGGTCCCGTATGTCATTAGGTGCCTACAGATAAATGCTGGGATCTAATTCCCACTCAATTCTGATATGACTCATGAGCAAAAATAAAGGTTGCCATTACAAATAAAGGTTATCGACTTTTTCTCAGGAAGCACTTCAGTTGACTGAGTAAGCACTGAATGTTTGCAGAGTACACTTGGCTGTTAGCAGAACCATACATGATAATTATTTTAAATAAGTTAATATTTGAGCAGTTCAGCAAACACACTGCATTATCTGGAAAGGAGGACATACACTGGGGTGGTCAACATGTTGCCTCCCAGATGTTGCCTGATTACTACTTCCACCCATCCCAGCTGGTGGTCAGGGACAATGGGAGCTGGAGAAGATCATCTTGGCTACAGCTGACTTTCCTTTTTACAGTCTACGTGGGGGACATTGGGAGTAAGTCAAATGGCAGGTGGTTCACAGAGCTGAGGTCTAGAGCTAGACATAGCTGTGGGCCCTGCTGGGATGTTAGGGCACTGGCACCTGCCTGAGAATGCCAAATGCCCTTGTGTGGGACTCATTGAAATAGTATATGGTGACAGACACTGGTTGAAGGAGGAGGAGGAGAATTTATTTATATGCCACCCATCTGACTGGGTTGCCCCAGCCAAAAAATAGTAAAAACACAACACAACATCAAACACTAAAAACTTCCCTACGTAGGGCTGCCTTCAGATGTCTTTTAAAAATCACATAGTTGTTTATCGGGTTGACATCAGATGGGAGGGCATTCCACAGGGTGGGCACAACTACCAAGAAGACCCTCTGTCTGGTTCCCTGTAACCTCTCTTCTCACAATGAGGGAACCACCAGAAGACCCTCAGTGCTGGATCTCAATATCTGGCCTGAAGGACATGGGTGGAGACGCTCCTCCAAGTATACAGGGCCAAAGCCTTCTACGGCTTTAAAGGTCAGCACCAACCCTCAGAAATGTCCTGGGAGCCAATGTAGTTCTTTTAGGACCGGTGTTATATGGTCTCAACAGCTGCTCCCAGTCACCAAACTTGCTGCTGCATTCTGGATTAGCTGTAGTTTCTGAGTCATCTTCAGAGGTAGCTCCACAAAGAGCACACTGCAGTTGCCCAAGCAGGAGATAACTAGAGCATGCACCACTCTGGGGGGACAGTCTGAAGGCAAGTAGGGTCTCAGCCTGCATACCAGATGGAAAGCTCAGAGACCACGAAGACAAGAAATTCAAGAAAGAATGGGGAAAGTTTATAATTTATTTAGGAGACCACTGTAAGCAGATGAAAACATTAGCAGGATTTTAATCTCACTTGTAATGTAACAAATACTATGGACAATATGGATAGAGATAAAATAGAGATTACCAAATAATGTTGACAATAGGACTCATGGGGGGATGGGGGGAATAGTTTTGAGATTCAACATCTGGGGACCCACAGGTTGAGAACTGCTGACTTGGAGGGAGCCTTGCATCTATGCTTGCATGTGATTCATGGGTGGGATTCTTACTCATACCTTGAAGTGAATCATTGGAACTTCTCATGTAACCTGTGAGTTTGTCAATAAGAGTGAGTGAAACAGATTAGATAGATAGATAGATAGATAGATAGATAGATAGATAGATAGATAGATAGATAGGCATATAAAACCAACAGCTGGAACCCAAATTTAGCTAATGGGACGTGAAAGCTATGGTTCATGGGAACTAGAATTCGGGAATAAATTCAAATTTTCATGTGAACTTGCCTAAAGCACATTTCTCAAAACAAGACACAAGGTAAAATACAACCATCCTTGAAAATCTGCACTTTAAATTCTGCAATAGAGTGGGGGGGGGAATGTGTATATTAGGGAAAAAATGCATATATTTGTGAAAATAATATACTGTTTTTATGTGTATTGTAGTTGTTTCAACCATTGTGGTCATACTGACCACCAAAAATATATATAAAGTAATACAATATTATTTTTATTATTTTAAAAAACCCCAGTTAAGATATAGTTTTACATATATACCAAACATAATAATAAACAAAAGGTAAAAAAAATACAAAAAGTGAAAGGAATAGAATCAAAAAATTGTAGAATCGGAAGGGACCACATGGGTCATCTAATCTAAGCCCTTGAAATGCGGGAATCTTTTATCCAATGTGGGGCTCAAACCCACAAAGAGTTCCATCCAATTAAATCTTTGCTGTTCTCCATATTAATCACCATATAATTTCTCCTCAACATTTGGGCAGAAATAACATCCCAGTATTCATTATTTTAGGAGAAATTGTATGCAGAAATGTTTGCATGTAAAAAAAATGCTTACAAAAATGTGTATATTAGTAGAAATGTGTACTAAAATGCTGACTATTTTTGTGAAGATTATATATATATATATATATAGAGAGAGAGAGAGAGAGTTAGAAACTGATGGAGAAAAGTGAAGAACTGATCTCCAAGTATGGAATAGAGAGAAACTGTGAGGAACTGAAATTGAAAAGATTTGTTGTCCCTTATGGGAACTTCCCATTCATCCTAGTTGTTTGCTACCACACACCCTAATACCCACCAACAAGCTGGGAATTAGACTAAAGAAAACAGATTATTCTCAGTCCTAGATCATGGGACATAACATGGATGAGGTGTCCCCAATGGCAAGAAAAAGTATTTAATGTGAAGTTTTTGAAGTGAGCATGAGGAATACAAGAATATCTGGAAACTAGTTGGAAGAACTTGGGCATTAGAAGTAAACAGAGCATTTGTGCCCTATCAGATTGGATCCTATCACATAATCCCATCAAAACACATTGAAAGATGATGGACCAACCTCCAGACTCTTTTTCCTCACGCTCACTTCAAAGAGCTTCCTTTGTGTAAATGCCTGCTGCAGCTGCATAACAACACTGCATTCCTTATGTTGCAAGATCTCCAATTCGGAGAGTTAAGTCCAATGTTAAGTAAGATATGGTGAGAAGCTATATTGTGTCCATTTCTGATATGTGAACCAGGGCCTCCGACCGACATTGGAAGGAGTCTCTCTCTCCCACTCTCTCACCTTCTCTCTGTTCTAGAGAATTTAGGCTGCTTGAATTTAGGTTGCTCTGGATATGTGTTTTATGTGTGCCATGAGCTCCCCCTGATGGTTTCAGACTACATTTGTGGAGGTTTCCGATTATAGACTACAAAGGCTGCACCCACATGGTGATTATACGATTTGGCTGTTCAACTTACTTCAGCGTTTTGAAATTGTTTCCTCATTTCTAGAACATGGTGCAATGAAGTCTCAGAAGGGATTGCTGGACGTTCCTCCGGCGTAACTCAGCCCTAGGATCTTCAGACTTAGGATTTGTACCAGTGAACCAGCCCACTCACTAAATTGTAGCAAGCACATGCAGTTAAGGTCTGAAATTAAATTTTGCGTGGTGCTGTTGTCTATGCAAACTGCAATATCACATATCTCTGTGGGGCCGACATGCCAAATGTGCCTATCTGGCTGTTGAGAATCTTGTCACGCTACACCTTGTCCCTAAGCCACGCCCCTTTTCTTTTCTTCTTTCTTCTTTATTTTTCTTCTTCTCCTTTTCTGTTGATATTTGAAGTTGACTCCTGTATATTGATGGGACGCGGGTGGTGCTGTGGGTTAAACCACAGAGCCTAGGACTTGCAGAAGGTCGACGGTTCGAATCCCTGCAACGGGGTGAGCTCCCATTGCTCGGTCCCTGCTCCTGCCAAGCTAGCAGTTCAAAAGCACATCAAAGTGCAAGTAGATAAATAGGTACCACTCCGGAGGGAAGGTAAACAGTGTTTCCGTGTGCTGCTCTGGTTCACCAGAAGCGGCTTAGTCCTGCTGGCCACATGACCTGGAAGCTGTATGCCGGCTCCCTCGGCCAATAAAGTGAGATGAGCGCTGCAACCCCAGAGTTGGGCACGACTGGACCTAATGGTCAGGTGTCCCTTTACCTTTTTTTACCTCTATATAGTTTTTCATTCGTTCGTTTTTCAAGCCTTAATAAAAGTAGTTTTAAATGAAAGATAGTGACATCATTTTCTGCTCATTGGTCAGAGAGGTGTGGATCGGGTTAGTCAGTGTCAGAATCTGCAAATATTGAATTCCTCAAGCATCTCTCCTTTCAGCGGCACCCCAAAGATTTCCCACCTCCATATGTTGCTCGTTTGCTATCACCAGAGTTTATTAACCTTTCATCTGTTGCGTTGCAGTCAGCACTCGAATGAATGGGATTACAGGGCACATGTTGCTGCTGCTTTAAAAAGAATATTCTTACTCCGGATATCTTCCAGATTTTGGAGGGATGCAATAGTATCTAGAGCAAGGGAATGGAGTGCAGATTTGACTGAAATGGTAGCATATGCAAAAGTAATTTCGTTTCGTTTCATTCAAAGCCATTGGCAGAAACTTGCAAGTGTTTTCTTGACGCTGCCGGAGGCTGAATTGCCCTATAAATGCTTCTTTTAAGAAATAAATAAACCTCTGCTGTAGTTTTTGATTTCGAATATCCAGAATATTGATTACAATTGGACCATGTGCTTAAGGAATCATTTGGAAATTAAGTGTTTCACTTGGCCCTGGGCAGAGTCAGAGATATTACAATTTTCTGCTTGTTTGTAACTTGCGTGTTGAGTCCCACAAAGCCACCCTCACCAAAAAAGTCACACTTGACGCATAATTTTTGTTTAAGGTTTTTGGCATAATTTTGGCCACAACTTTATTCAATACAAAATATGTGAGTGGTTGCTTAGGCATTGGTTATGACTATCTGTCCATGCCCAGGGACAGTGCTGACTTCCGGATTCCAGCGGAAGCCAGCTTGGGAAACAAGTATTGGGTGAGAAAATATGAAGCTGGGTAACAGTCCCTCACTTCTCACCCTCATGTTCCTGTGGGGCTTACCCGGCCCAGGTCCGACTCCGGGGACAAGGACAAAGGATGGTAAGCCCCTGGATTCCTTTACAGAATTCCCATTCCGCACCACCATTTGGAGGGGTAGGCACTTACCCCTCTTTCCACCAATTTTAACCAATGCCTAACCGCCAACCTTACAAGTTGTGACTATTTGCTACGCAGTAGGCGAAACCCAAATGGCACCAGCCAATCCGCCAAATGGTAAATTCCTACCGGGCCCCCGCACCAAGGCGGACGACCCCTAGACAGGCATAGCAAGGTCAAGCGAACCAGCAGAAACCCCCCCTTCATTAAAGGGAGGGTGGGCGGGTGATCCGTTGCAGAAGCCGAGAGGACGCTCTAGTGCTAGGCGTCCTACATTTATAACCTCGGCCCCCTCCTCCAAATTTTTTGCAACATCCAAAAATCCCCAGCAACTCAAATTAACCCCTTACTGGCTTGGATTCCCATATCTACCCAGCAACGACAGGGTGGCTTATATTTTCCCAACCGCAACACGTGCTCTCATTTTAAAAGGAGAACACGATTTCTCCATTCTAAGGCCTCGGCTGGCCTCTCTGTGGTCAGTGCCTGCATCACTCTCTCTTTAGAGCCAGCATTGAGGTGGGAGGGGGAATGTTGTTTGTGCTTTCCTGCTCCCGTGAAATAACAGCAGCACATTTTGGGAGCCATCTGCGAAGCGTGTTAACAGCATTTTCCAAAAGGAGGGGACATTTTGAGCCAATAGGCCTGTTCTGTCCATGCTGGATGGCATCGCATTCTTGTTTTGACCATCTTAAAATAGAGCAAATCTTCAGGTCTAGACAGAACAGAGGTTTTGCTATGATGCATAAGCAGGGGGATGGTGATGCCGAGAATGTTTTCTGTTCTTCAAACTCAAATCCTGGAGGCAAAGAGCATTCAACTTCATTGGATGCAGTTTCGTTTACGTAAATCGTCATTGTAGCACTGTTTCTACAAGGTGCGGCTATGACAGAGCCCCCCAAAAAGGATTGAGGCCAATGGGGAAAGTGCAGGGATTTATTTTTTCCCCAGCCGGAATTTACCAGAACTCAGTACCGGCACCTTTTCAGATGGACACCATTGCCATTATAATAAGAGAAGAAGGGGGTCATTTATGATGAGTTCTGGCACCTCTTTTTCTAGAAAAATAGTACTGGGAAAATGTATCCAGGTCAGGTATCCTGGATGACAACATTCTTAGCATCTGTTAACTTGGCCAAATGCTTTTCACTAAGCACACTTCCATGCTGTCACTATTTCGGTATGGGATTGAGTTACATGCTGACAGATTCAGGTTGTGCAATTAATGTTATTAGACTTACGAGTTGCTTGTCAACAGTAGGTGACAAGCAAAAGCAAAAGGATATACCATATATATTACCATAGGAGGGGAAAGACGGGGGGTGGGGGAATCATATAATACAGAGAAAACCTCGTAGTCCAAAGTTCATTCACATCAAACCAACCATTTCAGTCACAATTTATTTCTTTTAAAACAAAACAAAAGTTATATTGATTTTATATAACATCAAGTCTTATGCAACAAATCCAATCCTTCCCAAATCAGACTTTTTGCAATACAGAAAAAAACACACACACACAAAATCCCTTGAAAATTGCAGAGCAAACTTTGCTTCACATTGTCCGACTTCCCCGAAAACAAATGAGAATAAATGCTCATGAATAGGCCATTTGGAAGCAACCTCAGAAATAAAACCTGGTATTGGCATATGCACCTGTGTTTTTTATTTAGTTCAAAGAGTACCTTGAGAGACATAATATACATGATAGATGCAGCTGCCTTCCTTATTTCCTTCAATTCCAACAATATCTAGAGGGCATCTGGTTAGTAAAGTCTAGCAAAAGTGGGCACTCACCTATTCATAACAACAGTGTGCTGCCAGGAGCTTAAAATGAAAGATGCCAACGCAGGAAGCATCTAAGAGTGACATGCAAAAAAAGAGATGCCAAGAAAAAGGATAAGTTCTTTATTTTCGCAATACGCCCAACGCAATTTGGTACAAAACGTGTTTGTCAAGGGTTTAGTTTCTTGTTTCTTACTGATCACTGGAGTTTGTATTGTTAACGAACCACTAGAGCAAAATTTTGTGCCATCTTCCTGGCATCTGCGAGATAGAATTCTCTCTTCTTTTGTTGCATGTCGGGAATTTAAAATCATTTTTAGTGGCAAGTTAGCTAGAAAAGAATCTCATACACATAAAAACAAATAAATAGAAACTTATGCCACAAATGCTGTTTTAAATCAGAAATTGTTCCATACTAAAGCTGTGCAGTAGTTGTTAGAATACAGGCATTACCAATGGCACAATGATAAGAAGAGGAGAGACATTTTATTTCAAGAAATCTCTTAAACACTTTCCCTGTTGTTGCCCTACCCTCTGCAAAATAATCCATCTCTGTGTGTCATATTTCCTTAACAAATACATGTTTGGAGTTCATACAGTGTCTGACTCTCCACCTGAGAACACAAATGGCAAGAGCTTGTTTTTAATCATCTGTCAAATGCAAATGTCACTAGCCAGCCTCCAGGTATTCCACTCCATCAAAACCCTGATATATTCTTTCAGTAAGCCACCTTATTAGAATCTGCTATTTTTCTTCCCAAGTCTGATATGTAAACTGACAGATTGTAAAGATCTACCGAGTCCTTTGAAAAGCAGACAAGATTACTCACACAAACTTTTGTGACTCAAGAACATTTTACTAGGTGCCAGCAATTCATACCCATGATGGCATGACCAGACTTTGCATTTTGTTTTGGGAGTTTAGTCACAAGAGGAAAAAAAATATATATTCAGCCAAGTGCAACGAGAATGTGTTTCAACTCGGTCTGGACCAAAATGTTTTGATCAAACTGCATTAGCTCTCAGATGGAGCCAAAACAGCTGCTGAAATTAGGGGGAAGGTGTTTTTTTTCTGGGCAGGGAAGGGGAATCCTCAAATAATTTCAGGAGCAGACAGTTGTGTAATGCAGCAGCGGCAGGAAAAGGAGGAAGAGGAAGAGGGAGGAAGCAATGGGGCCACCACTGCCCTGACCCCACTATAGGAGGCTGTAACTCCATACCGTCCAACATTTCTCCAATGAAAATAGGAACATCCTATTTGACAGCAACAACAACAACAACAACAACAAGACTCCTCTGACTGCCACAGCCACTCTGGGCAGCTTCCAACGTATAGATAGATGATAGATAGATAGATGATAGATAGATAGATAGATAGATAGATAGATAGATAGATAGATAGATAGATAGATAATTTATTGTGGTTGGAGATCAGCTTATAAAACACACTTGAGGGTACAATCCCAGAAGAAAAACAAACATTTAAAACAATGTACAACAATAAATTTAAAATTTATAAATGCAATAACCATATAGACACTTAAAACTTTAAGATAAGCTACCCCAGAGAAATGACCCAGTCACCCATGGAACCGAGTTGGGGGATTATCTTAACAAACTAGTTTGGGTTGGAGGATGGTCTGCACTTACAGATCTGTACACAGAATCTGGCGACCATCCGGCTCGTCTTATGAGCTTTGCCTAACAGGAAAAGGTCAAAATTTTGCTTTTCCGGGAGGTCAGCGAGCCTCACCAGCAGGGAATCAATTGTCTCACTACGTGCCTCTTCATAAAAGGGACATCTAAAGAACAAGTGCTCTGGGCTTCCTATATCCCCCAATGAACAGGCGCAAAGCCTCTGAGCGTATGGGACTTTTAAAAGGATCTTTCCAGGATCGGCGAGGGCAGAGCCAAGCTTATGGCGAGTGTAAAAGCCCGTCTTGCATTTTTGGATATGAGAAAGAAGAAATATGCTGCTGGTGTGGCTATATATCTCTTGATTTCCTTCCAACGTATTTAAAAACATGAAACATAAAAAACCCCTTCCCTATACGTGGCTGAACCTTCAGATGGCTTGGAGGTTGGATAACTCCATACCCTTTTATGAAAACAGGGATATCCTACCATACCCTCCAACATTTCTCAATGAGCAAAATGTGGCTCTCCTGGTGTCGGGCATGGAGAGTCCTCTTCTTCCTTTGGTAACTTCACAGATAAGAATTAACAAGCAGTTTATATTTGTAATCCTTTTTTTTACAGCACCATGTTGCAAGCACAAATATATAGCTCTCCACAAGGAGGGCAGTTGGCTACTCTAAATCATTCCCCTTCTACCTTCTGCAGCACCCAAGGCGCCAATGGGAAGTTCCTCCTTCTCTCTGCCTCCTTTGCTCTCTGATATGTTTGGATCTTCTAGTCAGTGGGGAGGGGGGACCCCCACATTCTCAGATGACTTCTTGGCTATCTGTTCCCTCCCTTCTGTTGCCCTTGTCATTATCTCGTAGCTGGCTAACTCCTACACTGTTCAGTCTCTCTCTCTCTCTCTCTCTCTCTCTCTCTCTCTCTCTCTCTGCCTCTGGACACACTATGGATAAGGGGGGGGGGCTCTTCCCCCTCCACCTCTCCTTCAGAGAGAAGCTGATCCACCATAGAATGTGTTCCCCAGTCCTCAGCTTCAGACCATTCCCCGACACCCAGCCTCTCTCTCTCTCTGCCCCTCAGAAATCTCTCCAGCCCAAACAAACTTTCTCAGACCATCCCCCTCACCGGTCCTGCTTCACACTCTCCTTTATTCTTCTTTTTTTGGGGGGGGGGATTCTTTTTCTCCAATGAAAATGGGCAACGAACAAGGTGGTGTAGATGTGGATTCTTAGCACCATAGGAACCTCCTAAGGAAAAATGGGACATTCCAGGGTCAAATCAGAAACTGGGATGGCTTCTGTAAATCGGGGACTATCCCTGGAAAATAGGGACATTTGTGTTGGTTTCTGCCTCCTTCACTGTGCAGCGAAGTGCTTGTCACAAGACAATGTTTACATTCCACAGTCAGAGTACTGTTGGGTTTTCCCACGGGAATGGGAAGCTGGATGTGACGTACACTGGTTTCCTGTTTTTCACTACTCTCTCGGTGTTCGTTATTCCGAGGAGAAGGACGGTTGCTTCTCTGCTCCCGCAGAGGCAAGATGCATGTTTGTAATTTCTCAACTCTGAACTGAAAATAAAGCAACTTTAAGCATGTGGCACGTACTGTTCATCATTCCGTTGTGCAAAGGACTCTGCAATATCAACATTTTGGTTATGGGCCCAGAAAGACGTAATTCAAACTGAGGAATGCCGGCAGAGGTACAGAGGAACGGATCGCGTTATCTGCTCTGCGCGTCGAGTTTGATTGATGAAGGTATGTGCTCATGCTCCGGAGCAGCCTGCCAGTTTCTAGTTTATGGCTTTATGACTGGACTTTGTACTTTTAAAGCCGTTTTGCCACGATATAGGCAAAGGCACAAGCTCACAGGCTTGGATGGCTGAGAAAGCGAAAGTACTTTTTACAAGTGCTTTTGGAAGCTGTACTGTGACGTAGCTTGATTAAAGCAGCAGAAATGGCTAATGCAAAGCTGGCTGATGCTTTTGGGATTCCTAAGCTCAATAAGAAAAAATATACGGACTGGGTGCTTTATGCAGAGGCTATTCTGCGGAAGGAAGGTCTGTTCAATGTTATTACAGACAACCCCCCAGCTCCAATTACAGCTGAATGGACTGCTAAGGATTCCAAAGCAAGGGGAACGCTTACGTTGATAGTATCCCCAGAAGAGCTCTGTCTGTTGCGTGGAAAGACCACAGCCAAAGAAATTTGGAACACTTTAAGAGAGGCTCACTTGAGGACAGAAGCTGGTTCCTCAATGCACTACTATGCCAAGCTGCATGGCATGGCTCTTGCTGAGGGTGGAGATGTGCGTACACATCTGATGGAGATGCAAAATCTGAGACATGAGTTGCAACAGAGAGGACTCAACTTTCCAGAGGCTGTGTATTCCTTTATGATACTACATTCTTTGGGACCAAGTTGGGAGTCCGTTGCCACTCAGATTGCTGTTCAACCAACTGCTCAGCTCACAGTAGCCTATGTTACTGCCGTGATCCAGAATGAAGCAGATCGCCGGGGTGCTAGCTGCATGGGTATGGGGGAGTCTTCACAGACGTCATCCCAGAGTGCAGTGGAACCACCAGAGGGCGCCAAAGCTTTGAAGGCAGTGAAATGCTACTCGTGTGGACGTCTAGGCCATATGAAGAGGGAATGCAAATATCCCAGGGCCAAGACAGAGCAGCGCAGCGGAAGTTCATCGCGTGGTAAAGGCCAAAGCAAAGGCAAAGGTCCGGTGTCCAGGACAACGCAGCACAAGGCAATGGTCTCACGCTTCACTCCAAAGGTCGCAAAGGTCCAGAAGACGTCTAGATCTTTCTTCGTTGTTGATTCAGCAGCTACCCACCACATGTGCAATGACAAGAGACTGTTCGTGTCTTTTACACCGCAGGAAGGTGCGATTCACTAGGCGGATGACCACACGATCCCCAGTCAAGGCTACGGAACTGTTGTTCTTCACAGTTTGGACTTATCGATACAGGATGTACTTTACGTTCCGGATGCCACACACAATCTTCTAAGTGTGATGCAGCTGAATGAACGGAACATTGACGTTTCCTTCAAGAACAAGAAATGCACCATCACAAAGAAAGACGATTATGTATTGCATGCTGAATGTGTTGATCGTTTGTTTGTTTTGTATTATGATGATGTTGTGCAGAATGAGACTTGTTGCATTGCAGGTTCTAACAAAAGTTTGCATGCAGGATGTATTCATGATTTTCACAGGAAATTTGGTCATTTGCATTTTGAGGCAGTATCTAAAATGCCTACCTTGGTTGAAGGTATGACTATTAAACCCTGCAGGTACCACATGAAGTGCAAAGCATGCGCAGCAAACAAGGTGAAAATGGCTGCGAAAGGTAAGGTGTATAGTAGGCAAGCTACAGAACCATACCAGATTGTTCATGCTGATTTAGTTGGTCCACTATCGCCCTCTTTGGGTGACAATAGGTTCTTCATGGTTCTCATTGATGCATTTTCCAGGTATATTTACGTGTACAATCTCAAGCAGAAATCAGAGGCTTTTCCAAGGTTCAAGGAATTCTGTGCTTGGTTGGAAAATGTGCATGGTAAGAAGATAAAAACTCTTTTCACAGATCGCGGGGGAGAATTCACTTCTCAGCAGTTTGAAACTTTTCTGACTGAGAAAGGAATTCAACACGATTTGTCCAGTCCTCGCTCGCCATGGCAGAATGGGCTTTGCGAAAGGGCAAATCAGACATTGCTCCAAGGGTTAAAAACCTTGCTGCATGATGCAAATCTTCCAGAGAGTTATTGGGCCGAAGCTCTCTCATGTTTTGTTTACAGTTACAATCGCAGGTTATCTTCAGCGATTGGTTGTACCCCGTATGAAAAGATGTTTGGTAAGAAACCGTACATCAAACACATGAAAATTTTTGGTTCTGACATGTGGATTCACTCACCACAAAGCTCCAAGTTAGGCAAGCGTGGTTTGCATGGTATCTTTCTAGGTTATCAGAAAGGTTCTTACAGAATAATGATGACTGACTCTAAGACAATTAAGCTCACTAGAAGTGTTGAGTACAATGCCAAGTGGGGGGAGAATGTGGGAATTTTTTCAATGTTATCCTGATGACAGTGATGAGACTGAGGATAAGCAACAACAACCCACACCCACTGATGAAGGTTCTGATTCTGAGTCTGAAACTGAATCGGGTGATTCAGAGGATTTCAAGAGTGCGAAAGCCTCTATGCGACCCTCTGAAAGCTCTGATCAGGAATTGGAAGAACCATTGTTCACAATAGGTCACTTTTCTCCTAAGAAGGAAGAGGAGAGTGTTGAAGACCAAAGGCTAATTCGCAGGTCACAAAGAGCCACAAAAGGCAGACCTCCAAAGAGATTTGCTGATGAATTTGCTAAGACAGCAGTAGCAGCTGTTAAAAGCTCCAAGAAGGTATTTGAACCTTCAAGTTTCCAAGAAATCCAGGATTTGGATTCAAAGGAAGCTGAGCCATGGTTAAATGCCATGAAGGCTGAGCTTGATTCCTTAGAAAGGAACAAAACTTGGGAGCTAGTTCCAGTAGTTCCAGGAATGAAACTGCTTGGAAGCAAATGGGTCTTCAAAGCGAAGACTGATCAAAATGGCAGGATAGTCAGACACAAAGCCAGATTGGTAGCCAGAGGTTTTGCACAGGTACCAGGTGAAGACTATCATGAGACCTACTCACCCACTGTGAGATATGAGAGCATTAGGCTTATGCTCAAGCTAGCTGCAGAGGAGAATCTACACATTAGTCACCACGATGTAAATACAGCATTTTTGTACGGATCTCTAGGTGAATCACTTTATATGCTTCCACCTGATGGCGTACAGGTAAAACAGGGATTTGTTTGTGCTCTGAAAAAGTCCCTTTATGGTCTCAAACAAAGTGCACGGTGTTGGCACACAAAACTCACTGAAGCATTGTTTTCTCTAGGTTTTCAGCAAGGGAAAGCTGATCCATGTGTATTTGTCAAAGAGGAAGGGCAAAAGAAGCTGTATTGTTTGTTTTATGTTGATGATATTTTATTCTTTTGGAAAGATGTCACAATGTACAATAATGCCCTAGCTCAACTGAAAGAGCACTTTGACATGAAAGATCTTGGTGAGGTAAACAACTACCTATCTCTGGAAATAGAGAGAGATCAAAGTAGTAACATTATAGTACACCAGTCACGGAAAATTGCTGATGTGTTAAGCAAGCTAAACCTGATGGATGCTAACCCTGTAGACACACCGATGACAACAGGTTATCAGGTAGAAGAAGCATTTTCTGACACTACACTGTACAGAAGTGTGTTAGGTAAGCTAAACTTCATTGCCAGATGTTCAAGACCTGACATTGCTGTTAGCTGTAATTTGCTAAGCAGACAAGTTAACAATCCTACTGTTAAGGATTGGAAAGCTCTGAAACGCATAGCACGCTATTTGAAAGGCACTATGCATTACAGACTGAGATTTAACAATCAGAAGTCTGGTGGTCTTGAGATTTTTGCAGATGCAAGTTTTGGAAATGACACTGCAGACAGGAAAAGTACGTCTGGAGTTTGCTACATGTACAATCAGGGTCTATTTGATTGGTCATGCAAGAAGCAAACAACAATTAGCTTAAGTACTTGTGAAGCTGAACTGAATGCACTGTCTTATTCACTTAAGGATTGTGAATGGTTGTTACAATTGTGCAAAGACATGAAAATTCCTGTCAAATGTCCAATCCAGGTTTACCAGGACAACAAAGCATGTTTGGCTTTGCTGAATTCGGAAGGTTGTAAGCAAAGCACGAAGCACTTGCAATTGAAGGTGCAACATGCTAGGGAACATATTCAGAAGGGACTCGTAACGGTGTCCTATATGCCAGGTAATGAAATTCCTGCTGATGTATTGTCCAAGATTGTATCAAGGGATCAACACTGTACCTATGTACAGAAGTTGGGTTTGTACTGATATTGTACGAACACGCTGCCCAGTGATGTTCACAGAAAGGGGGAGGATGTTGGTTTCTGCCTCCTTCACTGTGCAGCGAAGTGCTTGTCACAAGACAATGTTTACATTCCACAGTCAGAGTACTGTTGGGTTTTCCCACGGGAATGGGAAGCTGGATGTGACGTACACTGGTTTCCTGTTTTTCACTACTCTCTCGGTGTTCGTTATTCCGAGGAGAAGGACGGTTGCTTCTCTGCTCCCGCAGAGGCAAGATGCATGTTTGTAATTTCTCAACTCTGAACTGAAAATAAAGCAACTTTAAGCATGTGGCACGTACTGTTCATCATTCCGTTGTGCAAAGGACTCTGCAATATCAACAATTTGGAGGGTCTGTGATTCTCTAGCCTGGTGGGCACCCAACCCCCCAGCCAACTAGCTGTGGGAGGTGGACTTTAAGGGCTTGAGGTTGCACAAGGACTACTTTCCAGAAGCAAGAGGTGGCTCCGTCAGTAGAGCATGAGACACTTAATCTCAGGGTTTGAGCCCCAGGTTGAGCAAAAAATTCCTGTGTTGCAGGCGGTTAGGCTATGACCCTCATGGTCCCTTCCAACTCTTCTATTCTTTGATAATGTATAAATGCTAAGCGTGATGATCTTTCTGCAGTTTTAAAATTATTTTTTCTTTCTGCAAAAAAAAGAGAAAATATTTTCTTTCTCTTTTGGCTGCTCTGGAATTTTTGAGAAAGCAATTCCTCATCTCTCTTCCTTACACTGAAAGTTGCAGGGGCACTGCATAAGTTATTGTGAAAACATTTTGGTTCTCTCCCCCCTGCCCCCCCCCCAGTGGAAAATGAATTGGGATACTATTTCTGTCACCAGGCGGAAATTGAAGCACACACTTACTAGAATTACCCAGAATTCTCCCCCTACAATGTTAATAAACCTTCCAGCATATGTCGTTAGCTATATTAGACTGGATGTTCTTGATTTTTAATACAGATTTTAGTTAAACAGATTGCAAATTAGGCGGCAGAATACTCACACCTTGAAAATGCCAATTTGGCTGAGGAAATAATAAACATGGAGCAGCTGGATTTATGTAGAATGTAAACTGTATAAAGTACAAAGCCGATACTCTAAATAGGTTCAGCAGAAATGCGGGCTGGTGTTTTTGGTTTTGAGTGTGAAGTGCCTCTTTTCAAAGCTCAGGAGCCCCATCTAGGGGCCAATTTGCATGATTGTTGTCTGATAGCAGTTCACGTTTCTTTGCTATATACCATATTTGTCGCACTATAGGATGCACCAGACCGCAAGACGCACCTAGTTTTTGGAGAAGAAAAACAAGAAAAAAAATATTCTGAATCTCAGAAGCCAGAACAGCAAGAGGGATTGCTGCACAGTGAAAGCAGTAAATCCTCTTGCTGTTCTGGCTTCTGTGATAGCTGCTCAGCCTGCATTCGCTCCATAAGACACACACACATTTCCCCTTACTTTTTAGGAGGTAAAAAGCGAGTCTTATAGAGCAAAAAATACGATAATTCTGAAAACACACCAGATTTTCTTTACGCTGTGCTACTTTGTTTATTCATAAACCTTCCTCCATAGTCAGCAGAAGCAGCAGTTCTGTTGGAACCATGGAACTGAGATCTCTTGCCTAAGCAAGAGCATTTTCTCTTAGAAACTTGGGGTTGGACTAGATGACCCTCATGGTCATTTCCAACTCTACAATTCTATGATTCTATGAAAGGGAGAGATGGCTTCCATGTCCCCAGTCACAAAAACTGGCTCTATAAAGAGCATTACCTAGACATTTAAATACAGAGGTTGTTTTCTTCATTTAGCCTTTCATTATAAATATATATTTTATTGTGTATTAATAAAACAGGATGGATCAAAAACCTCAAAAGTAGGAACAGATGTTTAGCAAAGGCAATAGTCTATATAACAAAATTCCCTTCTCTGCGTAAGTCACACAACTCAGTCTCAAAGCAGGCAAATTTATAGACCACTGACATGCACGTTCTGGTCACGTAGCTTTGAAATCCTTGTTGCTCACCCTCAGCCTGTGTGAATATCTTGGGGTTACTTGGTTACTATATCAATCAGAAACTCAAACATGACAATAAGATATAACAAAGAGATAACCAAATACTTCATGAAAGGTATATAAAAAACGAGGTCACTTTGCAGCTTGCTTAATACCACCGGACCATGTGGCGATCACACAGGGTCCCCGGACGTTTGACGGTCTAGTGATCCCTGTGCCACCACTGTGCTCGCTTCCCCGCTGCCACCAACCCGTTACTCTCGGGTACACACTGAGTCCAGACAGTTGTTAAAATTAAACCAACTAAACAAGTTTATTTTATAAGCATTAACAAGTTTATGGTTTCTCGGATAATTTTCTTGTCAGTTTCTTAACCTTCATTTCTTTACCGGCCTATACCTGCCTAATACCTTCTGACTGATTATCTCAACTGCTTGACTGACTCCTCTTAACAGATTCTCTCACTCTCTCACATCAGACTAGCCCAACCCACAGATTTATCCTCCCTCTCTCTTCTCTAACTCCAGACTGACTTCTTAACAACTCTAACTCTAACTCTAACTCTAACTAACTCCTCCCCTTGGGTTCCTACAGGTTGGTCATTTTACAATTAGTTAACCCTTTCCTTATGAACCCAGTATGATGTCACACACCTAGGATTGCAAACACCACTGACCACATTAGAAGTCGGTAGTTTTTACACTGCGTTCAAAAGCTGGACCAATACTCTGACCTTGAAACACATATTTCCAAATATTTTCATGCATTCAGGGCGCCCATCTCAGATCCCTTGCCTAGTCACACCCTAAAGAAAATTGCACCATGTCCTGTGAACAATTCAGTTTTCTTCGTTCCCTCTCAAAGAGTGCGCAAGTAAAAATAAATTCTGAAGGACCTTGAAAAAGAGGTAGTAAAAACAGGAATGTTCTTTTGTGGGGAAGGGGGTGGCGGGAAACTATTAAGGCACTGGAAGACAGGCTTTGATACAGCGCTAATTGCAACGTCATATGTGCTCACTCCACATCATTAACTATGAGGGTAAGGTGGGGGAAACCTGCAATGTTTCACAACGTGAGGTAATTTGCACAAAGCGTTACGAAAGAGAAGGGGAGGAATGTTGCCGTTTCAGGTAACACAGAGATTAATATTTTTGTTAAAGTCTCCTGGGGGGAGGGGGAATGGATTTCAAAATGACAGGCGGCTCGCCACCTTTTCAGCAGTTTTGCAAGTTGTGATTGCATAAATTATGTTCGTTAGGGTGTTCATGCATGAACAGTTCCTTTCACCATAATGCCATTCTCGGGAGCCGAGTACATTAAGCTTTGTGCAACCAGCAGCTGCCATAATGGAATCTGGTTGGTGCAGGGAGAGGCTTTGGGGAGCAAGGATATTGGCCTTTCAAGATTGTGTTCTTGCTTGCCTTGTGCTGCTGTGAGCACAAGACAAGCGTTCTTTAAAAAAGAAAGTTAAAGCAATAATAAGGAGGTTCCCTGGCCATATGTAGGGTTAGCCAACGTGGTGCCACCCAGATGTTCTGGACTACAACTTCCATTGACCTTGCTGGCTAGGGCTGATGGGAGTTGTAGTCCAACACATCTAGAGGACACCAGACTGGCTACCCTTGGCCATATGCAAATGTAAGCTGCTCACCACCCCCTTCCTGGAAATTTGGGATAAATTTCTCTTTTCCCCTGAAGATCTTCTGAGAGAGTTTCATTTCAACCTCACCCACCCAACAAATTGTTCCTGAAATTCTTAACACAGCTCTGGAAGAAAGGCCTGCTACAGTCGGCCAAGTTGATAATCAGGATTTCAAGAGTTGCCCCTGGATGTCAAGGCTCACTTTAAGCAGAGGTGGATTTAGGGTAATGCAACCGGTGCTGTCGCCAAAGGCGTACGAAGGGGGGGGGGAGGGGCTGGCCGCCCCAGGCAAAGCCCTGGGGTGTGTGTGACAAGATGGCCCACTGAAATTTGAGAGCCCCAAATCTGCACTTCTAGAAGCCTCCTGTTCAGGAGAAATGTCTGAGGAGAGAGAGAGAGAGAGAGAGAGAGAGAGAGAGTGTCCTGTAGAACAGGAAACAGGATTTGTATTTTGGGAATGCTCCTGGAGTTTGGAAAAGAATTTAGCAGAGTTGAAAAAAACACCTCAACTGAACTCAAGCACTTTTTCAATTTCAAACTGGCCATTCTGCTGTCACTGAGGTCATATTCAGCCGTCTTTCTGTATTCAGAAAGGAGCACAAAAATTCACTCGAGGGTTTTTGAGCATTGAAATGGGACCAATTCATTTTCAGTGCAGGAACAAGGTTGCTACCCATCTCTACATCCTCAAATCTTACAGACATTTTAAAAGCAAAACCTCACTTTGTATATACACCGAAAAAATTGAAATGTCTGGAAGAAATCACAGCTGATTTGACGTGTTCCTCTTAAAACTGACTATAAGGGAATGTCCTTTTAGTGCCACAGTAATTTCAGAAAGCATCTTTATAATGTCACTGTTGCATGGACAAAGTGTGAAAACTGAAATTTTAAGATGAAATCAATTCATACATCTCATCTAGCTCTAGGGAATGAGACACATTTGACATCAAGAAATCAAGCATCAGGATTGCTAAATGTGGTAAGGGGTATCATGCAAAATATATCAGAGAACATAGCCCTGGTCTGATTCATGGGTCCATAGGTGTTTGATTGTCAATTGTAGATGGATTCCTAATTGGAGGTGGGTTGTTTCTCCATTATAGTTGTGGACTTTGCCCAGATGGTGTGGAGCTGATGCAACAAGTATTGACTGACTGTGATGTAAATTGCATGAGTTGTCGTTCTCCAGCTTTCAGGTCCCTTCCCAGAGTCTCTAAAACTTCCATCTCTGGTGAACCTTGTTTCCAAATGCATTGTTAAAAATTTTCCTGCCCAGACTAATAGCCAATTAAACCAATCAGAAAATATGCCACTCCAGAACAAGAAAACTCTTATGTGTATGGTGTAGGTCAGTGGTGGCCAAACCTGGCCCTCCAGCTGTTTTGGGACTACAATTCCCATCATCCCTGACCACTGGCCCTGTTAGCTAGGGGTGATGGGAGTTGTAGTCCAAAAACAGCTGGAGGGCCAAGTTTGGCCACCACTGGTGTAGGTGAAAAGAAGAGTACCGGGGCCAGTTTGGGGCTCCCCCAAAATACCTACTCAGCTCCCATAAATAGGAAACTGGGAAACTTCAAACTGCTTAGGGAGGGAGGGTGCAAGAATTGAAGCAAAGTGAGGCACTTTGGGGAGGAGCCACCTGATAAAGTACAGCTAACCTCCATTCAGGATTGGCTCATTAGGACCAGTGGTCATTGCCAACTCCTCCCCTTGGGAATAGCACCATGTCTTCTTTTTCAGGGGGGCCTGGGGGTGGTAAAGACCCCCCCATGAAGCTGGGAGCTGAATTCTGCACAAGGATACATCTTGGCTTTCAAATCAGCAATGGCAGAATAAATGAATGCAATATACAGCAGTAACAACATGGCTCTAATAATATAGATTAATAAGAAGTGTTACTAGGGCTGGGCTAATGGGCTCAGGTCTGCTGCCATGTGCAGGCTATAGCCCCCCCCCCCAATGTCTCAGTGGTGCCACAGCTGGGATATGTGTACAGTGGTACCTCGGGTTAAGAACTTAATTCGTTCTGGAGGTCTGTTCTTAACCTGAAACTGTTCTTAACCTGAGGTGCCACTTTAGCTAATGAGGCCTCCCACTGCCGCTGCACCGCCGCCACACAATTTCTGTTCTCATCCTGAAGCAAAGTTCTTAACCCAAGGTACTATTTCTGGGTTAGCGGAGTCTGTAACCTGAAGCGTATGTAACCTGAAGCGTATGTAACTCGAGGTACCACTGTATTTATTTCTTATCAACATTTGCATGCCCCCTTTCCTTCCAAGAAGTTCAGAGTTGTGACTAAACAATAATAATTAATTGGCAATCAATTAGTAATCAATTAGTAATTATTAATAGCTTTAAATTGTTGCAACGTTTCGGTAGTCAAAGTGATACTTGAGGAGACGAGGAGGCAAATTTTTACATGGGAGAGTGTTGCACGTCTCTCGGTGGGACCTAAAACATCTCCTGAATGGTAGATAAAACAAGAGATGAAGATGGACTACAATAAATGGGAGAGTAAGGCCAGAAGTCAGAGAAAATAAGTGCGCATTTGCTAGGGGGAGATGAAGATGATCTAAAATCAATAACTTA
Source organism: Podarcis vaucheri (assembly GCF_965113315.1). Lineage (NCBI taxonomy): Eukaryota > Metazoa > Chordata > Lepidosauria > Squamata > Lacertidae > Podarcis > Podarcis vaucheri. Next base: position 29,113,988 of record NC_138755.1, on the reverse strand, counting down.
TTATCTCTTACTTCTCTGGAATGAACAATCCTCACCACTTGATGTCACTGTAACACTTAATGTTTGGTTATAATTATTGGCTAGACCTGGGTTGTTGTTTTTTGTGTCTTGCAGCATGGTTTTATTTTTGGGTTGTTTCCCTCCCCCCCTTCATTTTATTTAAACTGTACAGATCTGAAAGGTAGTAATTAAACAGAGAGCTGGTAATAATCCTTACATCTGACAATGAAATTTGTTCGTCGTTAAAATTCAAGCAAACATCACAGAGTGCCCAGAGAGTGCTGAATTGATTTGCAATAAGTGGAGCTCAAGTGATTCAACTCTTTGTAAATCTGTTGAAGTGTTTTGTTGTTTTGACAGGAGAATATGCCTTTCTTGACACATTGTCCCTGAACCCTGGTTTTCTTTTCAGAAAAGAACAATGGGGTAGCCACCCACCATGATTAATTAAAAGCTTCAAAAGTAGAGCTGACTGGAAGGTGCTATGAAAGTTTTGTACTCAGGATTTTTAAAAATTAACTTATTCTGACTAATCATCTCCCTAATGGGTGAAGACTCAATGCATTATTGGACCAGGTAAGTTCTGAGTAGTGTAAATTAGTCATTGGGTTGGATCCCGTCTTTTCTCCCACCTGTGAGAGCAACTCTGAACTCTTCCTAAGTCCACCTTCTGCTTTCAGCTCCCAACATCACCTATCACACTGTTTTGAGGGGCTGGGTGATGTTCCAGTATAGTGGGGACTGTAGGGAGAGGGGGAAATTGACAAAAGTTGCCATTTCCCCTCCATCAGTGTGGGATGAACCCATTGGACCAAAATAGGAGAAGCCTTTTCGTACATGGAAGTCCAAGTCTGGGTCAGGAATGGGGGAGAAATCCAGTTCAGTTCACATTTAAAGGTTGATCTACCAACTTGCATTTTCCTGAAACAATTTGCAAACTGAAACAATAGTGATCCTTTAAAATACTCATGTCCCTGAATTTTGCAACAGTTCTCCAACCATATAATGTGTCTAAAAATACATATATTAGGGGAAGTGTGCATGAAGACACATATTTTAGTCAGAATAGCATACAAAAGTGCATTATATCAGGGAAAATGTGTACACGAGGTAAAATTGCATACAGAATTGTGTATATTAGGAGAAATTCACACCAAAATACTGATGAATTTTCATTAGGACGTTAAAAAGAAGACTTTCCAAACTGATGTGGAAATGTGGAAAACAGAAAATTGTTTAAAGTATGGTGACACTGAGGACATTATTAGAGTTCCCTGGGAAGAGCAAATTGCCACATACAAGCTCATTGGACTTCAACAAAAACACTTTGAAATGAAATTTCACTGCAAATTTCTGGAACAAAGTTAATCCAGCAAATTCTGTTCTGTTGAGTTCAGGCATAATCAAGACTCTTGAGTTTCTTCCCCATTGGAGATGTTAAATTCACTTCACATAGTCAGATAGATAGCATTATCACAGTGCGTGTTGTTGTGAATGGATCATGTTATTCATATACCTTCAAATTTTGCGTGGGAGCTATGGCTGGGTAAAATTCAGGCTGCACTAGTGGCTGACATCATCTCCCAAAATTCTCTTCAGAGCTGAAATCTAAAATGGTGGGCACCAGCCCAACAGAGTGTTAATAATATCAATTTATTTCTCACTTAAAATCTTGCCTCCGTTCTTTAAATAGGATAGCGAGGGCCACACAGTTGTGCCACTATCTCTTGCGTTTTGCTCCTATTGTTTGCATTCTTTCCCCCTCTATACTCATATTTTTAGATATATCTTCCAACTGAGAATAACATTTCATGTGTTCAACAAAGTACGGTCTAAGTCACAAAAGTTTACAGCATAATAAATCTGTTGGCCTTTAAGATGCCGTCAGATTCTTTTCTTGCTTTTTCTTGCAATGAGCTAACATGGTTCCCACTATGGAACTGGCGAAACAGACTTTCTTTGCATAAAATGACACCAAGAACAACCTGAAGGGTGAACATGAATAGAATCTCATCTGTTCTGCCTAGAAAGAGTCTTATACAGTGGTACCTCGGGTTACAGATGCTTCAGGTTACAGACGCTTCAGGTTACAGACTCCACTAACCCAGACATAGTACCTCGGGTTAAGAACTTTGCTTCAGGATGAGAACAGAAATCATGTGGCAGCGGCACGGCGACAGCGGGAGGCCCCATTAGCTAAAGTGGTGCTTCAGGTTAAGAATAGTTTCAGGTTAAGAACAGACCTCCGGAACGAATTAAGTTCTTAACTTGAGGTACCACTGTAGAACACAAATGCTGTGTCCCTCTAAAGAAAGTGGCTTCCACAATGGAATTTCCACCCTCCACTCCCCATGTGCCCCCTAAGTTTGTTCTAGGTGTCTTCCCAAACCTCCAGAGCAGATTTGGGGAGAGCAAAGGAGGCATGTGGGGAGTGAAGAAGGAGGACTTGCATTGGCCAAGCAAGAATCCTTCTAATGCATTTGTTGGATACTGCCCATGGATCCAAAGATAAGTTAGCATAAGAACATTCATGAAAGAAATTATGGTGTATTTAGCCACTTGTGTCCTCCCACAAAGCCTTTGCAGAGCTGATCAGGGAAGAAGGATGGAGAATATTCCTGTTGTGAGCTTCCTTAAGTTAACATATTATGAGCCAAGTCCAATTTAGGGTGATTTCCCACAACAGCCCCCATTCCACAATGTTCGGTAGGGTCCACAACTCAGAGTCTGCCTAGAGTGCCAAAAACCCATATGCCACCACTGTAAAGAGCCGTTGCAATTATTTGGCTTTTGTTTTGTAACAGTGAGGAGCACTTTGTAAATTTTGTGCAGTTTCATTTGCAAAGAGCCTGCAGAGATCCTCTGTAGAGTGTTGTCTATTTCACGCTCACTGGCTTTGGCTCTGCTGCCCATGACTTAGAAGAATGAGGAGCCCCAAAGTATTCAGACTCGAGCACGAAGCAGGGTGATGAAAATGCTTGCATCTCTTAAATAGCAAAATCCTGGGTCAAAGAGAATTGTTCCTGGTAATTTTTTCTATAGACTTTTTTGTCTGCTTTTAAAAATTCAGAGTAAATGAAAACTTCAAAGAAGGGATGTTAACTTTGTGTTATTGATTAGGAGGAAAGGATAGATTGGCTTTGCATTCCAGAGAGCAAATGCACATTTCAGAGTGCTTAAGTGGGAAATCCTAGTGTTTTGAAAAAGACTGGATGCTGAGCAAGACACATTAACCACCACAGTTTAGCAGTTATAATTGGAGGTCCTCATAGTAATTAAACTTCTGTTACAACAGTTATGCCAATCGTATCTGAGCCGGACGTTGGGGCTGCATCCTCTGAATCCATTTAAAAGAAAAAGTTCTGCATAGCATCTCCCATTAGCTCTGTCTTAATTGTGCTTGGCTCAAAAATAGAAGATGGAATCAGACACATTTGCAAACTCCTTTGGGAAACTTACGAGCATGTTTACTATGTTTCCATGTATCTGAAAGTCAATCGAAAAAATCAGCCCAGAATCCAAAAATCAAATACAGTGGTACCTGGTGTTACAGACACTTCACGTTACAGACACTTCAGGTTACAGACTCCGTTAACCCAGAAATAGTACCTCGGTTAAGAACTTTGCTTCAAGATGAGAACAGGAATCGTGCAGCGGTGGCGTGGCGGCAGCGGGAGGCCCCAGTAGCTAAAATGATACCTCAGGTTAAGAACAGTTTCAGGTTAAGAACGGACCTCAAGGAAGAATTAAGTTTTTAACCCGAAGTACCACTGTATGAATGTCTTTTGAACCATTCATAGAGTACTACTGTACTACTATGTACTACTACATAGTACTACTGTATGGAGCAATGGCATAGATAGGTCAGGACTGACTAAGGTTGGAGGAGAAATTGAATTTATTTTGCATTTAAAGGCAAATCTTCAAATTTATACTTTCTGAAGCCAGGAGTGGCTAGTGGGGCAGTGGAGGGGGAAGCTCCCAATACATTGCCCCCAAAACAAAATTTTGGGTCATTCGCTCACATTGAGTGCTTATCAGTCCTGCATTTCACAAAGTGAGGCTGTCCAAGATGTTGCCCGTGGACTTAAGAGCTCCAGTTTTTAAATTTTATTTTAAAAAATCAGTGGAGGATTTTTTTTTTAAAAAAAAATAAGTTAAAGGATTCATTTAAGGTCCCCCCCACAAAAAAACACACCTTTATAATGCTCTAACAAAAATAAAACCCAGATAATATATAAGAAGAAGAAGAAGAAGAGTTTGGATTTGATATCCCGCCTTTCACTCCCCTTCAGGAGTCTCAAAGCGGCTAACATTCTCCTTTCCCTTCCTTCCCCACAACAAACACTCTGTGAGGTGAGTGGGGCTGAGAGACTTCAAAGAAGTGTGACTGGCCCAAGGTCACCCAGCAGCTGCATGTGGAGGAGCGGAGACGCGAACCCGGTTCCCCAGATTACGAGACTACCGCTCTTAACCACTACACCACACTGGCTCTCTTAACATATAGCTCTTAACAAAAGCTTTAACAAATCTGATTTTTATCCTCTGAGATTTTTTATGACCAATCGGTTCCTCTGTCACATAACCAACTTTTCACATGATTAATTGATGCAAAACTCGACTGGTTACAGATTCAGCAAATATTTTATTTTCCTTCCCTGATAGTTTGCCATGTATGTTGTATGTATTTGAATACATACATGATACGTTTGCAAACTATGATAGTTTGCCATGTATGTTGTATGTATAGTAATGCTGCAAACATCACATATCAAGGGACTAGTTTCTCAAGTACACACAGCTCTCCCTTTTCAATTATATCTCTCATTGACAGTTTTGAAGTCAGTATATGAACAGGCCCTGAGGGAGGAAATTGATATGATGAAACTGAATAAACTCTGGCCCATAAAACCAGAGAAAACGAGATGAAAATAGATGATAGGTGGTTCCTCTTATTGTTTTCCTTACAATTAGATGTCAATGCTCTTTCAATGTTCTTCAAAATGTTTATATATATTAATATATGTTATTTATTTACTTCTGGATACATACAATGTCCGTGATACGTATTTTCCTCCTGCTTTCTTTATTTTTAAAAGACGTATATCCATTGCATTAAAAATGAACTAAAATAAAATAAAATCCAGAGCTCTTCAGAATTCCACAGGCAGCATTCGAGACAGCCTCATTTGTAATGCCTATTGGAGACTTGTAAGCCCTATCAGTGGTTACAGACAACACAGAGAGAAATATTTCTGTGAAGTAGCAATGCTTTTAAATAAAATATTCAGGCAAGCATACAACTCAGTCACCTCTTATTTTAAGGGAAATAAGAGCAATGGGCTTAATAGTTTGCAGTTTTGCAGGCTTAGGGCCGGGGCCAGATTTAGGTTTGATGAGGCCCTAAGCTACTGAAGGTAATGGGGCCCTTTATATGTCCCGCTTTGTCAACAACAAATTGTCACTGTTTTTTGTGTTGAATATCTGCTATCTGGTAATTTATGGAGCTAATAGGTTTCTAAAGCCTTTTGCACATGATGCCATGTAACCAGTCCATGCAGAATGTAGGCACCCTATATATAGAAATGAGCAAACCAGTGATATTTTAGAGAGCAGGCTAGCAGGCAAGGCCCATTACTTACATCATAGGAGCCTACACAACACAAAACACTGTTGCTGTATGTAGGTTTTATTTTATTTGTTTTTTATCTTATATTTTGGAAATTGGGGGGGGGGAAGAGTGGGGCCCTAAGCTATAGTTTGTTTAGCTTCTGCATAAATCCAGCACTGGGCACATCCATACTCCTGCTTGTCCCATGGGTCTGAGAGGTTTTGCTCTTGTTCTGTGCTTTTTTAGGCATGGGTCTGAGAGGTTTTCTGTTTGCTCAGCCACTTTCCCCAGGAAAATCCACTCTCTACCACTGAATCAGAGCAAATGTCAATCTACAGAAAACCCTGAGGAAAGTGGCAGGACAAATGGAAGTGTGGACGAGCCCCGTGTTCACTCTTGAGGGACTCCTGTGCCTGTAAATTTCATCCACTTTGGCCAAAGGGGGAAATATTATAGGTGCTTATAGATTCCTCCTTTTTGTCAATGGGAAACATACATCTTCATTTGTTGAGAGTGTCTCAGAACTCAAAGTACAGGTCAAAGCAGACAAAATACTGAGTATTTCAGAAACAGATTGGATTTTTTAAATATAAAAAAATGTATAGCTACAAATACAAATACAAGGCTTGTGCACACCCCAATTTGATACCAATGAAATGTGATTTGCATGAACTTGATATTCTGAATGGAAAGAAGTGTGGATGTTAATGCGTGTATTTACAATAACCATGCCAACAGCCTGAATACCACTGGAATACTTGGGCATAGTGAATTTGTATTTGCGGAGCCTCAGAGCTGGAATATGTTCTAGACGACATGCCATTTTGCTCGTTATATTCTGAACCATGCTCTAAATTTCTTGATGCTATTTTAGTCCACTTACAGTCAAGTTCTGATTCAGATGACACTTGCGTGACCTGCAGGCTTTCTCTTTATGCCTTGACAGCCTCGAGAATCTGAGCAAAAACTGTTTCAGACTTGGCTGATAATTGTCATGGTGACATTTTGATCTGTCATACTCTTTGGTATATTCAACTTTTTTTTGCTGTTCATTGCAAGGAATTCAAAGCCGTGCTCTTCCGATCATTCCGTCACTGCAAGCATTTCGGCTTGACAGATGGAATGATCTCTCCTCTCCTCGTTCTGCATGCTCTTCTAGGAGTTCTCCTGAACCCACATCCATGAGCCAATTTCAGGGTGTGGGGGGGCAGGTGAGGAAGGAGAGGGAGGAAAGCCTCATTGTGTAAGCAGAAGTCCTTGCAAAGGGCTGACAAGATTTATTAGCTGAATCCTGCCCACCATTTTTAAGATTTAGGGTTTATTGGTTTTCTTTTTAACCTTGAGCTAGAATTTCTGATGACCATTAGGCAAAAACAACTGAAGCTTACCGATCCTGGTACTTACATTATTACATGTCTTCTCCCCCCCCCCCGGAATGAAAATATTACGTTGTAGGGTTTAAATTTCATCCCACACATTTGCTCACAGCTTTGTGTAAACTTATCCTGTAGTGAAAGTCAAGTAGCAAAGAAATGAAACTAAATATCACATAAATCACTCGACTAAACAAATACAATTAGGAAGCAGCGGTTGCCATTAGCAGCATTTTTTATTTTATCTTGTGGGAGGTGGGGCTATGCTTACATTCATTTTGAAGTCTACGGGCTAATACAAGGGGCCCAAAATTGATCACTCTCTAATAGGATCAGAAGCCCACTTTCTGTACTTGTGGGAAACATCTTGTGAGTGCCTATCTTCAGGCAGAATAATGATTTTTTGAAAAACCAAAGTGGCCTACAAAGATGATAAAATACAATTAAAATAGGGTTGTAGCCAAGTAAGCATAGATCCATTGATATTAATGCAGGTTTGTCGTGTTCATTAATTTCAATGGGTCTACTCTAAGCAGAACCAACATTGAACATACAAATAAACTTAAAAGCAAAAAATAAATAAAGGAATCACAGCCATCTTGCTTTAAATTGGCCTTGTGAATTGGCCTTGGCTTAATTTTCCAGTAGACACAGATGCTTTCTTTTTTTTTATAATCATATTTATTAAAATTTCCAATAATAACAGAATAGGAAAATAAGAAAGATAAAGGAAAGAAAAAAAAAGAGAAACTAATTTAGACCCTTCTTTTCATAACCTTCTTTCTGGGACTTCCTCCTTCCCCTCCCGATTGTATTCCCCTTTATCTAAGTTGGTTCCACAAGTTCTCATCCCCAATTAAACCTAATATATTATACTCATAAACCAATTTAAATTTACACCATCTTAGCATCACTCCTCATCTTATAATAGAACAAAATTTTCCCCAAGATCCGCTCTCATTCCTTCCACGAGTTCCCCCTTTCTAAAAAAAAAGAAAAAACAGAAACGTAAAATATCAAAGTTATAAAGAATATAAGATAGAAAGTATAGAGAAATTCAAAAAGTTGGTTACAAAGCCTTTGGATTCTAAGGTTCCCCCTCCCTTCCCCGGTTTTGATTCCCCATATCCATTTGTCTGTATGTTGTCGGCCTGGAGATCTTAAGTCCACAGCCAAATTTATCTCAGTCCATCCTGCTGTTTTCTTCGGATTTGGTTGTCTTAATGATGTTTAACTTCGAAAATCCAATCTAATAGAGGCCTTTAATTTTCTTTAATCTTTTGTTGCTCCTCCCATTATTCTTTCCGTGTCGTATTCAGTCATCTACTCTTTTATTTCTTGGTTTCTCAGGTTTCTGTCTTGTTCAGCTGTCAAAACATTCTTGTTCCAAAATTTAACGTCTCTACAGAGGTTTGTTATTCAGGGACACAGACTTACGTCCAGTTCCTTTCTTGCTTCAATAGAAGATTCTATTGTGTTATAGTCACCTCTGTAGACAAAATAATATTTCAGTTCTGCAGCTTTCCCAGGAGATAAGACCTTTGCACATCCCAGAGTAGTTTTCCATGTACGACACTTGTAATGTCCCGAATCCCCTCTAGAGGGATTACAATAACTTTGTATCCTCTAATCCAAAAGTCAATTTGTTGTTTCTTTTTCCCGACAGTTTATATCCATATTTATATCAAATTGTAACAAAATTAACCAGCAAAGAACTTGTAGCAAAGTCCTCTTTATAATTTCCAGTTTTGACAGCTCCTTTGACAGCTGTCAAAATCTCCATCTCTCTTCGCCAGGCTGTCCGAATCGCCCCGGTTCCCAGGGGGGGGTTGCTTTTTCCTCACCCTCGACTCCTCTCCTCCAGCACAGTTCTTATAATTCACATCGTGGAGTTGGTAATTTTTATCATCAATAAGCTTCTGAATAGATCTTGGTTTCTCAGTCCTTGTTTTAGCATGTTTACAATCAGGGAGGGGACTGACTTCCTTTTTTAGATCCCCTCCCGCTCGTGCCAAATCCGGAAAAAAATTTCTTTTTTCCTCCTTTTAAACCCGGTTGCCCAATTACTCACGGGTTGTTGATCAATTGTCTGAATTTCCTTTGGAAGAAGCCAGCGCTCTCCGCCGAATGGCATGCGGCTGCGCCCGGCAGGGGAAGCGGAGGACTCAAAGCACCACGCTACTCCCCGGCGCCCGATCCGTAGCCTTTAAAAAGGCTCTTTCACAAGCCGGGAGAGCGATAACGGTGCCAGCCGAGTCACCATGTCCACGGGATCCGTTCCCGTGGTTTCTAAGGGTCCCTGCGTCGCCGGCGCGGTAGGACCCAGCCCCTGCCGAGCAGACTCCCTCCGGAGCTCGGAGGGAGTCCGCCATTCGGCGATGGCGCCAACCCGGAAGTCCGACACAGATGCTTTCAGCTCCCTGAACAAGAATTGTTTTGCAAGGGCAGGACTAAGCATTATGGTGAGAAATACAGGGCAAACACCTAAAAGGCCATTCACAACATTTCCCCCTTCAGTGTATAGTATTATGTACGCCATTTCATGTCATCATTATCATACCTTTATTGTCATTTTTATAATTTGAATTTTATTTACAACATAACACAACCCCCCCACCCCAATACACATTAAACGTGAACATAACATACAGTGAACATAACATACAGCAATACAAACAACCAAATAAAAGACTTCATTTATTCTGTATCTGGCCTCCTTATTTACTTCTTACAAACTGTGTCCTTTATGAATAATTATTAAGATTTTTCAAATTATAACTTAAATATCCACAAAGTCTCCTGCAGACATTAATCAAAACAAGTCCAGGTATGTATTTTAGAGCACTGTTTTGTGAAGTATTCACTGCATTTCCCCCAAGCTTTTTGAAACTCTTGTCTAGTGTGATCTCCAATTGCCTCTGTTAATCTAGCCAGTTCAATATACTCTAACAGTTTATCTTGCCATTCCTTTTTTGTTAGCACAGTTTCTTTTTTCCAGTTTTTAGCAATTAGGATCCTTGCCGCTCCTGTGGCATAGAGGAATATTTTCTGATCTTCTCTTGCTATGTCTATGCCCATTATACCTTGTAGAAAAGCTTCTGTATTTAATAATACCTTTATTGTCAATGTACAACCTGTGTAAAATGAAATTAACCAAGCCCCCCCCCAACACTCAATCTCATTGCACTCTGTGTACTTGTCGCACAACACACCAACCCCAAAAGTCAGTAGCACAAATTATTTTCTGTTCAGTAGCCTAACAGCCCATGGATAGAAACTGTTTTTTAGCCTGTTGGTACGACTGATTATGCTTCTATATCTCCTGCCCGAGGATAGATTAAAGAGGTGCTGGCCAGGGTATGACTCATCCCTGATAATTTTTCTTGCTCTCCTAAGGCAACGATCCCTTGCAATGTCATCTAGTAGGCTCAGGGGAAAGCCCATGATATCATGTGCTGTATTCACCACCCTCTATAAAGACTTTCTGTTCATGGCTGTCCAGCCAACGTACCACACTGTGATACAATATAAGAGGACATTTTCTATTGTGGACCGGTAGAAGGAGGTCATCAATTGTTGTTTAACATTGTTCTTTCACAAGACCCTGAGGACATGGAGTCTCTGTTGGGCCTTCCTAACCACCTGAGTAATACCTGTATTGTTTTTCCACGTGAGTTACCTTCACTAAGGTAAACTCCCAGGAATTTAAAGGAAGAGAAGAAGAAGAAGAAGAGTTTGGATTTGATATCCCGCTTTATCACTACCTGAAGGAGTCTCAAAGTGGCTAACATTCTCCTTTCCCTTCCTCCCCCACAACAAACACTCTGTGAGGTGATTGGGGCTGAGAGACTGCAGAGAAGTGTGACTGGCCCAAGGTCATCCAGCAGCTGCATGTGGAGGAGAGGAGACACGAACTCGGTTCACCAGATTACGAGTCTACCGCTCTTAACCACTACACCATGCTGGCTCTCTCCACACATGAAGAGACTCTCTCCACACAAACCCCTCCCCGATATACAACAGGGCTAGTTCCCCTCTCTTCCTCCGAAAGTCCAACACCATCTCTTTTGTCTTGCTAATATTTAGGTGCTAGTTATTCTCTAGGCACCATATAGATACTTTTTGAGCCTCCCATCTGTAATTAGACCCATTATGGTAGTATCATCTGCAAACTTAATAATTGCAGTAGATGGATCAAATGAAATACAGTCATATGTATACAACAAGTACAGGTAGGGACTCAGCACACATTCCTGTGGGGTGCCAGTGCAGAGCTTCAGGGAGGTAGATGTAACATTGCATGGTGTGTCTTGGGGAAAGGATACTAGTGGAGGGGCTTGTTGGATAACGGATCTCAGTGATCAAGGAGAGGGGATGCCAACAAGGGAATGTGTCCCTTTTTTTTTTTAATTAGCAGGAAACTTTAATTAACAAGGCCGTTTGGAACAGACAACAAGTGAAGCGGGGCCTCTATAAGGAGTGGGGAGGATTTCCTGTCAGCCATCTGGCCAAAGCCAAGCACCCCCCCCTGTTTCCCCACCCAAAGTGGACAGGATCAAATGGGGGGGGGAAATCACAAGAATAAGGGGATCAATAATCAAAGCTCAAGAGTTTCTGGGGAATGTGTCCTTTGATCAATGCTCCTCACTCATGTCGTGAAACAGTTTGAGGAACGGTGACAAAGCAAGCCATGCAGTTGTGTGAGGAATCCAGATTTCACAGCCGAGGCCATTCCTTCTCTTTAAAAGCAGAGGAATTGTTGATAAACCATCCCCTGATTTAGCTAGTTTAGAAATTATGAACATGATTCTAACTTGAGACTTGTCTCCATTGATTATTGTGCAATAGCACTCTTCATTGTCTCCTGCTGCTGAGGAATGTTTGTTGCTTAATCGTGGCTCATATTCAGACTTGGCATTCCTTCAGAAGCTCTTAGATGATGTGATGTTGCTTAATAATAGGCTTAATAATCCCTGAAGTCTTTAAATTAAACACAAATGAATCCCAGCCAGAAGTAACAAAGAGGCACTATAATTGTTTGAGAAAATTGAGATGAGGTGAGAGTGCTGAAGAGAAATCCCTTTAGGATGGTTGGAAGAGAAGAGGAGAGAGAGAGAGACAGAGAGAGAGACCTCCTGATTAAATTGCTTGAGGGCTAAGGTAAGCATTTAATGTACTCCTGACTCAACCAGATTCTCCACACTGGGGAGCAAGCTAGATGATTCCAAAGCATTGCGAGCCATGACTCAGCACCTTTTCTAGAGAATGACTTGGCACATTCCCTGTACACAATTCAGCTAGGAGCATGAATTAACTCCTTTGAATGGATGTAGTGCTTTTGTAGACCATGAGTTGAGGTTTTATGATTCTGAACCTGTTAACATAATTCAACATGCTGAGAAGGATGATTTGGGATCTTTTAAGTACACAGCAGCCATTGGGCAAATAGTACTTTGATATGATATGAACTGGTACATAGTATGAAGAGCAAAACATCACGTTTTCATATAGTGATTTAGCACAGTCTGATAATGGGTGATACTTCAATGTTAGTCATACTTAGATTAGGACCACTGAAATCAATTGATTTCAGTTAGGTCAATTGATGTCAGTGGGCCTATTCTGAAATTGTTGAATATCACGCAATGAATCTGCATTTTTACAAACCATAGGCTTATGCATCCTGGAGCTGTACTCAGTAGAGCAGGGAGCAGGTTGGCATTTGCTGACATAATTTGCACAATCTAAGCAATTTTTTCTTGCAGATCATTACTTGGCATTTTTCAGGCTGTGATTCAGTACCTTTTGTATATGATGATGACAACTCCAAATTTTTGCAGAGTTCAAACTGAGGCTTACTAATTTAGAACTCTGGATAAGAACAAAAGAAAACCCAGCATGACTCTGTGGCTTTTGCAGAACAGAGCTTGACACTGTTTAGCACTTAACACTCTCCAATGAAAGTATACAAAGGGCGAAATCTCTCACTTCATTAATTCATTACATGCAAGGAGATATTATTTTTTTAATGTGTCATAGCATTCAAACTGACATGGTTTGGTACAATTCACATAATCTCCCAACCTCATTGTGCACTTTTGTGGGTCCTCTCTTCTGTCTTGTTTTTTCTTTCTTTCTAGTTTATGTCTTGAGCCACAAAAGAGCCCAGTGGAAAATAATGAATTGTCACAAGACCAAGGTGTGGTATCTCTAAAGTTCTCTCCCAGCCTCTAAAGTTCTCAACCCCAACTTCTTTTTCTCTGTTTCCAACAAATTTCTTCCCTCCAATTTCTTGGTTCCAAATCGATAACTCTCCTGCCATGACCTACAGTACTTGTCTCTATAATTCAGGTGTGTTACTTCTATATAACATGCAAAATGGAAAATGGGTGATCTCAGATCCTGGCATTCCACTTCCGGAACAGCAATTGACCTTGCAGAGAGGCATCTGCTGATATAAGAAAATGGGAGGCAGTATTTGTCAGTTCTTGCTCCCTGGAGGGTGTGTGCAAATTGCAGTTTTCATTTTGTTTTGTTTTGTGGCAGACACAGCGTGGTAACACGAAGGATCACACCCTTCTGTTACATTAGCTGATGTCTCTGCTAGATCAAAACTACATTATGATAGTCCCTGAAGTTTAACCTGCTGCTTTTCAATAGCTACCTTCCAGGGTCTGAGACTTTTTAGTTTTGAAAAAAGAAAAGAGGCGACACAATAGAACTTTATGAAATTATGCATGGCTTGAAGAAAGTGGAAAGCACCATCCCATATCTTCGTTACACTGTTGTGTGTGTGTGTGTGTGTGTGTGTTAGAAGGGACAGATGTATTCTACATGCTAGAGAATTCAGTTATGTGTTCAACAAATTCTATATTCCGAGCAAATGGAAATCCTGAACACTGTGATAGGTCCAGGAAGGAAGGCCTTGACATTGCCAAAAGAAAAAGATAATTGCTAGAGACAGGAATAAAGTCTTCAGCAGCATGTACTTATTTCCCGATGATCGTTTTATTTTAGGAATATGGTTTGGACTTAGGATTTTCATAAATGGTTATGCGTACAAAACAGATGACTAACATTCATGTATGTACTATCTCATCTAGGGATGCTGAAAAATTCTGATGGAACGGGTGTGTGTGTGTGTGTGGAAATTTCTTGTGCTAGCTTACTCATCCCTTGTTCAGAATGGAAATGGATGCAGTAAATATGTTCAGTATTTGCTGTGGTTCTTTTCAGTCTGCAAGCAATATGTAATTGATTACGTTTCCCCATTTGCATTGTGCTTCATTCCCATTGAAATGAATGGTGTGGAATAATGTAATGGTAACATGATTAATTACACAAACTTTCACCATAGCCAATGGTGTCATAATATAAAGATGAAATATAAGTAATAAGGAGAAATAATATGGTTTTCATCAAAAGTGCAGTACAGTGGTACCTTGATTATAGAACAGCTTGGAAATAGAATGCTGCAAACCTGGAAGTAGGTGTTCCGGTTTGTGAACTTTGCCTTGGAAGCGGAACATATTCCACTTCCTGTTGAGTGTGTTCTGTTTGTAAATTGAGTCCCCCCGCTGCTAATCAGAGGCTTCCTGTTGAGTCTGTTGGCTATGGAGTCCCGAGCACCCACGCAACACAGAGGTGATATTTGAAGCTTTTGTTTTTGCTATTTTTTGCATTTTTGTTTGCGTGGCTATTTCGGTTTTTTTGTTTTTGTTTTTTTTTACTGTGACTTGTTCTTCATTTCATGGGACTGACTTGTGACTGTGGCTTGTGACTCCATTTTTGTGACTTGTTTTTGTGACTGTGTGGAAACCAGTTCAGCTACTGATTAATTGATTGTGTGACTGCAGAAATGGATAAAAGCCCTCCATCCAAACAATGACTATCATCAGTGCACGTAAGGGGGGGAAATTAATTTTTTTATCATCTACAATACTATCTTTTTATTTTATAGTACAGTACAATGATTATTGCTTTCATTTTATGAATCAATGGTTTCGTTAAATCGTAAAAAAATCATGTTAAATTGCTGTTTTAGGGGTTGTTTTTAAAAATCTGGAATGGATTAATCCATTTTGCCTTACTTTCTATGGGAAAGCATGCCTTGGTTTTAGAACGATTTGGTTTTGAAACAGACTTCCGGAACGGATTAAGTTTGGGAACCAAGGTACTACTGTAGAATGGAAATAGCTATGCATGTGACAATCACAGAACAGAATAGATGTCTTCCTACATCCCTTTGGAAGGGTAATTGATAAGGGTTTTTAGACTCTCTTCACCCAACCACTTAATCCTTACCCTGCCTTTTCCTGCCCAGTTCTAAACTTTCCCATATCCCATTCCTACCCTGGTGGAGTGATATGACTTCACTGTCCCTGAAACCTGCAGCCAGTCCTGCTGCAATGATCCTGCATGATGGATGTATTTGAGGTTCCATTGTGTATCCCCATAACATTGTTCTGGGGTATTGTAGGAAAATACCCCTGGTAGCTGCATGCTAGCAGGACAAGATAAGCCTGCCAACAAGCACCAATTTAGGAAGTGTTCAACCAGAAGATACTCTGGGATTTCCTCAAACCTGAAGCTAGCCTTTTTCCACGTGGGGAACTAGCTTGATCTCATCCAAAGGTCTAGTTGTTACTACTGAGTTTTCCTGGGGCTCTGAATGTACTACCATAAATGCTGGGATCCCCTAAGTCTGCTAATAGGGTTAGGTCTCCTAAAACGATTACAGAAGGAACAAAAATCTGGCACTAGCAGAAAAGTCCTTAAAAGGGGTGTCAGATCATTGCTAAGGCTCATTTTCTTGGCTTTTATTTATATTAGTGTTTTCAGGAAAGGAAAGCTGATCCCCCCCCCCAGAGAACAGATTAAATGGGGGGAGGGGGTCACATTCTGCTGAATATTCAGACTTTCTCTGACAACCAAAAACGTGGGCATAAGATCTAATCATTTCCTGATCACAAATCAGTTTTAAAAGGAGGAGGAGACTGCCATCTTCTGCATGTTTCTAGCCCAATGGTTTATTTCTGTCCTTTCTATTGCTTTCATTATATCCACCCCTCACTCTTGTCATGTTGTTTCCCTTATGTCTCAGAAAGATAGTTAATCCATCTTTCATGGGAGAAGATTTGTCCTCCTCTTGACTAATCCATGGCATTAAAATCTAATTTGTTAGCTGCTCAGTATTCCTGCCTTTCTGGTTTACAATGAGGATACGATGATGCCTCATTTTCTTTCTTTATTCTGTACTTATGCAAACAATCCATGTGTCAAAGCTCTCCATGTAATTGCATAATAACTAATGTTAAAAGCGAAGGGCAGCTCCGTGGAATGACATGGGTCAATATATTATTTAAACTTATCTATTAATAAAACACAGACTGATATCAAACTTTACCGAAATGAGAGAGTGCTATACAAAGAATGCAAACCTTGTTTGTTAGCAACATTTTTAAAAGTCCCTACTTTGTTTGGTCCACAAAGGATCTACAATCTCCGCTGCAGAAGATAACCTTGTTTTTGCTAAGCCTGGAGTTTATCTAACATGCATTTCTGATATGACTTGATCCCTTCTGCTTTCTGCTGAAGATGCACATATTTGTAGCACTGGCGGAGGAAGAGGAGTGCGGGGGGAGCGCACCACCCCCGGCAGCGCGATCCCCAGGGTGCCATCGCAGCTGCCCCCCACCCGTGCTGGGAGCCCCGCCCCCGCAGGTGGCACACCCCACCCCCAGGATGCGCAACAGCCCCACCTGTTCTCCACCCCCAGTGACGGAACATGAAGCTCCACCACTGATTTGTAGTTGTAATGTACCAGTATACATATACGGGGCCGGATTTAGGTTTGATGAGACCCTAAGCTACTGAAGGTAATGGGGCCATTTATATTTCCAGCTGTCCTTTGTCAACAATTGTCACTGTTTTTTTGTGTTGAATATATGGTGTATGGTAATTTATGGACCTAATAGGTATCTAAAGCCATTTGTACATGTTGCCATGTAACTAGTCCATATAGAATGTAGGCACTCTATATATAGAAATGAATAAACCAGTGATATTTTAGGGAGCAGGCTAGTGGCGGTGGTGGTGGTGGGGTCCCATTACTTACACCATAGGAGCCTACACAACACAAAACATTGTTGCTGTATATTGGTTTTATTTTATTCGTTTTTTATCTTATATTTTGGAAATGTACATCTGGTTGTTTTTTCCTTTAATTTTTTGGGGGCCCCCAAGAGAGTGGGGCCCTAAGCTATAGCTTGTTTAGCTTATACGTAAATCCGTCAGTGTACATATGGGCCAAGCTATTAAGTTCACTTAAGTATTTAGCATAAGGGACAAGGGAGAAAGAGAGAAGACTGATCACTCTGGGTGTTGTCTTGAAGGAGCAGAACTGTGGAGGAAACTGTAGTTGATCATTGCCTTCCAACCAGAGAACAACAGAAACAGCAGTGCTGAAAGGTAACTGTAAATGGGTATTGGTGTTGTGATAACAAGAATAATGTTACACAAATAAGTATACCAAGTTTTCTCATATCATTTGTATATCACAAAAATAGCATAACAAATGTGGGAAAATATCTACAACGTATGTTTCATTATGTGGTCAATGTATAAGATCTTGGTTTATGAATTGGTTTAAACAATGAGGAAGAAGAAGAAGGAAAGAAACGGGGAAGAGGGGGAGGGGGAGTGGCGAGGGGGTGGGGTGGTTATGCTTCTATTATTCTACTTAGTGTGTGTGTGTGGGGGGTTGTGTCAGCATTACTTGTATGGGTTCTCTTCCTTCCTTTTAAACTTTCCTTCCTTACCCAAGCCCAATCATCTCCTAAAACCCCTTTCTGTCTGAATCAATCCCTCTGCCAGCTTTTATTATTATAGAATCAAAGCATCAAAGAATGTTAGAGTCGGACAAGTCCCTGAAATTCTTCTGGTCCAATGCGCCATTATGCAAGAATCTCAAACTTGTAGCAATTCAAAATTGAGAGGAAGTGTGGGATATGAGATTAATTAATAGGAATAAATAAACAAAACCACGAAAAACAAAATATCTGTCTACCTAATGCCACAATAAAATTATGTCACATATAAATGTGGTGTCTATACGAGCATTTGCAAGTTATAGAAAAAAAAGGAGTGTGTTGTTTATACAGTCTTCTTTCTTTGGATCCTAACCAGTAATGTTCTCATTTGCGGACTGCCTATGCTTTTATCTGTCCTACCAATGTTTACTTTACTGAGGGTTTATGACTAGTCAATTTCATCTGTTACCTGGACTCACCCCCCTTGTGACCGGTAGCTCTGCTTGGCAGATTGTGCTGAACACTGATACAGTCTGTTCTGATGCAGGGGTCTTGCCCAGAGCAAAACGACTTTGTGCATTCATGTGTACCAATGGTGCTCTGAAATGTATTCCTGCTGACATTAAATTCCTCTCCGATTTGGAGAGTTGTGCTTGGAAGCCTGCAGCATACTGCGAAAAGCTCTTCTCTTGAGCTGCGAACAATCTGGAAAGGATAATTTTAGAAGAGCTACACAATTAGCAAGAAGTAATCGTTAGCGCAGAGTTTCCTTGGGGGCAATTCCTCACCTCCCCAAACAAAAAGTGTTTTCAGCATTTGGATTTCAGCTGTCTTTATTTCCCAGGAAGGGTTTGTATGGCTTCAGTTCTCAAACCATTTAACTCCAGAACAGCCTCAGCCATGCTTTTGGTGGTGGTTGGGAATAAAAACTATAAAAGGATCTCGGAAATGACAGCCTAAGGGAGACACACTGACTAATCCTGGCCCTCCATGCTCACATAGGCTTGCAGCTGCAACGGAAGAATCATCCAGACTCCCTTTTGTTTCATGTTTCTAGGCACAGAACTGTACTTCAAAGTGCTGTATCCAAGCACTTTATTCCCCTTGGCACTTTCCCCATGTAAACCTGCTCCTTACTGCTGAATCGGAGCAAATGCGTGGAGAAGCAGATTTTATTTATTTTTTATTATTAGAATTTATATACCACCCTATACCCGGGGGTCTCAAGGCGGTTCACAGTATAAAATCAAGCTACAAAACCACAAAATATCGTAATTTTTGCTCCATAAGATGCACTTTTCCCCTCTTAAAATCTAAGGGGAAATGTCTGTGCGTCTTATGGAGCAAATGTGTGGTCCCTGGGACTGGGGGGGGGGGACCGGGCTTCCCCCGCCAGCCCCGACAAGCTCTGGGAGCAGCGGGAAGGCTGCACGCAGCCTTTCCACTGTTCCCTGAACTGCTCTTTGAGGCTGGTGGTGGCTTTCCCCAAAGAGCAGGTCGGGGAGCAGCAGAAAGGGCTGGCAGTGGGGGAAGCTCGGCTTTTCTCACCGCCAGCCCCACAAGCTTGGAGAGCAGCGGGAAGGCTCCCCGATCTGCTCTTTGGGTCGAGCAACTCTGGGGTAGCCTGGGAAGCCTCTGCAGGGCAGCGGGGAGCCTTCATCCTGCTGCCCTGGGGAGGCTTCGCGCGGCTAACCCTGGCTTTTGCGGGAGGTGGGGGAAGGGACGGAGCGAGGCTCTCTCACTTCCCCCACCTCCCGCAAAAGCCCCCAAGAGCCACATATTTTTTTTCTTTAATCCCCCCCCCCAAAAAAAGTAGGTGCACCTTATGGTCAGGTGCACCTTATGGAGCGAGAAATACGGTACATAGTTAAAATAAAAACAACAACCCAATAGCCCTCCCCCCCGAAACACATTTTAAAAGGCATGGGATGTCAGTCAAATGAAGCAAGGAATGTTTTTGCCTGGTGCCTAAACATATGTAATGAAGGCGCCAGGCGAACTTCCCTGGGGAGAGCATTCCACAGATGGGGAGCCACTGCAGAGAAGGCCTGTTCTTGTGTTGCCACCCTCTGGACCTCTCAAGGAGGAGGCACACGAAGGAAGGTCTCAGAAGATGATCTCAGGGTCAGGGTAGGTTCATATGGAAAGAGGTGGTCCTTGAGGTATTGTGGTCCTGAGCCATTTAGGACTGTGCGGCTAGCCCCCCCCCCCCAATCTGTCCACACTCTTTAGAGATCTATCACTGGCACTGACATCTGCATACGAAAAGCCTACACTTCAGCAGATGCTCTCTTGTAGCCTTCCTTCCTCTCAATCAGAAGCCCTGCATAATAGAGGCTTCCTATTGTCTGTCAGCATGTATGTGATCTGGTGCTTATGCACATGCTTTCCATATGCAGAAATCTATGTACACTGATGCATAGACATCCAGAGTACACCTCCAGCGGGACGATGAGGGAAGGCC
This sequence comes from Podarcis vaucheri, assembly GCF_965113315.1. NCBI lineage: Eukaryota > Metazoa > Chordata > Lepidosauria > Squamata > Lacertidae > Podarcis > Podarcis vaucheri. Next base: position 29,093,729 of record NC_138755.1, on the reverse strand, counting down.
ATAATCACATTCCTGCTATCACAACACATGTAGCTTAGACAACTGAACGGGGCTAATATCTGTGCTTAAAACTTTGAGTCTGCTTATATATAAAAAATGCCATATGTTTTTCTACTCAGAAAATTGCCTTTTGCAAATCCAGTATCATAATGTTTTTTCCCATTTTCACCTAGCCATGAGTTATGAGATCTTAGCATGATAGTATATGTATGTCAAACAAGAGCTCAAATTACATCAGAAAGTTTCTTTGGAGGCCTAAATTGGTGGTTATCTCCTGAAAACACATGAAATTGCTTTTGAGTGGCCAAATTTACTACTCTTTTAGTTATACACACACCTCTAGCAGGATACGACTAAGGTAGAATCTGCTCTCGCCTCTTTTTATGACTCCATTTCCTAAGGAAGTCATCTTCCATAATTGTTTATTGAATGACCCCAGAATATTTTGTGCACTGATGAGCTGCTCCACACATTCATTATTGGCTTCCAAAGAAACCCCATTTTCATGTGCCTAGTCCTGATTTATTTCTCTAGGTGCTATCTATTTTATTCTCTCTGTGTGTCATCAGAGCCACACAGGAAATAGCTCTTCAAAAATGACATTTTCTATTCCAGAAGAAATTGCATAATTCCTCCTCCTCCTCCTCCTCCTCCTCCTCTTCTTCTTCTTCTTCTTCTTCTTCTTCTTCTTCTTCTTCTAAATCTTCTCATTTCATTTTAAATACCATCTCAGGAATTCTTCAGTCAGGTAAAGATATACTGTAAGGGCCTTGGACTGCGATACAAAAACAAAATAAGCAATAGGAAACATATCACTAGTACTTTAGGAGGAAATTGTATGCTAAGAGGATTGGTCTGGAGCAAAGGACAAGAAGGTACTCTCCTTCTACATGCACAGGAGCTGGCTAGGCTGAGGATTGGAACACTGGTAACCGAATAGCATCCTTCACCATACCTGAGGGCAGCTAGCTAGCTTAAAGAGTACATGAAGGCTGTGTAGCACACACATACAGCTTCGCTCCATCCATCACCTCACCAACACTGCCTCATTCTAGTTAATGGTAAGGCAGGCCCTGTATACTAAGAACACAAGTCTACATAAACATCCTAATAGTTAGGCACAGTGACCCACACGCTGAAGACTTTGCAATGGCGATGGTTGGGGTGGAGACCTCCTAGTCAGAGTCGTCCCCCCCCCAAAAAAAAAACCCAACCCTTTATTTCACTGCAGGAAGGGAGCTTGGTGAGTTCCTTGATTTGGGAAGTCCAGGACTCCTCTCCCAGCTGGCTCTCCTCTTTCCCCATAAGCACAGGAACATAGGCGGATGCCTGAGTCACATCACTGGTCCACCTAGCTAAGGACTGTTTACACCAACTGGAAACAGCTTTCCAGGGATTCAGAAGAGGATAATTTCTCAGCCTTACCTGGAGGTGCTGGGGATTGAACCAAGGACTCTTGCATTGCAAAGCTGATGTTCTCCTGCTGAACGATGGCCCCATCCCCTATGGATGTCCTCCTGCCCCAGTTTAACCTGGTCCCTCTTCCCTATATTATCAGCAGACCATCCTGTATCTCCTTGATTCCAAGCCTTGTTACATCACTGTTTCCTGAAGCTTCAAATGCTGTGTAGAAATCTGTCTCTGCTATGGTAATGATGAGTAATAGCTTGTCTTGGCTGAGGAGCTGGTCTCTCCCCCTCCCTGCCACCCCTCTCCTTTGTGTGCTGCTGAACAGCCATGAATCCTGGTCATGGCTAGTTTGGCTAGACTTGGTGAGATGTGGAAACTAACATCAAGTGCCACCAGCCCCTCATTGGATAGAGAAAGTGGGGATATATTTCACCAAAATGTCTCTTAAGGAGATCTTACTATTAGAAGTGGCATAGCTTCTTTATTTTTATTTTTTTCTAACATTGCCTGGTGACAATTTTGCATTCATAGAAGTACCCTGAACCTAGCGTCATTCCTGGACATTGTGCAGGAAATAGCAGCTGCCAGTAAAAAAAAATTGTGGTGGAGAATATTAGGATAAAATTCTGCAAAATAGACTTCTTCTTTTTAGGGGGTTGATAAACAAGAAAAACCTTGGGGAAATGTCTTCAGAGATATTTTATCTCAATACTAGACTGTAGATTGTGTATTTTTAAAAGGCAATCCTAGTACTGCATTTAGGCTCACTAGTTTGTATTAGATATAGGCTTAGAGTATCAAAAAAGGTCCAAGAAAAAGCCGGTTTGTAAAGCTAAATGTATCTGAAATTTGCTTACATTTTGTTCAATTTAGAATGTGAAACTCTGAGTGCAAAATTCAAAACTACATTTTGAATGAGAACTTTTACTTTGGACTTGCCTGGGAGGCACCAGAGATGGCTTCTTCTAGCTGTTGATGGAAAAGATTATCAGATATTAAGTGTCATTGCATGCCATCCATCAAAAGCTGTCAGTTATGAAATGCCATTAAAGTCAATTAACAAGTACAATCAAATACCAAATACAATTGCATGTTAACTATCAAATAAGGTCAAGTTCTAAATGTCATTTAATACCAGCCATCAAATATTGTCAAGTGTGAAATATCATTGTGCGTCATTTGCGGGGCAAGGCTGAATGGAAGACAAAAGCACATGTTGTTAAATAGGCCATAGCTTGATTCTGGGCTTTTGCATTAAGATAAAGGTAGGTAAAGATGGATTAGCAAGTCAAATAGCCAAAACAGGTACCCAACAAACAAATTCTGCTCTGGTTCTTAGGACAGCATCATCTGCATCTTAGAACTTCCTGCTCCCCAGTACCACCTCAACACCAGTGGCGGAACAACATACTGCAGCCCCCAGAACGGAGAACAGGTGGGGGTGTGGCACGTGACAAGCGTGGCAGGGGTATGGCATGTGCCGTGGGAGCATGGAGCGCCGCCCGCAGGGGTGTCCCGGGGTTGCGTGGCATGGCGTGTGCTGTCCGTCCCGGGAGGGTGCGACATGCATCCCAGGGGTAGTGGCAGCGATGGCACCCTTTCGCCAAATGGTACTCGGTGTGGTGTGCTCCCCCACCCCTCTGTATGCCAGTGCTCAACACATTAATGTATTTTCATTGGCCTAAGGGGATAGCTGTGTACTAGCCTCAGTAAATACCAGATTTTTTGCTCTTTAAGACTCACCCCCCCCCAAAAAAGTAAGGGGAAATGCGTGTGCATCTTATGGAGCAAATGCAGGCTGCGCAGCTATCCCAGAAGCCAGAACAGCAAGAGGGATCACTGCTTTTGCTGTGTAGCAATCCCTCTTGTTGTTCTGGCTTCTGAGATTCAGAATATATTTTTTCTTGTTTTCCTCCTCCAAAAACTAGGTGCGTCTTATGGTCTGCTGTGTCTTATAGAGCGAAAAATACGGTGGTTCTGGAGCATAGCATGGGGCTTGGGCTGCTGGGGTGATTGCCCCAGGCACATTTGGGGGGGCGGCGCTGCTCACACTGCCCTCCCCGAGCCCTGTACTGCTTTGTGAGGGTGGCATGAGAAGGATGCCATGTACCCTTCAAACACAACCCCTCAAGGGCGAGGCTGGGATTATTCCAGCCTCACAAAGCAGCTCGGGGCTGGTGTTGCTTTGGCGGCGAGGGCTGGGTTGGTGTGTGGCAGGCTTTGTTTGCCCTCTGTGCCCCCTCCTGCAAGTACGCCTCAGGAAACAGGATGGCACTCTCCACCACTAAGCGAATTATAAACTTGTGAACATAGGAAGCTGCTTAATTTCAGTAAGGCCATTGATCCATCTAGCTCAGCAATCATAATCATAATCATAATCATAATCATAATCATAATTATTCATACCCAGCCCATCTGACTGGGTTTCCCCAGCCACTCTGGGCAGCTCCCAACAGAATGTTAGAAATGTGATAAAGCATCAAACATGAAAAGGTTCTGTCAGGGAACTGCCATCGGAGCCAGAGGGAGAGGGAGGGCTCCAGAGGGACTCCGGAGAGCGTCCCGGGAGGGAGAGAAGCAGCACATCTTCTGGGGAAGGAAATCAGCGTAACACCAGTGGAGAAGGAGTGCAGATGGGGGAATCGGCGAGGTGGCTCCAAGACTCTTTGCCGGGAACCAGTGGGGAGAGCGTGGGTCCTCCGATGCCCACACCCTCCCTGTGCAGAAGGCTTCCGCGCAGGGAGGCTAGGAGGAGACTAAGCGTCAAAGAGCTTCTTTGCTGGAAGAAGTTCAAGAAACGCCCACTAACGGATTCTGCCAGCGATTGAGACAGCCACAGGTGTGTGGCTGTCCAAACAGAAAGGGTTCATTCAGGCAACCAGCCAAGAGTGGCGTTGATTTACACACAAGCAACCCCTAGAACCATTACAGGTTCCCTAAAAATGCTTCCCTGACCATTAACCCTGCTGGCTGCGGCTGATGGAAGCTGAACCCAGGCAACATCTGAACAGTCGCAGATTCCCCATGCAGAATTGTTTGTTTATTTATTTGTTTGTTTGTTTGTTTATACCCTGCCCATCCACCTGGGTCTCCCCAGCCACTCTGGGTGGCTCCCAACAGATTAAAAACAGAATAAAACATCAAACATTAGAAACTTCCCTAAACAGGGCTGCCTTCAGATGTCTTCTAAATGTCAGATAGTTGTTTATTTCCTTGACATCTGATGGAAGAGCATTCCATAGGTGGGCTCCACTACCAAGAAGGCCCTCTGCCTGGTTTCCGGTAACCTCACTTCTCGCAGTGAGGAAACTGCTAGAAGGCCCTCAGAGCTGGACCTCAGTGTCCGGGCTGAATGATGGGGGTGGAGACGCTCCTTGAGGTATATTGAGCCGAGGCTGTTTAGGGCTTTAAAGGTCAGCACCAACATTTTGAATTGCACTCGAAAACGTACTGAGAGCCAATGTAGGTATTTCAGGATTGGTGTTATATGGTCTTGGTGGCCACTCCCAGTCACCAGTCTAGCTGCCGCATTCTGGACTAGTTGTAGTTTCTGGGTCAATATTGTCAACACTGCCAGGAAGTGACTCTCCAGGGTTTCATACATGCCCAAATCTACATGGAGATATTGGGGATTGAACCTGGAGCCTTCCACATTCAAAGCAGATGCACTACCACTGAGCTATAGCCCCCACCCCAAGGATCAATCCCCATTATTGAAGTCATTCAGGAGCTTCATCCCACCTGTTTTGGTTCTGCATTCTCACTTTGCTGCTTTCATATCCAAATTTAAATCTATTTAATTCACACACACACACTTCATTTCCTAACCTAGACTGTATCCATGTCCAGGCTGTGACTGAACACATAACAGTATAGCCAGCAGCCCAACATTAACAGCAGAATCAGTGAGAATTTGATCCCTTCCCCCATAGTGCATTTGGCAAGCTCAAAGTGGCGAGAGAAGCAACCTGTCACCACATCACTGAACCCATTGTGGCTTGCCTGTAAAGAATCCTACTGAGCTCTGACAGTCAGCAGTGACTGCCAAGGTCTGCCAGGCCATGTTTCAGAGTAGGAGTGAGGGGAAGAGCCAAGGACCCCACTTGATCAGGGGCGAAGAAGGAAGGAAGGCAGATTATAGAAGGAATGCTGTGGAAGGGGTACTGCCAGGTTTCAAGGCACCTGGGGAAAATGCCCACTGAGGGAGCTACCACCACTATTCCATTTTCTCCTCCTTCCTTTTATCATCTGGGTTGGAAGGGGGGATGAATGAGTTCCTTTTCTTTTTGATAAGTGAAAAGGAGAGAGGATCGGTGAGTTTGTCCCCACCCCTCACCTGCTGCACAAACAGCTATAGATCCCAGTCTGTTATAACAAATAATCTTCCCCTCTTGCTCTCTTGCTCTCTCTCCTGGTTTTGTTCCTAGTATTATAGCTGAATTTTTGATTATTTGCTTACACATGCAGCCAGTTAATTAGGGAGGGCATAGCAAATAGCCAGTTGTAATTGGCTTACTTCTTGGGTTTTAAATTTAGCCACCCAAAGACGTGACAATTCAGTGAGAACAGAGCCAAGGAAAGCCAAATTAATCGTATTTATTACCATGAAACAAAACGATTCGAGACCCAAGTGGTCCATTAGGACATTAACAGCATGCTCCCCATTGTCATTTAGTACGTCACCTTGTTAACAGTAATCATCCGTATGAAAAATATGTTATAAATAATTCTCATCTTTATCCTAGAACCACAGAGGAATTAGCATATGCTATCAGACCAATGGCTCAATATTTCACTGTGCGTTTTTCTTAATGCTTCTCAAAGTACATTGAGGGTCTCCATGAAAGATGAAGAAAGTACTTTGGGATAAGTTGGGAGGAAATAATTAAAACCTTGGGGACAATTTACACATTCTACACAAATGCAAGCTGTAAAAAAGAAAAATAGTTATGAAAGACAGGGCTGTGGGAGCAAGGAGATTACTGATCCTTTCCCAATTCATTGGTTTTCTGAGTCAAAGTGTAGCTCCCACTATCTTTAGCCCCATCCTGAGGGATTCAGAATTATGGATATTGGATAATTTTGATTGATATGTGGGCAGAAATTTCCATATTTCTTCCATGTATGGAATGGAAATCAATCAAGCCAATACAGTTGGTATTCATTGTTGCTTTCAATCTGCAAATAATAATAAATTGATTACTGTCCCCCCTCCCCCTCCCCACATTTGCAGTGTGCTTCTTTTGCTTTGAAATGGATGGGGTGGAATAATATAATGACAAATTTACATAATAAATTATAAATTTACAATATTTGGTTTTTGTCACAATCAGGTTTCTTTAGCTGGCAATGGACATCACTTCGCTTATGCCCAGGGCCAGATGTAGGTTTGATGAGGCCCCAAGCTACTGAAGGTAATGGGGCCCTTGATATGTCCAGTTGTCCTTTGTCAACAACAAATTGTTGTGGTCTTTTGTGTTGAATATATGCTATATGGTACCCTATATATAGAATGAGCAAACCAGTGATATTTTAGGGAGCAGGCTAGCAGGCGGGGCCCATTACTTACGTCATAGGAGCCTACACAACACAAAACATTGTTGCTGTATGTAGGTTTTATTTTATTTGTTTTTTATCTTATATTTTGGAAATGTAAAGGTAAAGGGACCCCTGACCATTAGGTCCAGTCGTGGCCGACTCTGGGGTTGTGGCGCTCATCTTGCTTTATTGGCCAAGGGAGGCGGCGTACGGTTTTTTTCCTTTTAATTTTTTTTGGGTGCCCCCAAGAGAGTGGGGCCCTAAGCTACAGCTTGTTTATACGTAAACCCAGCACTGCTTATGCCAAGATTTGGTCAGCCAGCCCTGCAGTGTCTGGGTGTGTGTGCTCTTACTAAATTCACTGTGTGGGTCCCTGATGGCATGGCACCATTGACTTAAATGATGAAAAATGGCCTGTTTCCTTGACAGGCTTGCCAGGGATCTCATTAATATGCAGGTATATTCTAGCATGCAGCAGTGGTATAGCATGGGTTGTAAGTGCCCAGGGCAAGGCAAATATTGTGTCTTACTAACCCATGGTTCTTGTCAGGGCAGGGTGGTGGCCTCTCAGGAAAATATTAGAAACACACACACACACACACACACACACACACAGACAGACATATTCTGCACAGTTACCTAGAAGTAAGCTTCTCTGAACATTGTGGGGGCAGACTTTTGTTTGTTGCTTCATTCCATTGGTGTCACTGGGGTGAGTTTGTCATGTATCACTCCCTTGCTTTTGCCAAGGTTAATGCCCCATGGCTGGAGACTTACTCTTGCTCTCTAATGGAACATGATCTCAGGACTTGAATAAAACATGGACTTCTTGGTTGAGATGCTTTTTAGTTGAAGTGAGCAGAGCCAGTGTCAATGCCACTGCCCCTCCCAATGATGAAAACCTTCCCCTACATTTGTTACAACTCATAACTCAGGAGGGAAATCTGTCTTAGATTTATTGGCCGGTGTTATCTGTTCCTTGTAAAACTGATGGCGTGGAAGCACATAGCCTATGCCAAAGAATATTCTTTCTGAGCTCCCGTTTTGCATGCACTGGCTAAATCCAGATAAATCCTAATTAGCCAAAATTAGAAAACATTTCTACTGTGCAGCAAGAAGTGGAACAAATTTGAACAGAATTATTAAAAACATAAGCTGCTTATGGCCACAGGATCCCACAGTCTTAAGGTAGAGAAAGAGAGAGACCTCTGAAAGTTTGAGGATTGCTTTTTCTTAAAGCAGAAACTATAATCAAAGATGTTGGCCTTCACTGAGGGTTCTGATGAGTTCCTGGGAACTTTATAAATCAGGCATGTAGACTTATATTGTATTAACTGTAGAGTCACAGTGCCAGGATACATTAATGTCATCCTATGTCTGGAATTGGTTCTGCTGATCCAAACCAGGTAGAAGTTTTGTTTTGTTTTCCCCATCTCCCCCCTTTCTTCATCACTAGGTTTCATTTACTATGGATGCACATTACTTATTTCATACATGCCTTGTTTATGCGTTTAGCTGAAAATCATGATGTGCTAACACATCCTAGCACAGTGCTCATCCTTGATCATATGTGTTGTGCCTTTGATTTATGAACATTAGAAATGTTATCATTAAATAGCACAAAACTACTTAATCAGCAGCTTAGCAGTTTTCTCTCTGTGTCTTGTGATGGCAGGTATCAGCAGAATTGGTATGTAATCCTGATAGGCATCATCCAACAATCATTGAGCACTTGCTAAGCAAGTGTAGTGGGACATGAGTGGCGCTGTGGTCTAAATCACTGAGCCTCTTGGAGCTCACCCCATCTCAGGGATTCGAACCACCAACCTTCTGATCGGCAAACCCAAGAGGCTCAGTATAGCTATCATCCACCTAGTAACAGTGACTAGGCTGGACTTGGCCCAGCATTAGAAATATCATTGCCAATGTACTCCAAAGTGATGGTGGAAGAAGATATGACAGTCAGCAGCTGCAGAAAAAGTTACAACATGTAACAGACAACTTAGAAGGGTTAAAGTCTAAAACATCATTCTCTGTTATTTGGTTTCCATTTGCAGACCTTCCAAGTGTCCCTATTTTCCAGGGACAGTCTTGGATTTACAGAAGCTGTTCTGGTTTCTGATTTGATCCCGCAATCTCCCGCTTTTCCTTAAGGCGTCCCTATTTTCATCGGAAAAATGTTGGAGGGTATGGGGTTATCCGACCCCCAAGCCGGATAATAAGGATCTATACAACCTTTAGAAGACATCTGAAGACAGCCCTGTATAGGGATGTTTTTAAATGTTTTATTGTGTTTTTTAATATGTTGGAAGCTGCCCAGAGTGTCTGGGACAACCCACTCAGATGGGCAAGGTATAAATAAAAACATTGTTGTTGAATACGATGCCCCTGTTCATCAGAGGAATGTTAGAGGGTATGCATTTGTCAAATTTCTTTTGTGACTAAAGGGAGCAGTCCTTCCACTAGATCTTCATTGTCAATTACCGTTTGCTATTATACCTAAACATGTTTTTTTTTTATTACTTTAAAGGATCTTTGCCAGCCTTCCATATTGCTATTTCTACAGCTTCTCTGTGATTGTTTGGATTTTTTCTACTGTGGATTTACAGTCTCATCGCTCCAAGGAGGGATTGTAGAATCATATTGTATTTGAAGTGTGTAGTGGCAAGGAGCTACCTGATAACCACTTTGGGTGACTGGAAGACCTGTTTCTGAAGGCAATAATAATAATAAAAAACTCTTGCAAGACGAGAGGCAGATTTTATGACTCAGAAATAAGTCTCATTGATTTAAATTAAGTTTACTCCCAGTTAAGCAAATGTGTATAGATTTAGAACACTGATGTATACATTTAATTAGCATAATTTTATGCACTGGTGGATATAGGGTGATATCTAATATCAGTGATACTCAAAGCAGAACCATTGAAATCCTAGTGCAACTACTCTGGGTACTTCTTAGATGGATATCTAGTAGGTTCTTAGCAGACCTTGGGATCTCGTTAGAACACCATAAGATGGTAAGCCTTGTTGGCTTCTTATGTGCTCATAGCATAAGCAACGCTCCTTGAACTTCCAAAGCTTATTCTGCTGCTGCTGAAATATATTATTCACATCTGCTTTGTTTAAGAATCAATTGTCCTTTACAAACCATTCCCATTCATCATAATGTTATCTCCTCTAGCATCTGATTCCATCAACATTCAGCCAATGTAAAAAATAACTGTTGTTTATTTTTCAGATATCTCTGGGACGTGCACGATTTCTTTGAGAGCATCTACTACATGACTAAGCTGCACATCTGTTTTGAACAGATTAAGAGGGGGGGACAGGACCAAAGTGTTGCTGCTAACGTCGCCACATTTGAATTTTAAAATGAAATTGGTTGCAAACTGATTAGCCTGGCTTTCTTTTCCTCTGATGGCTATTGTCTGATTTCTACTTAAGGTCCCCAGGATCCTCTGAGCCTCAGGTTGTGTTTTAGTTTTGGAGACCATCTGGCGGGACTCTTACCACTAGGGCATGGGTAGCCTTTTTCCAGTTCATTCTCAGCATACTACTAATAAGGTCCATCCCCCAGTCTGCTGTTCTCCTGCTCTCTTTCATAGTTTGCCACAGGGCTGACCAATCCAAACCTTGTGTGGAAATGTGGCAGTCTCCCATACTATTAGTGTTTAGACTTCAGTCAAAGACATACTTGTTCACCTGGGCTTCCCTAGTATGAGAGGCTGCTGGTCAAGAAATGTTTGAGTTGATCATTCAGAAGTAGTCACTGTGAAGGTATCTGCCACCTGGCCCTTTATTTCACCAATATCTGTTCATGTCACTCAGTCCTCGCCTGGTGCCTGACTGGCTCATAAGCCCCTCCTTTCCATTCTCAACAAAGATCAAATGTCCATAGCCATTCCTACAACAATTAGCCCCATTGACCTGGATAAGACTGCTCTATGGTAAATGATTGAAGAGCAAGAAATAGAGGGCTGACATTTCAGGTTAATAATATTGTGCTGAGTGAACACCTGTGAGGGAGACCCATTACATTCATTTTGATGGGTCGCAGAAAATGCCTTCCCGTGTTTTATTGTAGCTGCACTGAAGCGAAGTATAGAGCAAAAGTGACACAGCTAAATCTCTTGGACAGTAAACAAGGAAAGGCTATTGGTTACCCTCCAGCAGTCATCAAACTGCACTGAAACTAGCAGAAGTTTTGCAACTGACTAAAGCAAGGGTAGGGAACGCAACTGGGCCTCACCAAGATTCTCTATCTTGCCCCCAGGCCACACCCCTCTCTAGCTCTTCTTTACACCCTCCTTGAGTGTTTTTTGCTTGGCTGAAATGTGTCCTTCAACTCTGGTTCCTAACTGACATCTACATATTTGCCTGCAGTTCAAATAGGGACAGTCCCTAATGGATGTGACTGGGTTAAAATTAGCATTATATTATAGGCTGCCTTGGGGAAAATCTTTGCTAGTTTGCATTTCTTAGTGCAGAAAGTATTGCTCTAATGTGTAGATATCTTTCCTATTCTAATTCATTCAAGAGGTTTCTAGACGTTTCTGGAAGCTTCTCTGTATGAAAGAAGCTTCATGATTGTTTGGGTTATTCCTTCAGAGAAGCTGAGTACAGCTGGCTTAAACTGGTTCTCTTATCTCTTCCAATTAAGGTCATGCTGACTATAAATATAGGCCAGAAGAAGCCTGGGTTTTACTTTCTTTTCTATCTCTCTTTCTTCTGATGTGGTGCTCTTTAGATGGTATGCTTAGTCACACGTTAATGAAGCTGTCTACACAACAGATAATGTACATCCTCATGAACAGATAATGAACACTATTCATTGCTTTCACCATCACATTATTTGCGTCATCAGGTGATACTGACTGAAATCAGCACAGAACGTCAGATGCCTAAAGCCTTGTGACTTGAATAGCAACCCTCCTGTCAAGGGAAGACTGGAGTGACTTCATCCATCAAGTGGGAGACAAATCCTTACCAGCGGGCAAATGATGCTCCCATTTCTCCAGGCAGAAAAGACTTGGCTCTGGCATCAGAAAACAATTCACTACCTGGAAAATAAAATGTATCCTCAACTTAGGAAGAAGTAGTATGGCACTTCAATGTGTTTTGTTAAACCCATCTGCAGTTTATCGAGATGTACTCCGACCCACATGACAGTTAGGCTAATGAGATCTTGCATCTGAGTGAACATTTGCTGTTAAGCTGTTTTGAAATTTAAATTAAGTACCAAATTCAATCTCTCTGCCTCCTCCTGTCTTCCGTTGTTTATGAGCTCATGGCAATTTCCTGAAAACGGCTCTGCTATGTCTGGGCGTTAGCTCCCATAATGATGATATTCTTTTATCATCAACAGGGCTATGGGAATGGAACAGAGAAGGAGAGAATGAATCCTCATTCATGTGGTAACAGGTGAAAGAACTAAATTAAAAAAATTAAATGGTAGAAAGGATTTCTAAGTCAACAGATTCAGAACCCAATTTGTGGGGAATTTGTGATCCTTGTGCAGTTGGGAGCTTAGCAAATAACTGGGACACCCTGCAGAGATTTAGCTTTTGATGACTCCTTCGACACTAGAAGAGGAGGCGGGAGCATGCTGCTAAACTTCTTGTGGTTGCCTTCCCTCAATCAGATGTTAATTAGGTAAAGCTCTCCAGGAAAAAAACCAAGATTCTGTGTATTGGGACTTAGCACTTCATAGGCTTGTGGCTTACTGTGTTTTTAAAGAAGATAAATCCATTTTCTAAAACAGAAAAGAAGCATTGAAGAAGAACTCACATATGCCTCATCTTTCTTATTAGATCTAGAGCAGGGGTAGCTAACAGTTGTACCCTCATTGCAAGATGTGAGGTTACAGGAACCAAGCAGAGGGCCGTCTCAGTAGTCACATCTGCCCTGTAAAACACCATCCCGTTAGAGATCAAGGAAATCAACTATCTGACTTTTAGAAGACATCTGAAGGCAGTCCTGTATAGGGAAGCTATAAATGCATGAGGGTTTTTTTGTGGTTTTATAATTTGTTGGAATGTGTGATGTTTTATTGTGGTTTTATAATTTGTTGGAAGAGTGACTGGGGCAACCTAGTCATATGGGCAACATATAAATCATCATCATCATAAATTTTGGGCTGTACAAGTTCCATCAGTTCAAGCCAGCATGGAAAATGGTCTGGAATGATGGGAGTTGCAGTCCAAAACATCTGATGGGCACAACGTTGGCTACCCCTGATCTACAGTGATGAAGATGCTAGCAAGTTATAACAGAAGCATCGTGTTGGCCACTGTGGCATAGATTGTCTTATTGTGTCCCATAAAAAATAGGAGGGTTCTGATGAACACCATTGCAGATTAACATCATGCCCAAAGGACTGCAGAGCTGCTGGGACTAGCTCCTGGCCCTGCTACATCCACCAACTACACATTTAACAAGTGTGAGAAAAGGCTTTGCTCATGTTCTGACATTCAGATGTTGAGTTCCTCCATTGTGAAGGTATAGCCTGGGCCAAGAACAATGCCCCCATGCATGGAGGAGCTCCCCATTGATACTTTCTCATCTCAACGCTGTCAAAAGACGCATCTGTGGCAAGGTTAGCCTCCACAGCCCCTTCATGCATGCTTTTTAATGCCTTAAGGTGCTCATCAGCATACAGAAGGTCACAGGTTCAACCACCAAAATCTCCTGGCAGGGCCGGAAGAAGGCCCTACCAGAAATCTTGGAGATCCACTTCCAGTCAATGGAGACAAGTGGTGTGGAGACCGGAGGTCTGGGATTGAATGCAGCTCTCCATATTTCTCTATATGGTCCTTGGGAGCTCTCTTCCGACCATGTCTCTCTCTCCCTTTTTAAGTTGACCTTGAACATTTTCCTGGAACTTTCTCTGTGACTATAAGAGAACCTGCTGACTTTAATAAAAGAAAAGTAAACGAAAGCATAGCTTCTCAAATTCTGCATCAGTTTGCCAACTCACATCTTTTTGTGTCTTAAACCTGTGGATGCACACAGACAACCTTTGCAAGTGTGCACCTGGTTTTCCTACTTTTGCTCTGGGGATTTTGCTTTCTCACTGATACTGCTAAGAAGGGGTGGGTCCTTTGATGCTCTCCATCCATTCCTTGCAGTGGGACAAATGTTAATGGGGTCTTCCAAATGCAAACACTTTTATCACCATGCCAAGGTAAGAGACTACTGCTTTATGTGACAATGTTTGATGGCTTTGGTGATGTTTTATGTTCTCATCACACAAACTACTTCTCTCTCTCTTTTTGTCAGGCTTTGAGGATCAAGTCATTTCATTGAGCTCCAGCTATCTATTTACTTATATAGTGAAAACACACACAGCATTTCCTAAATCCTTTCAGAGAGTGCAGACTTTTTACGGGATACCTATAAATCATTCCAAGTGAGAAGGAAGCACATCAGAGGGGCATCTTGTTCAGCAGGAACAGAGTGCTCCATCTAAGTACCTTGTAGGTAATTTTGGAATTGAATGTAAAGATTGATTTCTAAACTAGCTTCAGGAAAGGCAAATTGATTACAGTGGCACACACTGCAGCAAATTGGCATAATATATATGGGAAGAAAAGGGAAGGCTAAAACATCCTTTTGTGGAAGCATCCACGGGAATTACTAGGAGGGAGAAAGAGACCATTCAGAAATGCCTCCCCATCTATCAATACAAATCACCCACTTAATGTGAACCAGGCCTCCTTCACACCTCCCACAGCAATGCACGTGGTTGCTATTTTCTTGCTAATACAGAGTGAATCATATGGGTCTTTCCTACCTGAACTTCCCTTCCACTTGGCAACTATCAGGTATGAAAGAGTTACCACATTCAGATTACTCTGGCCTTTGTACACAATTCTCAGCCACATCAGACAAGAATGGCTGCTACTACAACAGGTATTGAGACAATGTGACCCTCTGCATTTTGTTGGACTCCCATCGCCTCCACTACCCAATGGCCAATGGAAGTTGGAGTCCAGAAACATCTGGAGGACCACAGGTTCCCTGTCCTGTCCAACATATCACTGCCAGTGCATGTTAAGGGAGTCCAGTTCATATCAAATGAAAACTGTACTGATACACACAACAGAATACCTTACAGCAAGAAGGAGGAATATGCAGCCCTCGAGAAATTGCTGGACTATGACTCCCATAAGTCTCCACCAGCAGGGATGATGAGGGATGCAAGTCAATGTCTGGAGGACTACAGGTTCATAGCATGGACCTCCTAGATTCCATTGTGCTGAACTGGGAATGATGAGGATCCTGCACAAGGATCCCATTGCAAGAAGATAATTTGGCTGCTTTCCTACCAGAGCAAAATCACAACTACACAGGTATGTGGAAAGTTTCTTCCCTAGATCTATAACTTCAGGAGGATATCTGGGTTCTTTTGAGGGAGCCTGATGATACTCAGAACACCACCTGATTAAGCAGCTGTGGCAATAGTCCTTGTAAGTCCCGGAAATGCATATATAGATCCCTCCTAATAAATTTTGTTAGTCTGGTTATATTTGTTGTTGTTGTATGGCTTCATTTGAAATTCCCGAGTGCTTCTCCTGAGCTGGAACCTTTGAGCGGATACCAGCTATCATGAGCAAGAAATTGGGGGGCGGGGAAAAAATTTGGTATTCTGCTACACAAATGGGAAAAGAATTTGCAATATGGTATAAACCTCCATCTGACTTCTTTTTACTTAATAAAATATAATATTTTATGTAGCATAAGCACTTACCTTTAGTGATTCCCCCCAGCTCATTTGCATTAGGAATAAAAGTCTCCAAACATTAACATATTCTGAATTTCCATGGATGATTCTTAATGGCAAGGGGGTCCTCCTTTATAAGACTCCTGATTAAAATCTTCTCTCTTTGCATTGCAATTTTAAGTGTGTAATAATGTACATAACAAAAGTGATACCTAGTGACCAGTTACATGAATCCTTAGGCTACCTTTTTCTTTTGATACACACATAATTCATATTAATATAGATGTATCTCAAAGCTAGAATTGTATTTTGCCTCATGGGCTGCAGCTGGCTCTGAACGCGCTGTTCCACTTCAAAACTGGCAGCCAGAATTAATTTGGGCATCAAGTACTTGCTGATTTCAGCATTTGCAGTATATATTTCTACTGCAATAATATATTTTAATTATTAACTCTGTTTCAGCACTGGAGCATGCTCTGTTCTACTTGAATCTTGTTTTTATGATGCTCACCTATTCTGCTTTCCATAGTATTTTTTTCTTCTTCAAATAAAATTTGCCATGTTGGATTTGACCAGTCTTCACCATCCTAGGGTCCCCAGATGTTTTGGAGTACAGCTGCTGGCTGGGACTGATGGAAGTTGTAGTCCAAACTATCTGAAAGGCACCAGATTGAAGAGAAGAAGAAGAGTTTGGATTTGATATCCCGCTTTATCACTACCCTAAGGAGTCTCAAAGCGGCTAACATTCTCCTTTCCCTTCCTCCCCCACAACAAACACTCCGTGAAGTGAGTGGGGCTGAGAGACTTCAAAGAAGTGTGACTGGCCCAAGGTCACCCAGCAGCTGCATGTGGAGAAGCGGAGACGCGAACCCGGTTCCCCAGATTGCAAGACTACCGCTCTTAACCACTACACCACACTTGAGGAAGGCTGGGCTATACTTTCTTCATGTCCTCCCATTCTTCCCCTGAAATGCTCCCTACCCCAAGGCTGCTCATCTGCTACATTCCATGAGAGTACATTCTTTGTACCTCTGTACACAAAGAGTTGAGCTATACGCTTGTACAGTTATCTGTGTGTTATGTTCAGTGAGCATACAGTCTCTGTACCTATGCTCACAATAATTTAGCTGTAGAAATCTACAAATGGACACTCATGCAATCACTTCTCGGTATGTAGAGATAGCTTGTGTATGCATTCACTGTTGTGTGTGAACAAGCCTATTGTCTCAGCATACACATCTGGGAACACACATTTGCTAAGATAATGGTGACTTCAGACTAGTATATTAAGATGCTAGACTTATGGACCACACCAGTTCAGACTATAGTTGGGGGTTAGAGAGTATTTCACATTTTTTAATTCCCTCCCCCCCAAAAAACCTCCCCAACCTGGAACATCAAGAGGAAATATTTAAGGTAGTCCTCCCTCTGATGTGATAGTTGCTACAGAGCATTAGATTTTTATTTTTAGATTTTGAGCATTCAAAAATGCCTTCCATTTCATGTCTGAAATGGTTCAGTCCAAAATTCTACCATTACACTCTGCCTGTTAGGTAGAATGGCTCTGATACCAAGACAGAAGCAACGGTCCCCTCTGCCCTGTAAATTTCAAGAGCAAAATTAACGTGGCACGTGCATGTTTTATGCTCAGTCTGTGAATCCCTAAATTTAATTTTTCCCTTTAGATAATTCTTTCATCTACTCTGGAGAACTTCCTCTGCTTCTGAAAAATGCCCGAAGAATATACTTCATTTCTCTCTTTTATTATCTCGTTCCTTGATCCTGTAGTCACCCTGGAGGGTTGTTTTATTAATGCAATGCTCTGTAACAGAGGAAGCACTCTTGTATATAATTTTCTGCTCATTATATCATTCAGTGGCCTATGTGGAAAGTAAGGGCCGAGATTGATAATCGACTCTTTAATGACGAGAAGTCAGCAGAGAATGCAACCTGGAGGAAGTATGAAATAATAGACTTTCCTCCTACCTTGAATTAATTGTTAGAGAATGAAAGGAGCAGTTTGATGTGACTTTCACTGGGAGAATATTGTTCTGTCCATCACGTTTAGGAGTGCTGCAATTACAGGCACCCTCCAAGTGCATGTGCTGATGGTCTGTTAAGTTTTCAGATTAGCAAATGATTTTTTCGTAGCTGCATAATAAGGGTGTGAAACACGCAAGAAAAGCTCAGTTAACAAAATCAACTTCATAGATGGGGAACCTGACTCCAGACTTCATGGGACAACTGCTCCCACCATCTTTGACTATTGGTAATGCTGGCTGAGGATGTAGTAGTACTAATAATACTTTAGTACCAATGCTTTTTTGTAACAGTATCCACTGGTACTGCCACTTCTTGTTTTGCTGCCACTTTGTGCTAGCATCCATGACAGCTTTATCCCAAAGCTATTCCTCTTCCGGGAGGGGAGGGGTTGTGCACAGGCCTCGCACTTCCCGCCCTCAGCGGGGCGTGTGTCTAGGCACCCGCATCACTGGGGAGTCCTGGCGTGTGTCACGACTGCAGCCAGCCAATCCGGCTGGCTGGGGGGGCGTGGCTTGCTGCATTTAAGTAGTTGCGAAGCCGGGAGTTCTCCCTTCTGCTCCTGGCTTCCATGGATCTCCTGCCCTCCCGCCCTTGCTTCCTACATTTGTCACCTGACCTTGCTATGGACTTTGGTTATGCTATGGTCACCTGTTGAAGGGGCCTGGTAGGAATTTTTCCACTTGGCAAATTGGCACTGGCCATTGGGTTTTTCGCCTGCCTCTTAGCAAATCATCACAACTTTGTAAGTTGGTGGTAAGACATTGGAAAAGCTTGGTTTATGGGAGGGGAGGTTGTGGCCATCACCTACCCCTCCCCTTGAAAGGTATTGAGTTAAAGGAATCTGGGGGTCGTGGTTCCTGTCCGAAGCCCGGGTGGTGGCTAAGGCCATGGCATAACCTTTCCGGTGACCCTGGGGGAGCTCCGAGTTGATGTACATCAACAGGGCTCCCCCTATGGGTGGTTAACCCTTGTGAGACTTCCTGTATGGTGGGCAGGAGTCAGATATAGTCGGTTTGGGTCCAATGCCTAAAGCCAATACCACTCACCTTCTGTAACCAATAAAAGTTGTGGCTTCCTTTTTCACCCATGGTGTCCACATGTTTTATTCACCAAAGGAGGGGGTGTGGGGCCTTGATGCACAATCTCTCTCTCTGTGAAAATAAAGTGAGAAAGCAGGGATTAGTATCAAGTGCCTCCCACCCCCAAATATTCAGATCTTGGATCTTGGCAGTGCAAAATACTGAGATACCAGTAAAAGAGAAAAGGAAAAGGAAAAGCAAGTCATGCCATATGTTTCTGCAAAAGCATTTAAGTAATTATTTCCCTGCCATTATTATGCAACTAAAGTCCGATGTGAACATTTTAACAATCTGCTATAGGGATGCCCACCACAAAAAAGTCATAGAGGTCTTTCATTGGCCAGCTACCATGAATCAAGTACTGTATCCTGTGTGCCTCTATGGAGAAGAGACTATAGACTGCATATGCATCAACTCGGGAACAACTTTTTCCAGGCTATTTCTCAGCATACTTGTTGTTCCCCTCTGCAGTGAATGCTCTATTTTTTGTGTGCCTTAAATGATTCTCATGAGACCTAAAACCTTTATAAATTAGCAAATAACATTAATTTTTTTATTTATCTAGCTCTCCCCCCTGCTTCCTTGTCCTGGCAACTGTAACCCTATCTATAAATACACCAGACTGTCAGCCCATTCAGTTTTCAAGTATATGGCAGATATATAAACAAGAGGCCAGAACTTTTTGTTGAGCTTCTGATTAACTGAGTGCTTGCTATCACCCCCCCCCACACACACACCTTATTTCTTAAATACCTTTCTTGCTATACTGATATTTGTAAGAGTTTGCCATCAGCTCTTGCAATCTGAGTGCCTACTGGTCTCTGGCTCCAGCTCTTGGATCGCATACATATTATGCATTTGAAGCAGACATATTGCCTATAGAGATGGGGGATAAATTCAGATTGGCTATCATTTCATTGTGAACTGACCTAATTCACACTTTCCAAAACAGTATATGAGCTGAAATGTATTTTGCAATGGAATACTCCAACCTACTTATAGGTACACAAATGCATCTATGAGTAGGGAGTGTGCATAAAATGCACATATTCATGAGAACGACATGCAAACATGGATCATAATTGGGGAAACTGCTTGCAAAAATGTATATATTAGGCAGAATTGCATTTTAAAATGTGGCTATTGAAAGAAATGCATGCTAATATGCTGGTGATTTTTCATGCACTTTAAAAATAATAATCACAAACTGATGTGGAAATCTGGAGACCTTAATTTAAGAGAGAAACTGATTTTAACGAAGTCATCCATCCCTATATTTCAAGGGTTCTCTGTTCTGATCTTTTTATCTATCAACAGTATCCTTCCTTCCTTCCTTCCTTCCTTCCTTCCTTCCTTCCTTCCTTCCTTCCTTCACACACACACGTGACTGGTGGCTCCTGGACCCAGTGTGGCAGCCTGTGGCAAAGCAGAGCACACAACCAAGTTTTTCTGGCTTTCTTCCCATCCTCCTCCCTCACAATGATGTGGACACAAAAGCATTGCAGTTGTGTAAATCCTTAGCAACTCACTAAACTGAAGTGTCTACCCTTGGTTTAGGAGGGGTCCATGCTCTCACAATTCCTAGTGTGGGTTAATGGCACAATAACCCTACATTACTTAGAAGTAAGGCCCATTAAAATTCAGGGGATGGCACCCAGTTAGGTCTGGAGGCTGGATCGGCTAGTCTTAAAGGTGCCCCATAGAACTGTTAACAAGTCCTTCCTAAACTTTCAGCCCCTTGGAAAAAGATTACTCCCTCAACCCAACTTATTTACTATTATGCCTTCTTTCCAGAATGTGGAGGGATATTAAATGGACTAGGGTGTAGATGACTTGGATGACCTTGGGCTATTCACTGTCACCCTATGTTTTCTCATGGTTGTGGGGATAAAGAGTGTAAGAGGAGAATCATGAATGACATGAAAGGAAACCAGTCTCTGCTTGGGAAATCTGTTATCTCATGTGGGAATTCCCTATGGGTATTCCAAATACCCCTTGCTTGTGTTACAATACAGTATATGAGAGGAACCCCCTGAGTCACACAACTGTATGGTTAACACAGCCCCATCAATGAGTGGCTTGTGGCCAGTTCTCTCGTCTCCCTGTCCCATTTCCCATACCTTTCCTGGGTTAAAAACTGTTATAAAGAAAGATGTAACCATATTTGACTGTTGAGTGAAGTCTGGAAGAATTGCTTGTTGACATTTAAGGAAATAAGCAATTCCCTCGGTGGCCTCTGGTTTAAGTATGTGTCTTGCAGATTTAAGAACAGGCTTAGCTGCATCTTTGGAGCCATGGGACATCTGAAGTGTGCTTACTGTGGATAAGGAGGTTTTACTTACCAGCGTTACTCCTTCCTTCTGCTTCACTCAATCTCTCAGCCATTTCCTGGAATCTGGAACACCCCTCCCCGCAAATCTGCAATTTATGTGCCTGGTCGCCTCTACAGGACAGGAAATGGCTCTAAAATGTTTCAGCAATGGTCACATCAAAGGTTGCAGAAAGGTGTGCCTATCAAGTTTTAAACACAAGATAGAAAATGGGCTATAAATTGTATACCTTGAGCTATATTTTATTTTATTTTATTTTTGCAGTAAAATGTGCAAGCTCAGTGAGAAAAGACCCAAGTTCAAAAATGTCTGTTTCTTTTCATCCAAGTTCTGATCTCTAATTGAAGCTTAGATAGAGCTCTGCAAAAGCCCCATTATACACACAATTTCTAGTTTTTAATGGTCCTGGAAGCTTTGTTCTATGCCTTTCAGACTCTCAGGCTGATTTGGGAGGGACAGGAGGGATGCAAAATCATCACAGATCATGCTGGTATCCCCAAACAACTAGGCCACCCCAGTCCAACCACAGAGGCTGCTAACACCCAAATGGTAGTGTTCTCCATAATCTCAAAGCATAATTTCAAGCAGGAGTTATCACAGATGTTGTTTATCACTGTCTCGCTTTTTGTAGTTAAATCTTTATGAGTTTGTTTTTATCTGTATTTTTATTACTACTTATCATGTTGCATAAGCTGCCATAGGGAAGCTGTTCATGCATTTATTTTAAAACCATTTGCGTACTAAAAAGGTAAAGGTACCCCTGCCCGTACGGGCCAGTCTTGACAGACTCTAGGGTTGTGTGCTCATCTCAGTCTAGAGGCCAGGAGCCAGTGCTGTCCGCAGACACTTCCGGGTCACGTGGCCAGCGTGACAAAGCTACTCTGGCGAGCCAGAGCCGCACACGGAAACACCGTTTACCTTCCCGCTAGTAAGCAGTCCCTATTTATCTACTTGCACCCGGGGGTGCTTTCAAACTGCTAGGTTGGCAGGCGCTGGGACCGAGCAACGGGAGCGCACCCCGCCATGGGGATTCGAACCGCCGACCATGCGATCGGCAAGTCCTAGGCACTGAGGTTTTACCCACAGCGCCACCCGCGTCCCTTATTTGCGTACAACCCTTTATCAAAATAGATTCCAGCACTCCAAATTTGGGACATCATTTCTGAGAAAGCCCTCTCCTTTGTGGCTACGTAACACACTTCCATTAATGAAGGCACATGGAGTAGGGCCTCAGTAGAAGACATTCAGATACTGGTGGGTTTGTATAGGTATTTGCTTCCCAATTTTTTTTAGGGATTTAAAGGTAAGTTGGATCTGGAAACAAATAAACATCCGGTTCAACTATTTCAAGATTGATATAATGTGATCTGATCTAGCTGTTCCAGTTAAAGTTCTGGCAGGCAAATCTTTCACTAATTGAAACTTCCAAGTCACCTTTTTCCTTTCTTTCTTTTTTTAATGGCAGGATATATATTCCTAAATTGAATGAATAAATAACAAGACAAGGTAGGGCAGACCTGCTATTCACTGCTGGGAATTCAAGGTCATTTCTTAAGTAAGGATGGAGGAGAAATTCAATTCAGTATGCATTTAAAGCCAAATCTATCAAATTCAAATTTTCCAAAATAATATGTGAACCAGAAAACGGCTATCCTGTGAAATTTGCGCTTTCCTGAATTTTGCAATGCAATTCTCCAACCAAGCACCGTTTACAAAAATGCATATGTTTGGGGAAAGTGTGCATAAAAATGAAGGCTTTGGTGAAAATAACATGCGGAAATGCATTGTGTTAGGGGAAATTGCCTGCAAAAAATGTGTACCTTAGTCAAAACTGCATATTAAAGTGTCTTTATTAGAAGAAATTCACACTATGTCAGGGATCGTGCTGAGGAGGGCTGCAATGAGGAATAATAGTGGGAGCCACCCCCTTCCCATGATCCTGATCCTGAATCTTCCTAGGAGCAGGAGGACAGTATAGATTTGGAACAGTGGTTTGCATAGGGGTATAGTTCAGAAGGCAGAAGCTGGGAAATATAGGATAGGGAACAGCTAGCAGAAGAAACACTAGAAGAGAGAGTTAACAGATTCGCAGCTTCTGGACAGCATTCACGCCCGTTCTCCAAAGACACAGAGAGCTCAGAAAGTGTTAGAACAGAAAGTGCAGAGGGTGCAAACTCAGATTACAAAACGTAGGAATGATGTAGATTAATAGGGATGAAGAGGGGAGTGACCCTTAACTGGGAGCACCGCCATTTCTAGGTAGATGTCTTCTTTATCTCTCACTGTGATTATTAAAGAATCTAACTGGTAAGACGTTCCTTTTGTTTGATTTTCTTATCTACTGCCATGGGGGAGGAATCTGATTCTCCGAAGCCTGACACACTAAAATGTTGGTGAATTTTCATGTCATATAAATGTGAGGAAATAAATCTTAGATTGGAAAAATGAGAGAATCGATATTGACCAATACTTTCATCCCTATCCATAACCAACACCCATGTAAATGTGTAAAGTTTTTAGCTCAGGGATAGAGAACCTCAGACCCAGATACCAAATTTAATTTCTTCCGTGGTCTGTTAGCCTGGCCTTTGGGACTCGCCCATACTGTGCCTACTCCCTAGGCCATGCTGTTTACCAGCCTTGCTCTGTATCCTGTTCAAGAGCATTTGTTTGGCTGGAACATATCCTTGAATTGTGTTCATACCTCCTGCTTTGTCTCTCTCTCTCTCTCTCTCTCTCTCTCTCTCTCTCTGTGTGTGTGTGTGTGTGTGTAGAAAATTATTAAGTGTGATTGGAATGTAGCCTATTGTATGGCTATTGTATCATTTGCTTTGCCTTCTTAAATTTCAGTCACTGTTTAGAAAAACTGAACGACTTTTAAAGACTGAATTCAGTGGATCTGTTTTCAGCTGCCTGAGACCACATTTTCTAAGGTTAGTGCCAAAGCCCAGGAAACAAGGAAGGAAAACAAAACAAAGCACCTTTTTGTCATTCTGCACACTCAGCAATGGACATTTTGCCAAATATTCCGGTATCTTACCCCGTGGCTAAGCAGAAAATAGCTCTGGCTACCCAATGTATATTGCTGCACCATTAAGTTTTGTGACTTACTGAATGAACACCATCCTGAGGCAGTAGCATAATGTTTGCTAGGGCTGCTTTCTCGCTCCCGCTTGGATTATCTGCACTAGTTCAAGTAGCAAGTATTGTCGCCTCTGTTAGATTACATTTATGACACCAGTTCAAACGACACTTAATGGCAAGCTTTTATTTCGATGGGCAAAATGCTACAGCTCAAGCCTTGTTAAAAACAACAACAGACTGCTGTCGTTCTTGAGAGCAAAATATTTGTCTGTGCTGTTTGCCGCCAGCTAATTAACAACCGACTTGAAATTCTCAGCCTTGGAAATGTTCATGTTTATCATTCAGACTCTAAAGTGCTGGCTCTCTTCATTTATTGTAGTAGCAGTGCTGACATGACTCCCCAACCCCTCCTCCCAAGCCACAAAACAATTTCAAGCAAAAGGCTTAATTGGGAAGAACACAAAGACACTCTCTTTACCATCAGGGCTACTCCAGTCAAATCAAGCTCCAGAGCAGCAGTCACAAACAAAAATAATTAGACTTAGAAGTTCCCAAAACAGTAATTGAAGATTGTCAAGAGCAGGGATGGGAAAATCTGTCAAATTTGGTCTCACTCAGTTTCCCACTTGTGGGTTCATGTATCCTCATTTCCACATCAGTTTGTGATTTTCTTGTTATAAAAAAATAGAACTCCTCATGAAAATTTATCTTTTTTAAGCATAAATTGCTTTGCAAAAATATAATCATTATTATTATTCATTAAATTTGTATAGCACCCTATACCCGCAGGTCCCAGTTCTTACAAGAACTGTCCCCATATATAAATTTTGTATGTTATATTCACCATTATACACCTTTTAAGGCTTACTTTACCCTTGTGTATAAATGTTTCTACATATTACTTGGCTGTAGAACTGCATTGCAATAGTCAGAGGATGTCTGTGTTTGAGGGTGCACATTGTTTTGCAAAATGAAAATTAAAGAGATTTGCCTTTAGATGTGAACTGAATCAATTCCCCCCCCATCCCTATTCAAGGGTGGATCCCTGCCCCCACAGAGGAACTGTGTTGATGTACAAGAGGATTTTTTAAAAACAAGGTGTAGGTTATTTTTCTGTACCTGTTTATTGAATTACCAAGCCTTTTGTATAAAAGCAGTAGCATTTTATGCTATTGAGAAGGAACTTGTTGGAGCATTAATTACCCAGCAGGGCTTTAAACATTTCCCAACATTGGAAAGGAGTGAAAAAATAGAATAGTGGTTTAAAAACAGAGAGACTTGTGGAACCTTACAGACTTCCTTTGTCTGATTTATCAAGGCATAGACTTTAGCGGCTAGACCTCACCTGAGATGCATGAAGTGTTATTCTCAGCAGGTATGCACAAAGAGGGGGGAGGGAATCATAAATGGGATAGACAGGTAGGTAGGTAGGTAGATATCTGTCTTTCTATCTATTATATCTGCCAACTGCAAATAACACTTCATGCATTTGACAAAGTAGATCCTAGCTCCATTAAAGCTTATGCCATAATCAATCAATCAATCAATGGTGACACAAGACTCTGTTCTTTTTCTTGCAACAGATTCACATTGCTGCTATGGGATTTACTGCTGATAAGAATTGCTCAGGGATGGAACACATGTTAAAGCTGTCACACAGGTGCTGATGTTCTCAAGACAACCAATTCCTCTCCTGCCCAGTTCTGGAAACATCTAACATGCAGAACTGTGCCATGATGCAGTGGGTCTCCATACACCCTCCAGTGACCACTGGAAGAATGGGTGTGGAGCAGTGCTATTTTTCTCGAAAAAGAGGTGCTGGAACTTGCCATGAATGCCTCCCTTGTTCTCTTATAATGGCAAAGGATCCCACCTGAGAGGTGCTGGAACTGAGATCCAGCTGACAAAAAGCCCTGATGTGGATAATCACAATTATGATGTGATGGCAGAGTATGTGGTTTTGACTTATGACCAGAATGAGCGTCAGAAGGTTCAGCATTCCTATGGCAAGTATGTAATGTGTTTTGGCCCTGAGCGATTCAGATGCGTAATTGGTTTAGCAATGCTATCTGTAGTGGCTATTCTACATTGCAAAATAGCTATGTAAACCGGATCTCTGAACCATGCCGACAGTTTTCAACACCCCATAGCTATTCCCCTTTCTGAAAATAATCAGGACCACTCACATGAATAGCTTATTGCTCAGTTAGTCAGCATGGTATTCTCCATATACTGTAAGTTCCCATCGTTCAGCCCAAACACTGAGGTCCAGCTCCAAGGGCCTTCTAGTGGTTCCCTCACTCTGAGAAGCAAAGTTACAGGGAATCACACAGAGGGCCTTCTCAGTAGTGGTGCCCTCCCTGTGGAACGCCCTCTTATCAGATGTCAGGGAGATAAAGAACTACATAACTTTTAGAAGGCATCTGAAGGCAGCTTCATTGTATTAGTTTTAAATGTTTGATGTTTTACTATGTTTTATATATTCTGTAAGCTGCCCAGAGTTTCTGGGGAAACCCAGCCAGATGGGCGGGGTATAGATAATAAAATTATTATCATTATTATTATTCATTGGTGATGCTGGTTGCGGCTGATGGGAGCTGGAGTTCAAAAACATCCGGATGGCACCATGTTGGCTACTTATCTTATTTATTTTATTTAATAAAAAATTTATACCACTTTGTTTTAAAGGAAATCTCAAAGTACTCTTTGGCATAACTTCTATGTAGTGGCATATTCAAGCAGCCACTGGTCCACTGTTAGAATGTGGAGTTGAGCCTCAGGACTGATTCAGTTGTGCCTGAGATGGTATACCATACCTGTGTCCACCAATGCTGTCATTGATAGACGTATTTCAAGATTGCTGGAATACTGTGTAATAACCTGCAATCTTTCCCAAACAGCTTCTCATCTTCTAAACTTGGAGTTTGGCTGAAATACAATGCTCTCTCATATAAAAGAAAATTCCATCAAACTAATTGGGGCTTATTTCTAGACAAGCAAGCATAGGATTTCCCTGTCTGTGTTCAAACTTGAAATGTTCCTGTTCTGTTTGAACAAATGAATGAAAATATGCAATTTATGGCCACTAGTCCCATCACTTCCTGGCAAATAGAAGAGGAAGAAATGGAGGCAGTGAGAGATTTTACTTTCTTGGGCTCCATGATCACTGCAGATGGTGACAGCAGTCACAAAATTAAGACGCCTGCTTCTTGGGAGAAAAGCAATGACAAACCTAGACAGCATCTTAAAAAGCAGAGACATCACCTTGCCAACAAAGGTCCATATAGTTAAAGCTATGGTTTTCCCAGTAGTGATGTATGGAAGTGAGAGCTGGACCATAAAGAAGGCTGTTCGCCGAAGAATTGATGCTTTTGAATTATGGTGCTGGAGGAGACTCTTGAGAGTCCCATGGACTGCAAGAACATCAAACCTATCCATTCTGAAGGAAATCAGCCCTGAGTGCTCACTGGAAGGACAGATCCTGAAGCTGAGGCTCCAATATTTTGGCCACCTCATGAGAAGAGAAGACTCCCTGGAAAAGACCCTGATGTTGGGAAAGATGGAGGGCACAAGGAGAAGGGGACGACAGAGGACGAGATGGTTGGACAGTGTTCTCGAAGCTACCAGCATGAGTTTGACCAAACTGCGGGAGGCAGTGGAAGACAGGAGTGCCTGGCATGCTCTGGTCCATGGGGTCACGAAGAGTCGGACACGACTAAACGACTAAACAACAACAACAAATTGCAGGTCAGCCATCTTTATTTCCACTGCACATCTACTGTCTTGTAATGGCATTGCTGACTGCTGCATGTCTGCTACTTCCAAATGTTATTTGCCACACGGTGGGCATCATATTGCTAACCATGTTGCTATCAAGAGCTGCTCATTATTTGCTATATGACGAGCTGCGGTTGTGGGCTTCGGAGAGCACATCTTTCTTTGGACTCTGTCCTGGAAAACATTGAGGCTTCTGTCTCAGTGATGTCTATGCTGGCTTGGCCATGTACACAGAACAGAAGATGGCAGGATCTCCAAGGATATGCTCTGCAGGAAGCTGGCTTCAGGCACTAGGCCTGTTGGCAGACCAACTCTGTCTACAAACATGGCATGAAGGCTGACAACATTAACCTCACTGTATGGAATCCCTTGCCAGATGATCGCAGTGCCTGGAGACAGACAGGTTGTGTATCCACAGCAGTGACCAGAGGAGGAATAACTGCTAGGAGGACCTGTACCAGCAAAATTGGACACCTTCATCTGTCCCACGTGCAATACAACATGCCTTCCATTGTCTCCCAACAACAGCAGCAATTGCTATTGTCCCATTGCCAACAGCAACAGCAATATGTCAAGTGTTATATATTCTACATCAGATACTTTCAAATATTGCATCTTTATTGTCAAATACCATCAAATATTGATTGGTGGCCTTTCGGTCACCTTGGGGGAAAGTAGGGCAGCTGAGATTACTCGTTCACTTGCCGTGTACTTTTATGGTTCCTCCATCAATGGCAGCTTGTGAACCTTTAATGGTTTCAAATGTTCACTCTGCATGCGGCAGGAAATAGCCTTTGCTCAAATTCCCATGATTTTTTCACCTCAGAGTCTGAATATACACTATTCCAAAGTTTGCTTTGAATTGTCATTTCATCATGTAGGCAAAATTCTCTACCAGTTTGAAAGTCAGCGATAATAGAAACTGCCAGGCTCCACTGGCACCAGCATATTGCTTTTCATTTCAGTGCTTCTGCTCACATCCCATGTTGTGAAAGTCAACTTCGGGTTTCTGTGTCAGGTTTTTGCATTATGTGAGGTGCCAAATCATTTATTGCTAAGCTTTTAAATTGAGATTCTTGTGGGTTTCCCCTCCCCCACCTCCGCCTATGCTGACAAGTAGAGATGTACAAAATATTTCCATGCTGCATGTGTTGGCTGGTTTCATCCCAGTTTCTAGGAGGGCTCGCATGTTACCTTTAACAAGTGTGCAATCTCTGTACATGTGTACACAAATAGTTGAGCTATACACCAATGCAGTTCATCACACGTAATGCACTTAAGATAATGTTTGAATCCAGATGTTCTTCTTCTATGTTGACTATTCCAACAGACAGGTGTCTAGGGAGCTCTCTTCCAGATCCCTTCTCTGCTGTTACAGTACATGTAATATGTTCTCCCTGACTTCAGGAATGGCTTTGGGGTTATGGAACTCCTCTGAGAGCTACAGGCTCGGGAGTCCCATTCAGGAATCAATATTTTTTCTTTAGAAGTTGGGAAATCCTAAAGTGGATGGAACAATGAAGACAAGCTTCACTTTGTATGTTTCTTTGTATGAATTCTGCAAGCTGAATTTTCCTTAAGACATGTGAAACTCCACAACTTCTTAAAATTGTGTGTTGGTCTTTCCTCCATTAATAAAACAAGTAAATAAACTCTGGTTTCCTTGTGTCCTGTATGGAGTCATTGCTGAAAGAATTCATTAATCTGAATGACTAAAGTTATCAAATACTAACTCTTTTGGTATTATAAACATAATTGATTGAACTAAGGAAGAAATTAAGCTCTGGCTTTGGAATCTTATTCTTTTAATAATGAAATGGCATAAAAATGTCTAAATTTAAGAACCAGGCAGATATGAGTTTCATTAGGACTGTGGCAGGTACATTGCCTCTCAAATGCCTCTCTTGTGATTCCATTATTAATTTGATCAAGTAGAAATAAATTTTTCTAACAAGGTTCAGAGGTTAGAAATATCAAGTCTACAAAGAGAGAAATCATATTAAGCTGTTCCATGGAATGACTGCCTGAAAAAAGGTGTCCTATTTTCATCTACCAGTTTTCTCTGAAAGCATAAAGATCACAAGGTGATCACAAGGTGATTTATGACACCAAAGATACCAATTAAACCACAATTACCACCAACCATTTCTTAGATAGTACTTGTATATTCTTTGTATATTCTGCTGCCACCGCTCTGCTGCCACACGATTTCTGTTCTCATCCTTAAGCAAAGTTCTTAACCCCAGGTACTATTTCTGGGTTAGCAGAGTCTGTAACCTGAAGTGTCTGTAACCTGAAGCGTTTGTAACCTGAGGTACCACTGTATCTGAAGATATGCATCTCATCCCATGAAGCATATTTCCTCCAATTCATCTTTAAGCTGTTTGTTGTTATAACTAGAATAGCCGCTTGATGTCATCTTTTCATAGGTAAGGCCCAACAGCAGAGGCAGCATTATGAGCCGGGCCTTTTTGAGTCTATGATTATGACATCATTAAAATTCCCTGCCAGAATGTTGCTTATCCCAAGCTGTTCAAGAGACATGGCTCCTTAAGGGAAAGGCAGAGACATGAGGAGAAAAGGAGGCTGGAGACGACCTCAGAGTGGAGTGAAAAAGAGATACTAGGCAAGAAGGAAACAAAAATTTAGCACATATCTCTAGGTAAGACTTTTGCAGACTCGTTGGTTGGGCTTAGCTCTGTTTTTCTTTGTGAATCTGGTGATCCTAAGAACTGGTATAATAAAGTGGTTAAAGATGTGAAATTGGAAGAAAGGTCTTGTATGAGTGTTGCCTCAGCTCTGAATATCTGAAGTGGCCTTGGCCAAGTCTTTGTCTTCCAGTTCATTCCCACACTTGCAGCATATCCAAGCACAGTCTCGCTTAAAGAGGAATGCCGTCATTCAAAGGAGATGTCATTAGACACCAGGCCATGCTCATTGAGCAATGGTCATATCTGGTGAGCCAACCCAAACTGGGCATAAGCCCTCCTCATCACCAAGACTTCCTGGACCCAGGGGTATACGAAGGGTATGTGTGGAGGGGGTGGGCCACCCTGGGTACCACTATGGGGGGGTGGCAAGGTAGCCCACTACCTCCCCCCAGTTGTAGAGCGGCCAAGGATTTGCACACAGTCAGCACATGCAGTCCGTATGAGCTGCCACTCGCGTGCTTTCCATACGGGCTGCTGCTCGCACATGCCATCCATACGGGTGTCCGCACAGGCTGCCTCTCACACAGCGACTGTATGGGCTGCCATGTATGCACAGTCCGTACGGGATGCTACACATGTACAGTCCATACAGGATGCCATGCGTGTGCAGTCTGTACAGACAGCGTGCATGCGCTGCCGGGTGGTTCGTCCCGCCCCTCGGCGTCCCGCCCTGGGTGCCAGAGAGGGTTCCTGGACCTCCAGCAGCAGCTTTGAATCAAGGAGTATTCCCAAGTTACAGATCTGTTCCTTTTAACAGGATATAGCCTTAGTTCCCAAGCATGACAACTGCCTATTCACATCACCTCCTTTTGGTTGCCAGAGCATATTGGATGCTCCCTTGAAAGTTCAGGTCTGTGAACTGCAAGAAATCAAAAGTGAAATTGAAATCTATTGGTTCCAGTAATATCATTGCAACTGGTGCATGGTGAGCTTTGTGTGAATTGGCTGGTAGCATAAAACCACTGCAAATGGCCAATTATATTCAGTTTCAGTGGCATGATAAAAACTGAACTGAGCGGCTGGTAATTATTACCTGTCTCCATTTTGAGTACTTTGCAGTGGCAGCCATTCTCTGGTATGGATCATATGATTGGGGGTCTTATGTTATGCTTTGAGAAGAGAGGCAAAGGTTCTGTGAGTCAATTAAATAAATAATAAATAATTAGTTTTTATAACAAGTCTAACAAGAAGGAAGAGGGGAATGAAATCCGAGGAAAACACACATCAGCTCACATTAATAAGACAACAGCCGCCAATGCATCCATCTCAGTTTAAACCTATGTCAATATATGCCATCCAAATGTTCTGATAGATATCCAGATGAAATCGACAATTTTTAAGAAATGTGTTAAAATGTAGTAATAGTAGGATAGAAGAGCTGGAAATAATGCCAATATATTTCGCATCTGGCAACCAATGTGCCATATTCAAATCGTACATGGGTAGACAAGTCTAAAAAGCCCAGGACACAAATTTTCACAGCCCTCTAGCAACTAGGAGGCTTAGTTTGGTCAATATTGAATATAAATTTCCAGAGTTAACACTAAATACATTGCTTCTGGTAAATGAGCCACCATAGCTGCTAGAGGGCAGTGAAAATTTGTGTTTTGGACTTTTCAGAATCATCTACTCATGTACTATATGAAACCAAAAGGTCTCCTTTCAGCTCTCCTATCCCACTGTAAAGGTGAGTGGTAAGACCAGGGGTCAGCAACCTTTTCCAGCTGTGGGCCCGTCCGCCATCCCTCAGACCATGTGGTGGGCTGGACTATATTTTTTTTTTGGGGGGGGGAGAGGAAATGAAAGGATTCCTTTGCACCACAAATAACCCAGAGATGCATTTTAAATAAAAGGACACATTCTACTCATGTAAAAACACTGTGATTCCTGGACTGTCCATGGGCCGGATTAAGAAGGTGATTGGGCCACATCCGGCCCCTGGCCTTAGGTTGCCTACCCCTGGGTAAGACCCTCAAACCATTGCATAATAAATGGTGCATGTTTGTTTTCCAATGCTTGAAGCATAAATTTCTTGGCAGCTATAAGGACTTGCAAAATCCACTTTTGTTGCCCTGCCACTAGTCCCCATACCATGTAGGTATAATTTTAAAGTAAACAAATATAAAGGATTTTTCCACTTTGAAATTAATGCGGATAATAACTGAGTCATTCCTTATGGTGGGCGAGGCAGAATGGCCTTCTAAATGTTGCTAGACTCCAATTCCCAACTCAACCCCAACCAACATAGCCAATGCTCAGGGATGATGGGAGTTGTTGGCCAATACCACATAAAGGGCTTCCCCCATCCCTACCTTAAGATATAGCTTTAGCAGAGCAAATGGCTACTTCTGCTATGGCGTCAGAAGTCAATATATGAGGCTAAATTGCCTGATGGAGTTGCATTTTATTTTAGTTTGAAAAAGCACCGTAAATGTGCAAGAGATAGCACCATTTCAATTCAGATCAGTTTTATTGTTGAATCCATCAAGGTTATCACACACCCAAAAATAAAACCAAAATAGCACATTTCTTCATAATTAGGTCCTGTGTCAATTTTTTTCTTAAGGGACAGTTTTCTCAATGACTTTCTCTTTTTTTGATTGCCTGAGCTCGTCTTTTTCTCCTTATTTATTAGATTATGGCATCATCCAGTGAAGAGCCTACTTCTGACAACAGCTTTTCATCTGTGAATGGCTCAGGGAATGAGAACAGTGCCCAAGGAACAGATGGACCTTCTGACTCAAGGTGTCCTA
This sequence comes from Podarcis vaucheri, assembly GCF_965113315.1. Classification (NCBI taxonomy): domain Eukaryota; kingdom Metazoa; phylum Chordata; class Lepidosauria; order Squamata; family Lacertidae; genus Podarcis; species Podarcis vaucheri. Next base: position 29,060,280 of record NC_138755.1, on the reverse strand, counting down.
TCTGCCTGGAAAGAATAAGGAACGTGGCCTTCTTAAATCCCTGCTTCCATAGATTCTGTTTTGTTTGCATCCTGGAGTGGTCAGAAAGGAAAGCAGAATGCCCACTCTGTAAACAACATTTCCACTCTTTCTTTCACACCATAAATTCCGACACTGATTTTGAAGAGTACATTATTCCCTTTGAAAATGCATCCTATGGCCTGTGTGGGGAGAGGTCAGCAATTGATCACCGGCCCGAGTCGCTGCCAGACAATGGGATCTTGTATGAAGGATACTCCGAAGGTAGGATGAGAACACTTGATGAGCTGATGAGACAGCTTGGAATAAGGAGGTCATCCCATCCAGGAGGCATCTCCCTTGGGCAAATCCGAGAGCAGGTTACAATTAAGTTCAGGAGGGGCCTTTATCGGTCTGGAGCACGTGTCAGGAACGTCCAGAGTGGAGGTTTTTATAGGGATATATCAGCTGATTTTTTCCACAGGAACCCTGTCCGTCTTAACAGGTTGGTTCCCTGGTTGAAGCGTGAACTGAGAGTCCTTTGTGGTACACATGCATCCTTGATCAACAACATACAGCATATCATATTGAACAACATAACTATCTTTGATCTGGACAGCCAAGCTTTTGCTGACATTGTGCAGCCTCATTTACTCCACTACACCAATCATTTCTTGCACGAATTCATCAATTTTGCTCGCTCCCCTTTCAACATTAAGGCCTATGACTGGAGAGCCACTTATGACATTCCCTTTCCTATCCATGATGATGTGTCCCAGTCCAATTCATCATTTACTACATCATCTTCAGAAGAGGAGGAGGAGGAGGAGGAAACGGAAGACTCTGATGAGAATGAGGGGGAAGATAGAGAATCAGTGACAAGTAATGAGGAAGGAACTTGGGATGATGAAATACAAGGAGCATCCAGTTCCAGTTCCAGCCAGACACTCGATCAGTTTTTTCTTCCTTTTGGGTCCTCAGATGGAGCACTTGTAAGAAGTCAGGACAACATGCACGTTTTTTTCCAAGCTGATGCACATTTAGGGTCACACAATAGGCACTGCCCATTACACGAACGTGTCCTCAATGAGATAGAAGAGAGTATGCCATTGCTATGCAAGGCCATCCCCAATTGTATGGAGAGTGCACATCAAACTATAGATGATATTGATGAAGAAGAAGAGCCAGTAAGCAAGCAGAATGCCTTAAACAGTCACAGCTTTGGTGGCAGCACTCATGGTGCAAGTACAGCTATCTCTAATGTTGGCCAGACTGCTAGCAGTAATCGAGTGTTTGATGCTTTGCAGGTTCCATCTCAAGAGCAAGAGGCAGATAGCACGGATCAGACACCATCGCAACAAAAGGACATGGTAAGCACCAAGCTGATCCACCACAAAGGAGAGGAGATCATTGTTATTGAGGTGCTTCAACCCAAAGCAGAAGACATTTTGGTTATTGAGCACATAGAGTTGAAAACAAGAGAAACTAATGACACTGGTCAGATGGCATGGCAAGATGAAGAAAAGGGTAGCTCTACAGAACTGCACTCCTCTGCAGAAGACACACCAAGTGGTTCTGATACCAAGAGGAAGGGTGGATTTTTTTCATTTATCAGAAGACCTTGATTTACACACCAGGAAAATCAGTCCAATAACCCTCAAGGGAACTTATTAAGTTGTTCTCTTAATGGGGTTATACAACATGTTATGCTCAAACCAATAAATTCGTATATATGAAAAAAAAAATATGTGTTGAATGAATGATAAAATAAACCTGGTGTTGAGTCTGAAGCAAAACACTGATAGCCAAAATACTTACCGGTACCTAAACAATTACAGGAGACAATGTCTAGGGAGCAATAAAGTATGATGAATAGAAATTTGACAGGATCTTCATTAATTAGTTATTTATTAGAGAGTGGAGCTACTATCATGTTTAAACCACACAAGTAAATTATTTTGAGGGACAGCAGAGGACAGCTATTTTGGGGTGAACTATGAACCCCACATAAACAATTTTTATTAAATTACTGTATAAATGTTTAATAATAATAATAATAATAATAATAATAATAATAATAATAATAATAATTTATTTCTACCCCGCCCACTCTGGGCAGCTTCCAACAGAAGGTTAAAAATACATTAAAACACCAGTCATTAAAAACTTCCCTAAACAGAGCTGCTTTCAGATGTCTTCTAAATGTCATATAGTTGTTTATTTCTTTGACATCTGATGGGAGGGCGTTCCACAGGACACAATTACTGAGAAGGCCCTCTGCCTGGTTCCCTGTAACTTCGCTTCTCGTAGTGAGGGAATCAAGACTATTACTCTCACTCTGTTTTATGTGGGTTCATCAGAAACTACACCGGACAGGAACAATCTACCCTGCACAACCTCGTAGGGTGTAGCCAACATGATGTCCTTCAAATGCTGTTCCCATCAGCCCCGGCCAGCATGGCTAATGGTCAAGAATGATGGGAGTTATAGTCTAGCACCTTAATTTAGTAAAACCTGGCATGGACCAGTGTTTTAATGCTGGCTTAGACTCCTTTTGCATTTGTGGCTCTTTTAATGGTTGGCCTAAATGTTCCCCAAACAGGGTTGTGTTATTGCTCCAACTCTATTCATTATTTTCATTGCCATGATCCTACACTTTGTCGAAGGGAAACTCCCCACTGGGGTAGAAATCATATATTGAACAGATGGAAAACTCTTCAATCTGAGCAGGCTGAAAGCAAAGAGTAAGGTTACCGTAACTTCCATCATAAAGCTTCAGTATGCTGATGACAACGTAGTGTGTGCACGCTCAGAGGATCACCTCCAAACCATCCTAAATATCTTCGCAGAAGCTTACGAAAAGCTTGGCCTGTCGCTCAACATCCCAAAAACCAACATCCAAAGTGCTGCACTAACAAAATAACCCCTCTGCAGCGCCACAAATCCAACTCAATGGTGTAACATTGGAAAATGTTGATCACTTCTCCTACCTAGGCAGTTATCTTTCCACAAAGGTCAACACTGATGCCAAAATCCAGCATCGCCTGAGCTCTGCAAGTGTAGCTTTCTCCTGATTGAAGTGCAGAGTGTTTGAGGACCAGGAAATTCGCAGGGAAATGTATGCTTGTGAAACATGGACCACTTACAAATGCCATCTCCAACTTCTCAAAAGATTGCATCAACAGTGTCTCTGAAAAATCTTACACATCGCTTGGGAATACAGGTGAACTGATATCAGTGTACTGGAAGAAACAAAGTGTTGAAGCAATGATTCTTCCACATCCACTTTGATGGACTGGTCATGTTGTGTGGATGCCTGATTATCGTCTTCCAAAGCAACTACTCTATTCCAAACTTAAAAATGGAAAGCTTAATGCTGGTGGTCAACAAAAGAGGTTTAAAGACTGTCTCAAGGAAAATCTAAAAAAATGTAGTATATACACCGACAACTGGGAAACACTGGCCTGTGAGCTCTCCAGTTGGAGAACAGCCTTTACCAAAGGTGTCATGGACTTTGAAGGCACTTGAACTCAGAACACAAGGGGAAGAGGAAGGCATGCTTGGCAAATCCACACCATGATCAACTCCCGCCCGGGAACAAATGTCCCCACTGTGGAAGGACATGTGGGTCCAGAATTGGTCTCCACAGTCACTTACGGACTCATTGCGTGGCAAGTTCCCTCCCCCAATGAAATGAAGACACAGGACACGTTAGTTAAGGTTAATGGGCGTAAATGGCCACAACTTTATTGATTACAGAATTGAAGGTATTGGCCCTAGGCATTGGCTCCTATGACTACCCGGCATGGGAACCGGGAAGGGTTGAACACAAACCGTGGGGGTGTCCTGCTGGAGTACGCCAGCTAGGACCCCCACGGGTGTCACCGCTCGTGGGCGTGCCGGCGGCCCTCACCTTACTAGGTCTCGGACAAGGCAAACGCCCCCGGAGTCCTCTACCGGACTACCCTTTTCTCGGGGGAAGGTGATGGCGTGTCCTTCCCCCCCATCCATTTGCATAACAATAGACCCCTGCCAATGCCTAACCGCCAAAACCGTGAAAGTTGTGACGATTTGCTACGAGGTAGGCGAAAAAACCAAAAGGCTGCAAAGTCGCCAACTTGGAAAAATTCCTACCAGGCCCCTTGCGGCGACCAACCGAAGTCCATAGCAATGTCAAGACTGCCTAACCTAAGGGTGGGTGGGCTGGGAAAAAACTTCTCTGCTGCCGAGGGGGAAGAGGGAGATCCCGGGGCGTGCCTGGCTTTAAATAGCCCAGGCCACGCCCCCCCCGGCCCGCCTATTGGCGGGCAGGGGGAAGGCGGGGAGGCACGCCCCCGGGGATTCCCTGGCTCTCGCGGGGCTAAACTCCAGCCCCGCGCTTGTGGGAGGGGCCAACCCCGCAACACCCTCTCCTCCCGAGGCTCGGAAATGGCTTTGCGTGGCAAGTTCCCTCCCCCAATGAAATGAAGACACAGGACACGTTAGTTAAGGTTAATGGGCGTAAATGGCCACAACTTTATTGATTACAGAATTGAAGGTATTGGCCCTAGGCATTGGCTCCTATGACTACCCGGCATGGGAACCGGGAAGGGTTGAACACAAACCGTGGGGGTGTCCTGCTGGAGTACGCCAGCTAGGACCCCCACGGGTGTCACCGCTCGTGGGCGTGCCGGCGGCCCTCACCTTACTAGGTCTCGGACAAGGCAAACGCCCCCGGAGTCCTCTACCGGACTACCCTTTTCTCGGGGGAAGGTGATGGCGTGTCCTTCCCCCCCATCCATTTGCATAACAATAGACCCCTGCCAATGCCTAACCGCCACTCGAGCAAAGCTCGCCGCCAATACCTTCAGGCCTGTAACCAACCCCTAATCCCTACTATGATATCTCCCAACCATATATCATTCCCGGCATCGGACAAATGCACGCCATCCCGCCTGTAGAGGGCCTGGTTGCTGAACTGTATGTTTGGGTGTCGGATGATGCACCCGCCCAAGGCCACCACTCTACGTTCCACTGCCCGCTCTAAAACTTTCCTTGCTTTATTCACACCCACTGGGCTCGCACAGTCCCTCCATGTCCTCCTCTCAAGCAACGAGGACCACAGTATTTTGATGTTTGGGTACACTGTCACCAGCTCGGACAGGTCATCAAAAATGTTCCATCTGAGATCTATCGCCTTGCGGTATGCGAGGTCGTTCTCGCCCAACTGAATCACTAGTGCATCAGGAGGCCCCTCAGAGGCAGCCCTTGCCATCACTGCTGGCTTGAACTCACTCCAGCGCATCCCTCTCCGCGCTAGCCACGCCAGCTCCACCTTCGCAGGCAACTTCAGATTTTGCCCTAGCCCTGTACTCATGGCCCGAATCCTGGCCCAATGAACTATACTGTGGCCCACCAACCAGATGCGCACCTTTTTAGATCCTGGAAAGCAAGCAGACAGAGAAAAGGGGTTCAGCGGCATACCTCTTAGTTATACGTTATTTCTGACATACGATTTATAAGCATTGGATCTCCATCTCCCCATTTCCTTAATCCTGTTGGTGGAGAGCCCCAGATGCACTGCGGTGGTGGCCGCCCCAATGCGGAAAGAATGTGCCGCAAACTCAGCCGCTGGTAGCCCACATGCCGCCAAAGCCATACGCATCACCCTGGTGAATTGCTGCCTGGCCAATCGCGACCCGTCTGCGTGGATCAGCAGGGGACCCGGGTTTTTTGGCCTGAGGTATAGAAAGCGTCTCGTGTCCCTTACCGGACAGGGGCCCTTGTCTTGGGCTGCTGGAAGGCGGAGAAGCGCCCCTTTACCCTGTTGGTCTGTCTTTGAGCTCCGCACCCTAACTATTAGATCCGACTGTGACAGGGTCAGGTCGCTTAACAGGATGCCCCTCTGTGTATGGTTGACCCCCCCTTCACAGACGACCTCCCCAATACGTAGTGCACCAAAAAATGATATAGAGAACGCAGCCGAGAATAGGCGCGCTTCGTACTTAGACCAGCACACTGAGCGTAAAGCTTTGTGAATCTGTGACAAGATGTCATACGTTATAGGCCGCCTCCTATCTGCACTAGGGGGGTGCTGTCTGCGCCATCCTTCCAGTGTCTTGCGTACGATAAAAGCCGCGCACGGGTCGGTCGCAAAAAAGGCTTTACAAAAGTAAGAAATCCCTGCTGACTGGATATTAAGGGTTTTAGGTGCCCTGCCTAACTCTTTCAGGTGAGCCAAGTAGTGGAGGACCTCTCTCGTTGAAGGTGTAGCGAAGGGCCTAGCGCCCGGTGTATTACTACGGAATTTTAGGAAATCAGCCCAAGCCTTCTTGTATGAACGCATTGTGGACGGAGCCACAGCACCGAATACTCCCTTCATTACTTCTCTCTCCCAAGATTCCAGAGATGCTCCGGGAAAGGCATCGATGATTGCTCCGCATCCGGCGCTAAAGAGCGAAAGCGCTCCATCTGAAAACGAGACAGAGCATCCGCGATGTCATTATTAACGCCAGGTACGAATTTGGCCGAAAAGTATATGTTCCGTTCCAGACACAGAAGTACAAAGGATCGTAGAAGGTTTCCTACTCTGGTGGAGCGCGCGGATTGACTAGCCAGGACCGAAACCACTGCCTGATTGTCTGTATTGAAACAAACCCTATGATTGCTAAACTGCTCCGCCCAAAGATGTACCGCTACTACTATCGGGAAAAATTCCAAAACTTCTCTGCTGCCGAGGGGGAAGAGGGAGATCCCGGGGCGTGCCTGGCTTTAAATAGCCCAGGCCACGCCCCCCCCGGCCCGCCTATTGGCGGGCAGGGGGAAGGCGGGGAGGCACGCCCCCGGGGATTCCCTGGCTCTCGCGGGGCTAAACTCCAGCCCCGCGCTTGTGGGAGGGGCCAACCCCGCAACACCCTCTCCTCCCGAGGCTCGGAAATGGCTTTGTTAAAACCGTGTTTATGGAAGACTATCTTACTCGGCTATGAGTGTTGGCCGAAGAAGAAGAAGAAGAAGAAGAAGAAGAAGAAGAAGAAGAAGAAGAAGAAGAAGACTGTGTGCAGTTGTTTCTAGGAATAAAATAAGAGTTCTGGTGGGTCAGACCCTCAATCTGTATACTCCAGCATCCTATATATCTCACAGCAGTCAGCCAGATTCCCAAAGGAAGCCCCAAAGCAGAAGAAGGCAATGAACCTATTATGTTGCTGCTCTCACCATCTGATAGTCCATAGCGTAGCATGCTGCTTCTAGACCTAGAGGTTACATGCAACCATAGCTAGATATAGTCATTGCAGATATATTTTCTTTGGTTAGGAAGGAAATATGAAACTGGTTTTATGCCATGTTTTCTCAGCTGACCTGGAGATGCTGGAAATTGAACCTGGAACCTTCTGCATGCAACACAGAGTATAAAAGGCAACTGAACGTGTTGGCTCTCCAGCACTGTTCTATACGTGTACAAATGTACACATATATATGCATAATACAATTGGTATGCTGCACAATATTTTGCAGAAGTAAAATAAAAACAGGGTCCAGCCCTAAAGAGCTTTACATCAAAATAGATCTGTTAATGGATGAAACCTGAGAAACAGGAAGAAGGGGTGCTGCTTTTAAAGTGCTGCTTTTAACCCATGGATTATAAAGCCTTAAATTGCTTGAGACCAGATTACCTGGAAGATTGCTTTATTCTTCCTACTGTTTGCCTGCTGAATCTTAAGGTCCCCTTCAGAGGCCTTTCATCTCCCTGAAAATGCTTCCCTGACCATTGACCCTGCTGGCTGGGGCTGATGGAAGCTGAACCCAGGCAACATCTGAACTGTCGCAGATTCCCCATGTAGAATTGTTTGTTTATTTTTGTGCTTGTTTGTTTATACCCCGCCCATCCGCCTGGGTCTCCCCAGCTACTCTGGGAGCTCCCAACAGATTAAAAACAGAATAAAACATCAAACATTAGAAACTTCCCTAAACAGGGCTGCCTTCAGGTGGCTTCTAAAAGTCAGATAGTTGTTTATTTCCTTGACATCTGATTGGAGGGCATTCCACAGGGTGGGCGCCACCAGCAAAAAGGCCCTCTGCCTGGTTCCCTGTAACCTCACATCTCGCAGCGAGGGAACTGCCAGAAGGCCCTCGGAGCTGGACCTCAGTGTTCAGGCTGAAGGGGGGGGGTGAAGATGCTCCTTCAGGTATACTGGGCCAAGGCTGCTTAGGGCTTTAGACATCAGCACCAACATTTTGAATAGTGCGTGGAAACATACTCCTCCCCACTGCAAGGAAGGGGCTTCCAAAGCAGCACCCAAAAGTTTGAATTCTCCACTTACCAGCTGGTGAGCATAGGATTTAATTCTGTGGGGTGCTGCTATCTCATAAGGTAAACAGCAACCCATATTCAAAAAATCAGATAAATATCTTCCTCCCTTTCCTTAGCTTCCCCCTTGAAAATTTTCATTTACCCTACCCCCAGATGGTCCAAAAGGAGGACTTATGCTTAACTTTAGAGTGCTGAGAGAGGCCAACGACTTTTCAAATTATTCCTTAAATCTGTGCTTTAAGCAATTTTTTGCAGCTGAGACACTTGGACCTACACTGTAACCCAAATCCAGAAGTATCATTCTAGGGTGACATAAGATCTGCATGCCACAAGGATCATTGTTAATTAAAGTTACAAGGTCTGTCCCCAAATAACCATGGCAGCTTTGAAATTTAGTCAGATGACTGTATTTCTTAAACCTACTTATTATGAGGGAAATCAGGTGGATCACGAATATCCATCATAGCTGAAGCAGGAATAGTCTGTTGAAGGCACATTTGGGGGAAAATGATCTTGTCTCCGAGAGCCAGTATGCTAAGTAGTAACCACTTTCACCAAATGCAAACAGGGTGTTGTGTTTACTTAAACCAACTGACAAGCTTTGGAGTTTTCAACCCTAGGAGTAACAGATTGGCACCTTCTTCCCAGACAACCTTCTAAAACAAGCCAGATGAGATTTGCTGAAGAATGGCTCCTTTCCCAAGTTATTTGATAGCGCTGGAAGGCCAAGATCAGATGGAAGGGGCCCACAATTGTCATGACCTTTTCCTGCACCAGCATCACCTCTCCTGGGGTCTGAAGCAACATGGCACAGGCAAGAACTGAAATACAAAACAGGCACTTCAAGCATGAAGACTTCCAGTAGTGGACGGCATGGTGGAGTGGCTGCGTTCATCTGACCTCCTGAGTTACTAGTGCTTACTGGCAAGCTGTATGAAGGTTAGTGCAGTACAAACACAATGGCAGGAGTGTCAGGTTGGCTGTGGCCCAAACATGCTAGCAATAAGTCAAACAGGGGTCCTAATAGGTACGGCTGCAATTCTGTTCATAGTTCAGATGTTTAAAGCCCACCACCTTCAATGGGTTCATAAGCACCATATTATGCAAGGGTTGAAAAAAAGGATCCTTTGTCCGCCTACATAGTGAGCTCACAGCTAGAACGTTCAGTGTGTTCTGTTTACTTGAATTGAACGTTGTCTCCATGGGAAAGAGAACAATCAGCTGAAACCAAGTACCTTCTTAGAAATAATAACTTGGAAGAGGTGAGCAGAAGTGAATTGGGGGCAATGGAAGGTGGGGGATATAGGGAAGAAGTGCATTTTTTGACTTGCTTAGTGCAAAGCAGCATTCTCCAACCCAATGCCCTCCATTTCCCCCCTCATTTATTTTTGATCCAGCCCAATTTATTCCTTAGTCTAGGTTCCAACAGCATTGGGGAATGATCAGATTTCTACAGTAGGGGGAGTATGTGTTCTGCTGCCTAAGTTAAGTCTTCTGTGTGCTTTCTTTCAGATCATGAGACCCCCGAATAAGGAATGTAAGCCAAGAACTGGCCTTAGACCCTCAAGTGGGGGTTCTTTAGGTAGGAGAATGCCAACAGATACAGCTAAAAACTCAAAATGTGCCATGTGCTTGGAAAGAATCCGAGACCCAACTTACTTGAACCCTTGCAATCACAGGTTCTGCTTTGACTGTATCCAGAAGTGGTCAAGGAAGAAAGTGATATGCCCACTGTGCAAGGAGCATTTCTATTCTTTTTTCCACACTGTAAACACCAGAGGTGCATTGTGTGAATATGTTCTGCCTTTGAAGGGCGCCTCCCTTTCTGGTTGTGGGGAAGGTCACACATCAGCTTCCACCCAAAGACCTGCATCGCCCCCTGACAATGGCATATTGGATGAGGAAGTTAAAGGAACACAGTCTCAGAGAGAGAAGGATCTTTACCAGCTCATGAAACAGTTCACAGTCACAAAGAAACACGCTAATATAGAAGTCATCAGCCTTGGGAAATTTAAAACCCAAGCTGTAATTCATTTCAGGAAAGCTCTATACCGTGCTGGCATCCAGGTCCAAACCACTAAAAATCCAGAGTTCAACCGAACTCCTTCAGCAGAATTATTCAGAAGAAACCCAAGATGCTTTGACAGATTGATTCCATGGCTGAAACGAGAATTAAAAGTATTGTGTGGCAATCAGAGGCCACTGATTCATACCTTACTGAACTTTATCCTCAACAACATGACTCAGCATGATCTGCAGAGCAAGGACTTTGAGGACCTGCTACGGCCTCACTTTCGTCAATTCACAGCCCACTTCCTTCATGAGTTCATCAGTTTTGTGCAGTCCCCCTTCAACCTGAAGAAGTATGACTGGAATGCCTCATATGCCTGTCCTGCTTTCGCGCAGGAAGATTCTAACTCTTCCGTCTCTTCCGCATCTTCAGATGTTGAGCATGATAATGAAGAGGCACCCAAAACTGATGGTGAAGTAGAGGACAGGAACATAGGATGCTTACATTCTACTTCACAGAAAGATCTAACTGATGCGTTTGCTGGAACAGACGGAATATCCCACGCGAATGATGAAGGAAACGATTTGGAGGACTTGTCCAACAGTGATACTGAAAAAGGGAGACAGACACCAGACAGTTTTATGAAGATCAAGATCGGTAAAAAAACACAACCAGTCGGATCATTATCTCACCCCCAGTCTCATCAATGCAGAGAGGAAGATGAGGGTATGGGGGAACTGCGTCCTGGCCACACCCAAAGCTCAAAGCACACTGAAGTCTCCAAGAATTCTCCAAATGTCTTAGGATCTGGAGATTACAATGCATTCAGCTTTAATGATGATGATGTTGTTAGCCTGGTGGCTGTGCATAGCTCTGCAAAAGAAGAAGCAACCAAATGGAAAGATCTGGATTTCCCCATAGATCACTCGAAAAGCTCATCTTCAGAGAGGCACGCAACATTGTCTCCAGGCCGAAAGGGTATCTTTAAAAAGTGCACTTTGAGGGATATGGAATACAATTTTGAAGAAGGCTATTCTTCCCCCAAGGAAAAACATGGAGGAAGGGGAAGAGCAAGGCATCCACATGAAGGAAGGCACCATTCAAACTATTCCAGGGACAAGAGGCTTAGAAGAGAGCCCAGAAAGTCCAAATCAAGAGATATGAGCTTACTATTAAGGAGCAGCCTGCCATTAAGAAGCGAGGGCTTTGTGGCTAGAGACATAAGCAAGTCCAAGTCTCAGAGTTCAACTCACTTTAGAAAACAAAGGAGCAAAGACTATGATTATTTGAGAAACAGGGTCCCCAGTGAGCCAGGCTGGAGATACCTTTACTATAGACAAGACTGCGAGAGATACAGGTATGATGACCCCTTGTATTGCAAGGGTGTGCCAGCCAGAGTATACAGTCAAACCTTCCTGCCTAGCTCCAGAGAGAGATCATATTTTCTTCCAGAACGCAGAGTCTCTCAAGAAAGTTTCACTAAAGGCTGGTATGATTGTTCAGAGAGATGCAGAAGTGCAGGAAGACCCAGAGGCAGGTTTGCTGTAGTAGGGCAGGAGAGAGGGCCCTACGATAAACTTGGCGGGAAAAGGAGGCACAAATTGCATCACGTGGAGTCTTCCCATTCAAGGGGAGGGCCAAAGTATTTCCCAAAGGATCTGAATAGCTAAAGGCATCTTTGCAGATCTCAGGGCAACACCAATAGCCCAAAAGAAAGCTATGAAGGGAAGGCTGCAGAAGTAACAGCTGAACATTAACAAGGACAAATACATAAAATAGTGGGAGGCAACAGCCTCATTAAAAGAGAGGCAGAAAAGAGAAGCCTAAATGGAAGACAATGTGTTGTTATTCTCCAAGTGTGAATCTTGCCTTATTGGAACAAAATAAATCTCTCATATATGTGTACTCATGTGTGCATGTAGTTCAGTGTCCATCACAAACCTTCTCAGGGTTTGGGAGAAGATAATTTTTTAAAAAAATAAACCACACATAAAACAAAAATATCAAATTAAATTGCAATGAACATATGTTTGCTTAAAACTGTCAATTGTACTCCATTTGGAAAGTGTTAGGCTCAAGTTTTCTTGGGAAAGGGTCTTCCTCGTAGTGGGGCCCTCTAGCCCTCTAATCATGTGTGACTTGGAATCACAGGAGGGGAACATGGGGTCATTCACCTTTCCATCCCTTCTATGTTCCACACTTTGGGTTGAGTGGTCTTCTGAGGGTCACATGTCACTGGTGGGTGGAACCAGAGGTAAAGTGGGTGGAGCAATGAATACAGAATTTTGCTTGTGTACAGTTGGCTGTATTGGACACCCCTCTCTATCTTCCAGGCTTCCAGGCAAGCAAGAGGCATTATCAAAGTTCAAGGAAACATTCCAACCGGACAAAAGCATTTGTGTGGCAAAGTAGGGTCAGTGAGAGGCATGGCCTGGGGTGAATTCTGAGGACCTGATTGAGAGGTGTGGAGGGCCATAATTGGCTCTTGGACCTATTGTTCCTATCTTTAAGCGTTCTGTTTTCAGGAGCAGCTAACCAGATCATTGGGGAAGCTTGCAAAGAATGGATGGTTTTTGTCCCCCAAACCTGATAGTCACAAGTGTGTTTTCTCCTGTAGATATAAAAGTTCCACTTTGCTACCATGGTTCACATCCACCAAAGCTAAGTGGAACTTCAATATGCAGAGAATAATTCTGAATACAGAGGCACACGCTAGGTGTAAGGAGTCAGAGAAGTAGCTGTGTTACTACTTATCACTCAGCAAGGTTATTCCATCATTTTCCCATTCAGCAAAAGTGGCATGGGTTGTATTGCTGGGGTGAGTTTATCATGTGGCTGAAAGCCAAAGGTACCCATATCTTCATGTTGTGATAGCTTTCACTTATTTTTTTTTTAAATAATTTTTATTAACCGGCCAATCAAATCAAATTAAATCACATCACATAAATTCCGAATTACAAAGCCGAATTTTAAATTTTGTTGGGGAGGACCCATATTTCAAGATCCAAAGGGGGATTCTGATCATCTTCTTGCTACTGCATTAATGTCCAAATCAGACCAAATCAGTCCAAACAGAGCTCATAATTCTATCCAGTCTTATCTTGCTGTTTCCACATCACATCTTGTTCATATATTTTCTCTTTTTTCTTTATGATCTCTTCTGATAGTCTCCTTAAGCCAATAAACACCAATATTAATCCTGTGTGAATTTTTCCGTTCTTCCAATCCTCAAATCAAGATGGTTTCCATATATCATCACCTTCACAGATAACATTGCTCTTTCCATCATTAATCTCGCAAAACTATCGCTCTTAAGTCCCTCTGAGGAGTTTCACTCACAATATAAAAGCAGCTCTATTTCTCTATTTCTCCTCCCAGACTCAAGAGCACCTACAGAACTTCCCAATATGGCGACGACATTTTTAACTGCATTTTTAACTCCACAGCTTAAGTCCTTAAAACGACATTTCTGGCTCGTGAGGGGAGGGGATTCTTGTTTAATCACATAAGGAAAGAAAGTAAAGTTTTTTCCCCCTCCCCCATCAGTCATTTGCCATACCGTATCTTGGCGTATCTTCTCATAATTTATTCTTGTCTTGTTTTATCAGAGATCTCTTCTGTTAGCAGTCTTTACTCCCCATCCTTCCTTGAATTATGTGCATTCCTTCATCCAAATTGTTTCTTTTGAAGTTCTTGCAGCTAGTGGTGCGGATCAGGGACGGTGTCCAGGAGTGCTGGAATCCCACAGGAGGGCTTTGTGCCTAGTGCCCCCATCCCCACAAATTTGGGGGTGATATAGGGCACAGCAGGCAAGGGCAGTTTCCCCCACCATCCTGGGGGGAGTAGGGAGGCTCAGTGGTGTAGCGTGGGGGGTGCAAGGGGGGCCGGCCGCACCGGGCGCAACATCTGGGGGGGCGCCCTCGCTGCCTCTGGAGTCGCCGAAGAGCCTCGGGCGCAGGCTCTTCTCGTGGAACCGACGAGCTGTGCGCGCGCCCGGGCTGAAGGCGTCCGGCAGGCAGCGGCTCTCAGCGGCTCTCAGCGCTCGTCCAAGTCCCCGCGCGTCAGGGCCGCAGAGGACGCGCCAGGCAGCCCCTCCTCACAGCCCCACTTCCGCTGCTGCTGCTGCTGCAGCTGCTGGGCCATGTTGCATTTTCCTCGCCTCTCTGTCCCCCTCCTCCTCCGGGCAAGCGGCGTCGTTTGGGCGGCAGCACCAGCGGCAACTCGCCTCAGATCGGCAGGTTAGGGGTTGGGGGGGCGCAAATTACTTGCCTTGCCCCGGGTTAGGGGGCGCAAATTACTTGCCTTGCCCCAGGTGCTGACAACTCACGCTACGCCACTGGGGAGGCTAATTACTCCCATCATAGCCTCCAAATTACCTTGTGTGGGTCGGAGAGATGTTATTGTCAGCCATCTTCCAATGTGCCCCCTAGTGGCCCCCCGTGATAGCTTTCACTTAAAGTTGTATTTTGGGGAAACTGCCAAAGGTCCCACTTTCAATTTCTAGCATTTGTAGGTAGAGATGGGGATGGGGAGATTCAGTCTAAAATCCTGGAGAGACCCTGTCAATCAATGTGGACAGGACTGCACCAGATTGATCAAGCAGAAGGCAGCTTCCTATGTTCTTTTGTAATGCAGGTACCATGATGTTTCCTGGTCAACTGTTTCCACCCTAAAGTGGAGTTTGTTCCATTCACCTGAGTTAGGCTGATTTCAAGCAGAATGTTTATGAGAACAGAACTTTGTGGATTTTGATAACTACTTCTCATGATGCATATAATTCGAATTAGCGATTGGCGGTTTCTTTTCGAGCATTATCATTAAACCCATCAATTTTTAATCAAGAAATGTTCACTTTATTCCCTGTGTAATTCTGAGATAACAGTAAGGAGAGCAGGATTCAGCATAGTTCCTCTGCTAACTAATGTGCTTTTCTTAATCATCTGTAATTAACTTTTAACAGCTACTACTTTAATTTTAAATTAAAGGCTTATTTGTAGCAGTCCATTTGACATGTAAACATTTTCTCACTTCAATGGCCCTCCATCTCAGTGAACTTTACATTAAACTCCCTGTTGCTAAAGTATTCAAACCTAGGTGACAAAGCTAGAAACTCCTCCTTCTGGAGTCCTCTTCAGATGTTCAAGGCTCAAGACATGAAAGGGAGAGTAGTCTACTTCCACCACCAGTTTCATCACCTTTTGTTTGGAACCCTGGGAAGATCAAGGTCCTACATTGTGCTGAGAAGATCCAGGGGAAGAGATGGCCCCTTGCTACAGGTCAAGGACACTATCTCCTAGAGCAGTGTTTCTCAACCTGTGGGGCCCCAGATGTTGTTGGACTACAACTCCCATCATACCTAGCCAGTATGACCAGTGGTCAGGGATGATGGGAGTTGTAGTCCAACAACATCTGGGGCCCCACAGGTTGAGAACCTCTGTCCTAGAGGCTGAGTCCTTTTTGGGGGGGCCCTTTTTGGGAGGGAGCCAGTCCCCCCAATGTTCAAAGGGGGCAGAGGAGGCCAAGAATGGAGCTGGGACCAGTGCGGCTTCAGTGGCCAGCTCCTTCTCCTCCTGCTCCTGCCACAGAGAGGAAGGAGTGGGGAAACAGTTCCTCGCTGGTGGTGGCAGCAGCAGGACGAGCTGGCGACCACTGAAACCATGCTGTTGATGTGTTTGTCTCCTCCCCCTGGCTCTCCAATGTCCTGACATCATGTGTGCAATGTCGGGACGCCATGCACATGATGTCACACATATGATGTCAGTCCCCCCATTCTTCCTCAGAAGTTGGTGCCTCTGCTGCAGATGTTCAGCCCTCTATCTCAAGGGTAATGGCAGGGACAAGGACTGAGGGAGTGGAACTAATGTGCTCATCTCCCTTATGCATTTCTAATAACTTGAAGATTGAATGCCCAGACTGGACTTCATTGATTCTCCCACAACACAGAGGGGGGAAACACCTGATCATACTGTGATACCCGCAACTTTCCTGCCAATGTGTCATATAAATTAACTACTACACTTGTAGTAGATGGTCCCATTTGTCCTCCACCACTACATTCTGATTGCCAGGGGTGTCCTATGTGATTTTGTTGATGGATATCATTTCAGTAGAAGGGGTTATCCAGTTGTTGTGGAGGCACAATGGAGGCGGACCACTGTTGCTTTGGGGCAAGGTAGTGAGGAGGTAGTTGCAGTGCAAACACGTGGGCAAGAGCACTGGAATGGCTCTACTAGTTTGCTTGCATTGCACTGACCTCCCTGCCCCACTCCATATCCAAAGCAGCGTACTATTTTTTTAAATAAAAAAATTAAGCATTAATATAGTACATAAAAAATCAAAACCAAGTAAAATGTAATGGGATTGAAAAACACCAATCTAAGACTCCAGCTAAGAATCTTATTCATTTATTAATGGATTTGCTAGCTTGCATGCAATCAACAAAAATAAAAATATTTCGGCAAAATGAACACGTATTATTTTAATGAATAATTAGCCTCAAATAAAACCTTCACCATCTGTTCCACTTGCGGATTAGGACAGCTAAGAGAAATATATTTCAGAAGTAGATTGGCTAATTAGGTAAAGTGACTGGGAAACAGGGGATTTACTTGCTATTTTCAGAGGTGCCAAAGGATTAACAGTCGGTTTGGAGGGAGGATTGGCTTCCCTTAAATGAATTTGATGCTACTTTTGCATTATTTATGGAAAATAAATACAAACTTGGCTCTCTTTCTTAAAAAAGAAAGGTCTTAACATGATTCCACCCGCCCCATAAATAAACAAACAAACAAATAAACAACCCTCTTTGAGATATAACATTTCTGTGGCTGGCAGCATGTCTGTTTTCAGTGCCAGGCTCAATACTTTGCAACCAATGCTATTTTTTTCTGAGGAAAGAGGTGCCAGAACTCCCTTGTTCTCCTATAATGGCAATGGTGCCCACCTGAGAGGGGCTATACCTGAGTTCCAGTGAGTTCTAGCTGAAATAAAGCCCTGATAGCATCCATGTTGTCTTGGGCTGCTGGGATGGGATTTACCGTATTTTTCGCTCTATAACACGCACCAGACCATAACACGCACGTAGTTTTTAAGAGGAGGAAAACAAGAAAAAAAATATTCTAAACGAAATAGTGGATATATGATTTTTGTGGTTTATGCTGTGGCCACAGACATGTGATCTGACGGTGAGTTTGGAGTAGCCCAATGCAAAAATCCTGAGGATCCATGTGGATCCATGCTTTGTAACCACAGAGGAGGGAAGGAAGGGGAACCATGGATCCTCTGCTCACGACTGCAGCAAATCCCCCCCGCCACCCGAAGGCATTCGCTCCATAACACGCACAGACATTTCCCCTTGCTTTTTAGGAGGAAAAAAGTGAGTGTTATGGTGCAAAAAATACGGTATACTGATTGCAGGAAGGTCTGTGGTGGAGCTGGGGTATAAGAAGGACATTAATAGCAGGGTATGCACACATACTCATGTTTCTCCACTTTACACCCTTTTACACCATTGCCTCTGAACACAAGAACAGAGCTTATCTTGTTGCGGTAAATTAATTGTAAAATGCAACTTTGCCGGGTGCGAGGCTGAGTGGTTTTCTCTCTTCTACTAATGCCGCTAACAAAAACATAAAATAAAGCTGTCTGATTTCAGCTCAGCTCTGCAGCTTCTTTTTTCTTTTTAAGAAAAAAAGATTTAATTGAAATGTTCTTCTTAAATGTACAACTGTTTCACCTCAAAACTTAAATACATTTCAGAGCTTCCCAGAGCACTGAATACACCAACGGGCACACAAACACAGAACTCATTTGTACGACCATTCACATCAACATCTGAATGATAATAGAGCTTGATGAAAACATTTTGATGTAGAAAAGTAAAGCAAATGGGGTGATAAAGAAAATTAAATGCAGCCAAATTAAGCGGCATCAAATCCATGCCATTAAAACTGAATAGAGGCTGGCTAAATTGTAGTGAATGGTACATATCAAAGGAAAGGAGTATGACTCCCCCCTCACTTTAATTAAAAATAAAAGAGTTCCAGAGTTAAACTGAATTTTAATTCTGTTCATTAGTATTGGCTGCCTAGTGACTCACTTTCAAGTATTCCAGGAAACCTTGGAGGAATTCCTCTGCCTAAGCTTAAGGAACAGCTTGACGCAAACTAGGCACCTCATTGAGTCATAGGGATGGATGGACCCATCAGTTTTTATTTCTTTCAGTCATGAAGGAACACATCCCATGTCCAGAGGGTACTACACCCAGTTCCTCATACCATAATATATGTTGATAAGGCGTATGGTCCACTAGACTTCCATAAGTCATCAGTGCAACCAAGATGTGATTGTTCAATGGCTCTTTAAAGTCCAGGTTTCACAAGGAGATTGTTGGGTGTGTTCTTTATATATACACCATGGAAGCTTCAGTCAAGTGGCTAAGCTCACCATGTGAAACAGTTGCTCAGCAGATTCACTTTTACTTGGCACACACAAACATACACTCTATATACAGTTATAAGTTGGCAACCCTCTCTGATTCCAGAGAGGGTTCTCTGCTTTCAGGTTCTTGCTCTTTCAAAGTCGACAGTAAGTCCTGAGTTCAGCTGCTTTCAAAGTCTTTGCAGTTCCTTGCAAAGTGCTCCATTTTCTTCTAATCAGTCCTCTCTGCTCAGATCTCCCACATTTTATCAGCACTGAATGCTGTAACTTTAAGCTCCTTATCTACAAAGGGGCTGCATGTGAATTCTGCCCAGCCGCAGAGATAAGATAGTTACTAGATTCAGACAGTTGCATTGTGGGGAATGAGTCCGCACTACCCACTCATATGGAATCAACCCATTAAACACTTTCCTTAACAGAGGTAAGGTCTCTCTTCAACATTCTTTGGAGAGACCTACTGGTGACTCATTTGAAGCTGAAATTATCTACTTGCAAAGAATTTGTAATCCAGTATCTGTTAAGGGATGACATACCCAAAACTACTGAGATTGTTTCAGGATATTTAGCCAAGATTTTTAAAGTCAAATTTAAAACTACTTAATTTTACTTAATGGTGGATACTGAATCTTTTATACGTTTTATGTGTTTAATATGTCTGAATTACCAAAGTTTTATGGATGTTTCTCTCTCTCTCTCTCATTATTATTTTATTGTCTGAATTATGCCAATAAAGGCTGAATGAATGAACAGAAGCAAAATGAGGAGGTAAACCTGTGTTAGGATTGTATAATTTCTAATCAGAAAACTAGCATGTGAGGGAGAAGGCTAGAATAGAAGTGTTTGTCATCCTTTGCTCCCCAGATGTTGTTGGACTACAAACTTCATCATCCATAGCCAGCATGGCCAATGGTCAAGGATGATGGGAGCTGAGCCCCAAAAATGCCTGGGGACTTGAGGTTGAAGAACACTGGAAAGAAACCTCTTTTTCTGAAACCTAGTTTTATATTAGTGAGACTTTTCTTTATGGAGGAGCAGCATCTCATGAGAGATCAATAACTCCCTTCTTTCCCCCTGCGACTACAGCCTTCCACAGGGAGGTGAGGCATCAAACCTCTTCACTGTGTTACCTGTATATAGTAGTGGTTGTGTTGTTGCTTTTTTAGTTCTGTATTTCATAATGAATTTTTTAATTATTTGTTTAACGCATTGAGAGATGTGCCAATTTACCATGAAAATAACTTTTGCTTGCAGCTAACTCATAGGCAGCACTGGATGGGATTGAGGAAAGAGGCAACTCTCGACAGTGAGTGGATGCATGGAGAGGAGATCAAGCCTTCAAAGATTATTCGGCAGGGAAGGCTTTCCAAAACCTTCTGTTTACCTGCAAGCAATCTCTGTACATATAATTTGTGTCTGTTTTGTTTCTCCAAACTGAAGTTGCCAGTTTATCTCTGTAAGACAGCTGTGTGGGAAATAAAGCAACAACACCCGTTCCACCAAAATAAATTTCCCCACATTGCATCATGGGAGGACCTAAGACTGGCTGGAACAACTTGTGACCTACCGAGATGGATCCAGACCATCAGCCATCTCCCATAGACTGCCAGATGCCTGACAGCCATTTGTTTCCAGGCGCCAGCAACACTGAGGTGTTTACTGGGCTCCTTGTACATTAGGATTGCCACACAAGCAGTGTACAGGAGGAAAATGACCAGGAAAACCCATATGTACAGCAACCCATGTCAGAATGCGAATTTCCTAAAAAATATGGGCCATAGATTATTTAATAGCCATAGGCCTGGGAAAAGAGGAATGTTTTTGTCTGGTGTCTAAATACATGTAATGAACCTTTCTGAGGCGAACATTCCACAATGGGGAGCCACCACAGAAAAGGTCTCTTGTTGCCACCCTCTGAACCTCTCTGGGAGCGGAGAGAAAGAGAAGGGTCTCAGATGACAAGCGCAAGGCCTCCCTCTCAGGAACTGGTAGTGATCCTGGTAATATGAAGCCAGTGAAGCAGGCCTGTCCAACCAACAGCTACTGTCTTGAGCACAAATATTGTATAGAAATAAACCAATTTGAGTATGGCTATCCTAGACTGCTTTTCTTCTTCCTTCTGGGGAAATGTCTTTCTTAGATTATATTTATTAATTTTACCCTAAATCATAATTTTCTCTCTCTAGGCAAATCCTTCTGGATTTTTCTTCTGTGTTTCACTGTGTTATGATTTCTCTTTGCTCTTTTCTTGGTTTTGATCTAATCTCATTAACCACTCCTTTAGTTTCTTTTAATGGCTTGCTTTCCCGAGCCCCATTCTGCTATCGGTGTCTCTCAACGTTCTGCTTTCAAATATATTTTCTTCCCTTCAGTTTCATTATTTCTTCATTTGTATCGATTTTAGGTGAGGTATACTGAGTTGCATTGTTGTATGTTTAAATTCCACCTCTTTCTTCTTCTGTCCTTCAAAATGTGTAAGTACCACCTGATTGCTATTTCATCATGGTTGTCTCACCATAAACCGAAGATCAATATGCAGAAAACTGAACAGATTCATTTTTCTTCCTAAACCTTCTCTGTCTTCTTCTGTCTGACTATAGTGCTTCTCTCTGCCATATTCTCTGCAGCAAGTCTGCAGTTCTGCAATTGTTTTTGACAACACTTCCTTTTGCTCCTCATTTCTGCTCTTGTTAAAAATGTATCAACTTTTCCTTCCTCATAATTCCAATAGCCATTCCTTTTGAAGCATTGATTCTGCTACGGCTGCAAACATAATGTGTGTGCATGGGGAGCAGACAAGTATTATTCTACCAAAATATTCAATGCCCTTGCTAGGCTTGAGCTGGCAAAGGAGGAGGGTGGAAAAATGCAGTTCATTCTTCTATTCATTTCCTGCATTTATTTATTTTTTTAAAAAAGGTTCTACTCCCATTAGAAATATTTGAATTTCTGGGCATGCTGGTAGCCTGGGGGGGGGGCTTTGGAGCTTTCAGGGTTATAACACATCCACTTCGGCAGATGTCCTCTGGCATATAGCTCCCAGGATGACTTCCTGGGGATATAAGTCTGTATTCAGGGCAGAGTTGGGACAAGCAGCCATCCCCAAATGCCACCTCATTTGCAGGTAGAGAACTGGGTGTGGCTGCTTTGGTTCCCTTTTGGGGGCCAAGAGTTGATCCCTAAAACGGTTTGTGGGCAGGCAAGGGAGTTTATGCTAAGTATCTTCTCAGTCATACTCTGGGCAGGAAGATAGTAGCAGTCTGAGCTCTGCTGTTGCTGTTGTGTTACCAGAAGGCCAGAGTAAGGAATCTCTTTGCCACCATATAAGCTCTTCCTTCCCCACCCCTCCAAATTTTGTGCCATCCTCTTCCCTCCCGCCTCAGGATTCAGCCAAGCTGCCCCCACCCAAATCAGGAGACTATCAAAAGAAAAATGGGGGAGACCCAGTCCTAATTCAGTCTCTTATTATTTGTAGAACTGATTGTTTGAGTATTCTTTCATTTAGTGTTCTCGTTTATTCTCTTAAGCCTTTAATATCTGTCTCAATGGGATTCTCCTGTTCGCTTCATTTTCTTTTCCTTATGGATTGATTGTCTTTCCCCTTTATATATTGATTTGTATCGACTGTCTACCTTATCAAATTCCATCTGGCTTTTCCTTTTCTTTTTTTGCAAAGGGCCCAAGCCTGCAATCCCAACCCCACTTATCTGGGAGCAAGCTCTATTGAATTCAGTAGGGCTCACTTCTGAACAGACACAATTAGGGTTGTGCTGTTCATTCTTATGACTTTGTATCTCTGTTTTCTTCTCCTCTGTATCTCTGCTCTTGAAATCTGAAGGTTCTTTTTCATCCTCACCTCTCACATGCTGCTATTTGGATCACTTCTTTTTATCTCTGTTCTGTATGCCCAGAACATCCTTTCAGCATTGATCCAACTGGTCTCTTCCTTTATTTAAGAAGTTACTGGGGAAACTCATATTTTAACCCTTGCTTTTCTTTCATGATTATCATGTTTAATGTTTGACAGCTACAATCTCTCTTCCCTCTAAATTCCCTTTCCTTGTATGTTGTGTTTTATTAGATTGTATGTCTGTTGGCAGAGCCATGTCTCTTTAATTTTTGTACGGTTCTAATACGCATTGCATTGCAGAAAGATTTCAATGAAGATGGTTGACAATGCTCCATTTGTCCTACGTACGTGCAAGGGGTGGGAGGAAGGGGGAAAACACATCAAATAAAGAGGAGAAATAAGAGAAATGGCTCTGCTGTTTACTGATGCAAAACTCTTTACTGTAGTTCAATGTGTTTCAAGGAAAAACACTCATTTGAGAGCAGTGGAATGAGCCATGGCATTTAAACCACAGTAGAATCTGAGTTCTGTGTAATCTAGCAGTTGACAGATACCCTAAGGCCTGCAGTTCTCTGGGGATGCTTAGCAGAGCCAAAGAGTTTCATCCAGGCTTAATTCACTAGGTTGACCAAGGCAGTTTCAGTCCCAAACCCAAACCAAATTGATGAAATGTTATAACTGATTTTAATACTGTATTCTTACTGCTGTATGTAGCTGGCTTTAGGACCTTATTGTTAAGGACGGGTAAGGCATCTAATTAAATAATGATATTAACAAAGTTTTTATTCATTTGTTGCAGTGTTGGATTTCTATCTTAATAGCAGTGCTGAATTTCACACGTGCAAAAGAGCGGCCTGTTTTTCCTTCTTAAAGTACATTTTAAAGACTGGGTTTAACCCTTTGGCAAGTCACTGTATGTCCAGGAATATGGTCACACCCACACCACAGATTTAAAACACACATATACCATTTTAAGAGTCATTGTTTTCCCCCAAAGTATCCTGGGAACTGATGTTAAGAGTTGTTCAAAGGCCCTTAACTAAATTACAGTTCCCAGGATTCTCTGGGTGAAGCCATTGCTCTTTGGGTATTTTAAAAGCGTGGTGTGGATGTGACCATATTCTAGCTGTCTTGAGCAAATTGGATAATGGTTTGCTTGTCTGGATAGCGAGTAGTGTGTGAGAGAATATAAAAGTATCTGGGCACCTACAGTCTAAATTCACTCCAAAATATGGATGTGTAGAATCCTCAGAGAAATTTAAGCAGGGGAATTGACAAAGGGGATTGGAATTCATTGGGCTTCCTTTGAAATTCCTTTGACATTTTGCCTGCACAGAAACTTCTGTGCTCCCTTCATATTTAACTTTAGGTGAAATCCAGTGACAACCTAAGGATGCAGAACCCCTCTGAGAAATTTTGCTCATTTTATTGAAACTCGCTGAGCTTTCCCCGGGGGACAACCTCCAAATTTGCCTTGAAGTTAGCTTAAGGTAGAAGTTTCCTTAAAGTAGAACTACTTTGTGATGAAGGACATGCTATGCTAAATAAATAAACAGAACAGTGACAACTCTGCTCAGAATCTTCGTTACACGTTTCTTGGCAATTATGAAAGTTAGATCCACAGTCAGCAAATATTCATTTAGTTTATGCATGCCATCCAAGAATATAAAGAACTAATTGTCAGGTCGAATAAAACCTGCCTTCTTCCTGGATTTTTCAAAAACTAGTAACCTCTGTATGCATTATTTGCCTACGGCTTTCATGAAGAACTAATTCCTGATGCTGTTTTTCAGATGTATATGGAAGACACTTCTGTCTCATTAAGAGTCACTATAAACTGGATTCTCATTTTTTTCTTAAAAAAGGCCTAAAATTTCATGAAATGCTGATTCACTTTGAACTACGGATTCACAATGCTATAAAATATTTATACGCTCCCTCTTGTTGGCATTAAATTTTTCAGTAAGGTTAAGGTCATGAATCACGATAGGGCTTTTAATGAAACAAAATTGTTCTGCCGGTTGAACTTTTATATTAATTCGTCTTGTTCCATAGTGCAAAATTTTCTACACCATACTGATATCTCTAACACCAAAATCCCTAGTTTTAGGAATAGGATGCCAAACCTTTTATCTGCTGCTGTGCTAAAATGTGCCCTCCAATTTCTTGGAAGTTTTCTTCTTCCATGAAGGCTTTGCAAATGTGTGTGAGAGCCAGTGTGGTGTAGTGGTTAAGAGCAGTAGTCTCGTAATCTGGGGAACTGGGTTCGCATCTCCGCTCCTCCACATGCAGCTGCTGGGTGACCTTGGGCCAGGCACACTTCTTTGAAGTCTCTCAGCCCCACTCACCTTACAGAGTGTTTGTTGTGGGGGAGGAAGGGAAAGGAGAATGTTAGCCGCTTTGAGACTCCTTAAAGGGAGTGAAAGGCGGGATATCAAATCCAAACTACTCTTCTTCTTCTTCTTCTTCTTCTTCTTCTTCTTCTTCTTCTTCTTCACACATACCTCACATGAAGTTGCTCTAGAGCTTCTTTAGAATTTTAGTTCTCATTGTGGGGAGGCCAAGGGTGGCATGTGTGTTTTTCTTCCCATTAAACCTTTGGTTCTCCAGAAGTTCCTGAATTGCAACCATTGGCCACACTTGCTGAGTTGTAGTTCAGCAACATCTAGAAGTCCAGAGCTTTCCCATGCAGGCATTAAACATTTTCCCGATGTGCTGATGCCCATGCTTGCTGATCTCATAAAAGGCCCTTGAGAGGTGTTGCCTCATGAAGTATCCCCTTTAGCTTTAACTGAAGTGTGAGAAGACAGGGACTCTGGCATAATAGGAACAGCTTGGTTCTTGTCTAGAGGGAAAAAAGAGCTAACGAGAAAGACATGTATTGTTGGTTTGTCCTTTTCTTATCTGCTAGTAGAAGCAAAATCTATTGTTAAGAAGAGAAGGCAAGAGATGGATGTCTGTCTCTAACCAGCGTATGCCATATATCTATTTTCTAACACTATCCAAGTAAAGAAGAGCAGTTTTGTTGGCACATTTTAACATTTTACTCTCCAAAATCCTAGACGGCAGATTTGCTGAAGTTCCCTTCAAGTATAGGTGCTGTCCTTGGGTCCATTTAGTGCTTGAAACAGTCTCTTCATGTTTTTCTACTGCAGATTCTATGAAGGGGTGACAGAATGCATCATTTATCCCCTTATGAGATAGTTTCCTGATTGGGCCTTAGAGATCCTTTTGAGTATCTTCATTAAAGGGTCTGATAAATTCATTAAAGAAGAGGAGGCAGTATATGTGAATTTTGTAATATCTCCTAGACCTTATGATTCTCAGCTCCTAGCTCCTTTTCACCTTTGTTCTTCAGAGGCTATGATTTTGTATCTTTTAAAATTTCTGGCTCTTTCTTTATGGTTGGTTGCATGCAATAAATATTTGATCCATTGATCCTAGGGAAAATTGTATTGCAAGAATGTGTGTTTGACAAAATTGCATAATAATGCATAATAATGTGTTTGTTCTCACAAAAATGTTGAAGAAGTTTCATGAGATCTTTAAATACACACACACACACACACACACACACACACACACTGAAGATAAGAACAACTTCAGAGCAGAAAAATGTGAAGAGGTCAAACACAAACAATGGCAGATTTAACCATCCTTATTTAATGGACACAAATGTCACTCTGAATATTCAGTTGATATCTGTGCAGAAATAGACAACTTCAACCTGCCACTAGATGCCTCTGTTTTCCACTTGGATAGTTCTACTATCAACAAGACTGGCTTACTAACTGTGACAATGTCCCCATAAATCAAAAGCTTGGCCAGACAAATAGGAATGCACAGTCTGCTGGTTGCTTCTGAGGCGATTGTTAAAAATGTCCCACATTAGAACCCATCTATCAATTTCATTGTAATGGTATTAATGATCTTCTGGTTTCAGACAAGGAAGTCACCTAGCAAATAATCACATAAACATGTGTAGTGCAGCCAGAGGTCAGAAAGTATATGGGAACATGAACTCACTGCATGCCTGCTTCCAGAGTACATTTTCTTTGTTTTCCATTCACTTCTTTTTAAGATAAACATGTTGGGGGGTGTATGTTGTGTGATTAATCTAGATAGCAGCCAGTCATTGTGCACATTCACTAGGCCTTGTGGAGAATGTGCACATAATCCTTTCCATTTTTGTACATGCTGTAGGGAATGTGCAGATGTCAAGTGCATTAATTTTTTTTTTTTGTATTCTCTGGGCAATGTGCACATCCTCCAGTCAGCATGCATATTCTCCAGTGGACCGTCTCCATTCCATATTCCCTAGAGCCATAGGACCAGGTGAGATGCTAACCCTCAGAGCCCAGATAAGTTAATGCAGGACAACGCAGGAGGATAGGGAAGTGCACTGAAGCACCTGAATGAATCAGTGCCTGACTGAGTGCCATGAAGAGGTGGAGTCTCCAACTCCACTACAGTGGTACCTCGGGTTAAGAACTTAATTCATTCTGGAGGTCCATTCTTAACCTGAAACTATTCTTAACCTGAGGTGCCACTTTAGCTAATGGGGCCTCCCACTGCCGCTGCGCGATTTCTGTTCTCATCCTGAAGCAAAGTTCTTAACCCAAGGTACTATTTCTGGATCAGCGGAGTCTGTAACCTGAAGCGTCTGTAACCTGAAGCATCTGTAACCTGAGGTACCACTGTATAAGCTCCCTGAGAGAGCTGTTTCACTGCTGAAGCAACAGTTCCAAAATCCAGCCTTTCTGAATTGGGGAAATGGACATTCTCTCTCACACAACTGGAATCCTGAGCAGGAATAGATAAGGCTTCTTAGGCTCAGTTTTTCACCTAGGTGGTGGTTGGTCTCCCAGCACTGGAAAAGGACTCTGACGCCCACTCCAAATAAGTAGCATCAGCTACTTATTTGAAGTAGCATCAGCTTTCTGACTGACACATGGCAGCTGCTGCTGAAAATGTCTCATAATACGAAATAGAACTTAGACTGTGTTTGGATGTCAAAACATCATTCCATAGTGATCAATAATGTCTATCCATTTAGTTATTTATTTTATAGATTTATAAATTACTTCATAGCCAAAGTTACCAGAAAGAGAAAAGAGTATAATAAATTGACTAGGCCACCCTTTGGGGAAAGCTTCCTTTAAAAAAATGTTTTCAGTAGCTGCCTAAAAATCAGAATGCTATGTGCCTGCCTAATTTCAGCTAGTAGCCCATTCCAGAGTGCTGTAGCTACAACTCTAAAAACACAGTTTCTAAGCTCTGGGGCATGCGGTACTCTAAGCAGTGCCCATCTGAGGAGGATAGTTGTGTTGGATAGAGAGGTTTGGAAGAGGAATCTCTTACTCTCTCATATCAGACTTTAAACACAATGCTCCAGGCACATTTAAACTTGGTTAAATTTGCATCTGCCCTCACACACCTTTAAATAAACATTCCCCACAAAAATACTTAGCTAGGATAAATCACAGACACTTAGCTTTGCAAATAAGTGTATGTTTCACCCACAGAGTTTCCTGAAGTCGCATCAAACAAGTCTCCATCTGCTAGCAGTAAAACGAAGAAGATGGTTCCAAATGACTTTAAAAGAAAAGCACTTGGTTTCCTTACAAAAAGGTTCAAGCAGTCTTTGGGGTGGCAGATGCAGGCTATAAAACCTCATGTTAGAGAGATTCAGTCTGCTTGCAGGGAGCCATGGCGGCATGACTTCTGGCTTGTTCCAAGAAGCCTGAAAAGTGGCAGAGTAGAGGCTGCTGAGAGGCACACCCAGGTGCAACTTGCACTCTAACCTCTTTCATGCACACAAGTCAGTGTGTCAGTAACAGTACATTACGACAAGTTGCTGCGCAGGGATATACGAGGCAAGGCACTCCCTAGGCAATCTGCCCCCATATAGTTTGTTGTTGTTGTTTAGTCGTTTAGTCATGTCTGACTCTTCATGACCCCATGGACCAGAGCACTCCAGGCACTTCTCTCTTCCACTGCCTCCCGCAGTTTAGTCAAACTCATGCTGGTAGCTTCGAGAACACTTTCCAACCATCTCATCCTCTGTCGTCCCCTTCTCCTTGTGCCCTCCATGGAGAAGGGAATGACAGAGAACTAGATGGTTGGGTAGTGTTCTCGAAGCTACCAGCATGAGTTTGACCAAACTATATAGTTTAAGGCTTTATAAATGCTATGATAGGGTTGCTATATTTTAAAAAGTGAAAATCCAGACACCAAAGTTGTTGAACTCTTCTTTTTTTGTGGCCACATCATAACGCTGCTTGAAAATCCCCTTCCCTGGCTGTGCACTGGTGAATGACTCGCCTCCTGCAGCCCCCGTCGACTCGACAACCGGAACGAGAGCCTCGGCTACCTCTCCTCACACTATCCCTTTTCTCTCTCCCCCTCAAACCCTCTCACCGCCCCTGGCCTGCTCCCTGCCTTCCTCTGCTCGGTTTGCTCAATGGCATGGCCTGGCGCAAAGCGGGTGCTGCCTTCCCTGGGTTCTACTTTAGCATCCTGCCTGGGAGCCTCCTGCCCCTCGGTTTCTCTGCAGCCGCAGCCGCCACTACTGCCGGGGAGCATGTACTGCTCCAACCGCTGCCTCTGAGAGGCAAGTGCAAAAATTGAGCTGAGGCCCTGCGCACCTTCGCTCTCCCTCAGCCTGGCGAAGCCTGTTTCTTGCCTCAGTCACCCACTGGTAGAGGAACAACAGGGGTGGGTGGGGAGCACACCGCCCCCGGAGGCATGATCCCAGTGGGGTGCCATCGCAGCTCCCCCCCCCCCCGTGCTGGGCACCATGCCACCACAGGCGGTGTGCCACACCCCCAGGACACGGACCATGCTCCCAGGATGCGCACCATGCCCCCGGGATGCGCACCAGCCACGCCCCCACCTGCTCTCCGCCCCCCCCGCCGGAGCTTGAAGCTCTGCCACTGCAGCCACCACCACTTGATATGCACGCTGGCTCCTTTGGGCAAAATTGCCTTCTTTTAGAGCTTACTTTTGCCACTTTTGGAGCTTTTATATATATAAAAAAGTGGTGTTACCATACGTCTGAGTTTTCCCAGACATTTTGCCACAAACTGGAAAGTTCCCCTGAAACAATTTTCAAGGGCAAAATCCCAGATATATCCAGGAAACCCCAGATGTATGGCAGCCCCATGCTATGAGTAAAACCTTGAACTGTGCCCAGCTAGTGTAGCTCCCACAGAAGCGATGTCATATGGTGTCAACATGATACCCCAGTCAACAACCTATCTCTTGCATTATGGTAATCTCGGTTTCAAATTCGAGGACCACAGTGGCCAAGCTATCTCATTCCAGAAATGGTTGTAGCTGTCCTACAAACCAAAGCTGATAAAAGGAACTCTTAGGCAGGTAGGACTGGAAGCGCTCAAAAGCAGTGCCCCTGGCACCCAACCCACAAACTTTTTGTGACATCATAATATATGTAAGGTCTATGAGTGGCCATTTTGGTCAGCAGACATGAATTTACTTGCTGACTAGTTTGATCCTAAGCCAACTGCTTAATGGGCCATGAGAAGTGATGCTATTTTGGTATCATGGGCTGTTTTGAGCATGGGCTGATGATACTATTTTATTGAGTCATTCTAGACATATCCAGGAATGCTGTAAAACAGCAATGTCTAAGCGGTCAGTCGCGGTCGACAGGTAGATCGCCGGGGTGCTTCAGGTTGATCGTGTGAGTTAAAAAAGTGATCACCTGGTTGCTCCTGTGTGCTCACAATGCGCCCTGCCCCAGCCACAATGTCCCATCACCGCCATCTCCACTGCTGTGAAAGCTTTTGTTTAGGGCTGCGAACTGTAGGGTGAGCGATATTATGCCATCCCTCGTCCAAAAAGCTCATAAACTCCATGAAAGCCTTCACAAAAGTAGCTCACCCACTCTTGGTAATCATTCCAAAAAGAAGCTCAACAACTCTGATCCCACCCCCCAAAAGCTCAATAACTCAGCTCACTCCCCCCCTAAATAAAGCTATGGGCAATGACAATGGGCAGAACACTGCCAGTTTCATTATATTGGGGGTAGATCACAGTCTCTAGAGTGCTGGGTGTGCCTGCTGTAAAACATGAAATGGGATAAAATTTGAGGCCTTAGAAAGCCAGAGCCTTTCCCTAGTCCCTGTGATTTAATCTCAAGATACTTCAGAATTGCTTTTCAGAGTCCCCCCCCCTCTCCATCACTGTACAATTATTCCCAGCATGCTTCCTTTTATCTAGCAGCTTGATATGCTAATTGTCTTCTGGCTCAAGGGCTGCCATTAGGTAATACCAGCTGTGAATGCCACTCTATTTCAGATGTGGGTAGGGGGAACCCACCAGTACTTCAGATGGGGAAAGGTGGCTTCAGGAGGAAGGTGGAGGGAACCTTAATTCATTGGATTTGAAAACGCTGGGTCCCCCCCCCCACAGAAGTTCTGCTGAAAGGCTGCCAAATTCCTTGGTGGAGAAATTATATTAAAAGAAAATTGGTTTTTATGATTTCCTCGCTAGTAAAAGAGGCCCCTTGGCAGCCATTGGGAAGCTGTCTTGCTTACTATTCTCCAGTTTGGGGAGAGGGATTTATAGAGGTCAGGGCTAGCCCAAAACATTTTGTTTCCTGAGGTGAATCTGAAAATGTCTCATCTCCCTAAAAGTCAAGATGTACAGTATTCAAGGCCGGTCATTATTTTGGCACCTTGTGCAAAGCATGCCTCTCTGTCCCACTCACAGTAAAAATACACCCCAAACCAGCTGCATGGGGTGAAATGTCACTCTCACTCATGGTATTGCTATCTCTGCTGACAGTGACAATCAGGAACATATCTCTGTGCTCCTGAATATGACCCCTTTGCACTCTCTTGTTCTCTATTCCACACACACTCATACAGGCAAGGCCCCTAGCACACCCCACATTTCAGGAGGGCAAAGCAGAACACACACCCCTACACCATTCAACTGCCCCATCACTCACCCTCTCACTTCCACCACTGCCGTCCACCCCTTCCCCCTTGCACCTTTGCCCACAGTCGCTGTCTCTGCCTCCATGGCCTCCTCCCTCTCCCGTAGGTGCTTTGCCACAACACTTTGATGGCCCTTTGACGATCAGCAAAGTGCTCATGGAAGGTGCTCTAGAGCTCGTCAGCAGGGTCAGGTGCCACTCTGCTGACTCATGCCAGTGTGCCACTCTTAAGCAGGACATTCCAGGATCCAAACAGAAGCAGGGATTGGCTTCTGTGATCTGGGATGTCCTGCTTAATATGAGACAATTGCGGAGTAAGCCATAGCTCAGTGGTAGACACACAGAGAGAGAGAGACACTATGCCCTTGTCCTCTCCTCCCTTGTCCTCTCCTCCCATGAGTGTTGATGGCCATCTAAAATAAATTCTTTAAATATTTTTTCTTCCATCCAGTGCCACATGTTTCGTATTAAGGTTATAATAAATCATGTGTATTGAAAGCCTACTTCTATGGCTAATGGAGTTTCCCTTCAAGGTTTATACTTTCCCACCCCTATCCTTCTTGACAGTTCCTCTTAAATTTTCTTGACATCCATTTGGCAGAGCAATGCAGATGTTCTATCACATCTTTGTTTGCTAGAAATATAGTAGTGTGCCATCAGCCTTTACTGCTGGCTCCAAAAATGGCTCCGTGGTCTTACTCAAAATATGTAAAGCAAATGTCAAGTCTTGACAAGCTGTTATAGAAATAATTCTGAGTTGACTTGCGCCTGTGACAGAAACAAATAAAAGAATGTCTGCTTAACTAATAATTGTTGTTCTTTTTTTTTTGACGAATCCAAACCAGACTACTATTTATGTATTTTAGGTTGAATTCTACAAAGTCATTGCATAAGTGTATTGACTTCTCCTTGTGCAACTGCGCTTCCTTCTTTCTCTTCCCCCTACCTATATGCCCTCCCCAAACCTGCTCCTAAGTGTTGGAGGAAAACCGAGAATTGTTTTGTTAGTTTGTTTTGGGTGTGTGTGGGCAAGAGGCCTACAAGGGCAGGCAAGGGAGGATAAGTTCCACTGCACAGGCAGAAGTCATTCCAGTCACACAATGACTCCATTGGCTACAACGCTTTATTTATATGAAAAATTATAGCCTGTCTTCCTGATGCCTTCATAAAAAGAGAATCCAGAAACATCTGTAGTTCCAATAACTGACCTGCTGCTGTTATTACACACACAAACCACCAGCAGGCTTGAGAGCTGACAGACTACACAAGCACCACCACCATTAAGACTATAGATCAGGGACAAGCACTGGCGGAGGAAGGGGGCACGGTGGGGGCAGTCCGCCCCAGGTGAAATCCCTGATGGGGTATGTGACATCACCATGCTGCCCCCCTGGGATGCTCACCGCTCACTGTGGATGGCTAGCCCTGCCCCTGGGTGCACAAAATGTGCGTTGCTCCAGGTGCCGGAGCAGCTAGTTCCGCCTCTGGGGCCAAGTGTAGCAGATTAAAAGGAGAGCATGGAACAAAACAAACAAAAACACTGAATAAAACAAATCTATCCCATAAAGCCTAAACAGGAGTGGGTTTGCCACACGGCTAGACACCATAAGAGAAGGGACACAGCAAATGATAGTCTTATATTCATAGTTGTACCTGAGGACTTTATAGTTTGCTTGTGCAAATTATTGTGTTATTTTTCATACCCCTCCTGATAAGATATTTGTGGTAGAACCCAGCTCTCTCTGGCAGGCTAGCTTTCTATGAGAAGGAATTATTTTATTTTATGTCTATTCAGTGCAGGGGAGTAGTCAGTCAAGCTTCCATCTGCCACATGGTACAGTCCAAGGAGGTCTTCCACAACCTGGTGCCATCCAATGTTTATGGACTGCAACTCCCAACTCAGCCATACTGCCTGATGCTGATGAGAGTTGCATTCCAAAGCACCTCCAGGTTGTGGGAGGCGGGAAATTTGTGAAATTTGGCTGCAAAAGTTCTGTTCTGAGCTCAATCTGTCAAACTTGCCTGGGGACTCCTTTAGTAATAGCACACAAACTTAGCATTTATGGAGAAGAGGGGTTTTCAAACTGTATCCCAAATAGGGATGCTTTGGGAATTTGATCTTTGCAAATTCCAACATGAACTAATTGCATCAGCACCTGCTGAATGAATGTGCAGATCAGGATTTTGTTATCCATTTGATTTCACACTTCCCAAATGAAGTGCGTACTGGTGTGTACGCTTGTCTATACATAGATTACAACTTTGCTGCTTCACACCAGCCTGCTTTCTTTCTCTCTCTCCCTTCCTTCCTTCCTTCCTTCCTTCCTTCCTTCCTTCCTTCCTTCCTTCCTGTATTCATTTCTGTCCTCCAACAGGTCTTACAGGCATCTGATACACTTTACAGAATGAGGCTGTCTAGAGTGCTGCCTGTGAAATTCTGCAAAACTCTGGGGGTGGGGAATTTTTTATTTTTATTAAAGAAAAAAATTAAAAACTTTAAAAGAAGCTTTTAACTGTTGAAAGAACTATCAATGACTATGCTTTAGCAATAAATAAATAATTTTTTAAAAAAGAATAGATCAATCCAGAACTCTTCAGTTCAGGAAACATTTAGGACAGTCTCTCTCCTTTCTTCTCTTGAGACTAGAGAAGCAGAGAAATAGAGGAAAACATAAAGCAATATGTATAGAAACATTGGAGTCACAAAGTGGCCTGAGGCTTTGTGGTGTCTGTGATCTGACTCAGTGTGAAGAATAGAGATAGATGGAGATGGATACACACATTTTGCAGATTAATGTGGAAATGGGATAGAATGGCATTATAGAAAAACACATTGCAAATGACTGTTGGAAAGCGATAGAATCGACTTCTGAATGAACGCACACAAAACTGGCATGGACTGGGAACAAATCAATTTATATATTCTAGGAAGCTCAAGAGTTTCTCAGAAGTTATCAGGGGTACCTCAAAGAAATGACCTAAGTTTCACCCACATTGTAAGTTTTAACGATGGAGACAAAAGTTAGTAAGGAGAGGAGGAACAGACCTGGGTTGAGTATGAAACCTGCTCTTCAAATAACAGCCATGGTTATGACTCAGTTATGGCCCCATGCTACCTGAGTCATTCTTGCTAACAACTTGATAAAATCCTTGCTATTCCTCTCCCTGCTCCACAGGTATTAAACAATGTATTAAAATTTATAGAACTTTTGAATCAAAAGGGATCCCACCTGCCTCCCCTTTCTCCTGCCTGCCTCCCGCTGCATACTGGAAAATGCATCTGACACATAATGCCACTTCTTGCTGTACATATATATCATCTATTATCACAACAGTCATTTGTCTAGCATGAATAATAAAGCCTTCCCCCTTCTGCTTAATAACAAAAGGTGAGCTGGGCCCTATGTTAAGAGGGGCTGGGAAAAGGAGTCCTTCCTCTTTAGTCGCATGAATCGGTGGGGAGGATATGCTGCTGAGGATGAAAATTCCCCAGTGAGTATTATTGCTAAATTGAAGGATGTCCCTTAACCTGCTGAGAACAAACAAATCCTTTTCAAAGCACGTCTGGAGCCACCAAGATTGAGGAATACCGCTGGCAAACAGATCTCAAAGCTGCAATGGAAGTTATGTAGGGTATCTGCTGTGCGTTCTCTTGCTGAGATGAAATTATTGATGTGCCCTTGGCTTTTATCCAGAGCTTCAAGAGTGTCTGTCAGGGACAGACACTGCCATGGCCCCAGCCGCATTGCTGAAGAGATGGCAGGGAGGTCAGGGAAGTGGTGGGGAAGTCAGCATGGCAATTAGAGAAGACAGACAACCCAGCAGTGATAGCCAGCGTGGAGGGACAGCATCATTCACCCGGCCTCTCATCATCATCATTGCTACACTTACCAGGAGGCAGAAGGGGAAGTAGAAGGCAGCAGGGAGGACCTGATTGATCTATCCATGATGGTTACTGTCAGGGGTTCAGAAGCAGAGACGCAGAGAAGGGTGGAAACAGAGAGCGAGGGGGAGGAAGCCGAAGGGAGAATGAGTGATGATGACGACCCGAGATCTCCAAGCCTAAGCAGTGAGTCAGAGGACTCCCAAAAGGGAGCCCCAGTGAGCAGAGCAAGGGGGGGATCCGGGGGGACACCCCAGGAGGAAGGGAACAGAGGAGATTCAGAGAGCAGCAGCTGGAAGTCGGGACCCACGCTCATAACTGAGGGCGGCAGCAGCTGGAAGTCGGGACCCACGCTCAAGACTGAGAGCAGCAGGGAGGAAGGTAGCCAGGCATCGGGTTCCGGAGGCTGTCAGCAGGAGGGAGGGCACGAGTCAGGGGTGGTCACGCCCTCCTCAGAGAGCGAGGCAACGGTTAAGAGGAAAGTAGAGAGTTGGGCGCGCGCGCCAAGTTCAAATGCAGCGGAAGCTGGAGCAGTAAGCAGCCCGGAGAGTGAGCCAGGTCCTAAAGCCCGCCGCAAGGAGGCAGAAGGATCAGGGGGGTCAGCGTCAGAGGAGAGTAGAAGGGAGGAGGCCCAGGGGGGCAGAAGGACCCAGAGACGTAGGGAGAGGCGAAGGAGGTGGAGCAAGGCTAGGGTATTAAGCTGGTGTGCAAGAGGCGGGGACTCAGACGGGTCTTCGCCGACCTAGAGCAGAAGGTGTAGAGCTGCACGCTGCAGTTCGGAAATGAAACCTGTAACTCAATAAAGACTCTTTTAAAGTGGACGCTGTGTGGCGTGGTCCTATGTGAGCTGGGACCTGGTAGCAGCTCTGACAGTAAGACCCGTCTCTTCAAAGCTTCAGAAACCTGAAACCTCGCAGCGGGAGCAGAAGCCGCTAGGGGAGGAAGAGGGGTGTCTGTAAGCGAGCTCACAAAGGTTAGCAAGATGACGGAAGAACAGAGGATCTCCGCGCTGCAAGAGGCAGTGACCCAGTTGTCCTCAGAGGTATTGGCTTCCAAGAAACGGGAGGAGGAGACTACAGCCGCCTACAGAGACCTACACGCCAGGTTTGAAATGCTTGTTAAGCAAGGGCAACCGGGACCCAGACCGGAGGGCGTGGGATTGGCACGGAGAGCAGGAGGGCTTGTGGCTCACTTCGATGGGACTTTGCAACAGTACCCTAATTTTAGAGCAGACGTAATGTGCGCACTGCAACTGCTGGCAAAAGACTTTAGAGATGAGGAAGAGAAGGTGGGGTTCATATTGTCCCATTTGCATGGGGATGCCAAAGCCTGGCTGCGCAATTTGTGGAGGGATAAAGATCCGGCGCTTCAGAATGCAGATGCCTTTATCAAAGCGATGGATGCGTGTTTTTTGTCTACTATTGATGTGGATCTTGCCAGACGGGAGATTCATGGACTAAAACAAGGGAGGGCGAGCGTCCGGCAGTATCACGCCCGATTTTTTGCGCTGGTCAGTGCTTTAGAATGGGATCGGGATTCGCCCCCTGTCAGAGACCTCTTCTGGGAGGGTCTAAGTTCAGCGGTTAAGGATGAAATTGCAAGGGGGGAGAGGCCCCGAAGCACGCAGGAGGTGGTCCAAAGGGCGCTGACTGTGGGGGTGAGGCTGGAAGAACGTCCATGGTGCAGAGATGAAGGACGTGGAGGGCGCGAAGCAGCGCGTGCGCAATCCACACCTCCGCCAGGAGGGGGAGGGGAACCGATGGAGGTTGGAGGTGCAAGGGCTCAGTCAGCAGCCAGAGCCCTAGCACCGGCAGCAGTGAAAGCGAAGCCTCCTAGAGGGAACAGGAAGTGTTACATCTGCGAGGATCCAGGCCATTTGGCGAAGGAGTGTCCCCGGAGGCTCCACAAGCACACTGCAGCCTCAGCAATGGTGACTGCAGCAACGCAGCAAGGAGAACCACAGCAGGGAAACGACGATGTCTGGCTGGAGACGGAGGCACTGGGGCCCAGCCAGACGCATCTGTGAAGCAGTCCCCAGCAATCTTGCAACCCACGGATCCCCTCCCACCCAAACCAGTAGTGCAGCTCACAGCATCTCTCCAGCTACCCGACGGCGTCACTATCGAAGTGCCGCTTTCTGTGGATTCTGGAAGCAACGCAGACTTTATAGCGCAGAGCTTTGTGGAGCAGCACGCTATACAGCTATTGCCTGCCACTCTGCCCCTGCAAGTCGTCACAGTGGATGGCAGAGAGTTGCTAGGGGGGCAGGTGGTGAAGCAGACGCCACCGATGGTGATGCGCCTTGGCAACCACAGGGAAGTCATCAGTTTTAATGTCACCCAACTGTCGGACACGCCCATTGTGTTGGGCATGAGTTGGCTGGACAGGCACAGTCCGACACTGGCTTGGTACCAGAGACAACTGATCTTCGGCTCCTCTTATTGCGCAGAACACTGCATCCTGCCCCGACGGGAGGGAGAGGAGGAGGAATCACAACTGCAGTTGGGAACGTTGCAAGCGGTCCCCCACAAATACGCGAGCTTTTTGGAGGTCTTCTGCGAGAAGGAGGCGGACAAGCTACCCCCTCACCGGCCATATGACTGCAAGATTGACCTCCTACCGGGGGCGACGCTGCCGAAGGGGCGGCTATACTCCATGTCTGAAGATGAAATGCAGGAACTCAAACAGTTCATCGAGCATAATCTGGAGCGTGGCTTCATCAGAGAGTCCAAGGCAGTGGGGGGCAGTCCCGTTTTCTTCGTGAAAAAGAAAGACACGCCCCAAAAAAGACTAGTTGTGGACTACCGCCTCTTGAACCAGATGACCAAACCGTCTGATTACCCCATGCCCAGGATTGACGACCTCCTCGCGACGGTGCGCAAGGGACGCGTGTTCACCAAGTTGGACCTGCGAGGGGCGTACAATCTCATCCGCATGCGGGAGGGCGATGAGTGGAAGACGGCCATGTTCACACCGCTGGGCACCTACGAATACAGAGTTATGCCCTTTGGATTACAAAATGGCTCTCACTGTTTTCAAGCTTTTATGCATCACGTGTTGGAGGGACTCCTCTACAAGACATGCGTCTGCTTCCTGGATGACATCCTGATTTTCTCTGACTCGCAGCAAGCTCACGACCGAGACGTGAGGGAGGTGCTCAGCAGGTTGCAACAACATAGACTGTACGCCAAGCTGGAGAAGTGCCAGTTCGACACGACGGAGGTGGATTTCCTGGGATACAAGTTGTCGGACAAGGGGATAGCCATGGACAGCACCAAGGTTCGTGCGGTATTGGATTGGAAAAGCCCGCGCAACCGGAAGGAGGTCCAGCGGTTTGTCGGCTTCGCCAACTTCTATCGCAAGTTTATCAAGGGGTTCGCGATGCAGACGGCAGCAATTACGGACACGCTCAGCTCCAAAAAAAAGAAATTCATCTGGACGGAGCAGGCGGAACAGTCCTTTCAAGCGCTCAAGCATCTCTTCGCATCGGAGAAGCAACTGCTGCATATCGACCCCAGTAAACCGTTGAGGGTAGAGACAGACGCGTCAGACAGAGCCGTGGGAGCTGTCCTGCTGCAGCGAGACCCGCAGGGGGTGTGGCGGCCGGGAGCGTTCTACTCCAGAAAGCTCAGCAAGTCGGAGCAGAACTACACCATCTGGGACAGGGAGTTGCTGGCCATTCATGCAGCTTTCAAGGCGTGGAGGCACTTCCTAATCGGCGCCAAGCACACGGTGCAGGTCTGCACGGACCACAAGAATCTGGAGCACTGGCGCACGGCTCAGTTCCTGAACCAGAGGCAGATACGTTGGGCGGAGTTCTTTGCTGACTTCAATTTCCGAATAGAGTACGTCCCAGGCGACACCAACATCATGGCGGATGCACTGTCCCGAAAACCGCAATACCTAGAAGAGGTGACGCCAGCGGCGGCCATGCACATCTTCGCACCGACGGCGTGGGCGTGTGCCTCAGCTACAGTAGACCTGGATGCGGTGCGACGTGCATTGCGGGACGACTCATTCGCGCAAGACAAGATGGCGGAACTGCTCAGAGGCACGGCTACCACGGACGAGTTCCAGGTGCGGGACGGCTTGCTCCTACGCAAAGGGGCTGTCTATGTACCAGGAGACGACCTTCGCGCCAAGGTACTGCAACAGTTGCACGACGCACCCACGGCCGGTCACTTTGGCACAGAGAAAACGATGGAATTAGTCGCGAGAGACTTCTGGTGGCCCAAGCTGAGAGGAGAGGTCGCGGACTACGTCGCGAGGTGCGACACCTGCCAGAGGGCCAAGCCGGTACACAGACCACCGGCGGGACTGTTAGAACCGCTGCAAACACCGTTTGAACCGTGGGAGAGGGTGGCCCTGGACTTTGTGACGGATTTACCCAACTCGAGAGGCAAGACAGCTGTGCTAGTGGTGGTGGACTTGTTCACCAAGATGGCACATTTCATTCCGTGTGCGAAGGTGGCCACGGCGGAACAAACCGCCAAACTGTTCATAGATCACGTGTTCAAAGTGCATGGCCTGCCACGGTCTATCCTGTCCGACCGCGGACGCCAGTTCATCTCGTCTTTCTGGCAGAAGCTGATGGGTTTTCTAAATGTCAAGGTCAATCTGGCATCAGCAAGACACCCGCAGACCAACGGGCAAGCAGAGAGGGTCAATGCCATCATGCAGCAGTACCTGAGATGCTATGCCAATCAACAGCCGGCGACGTGGGTGGATTACCTGCCGCTAGCCGAGTTCGCTTACAACAACACGAAGCACGTGTCCACAGGAGTGACGCCGTTCTTTGCCAACAATGGGAGGAATCCCAGAACCTTCCCGGGACTGGAGAGGGTGGGGGAAGGAGAACCACAGACGGCGGACGCGTTCGCGTCAGAGCTGCAGGCGGTCCACGATCAACTCAGACGGCAGCTGGAGCTAGCTAAGCACGCCTACAAGGTGCAAGCTGACAAGCACAGGCGGGTTGGCGAAGTGATCCAAGTGGGAGACTGGGTCTGGTTGGCAGCCCACGCAGTGCCGACCAGGTCGCTTGCCAAGAAGAAGTTGGGGCACAAGCAGATCGGTCCGTACCAAGTCGAAGCGCAGATCAACCCGGTAGCCTTCCGACTGGCGCTGCCGGAGGGTTCCAGAATGCATCCGGTGTTCCACAGGTCGGTGCTCACTCCCTACAAGGCACCTCACAGGTTCCAGGAGCCAGGGACGGCGCCAAGTCCGCTCCGGGAACGGACGGAGACGCGGGAGGTGAAGCACCAGGACCACATCAACGAGGTCACGGAGATTTTGGACTCCAGATGGGGGGAAGAGGGAGTCGAATACCTCTTAGCCAGAGAGGGCACCCGGGCCAGCGCCAATAGCTGGGTACCAGACTACGCTTTGGAGGAACCCCTGCTCAAGGACGAGTTTCATGCCCTCTTCCCACACAAACCCATGCCAGCGAGCTTCTTCGACGACTGGTTGTTCACACCCACACTTTCTTCCAGCACGTTCCATGGATTCGACTCAGAAGGGGAACCCGCACGGAGCACCCGTTCCCCAGAAGGTTCACCGGCAGGTTCGGCATCAGGCAACTCGTATTGGTGGGACGATCGACCAGAGGAGCGATGGCGCAGGAAGTGGCTGGAGATGCCAGGTCGAGCGACCGACGCAGAGACTGACATGGACGTGTTCGGGGAGGACCTCGGGTTCGAGCACGGCGGTACAGAGATGGAAGAGCAACAAGTCAACGTCGACGACCGCGAGGGGGAAGACTCGGAGGTCTTCAGTTGGCGGCCACCCACGGGGAGCGACCTGTATCCAGCATTCCCTCCCATGATGATGGAGCGCCCAGCACCCACACCTGACAGCGGGGAGGGGGGAAGGGGGGGCTTCGAGGGGGGGATGGATGTCAGGGGTTCAGAAGCAGAGACGCAGAGAAGGGTGGAAACAGAGAGCGAGGGGGAGGAAGCCGAAGGGAGAATGAGTGATGATGATGACCCGAGATCTCCAAGCCTAAGCAGTGAGTCAGAGGACTCCCAAAAGGGAGCCCCAGTGAGCAGAGCAAGGGGGGGATCCGGGGGGACACCCCAGGAGGAAGGGAACAGAGGAGATTCAGAGAGCAGCAGCTGGAAGTCGGGACCCACGCTCATAACTGAGGGCGGCAGCAGCTGGAAGTCGGGACCCACGCTCAAGACTGAGAGCAGCAGGGAGGAAGGTAGCCAGGCATCGGGTTCCGGAGGCTGTCAGCAGGAGGGAGGGCACGAGTCAGGGGTGGTCACGCCCTCCTCAGAGAGCGAGGCAACGGTTAAGAGGAAAGTAGAGAGTTGGGCGCGCGCGCCAAGTTCAAATGCAGCGGAAGCTGGAGCAGTAAGCAGCCCGGAGAGTGAGCCAGGTCCTAAAGCCCGCCGCAAGGAGGCAGAAGGATCAGGGGGGTCAGCGTCAGAGGAGAGTAGAAGGGAGGAGGCCCAGGGGGGCAGAAGGACCCAGAGACGTAGGGAGAGGCGAAGGAGGTGGAGCAAGGCTAGGGTATTAAGCTGGTGTGCAAGAGGCGGGGACTCAGACGGGTCTTCGCCGACCTAGAGCAGAAGGTGTAGAGCTGCACGCTGCAGTTCGGAAATGAAACCTGTAACTCAATAAAGACTCTTTTAAAGTGGACGCTGTGTGGCGTGGTCCTATGTGAGCTGGGACCTGGTAGCAGCTCTGACAGTTACGAAGAGGCATTAATTCTGTTTCTACCACCACAGACACTGGTGCTTGATGCCTCTTCATGCACCACACAATTGCATGCCTACACACACAGTTTTCCATGCAAGATGGTTGAGCAAGAGGTATGGTTCTGCTCCTGTGTTGCTTCCTGCTTGACCAGGGGAGACTGTTGGTCAACTACAGCTGCCATTGCACCCTGGTTGTGGAAGGCCTGGAGAATAATTATTGGCCATTGGATTTGGCTGCACCATGGACCATTCTCTTCAGGATCATTTATGCCGGATCTGTTAAAGAACCATTACACTGAAAATCAGAGAAATGCAAATATCACACAATGTAAATAGAATTTCATACAATGTAATACTAGGTTATTTGTAAAACATTTCATTTCAATGGAATACAATACTATACACATTATCATTTTTTCCCCTGTTTCCAGATAGCTGTATACTGTAATTATTTGATCAGAGTTACATTTGTCAGTTACAAATTTCTTTTAAAGACTTTCAGGAGCAGAAGAATATTTAGCTTCCATTGTGGAACTGAAGAAGAAACTATTATTTTGCACCTGGAGAAAGTGTGTGTATTGAGCACAGTCAC
Organism: Podarcis vaucheri; assembly: GCF_965113315.1. Taxonomy (NCBI): domain Eukaryota; kingdom Metazoa; phylum Chordata; class Lepidosauria; order Squamata; family Lacertidae; genus Podarcis; species Podarcis vaucheri. The sequence continues at coordinate 29,017,561 of NC_138755.1, read as the reverse complement.
TTTGGGAATATTTTTTTTATTCTCTGGTGCTGCCCTAAAGAAATAAAACTCTCAAAATGCTTCAGCTTGTACTATTTATGCATCTGAGCTTGTCATTGTATTCCCTCGGGTGATATGAACGATGGAGTCGGTTTAATGGAAGAGAAATTCAAGAGTTATTGGTCACCTTTAGTTCCTGCTGCTGTGACACTGGAATTGAGTGTAGAAATCAAATTGCTTGATAAAGAAAAGAGGACAATAGTTCAGCATGTACTAAATGAATGTGCAAAATAAATACCTTTGTGGACCGTAAGTTTGTTTCAGATTGGTTCCACATTTGCCCTGGGCCTCTTTCACTGGGATGCTCTGCTGAAAGCATTCCAGATTATTGAAACACTCTGGGCATTCAGAGATAAGCAAAAACATGCTGCAATACTTCAAATAATACCAGGGGCCCACTAGTCTTGCATTTTTATGACTGACAATGATGTCTATGAGCAGTAACCATTCTCTATATACTCTCCTCCAATATTTGACAGGTGAAAATTGGTACACTTGTTTTATGTTGGTATTCAAGTGTCATGAATGAGCCAGCTCCCAGGGAAAGGCTGCCAACTGAAGAAAGCAGCCAAGAACAGAGAAGGTTAACTGCCAGGCAGGATGAACATCGACTAGTGCCAACTCCCCCGTCCCTTGGAATGCTGGCTGATAAGGGAATGGCAGGGAGCAAGCTAGAGTGCAGTCAAAGCTCTCCGGAAGCACAAACAGGTGGGAAAGAGTTAAGAGACAGCCTCTCAGAGAATGGGGAAGAGGAGGGAGCTGACCCACTCAGTCTGAAGTCTCGGCGAATGGGAGGGCTGCAAGATAGGAAGCAAAACAAAAGGTGCACAAAGTGAAAGTTCAGTTGCTTCTGGTCACACCGAAAGCAGTCTTCAGAAGGGTCATCTTGACTGATGGTGGTGGAGGCTGTGTTAACGCTGTCTGGAGCTATCTGTTTGTTTCGACAATAAATCATCCTTTTTAATTAACTACGCTCACTGTGTTATCAAGCTGGGGACGGGACTCCTGACATCAACTGGCTGATTCATAGTATGGATGCAAGAAAGCAGCTCCTGCAGTGTCATGGCCAAACTTGAATAGAGAGGTATGCCTTTGAAAGTGCCACCAGAGTGACTCACATGAAATTATGGCATAGACTCCTAGAAAGAAAGAGGTAACATTAGGGCCAATCTAATACATTTTGGCATCTGAGGCAAGATGGCGTGCCTCCCTCCCACCAGTGAAGAAGGGGTGAGTGAAGACCTGCATCTGGGACAAGGAGGGAATAAAGATCTACATTGAGGTGGGAGGAAACCAAGCAATTTGACTAGGGAAAGATCAGCTCTTTTAGCTGATGAACCCTGCACGTTCCCCTGTCCAGGGGGAGAGAGGGGTAGGGCTCAGTAAATAAGATAATAATAAGGTTCAGCCTACTGGACACTAGTTGACCATCCAAAGAGCAGACAAAGTTGTTGAAGATTGATTCTGAATTGCCTCAAGTGTCGGTGGCTACTTATGCATCAGCCCTTCCTCTCCCCAAGAGGAAAAAAGTGACCACAGGTGTGCAATACATCTGCATATGCTATTTTATATGTACAGCTGTACATTTAGAAATAATGTATTCAATAGAAATGCAGTATCTCTCTTTATATAAAGGAGAAGACTGCAAGCTGTCAGAAACCAGGCTGAGAAGTGCTGCTCTGATGAGGAATGGTGGGAACCTCCCCCTTCCCCTGCTCCTGACCAGGATCCTGATGCTGCCCAGGAGCAGTGGAGCAGTATAGATTTGGAGAGGGGCAGTATAGATTTGGAACAGTGGTTTGCAGAGGGGCATAGTTCTGAAGACAAAGTTGGGACAAACTGGGGGGGTGAGCAGCAAAGTGAAGTAGAACTGGAAGAGAGAGAGCTAACAGACTCTCTCTTGCTAGAGAGTGTCCTTCCTATCAGTCCAAGATCACATAGAGCAGATAAGGTGGATACACAAAAAGCACAGTGGTTGTGAGATCAGGTTGCAAGGTGCGGAAGTGATTAGGGGGGAAGTGGGTGGAAACCTTAATTTGGAACACCATCATTCTGAGAATGACTGCTTTGTTTTTTTGCTGTGATCATTAAAGACTCTATAAATGGTAAGCGGCTCTTTTTGCTTTGTACTGCTTATCTATGGCCAAAGCGGGGGAGGAAGCCAAGTCTCCAAAACCTAACACAACCTGATCTATCTAGGCATAGAAACCAACTCCTAGGGGGCGAGGTCCCTTCACCCCCCACAGTAAAGTTTAGATGGTGTGTGTGATTGATTATGTAGGCTGGGGCCTACCTGGGCTCCTCCAATATATTATTCAAGTTGGCACCCCTGTATTCAGGAGGTAGATGACTTCAAGGCATCCTGCTCTCCCTTCCTGTGGGTCTTTAGCTTCAAAATCCAACTTAGATCAGCCAGCCCTTCCGACAGAGGACTCCTTCTGCTTTTAAGTCTGTTAAGCAGGATACATGCCCACTCTTCTAGGTTTTCAAATAAAGGTCAGCATGGTGATTATGTATTTTACTAAATGGCAGAAAACAGCAAGACAGAAAAAAGAGAAACTTCCCCCTCCTCATTAGCAGTATGGTAATGCAAATTTAAAATGTCAACGAAATCCATCCTTGCAGGAGAGAGCGCTCTCGTCAATTTCAGTTTTCCCAGTTGTTGTCTGTTTAAGATGGCATGCCTTATTCATAGTGTTGTGAGTTTCAGGGATGGTTAGGCAGGATGCCTGAGCCCCATTCTAATTCCTGGATCCAGCAAGGATTCAATTTCTGGAACATCTAGGCCATATTCTTGGAGAGGTAATAGCCTAAGCATGGATCATTAAGGTAAGAAATTCAGGTAGGTCTTAATTAAGACCTTTGAATTATGGTGCTGGAGGAGATTCTTGAGAGTCCCATGGACTGCAAGAAGATCAAACCTATCCATTCTGAAGGAAATCAGCCCTGGAAGGACAGATCCTGAAGCTGAGGCTCCAATACTTTGGCCACCTCATGAAAAGAGAAGACTCCCTGGAAAAGACCCTGATGCTGGGAAAGATCGAGGGCACAAGGAGAAGGGGAAGACAGAGGACAAGATGGTTGGACAGTGTTCTGGAAGCTACCAGCATGAGTTTGACCAAACTGCGGGAGGCAGCAGAAGACAGGAGTGCCTGGAGTGCTCTGGTCCATGGGGTCACAAAGAGTCGGACACAATTAAACAACAACAACAACAATTAAGACCTGCTCTTAATAGAGATATTGGATTCCTGTCTCATTACATATGCTAATCATCTGCATACTATCCCTTGCTTTTTCCCGTAGGACTAATTGCAGTCATTAAGAGTCGCCAACAGGTTTACCATACCCATTGAGTCAATCACCCATCTCCTACTACCCTCGTGAGAAAAACACCACCCTACCCTCCCACTATATATAAGGGTCTGCTGGCTTCTGTTTCAGTGTATCTGATGAAGTGTGCATGCACATGAAAGCTTATACCAAGAACAAAATTAGTTAGTCTCTAAGGTGCTGGACAATTTTTTTATATACTGTAAGGTAAGAAAGGAAGTGTCTTGGTGCCAGAGGGCAAATGAGTGAGTGAGACCCTCTCCCTCAGCTGCTAGTTAGAAAGTCAAAGGCCAGAGTTGAGGTGTGTGAGAGCTAGAAGCTGGAAGCAGGAGGCTGCAGGCTGAAGCCTGTGAGGGAAAGCCATGCGTGATTTCTGCTGGAATCTAAGGCTGTGGCTATGGGAGAAGCAATACTTTATTGGGTGTTAATGCTGTGAACTGTCCCTATGCAGGCTCGGGTTGTATATATGTGTAAATAAACCATATATCCTACAGATGCCACAGTCTCCACTGTCCCTCATTCCAAGGAAAGTGTAAACCCAGCAGCCTTGCACTGCTGGGAGATTGAGGTGCTGTTTAATCCTTATTAAAACATGTCCAAACACATAGGAGAAGAGGAAACACAATGGAAGGAAATGACCTCACTGTGTTTCCTGCTGCTATGGAGAACATGTCCGTAGTTAGATGCTTGAGGAAGGTGTTTTCAATGGGGCGCATTTCCACTTCAGACTGCACATATTTGAGCAATGATTATAAGCACAGGATTGCAGTGTTTTACATATTGACTAAAATCTGTAAATAAAGATTTTCTCCTTAATGTTGACTTACAAGTTTAGGGAACAATTCCAAATTTGAACCAATTAGGAGGATCTCTGCTCCCCCCCCCTTAAGACACGTTCTTTCTCAAATTGGCCTACATAAACCTCAGGCCATTAACAACATAATGGAATATGATCCTCGGTTTACACTTAATGTTTCTTAATTCTGTTATACTGGCACTCTGCAAAAGGAGGCTCTGTCTGATGGTTAGAAAAGACCACCACCAGTGTTGAAAAAACAAAACAAAAAGTATCCTCCTTCCTTGCTTGCTCTTTCATTATTGGAAATTGTTTTGCAGAAGAATAATTTTCGTTCAGATTACTTAATTACATTTAAATTACATCAAATTACAATTACATCGGTCAATCAAAGAGAAAACCACAGTGGGTTCAGATTAGGAGTTCTTGCTCAGCAGCAGACTAAATTAAACATTTAGCTTTATTTATTTTAAATTTTGCAAGCATAGTTTAAAAATGCAAATGTTAAAGTCCCAAACTTGAAGGGCTAAGTGAAGGCATACCCAGCTACAATCAGACTTTGAATATTAGTAGAAATGACTGAGAGTTGAAAAAAATAAAGTTACTTCTTTGTTTCTTTAAAAATAAAAATTATCTACCATGGAATAATTGAAGCATTAGATGTAGTATATTGATTAATATCCTGTCGATGTTTAAAAATTCATGTCCTGATACAGCTAGAGGAGCATATGTACACAAAAGCTGACTTTACATGATTGTACTCTTAGCTTCATGAGAAATCACATGTGCCATCATATATGCAACAGGTATATATGCAACTGATGATATCGTCCCTGGCTGATTATCTGACTGGTGCTATGTCTGTGCATCCAGCATCAATGCCATGGGGTTGTACCCATTATTAGTCCTAAATAGAGTAGATTTATTGAAATGATAGACATGACTTGGGTAGGTCCATTATTTTCAATGGCCCTACATTGAATAGAACTTTGTTGGAGACTATCAGGAGTGGGAGTCAGGAGCAGGCTGGCAATAAATTACACAGAATCAGCGAAATTGACTATTCAGGGAAACATGGTTTACTCAGCAGGCTGGGCCTAGTGAGCACAGCAACTTGTCCTGGTAGATTTTGTCCCTATCCGGCAGTTGGCACTGACCTTTAAAGCTCTAAATGGCCTCTACCCAGTATACCTGAAGGAGGTCCACTTCCAAGGGTCTTCTGGTGGTTTCCTCACTGCGAGAAGTAAAGTTACAGGGAACCAGGCAAAGGGGCTTCTTGGCAGTGGCTCCCTCCCTGTGGAACATCCCCCCATCAGATGTCAGGGAGATAAAGAATTACACAACTTTTAGGAAACATCTGAAGGCAGCCCTGTTCAGGGAAGTTTTTAATGTCTGACATTTACAGTGATACCTCGGGTTACATACGCTTCAGGTTACAGACTCCGCTAACCCAGAAATAGTGCTTCAGGTTAAGAACTTTGCTTCAGGATGAGAACGGAAATCGTGCTCCGGTGGCGCGGCAGCAGCAGGAGGCCCCATTAGCTAAAGTGGTGCTTCAGGTTAAGAACAGTTTCAGGTTAAGAACGGACCTCCAGAACGAATTAAGTACTTAACCCGAGGTACCACCTCGGGTTAAGTACTTAATTTTCACCCAGGTCATATGTACCCAACTGTTCCCATGACTGAGTGGATACACCCAGTGTCATGCAAATTATCCAGTACCATGACTAAGTGGGGAAATAGAGGAGGGGAAATAAGCCTCCTCCTCCTCCTCCTCCTCCTCCTCCTCCTCCTCCTCCTCTTCCTCTCTTTCTCCTCTCTTTCTGCTGGCCTACCATCCTTTGCATCAGGTTTAAGGAACATATGGCCCTACAGATGTTGCTGGACTCCAGCTCCCATCAGTGTCAGCCAGGATGACCAATGGTCAGGGGTGATGGGAGTTGGAGTTCCACAGCATCTGGAGAACCACAGGTTCCCCATCCCTAGTCTGTGTGACACAGGCGTGGCTCATACCCAAAGGATTCTGATTGATCATCTGAGTCTTTGTCAAAAGCCGAAATGCATTGCCTCATTAACCAGTTTTTAAAAGATTTTTCATCTTAGCATATCAGTTTGGTAAGTCATAATATTTACCAGTAACTGATCATCATTCTCCTTTGTTGTTGTTGGCAATGCGAAATGAAAATAACAGAGTGATAATAAAGGAATAATAATACAGGAATCCAGTGCTGCCCTAATATATCAAGCATTGAAATGTTTTATTACAACTTATTGTTTTCAGCATGGAAATAACTTCTCATAAAATGAGGGTGAAAAGGACACACAGAATATTAAGAAAAGTAAAATCTCAATTCACAGCATTTATCTAAATGAGACTCATTTGCTGTATGCTTTCTGTATAAATATTGTAATACTTGCTCATTCTATGGGGACTTGGATTCAGTTAACTTCTTGCATGGGATGATGGAAGGCTTGAGAAGGATTTTGAATCCTGACTCATTTTTTGCTGCATTGGGATTTGATTCTTGCAGAAATAACAAAGCTTGTTTTGTTCATCAGATTTGAATATTTCTTCACTTTGAATATTCAGTGATTTAATTATACTTCAAACCCCGAGCACATTTTAATTTAGTTTACTTTAATCTCATGCAGAATGCTCAAAGTAGGAGGTAGGTTTGAGGTTTTGAAATCCCCAAAATACGAATAAGAAGGATTTGTTAGGGGCTCTGGAGAGTGAATTAGGATGGATCCTCAGGCTCAGAAAGTGCTTCAGGAGCAGAAGGCAACAGAGGACCACATCAGTCCCCGAAACTTGTCGGAAAGATATCATCACGGGTAAATACTCAGAGCTTCGCCTTCTATCTTTACCTAGAAAACTAAACAGAGCAGTTTGCTTGGTCTAACTTAAGCTCAGGCTCAGGGCTGGCCATACTGTTAGGCAATATGAGGTGATATGAGATCTGCAAACAGTAACACATGGATGAGGAACCTTTTTAAGACTGAGGACCTCATTCCCTTTGATGCAACCTTCTGGGGGGGCTCATGCCACTCATCCCAGTGATGGGTGGAAGCAGAATAAAAAGTGGGTGGAGCAAAGAGCTTTGTACACTAGGTTTGGTGCTACACACATCCACATGTCGCTCTGCACCTTCCATCCAGACAATCAAGAAGCATTATCAGAGTTCAATGACACATTTTAGCCAAACCAAAACACTCAGGGAGGGTGCAAAGCAGGGCTGGTGATGACTGTGGGCTGATTTTTATTATTAGGCAGGGCTGGCCCTATAATTAGGAAAAGCTGCTTCAGGTAACAGGGCCTGACTGCTCCTTGTAAACCCTCCTGCCATTCCCCTCTGTCATAGAACAAAATTCCTTTGATTTTTCTGTCCAACAAAAAGCCACCAATTTTTTCATCAGGTGAAATGTGGTGGTACCTCATGGTGTGCTACTGTTCACAAGGCCTTGGGTGCATTATATTTCCCTTTCACATACCACAGGTTGGTTCCCAGAGTCAATTGTACAGGCCAGTTGTATAGCTCAGTCACAGTAAATCATGTAGCTCCATCATATGTCTGGCTATATAGGCCAAGTATAGGAAAACTTTGGTCATCCAGATGTTGTTCAACTACAATTCCCATCAGCCCCAGCAAGTGTGGCTAATGGCCAGTGATGATGGGAGTTGTAGTTCAGCAACGTCTAGAAGGCGAAAGGTTCCCAATCCCCACATCTAATAATGTATACAAGGTCTGACTGGAATAACATTGTGCTACAGTCTTGCAGTGGAGAGTATTACATCTTCTGAAATAGTATCTAAGGATCCTTGCACCTGCATATGTTTCTCACAGAGTTTCAGTGTTATAAAAAAGTTACAAGACAGGGTGACCGCCATCCCTTTCCCCTCCTCTGGCTTAACAGATATATGAGTCACAAGCTTCATCAGTTAAGGAGCAGTTTCTGGCTTGATTTTGCACCCAAAGGCCTATGCTATTTTTAAAAGCCAGAGGTAAAAAAACTGTTGGGAAGTTATAGGAGTTAATTACTAAGCATTATTTTTGCTCCACGAAGCACTGAAATACTCATAATAAGATAGCTCATAATTACTTCAGTGTTGTTTATTTCATTCTGATGGCAGCATATGAACTCAAGCTTGCTTAAGGGTTGTCATCCATTATACAGGGACATACCTGAGCTTTCCATCAAAAGGAAGAAAGTTCTTTCACATATTCAAAATTCAACAACTGACTGTTTGGAGAATACCATGCACCTTGCTTTGGGAGAGTGCAGACATCTGCTACTCTGCAAAATGTATTGAGCCAGCCCTGGTGGGCCTTGACAGATGCCCAGTGATGCTACCTCTTGATCCCAGCACCCCAGCAGAGATGCCCCTTGGCTTGTTCTATCACTGTATGAAGCCATAATTATATAGACCAAGAGCATGGGACATGCAGGAAAAGGGGGTATTCATCTTTTCTGATTGCTCATTCCACTCTTTCTCTAAATGGCATACTCACAAATGTCATCAAAAGGGGGAGAAAGGAGGCAGACTGGCATGTAATTACACATTTTTTTTTGCTCAAAACTCTTACCATTGTTCCACACTAGCTGTGAAGAATGTGCTGCTGATAGCATCTCTGCAATTGCTTCTCTTTCTCATGTTCCAATTCAGTTTGGACGATGCTGTCTGCAGAACAAGCCATTATCACCCACTACAGTATGAAAAACATGTCTTCCCCCTCTATTTGTCTTAGACACCGAAAACAATGAACCACCCCCTCCACCGCCAATCACACAACAGCAATAATGAAGCCAGATGCATGTGAGCAGGACTGTGTGGAATAAACAGATTGACAGTTATTATCAGACAAATTCCTACAATAGAAAATCCTATTTTTGGTATAGATGCAGGTATAAGACTTGGGAGGACTGGATTGACAATCTGAGTTGGTAACAAATTAGATATTGCCTTTTGTAGTTAAGGTCTGCTGAGCTTTTCCACTTGAAGCAAGGTGTTCTTTTAAGAATTCTTTTAAAGTATAATTCCATGATTTGACAAGAGGCCCCGTGACGTGTTTCAAGCCAATACTGAATATCATCCCTTTCCTATTGTTTCTCTGTCTTTAAAGAAATTTGGTGTAGCACTTCCAATTTCACTTATTTTGAAACAGCCTGGAACAATTTCTGAAATGAAACAATGGCCAGCTTTCAACCACTGCCAAGGATACTCTTGTCCTATTAATTTCACTGAGAGAGTTATACCCTCATCTATTGAAACCAGTCAAGCCCTGTTCAGCCATTTGGTGCTGAAAGAGCTCTCCAGAATGTGTCTGGCTGGCCACACTCCTTAAACACATGCACTAGCCAAGCCTTCCCAGTCAGCAGATGTATGTGATGAGGTTTCCTCCATAGTAATATGAACTCTGACCATCCATGGTGTATTGTCCTAAAGAGGGAGCCTGCTAACCACACCCTTTGCAAATGATGCATGTGCTGATCACACAACTCAGGAACTACACAGTAAGCATTGGTGTGAAGCGAGCCTACATGATTAAAGATATGAGCACATAATGCTCTCTCCGGGGGAATAGAGACCCTGACAAGTCCTACATGCTTGCTTTTGTATACACATAGATTCCCTTTGCATAGATGCCACACATGTGGTTGCTGGGCTGGCAGGGCTGGCAAATGTATCAATGTGGTTAGAGGATGCTGCCCCTATTTACTCGAGGAGGTCAGACTATGCAAAGATGGCTTGCTACATGTCCTCCCTGGGAGAGACCAGTGGCATAGCATAGGAGACGGGCAAATTTGTTAGGGGTGCAAAATTTCAACACCTGGTGCTGCCTCAATGTAGTTGCATGCTTCCATGTTGAAAACAGTTTCTCCATGTGAACCAGGAAGTGATCTCTCTATACAACAGAACAACTCTTCTTTTCTTATCTCTGTGGCTGCAATCTGCTGGGTGATGCGGATGCTGTTAGGCAGTTGAATGTGCACGTGCACTCTGCCCATTTCCCTCCCGCCTCCATGCGACCTCGGGCACTGGCAACCCAGGCTAAGCCACTGGACAAGACCACCATCTCTCTCCATCTTCAGACATCATGAGCTCCAGCAATCAGGGCAGCATCCAGAAAGGAAATGACAGTATCTTGAAGGAAACGAGGGCAGATCATATACAGTGAATGCAGCCATAAGAGCATTGACAGCTACTTCAGTAAGCACATATACTGAACTTAAGAATAGGGTATCTATCTGCTTAAAATGCATCACTTTCTGTCCATGGGATAATATCAGGATAACAGAGTGCTTGGCATTATGCTGACAGTAAGTCATTATTTTTAACGGCCATATGAAGCTCAGACATCGTACCATTTGGAGGAAAGCTTCTGGGGGAAAAAAGTTAGAGGCCATTTTTTTATTGTGGATGAAATCACAAACACACAAATGAAAGTACTAATTAATGTATCACATTCTGTCATTCAGTGTTTTTGCTTTTTTAAACCACAATGTTCAAATTGTGGAATTTAAGCTTTGAAGATGTTGGGTAACCTTTTAAATTGTGTGTGTGTGTATGAAATAGAATGGTTGGTTTCAATTTGGATTGCCAGGGCTAATGGCAACCTGTGGGGAGGATAGCATCATGCGCATCATTGCAAGGGTATTAGAAGGTTAAGGCTGCTGCCAGTTTGAGTGGCATTTTATGCAAAAGACATTAGTCACTCTCCTGTGCTTGGTTCATTTGAAATTATAATTGCATTAAACAATATTTCAAGCTGACAACGTGAGAGAGCTGCAACCTGTTGCAAAGCAGGCAATGACTGGAGGGAGGAGATTCAGCTACTTTTGTCAACAAAAATGAAATAATAATCTGATTTTAGAAATGTGTGTCTCTGTAAAACAGCCCAGCAGGACCTTGAAGCTTTACTGTTTAAGGGCATAAGGGAAATCCTGCTGGATCAGACCAAAGGCCCATTTAGTCCAGCATCCTGTCTTCACAGTGGACAAGCAGATGCCTGCAAGGAGGACTCAGGTGCAACAGCACTCTTTCCACTTATGAATTCCAGCGACTGGTATTCAGAAACATACTGCCTCCAACAGTGTATATTATGGAAACAGTGAGCCAGTTTCTCCAAATCCTGGTATGGAGATGTGTCCTTGAGGGCAGTTTGCAGCCATTGGCCAGACGTCATGTGACTCTCAGCATCATCCAGCTCTCCATATCTATGGACCCACTATTGTTCTCTGGACCACCACTCATGTCTGCGTTTCCTCTTGTGTGTGTTTGTGTCTGAAACGTAAAGGAAGGACAAGGTGGCATAGTGAGATGCTGCAAACTATCACTTTTGGCTTTGGGTCTATCCACCATAAGCTGTTGAGCCTGACTGACTTTTCCCATAGGTAAACAGCACTTCTCAGCACCCTCGCAGGCCTGGAAACATAGGAAGCTGCCTTACACCAGAACATTGGCCCATTTAGCTCATTACTGTGTACACTGGTTGGTGGCAACTATCTCGATCACATTTGTGTTTGGCTGCACTGTACCACCCACACAAGAAGGTGCTTTCATGAAGCAATTCTGATAGGGTTCAAGTCAGTTTCATCAAATCCTCCCTAAACCTTGCAAAGAATTTGGGAAGTGTTGATTTGAAACTTTGAAGTTTGGGGTAGATCAGCTCTGAGCCCCAGCCTTAAAAGATGAGCTTCTTGCTCTAAGTCAACCCATGACTTAGGTTGAAAAGAATTAAGCATGAACAAGATTGCAGCAATCTCTGATGGAGCTCATATTTTGTACATATGCAGATTCATTCCCAGCATTTCCGTTAGCAAAGAGGTAGTGGGGCTGAGAAGAACCTCAGCCTGAGATTGACTGGGCAGCTGTTGACAGCTGGATTTGACAGTACTGGCCAGGCAAATGACCTTACACAGTACACAGCAGCTCTTGGGTGTCCTGCCTGAATGCCTTAATTGAGCAAAGCTTCCCTGCAACTGCATTTGTTTGTAAGCTTAATTTGTAACCTTGTCTCTTCATTGCCTCTGCTATTTTTCTTCCCTTATCTGACTAAGTTATAAGCTCTTTAGACGAGAGACATGTATTTTACATTACTCTCTGCAACATGGTCTCTGCTCTCCGGTGGCCTCGCTGATGTAAATTGGCACAGCTCCATTGGCATTAAGAGAGAGTCTCTGGCTTTAATCAGTTGAGGCTAGAAACCATTAGCCGGGTGGGACAGCCTCTTCAGTTCTGAGAAAAGAATTGGCCCTCGCTGTAGTGTTGGCTGCATCACATACCGAGCCAAACAATGTAGATTAAACCTTATCAGCCTTCAAGGCTGATGATTATCATTAAAGGTGTGCAGGCTGTGATGTAGACCTCAATGAAATAACTGTTCTTGCTCTAGGTGTCCAAGACCGCTGACATTAAAGCTGTTTAAACTTCATCAAAGACATTCTAAACTTTGATTCCTTATTCCCACATTGTATTGGTCAGCAGCAGCTGCCTTGGAGCAATTAAAAGATACCGTGGGTGCCAGATCTCCATCACTGTTTTCAAGAAAATGTCATTCGTAAATGGCAAAGTGGCATTTGCAAACAGCTAATTTAAAGGACAAGAACTGTGGTGTGAATGACTGCTGAAAATGTCTAAGATCCAGGGTTCTGTTTTAATGCTGTCAAGCCTCAGTAAGTATTTTTTGGAGTCCTCCCAAAATTACCTCAGTGACAAGAAACCTTGTTGGAAGATTGTACCCTTCCAGTACATAATACCCTTCCATAGTACCCTGGTAACATCAGAAGTCTAAGGTCACATGGGAGGATAATGGGATACTTCTCATGTTGCTAAAGCCCCTCCAAAGAGCTGGGGCAGTGCTGAGATGGAAGGTGTGTGTGATCTTATCAGTGAGCAGGTGAACCCTAAGGATTCTTTCTGCATAGAATCCATACTTGCAGGGCCGGTGCAATTAATTGTTTTATTAAACCCTGCTAGGCAAATATCCTATTCTGGTGATTCCAACACCTCCTGGTGTGAGGTCTTCTCTGTTGCTTGTCACAGGCACTCAAGCCTACCTTGTACAAGAGTGTGATCCTCCTGATTTACCCCTTCCTGCTCAGTCCAGTCCTTCCACCAGCCCATTCCAATCGGGCCTTTTCCTGGTCTTTTCTATTCTCTGTCAATCATCCTGAACCAATCGGGTCCCATTATAGTTCAGAACCCCACTTTCCCAGCTTTCACCATCTCTTGTCTAGAATAGCCATTAGATTTCAGACTACCTTCCTGCATCTATCTCCCACCTGTCCATTTCCCTGTTTCTTTTTGTTTGGACAGCTACCTTGCTTTTGATCTTGGCCACTGAATGACTCTCTTTTAGACTGCCTGTTCTGAATGATGCCTTGACCCCCTGACCAATGGATTGGTTATCTGGGGTGCAGAATTGAAAGATGGGGCCTGGGCGCACCCTGTGTGTGTGCTAGGCAGCTATGAATTCCCACCAAACAGTAGGAAGAGAAGAGGATAAGAGAGAGAGAGAGAGAGAGAGAGAGATGGGTTTAACAAATATGAGATAAATATTTAGAGATGCTTAAAAAAAGGGAACTGGTTCTGTATGATCTTTAATTATCTTCCCAACTTTTAAAAAATGCTTTCTTTTGTGTCTGTAAACCAGGTGTTTGCACAAGTGACATTGGTTTGTGCTGAACAGCAATCTTGTTTATAAATGAATTCATACTTCAGTGCTCTTGCTGTTCTGCATAGTAGTGACACATCGTTATAAAAGCCAATATTTCTTACCAATGTCCTGGGTTTTTTTATTAAAAAAATCTGATACTTAAAAAGTGTTTTAACCACATAAAGCTCCTTATCAATTTGTTACTATCTATTTCTTTTCTTCTCCTCCTCTTCTTTTTTTCCCCAAAGAGAAAGACATTTCACTTGATGAAGTAGTTAAAGCAGAATAATTTGGAACCAGAATGACAGCCAATATGTTTCTTAAAGCATAAAAGAGGAAAACAACCAGAAGTCGTCTGAACTGCAAACCTTTCCTTCATTGTTCACATCACTGCTTCATTGATTTTCATGGACCCTCAGCATGTTCAACAATTTATTGTTTACCCAAAGGCCATAAGAGCATGCACAATTGTGCAGACCCCTTTCCTCTTGTTTCCCCTGTGGAGTGGTGCTGTAGCATATGGAAAACCTGCTCTTCATCAAAACATGTATCATCAAATGTCAAACAGAGTTGTTGGTTCCGTTTCAGCTCCAGGTCTGCTTTAACAAAAGGGTCTCAAATGCACCAAGGCTTTGCTCTGATGAATACGGTAAACCTTAAAAAATTGTCCATTGGTTTCAGGCTTTACAAAATCACACTGCTTGTATTATAGCTAACACCTTGTAAAACATTTTTTGCAGAATTTCTATTTGATTTTGATTTTTCTTCCCTTCAGATGCTATAAGAATTTCTTTTTAGGTATTATGATAACACCAAGTCCTCAAGAAAGATACCAGTGACTGTGGACAGTTTGCCCCCCCATGGATAGCCAACACATCCTCCAGATGTTGTTGGATGTCAAATCCAAGCTGGAGAGCTGTAGTCCAACAATATCTGAAGGGGACTGTGTTGGGTACCCCTGTTGAATACGACCAATAAAAATACAATTAGCAAAACATGCTCCCCCCCCCATTCTCCAAACCATGTTCCAATATATCTTGGAGAAGTAACATGTCCCAAAGCCCAACCAAGGGAATGGTGTCAGAAAAGGGTTTTGCTCTATATTGCTGTGTGTTTGTGTGAAAAATACATGGGACCTTTTAAAAACAAAAACAAAACCTGAAGTTAACAGTAGCTGGTGGTGGGAAGAATCACCTCAGTGGCAGACCTTTATAGATTTCTTAGGATTCTTGTTTGTCTCAACCTCGTTTTGATTTTCAAAAAGAAAGCTCCATTTGGACACTTAAACTTCCATCATTGGATCAGGTTCTGCTGAGATTTTTTTTTATCCCAATGTATGTTGCATTGGTTTAATATATCAGAGAAGCTGGATGGACTCCACCACTGTGCCCTCACTGCCTCCTTTCTCTCCTTTTGCTTAGTGGCAACAGCTCTTACCATTGGGAGGCTATTGCTGCAGTCTGCGAAGACTGCTCCACCAATGCTACTGGGACACAGCCCTCCCCATGAGATTATCAAACAATTATCCCCCAAATCTCAAAGTCACATACCTTTTCTTTCCCAGACACATTTCACGCTTCTGTTTGAACTCAGGACGTTTCTAAAAGACTCTTGTTCTGTGGCCAATCAGCTCTCTGCTCCACTCAACCAATCCTAATCCAAAAGCTATGGCAGAGTTCCCTTTCCATAATGGCCACGCCCAGTGCTATTTTTCCAGAAAAAGAGGTGCCAGAACTCAACACAAATTCCTCCTTTGTCCTTTTACATATAATGGCAATGGTGCCCGCCTGAGAGGTGCCAAAACTGAGTTCTGGTGAGTTCCGGCTGGAATAAAAGCCCTGGTCATGCCCCACCAGGTGAGGTGTTCCAGTCTCTCTGGGAAGATATGAAAGGCAGCTAAGAAGGTTATAAAATAAAATAAATAATTACTCCTTTATTATCCCACCCATTTTCCTGCTCCATTCTGAAGGTCAGGGTAGGATTTACAAGGGGATTCAATGTGGTCTTGCCCCTACGCACTAAACAGACTGAACCTGGCTTATATATAATAATATACCAACATGATATGCTCTTGAACTCTCCTCTGTCCTCCTTCATCCCCCCCCAAGCAAATATAAACTGAATAAATGTAAACTAAAAAGTGCTGGCAGCCTCTTGTGAAATAATCAAGAAGTTCTCCTGAAACTTGGCACACCAAGTTGTACACAGCTGTGTCAACCTTCAAGCTCAAACCTCAAAATCAGCCCGAAGAGTATCTTTCAACCTAACTAGATGCCTACTTATAGTTTTATTTGGGCTTTGAAATAATCAAAGGTTTTGTTTGTTCCAATGTTCTGAGAAGATTAGCATAATCACTCTGCTTCCCTCTCAGCATGACTGGATAAAAGCTAGACTGTGAGCAAAAAGGGAAACTGTTATTGGGAAGGAAACTTCAGAAGTTGGAGTGAGAAAGGACTAGGAAAACGCAAGAGGGCCTGTTGATCTTCTACAGGGAATACTCCATTAGTAGTCTCCTCGCGAATAAGAACAATGCTTACTTTTTGTTGGAAGTCTTAGGGTGCCAGTCAGTTTGCATGTGTCTGCTGATGTGTCTGCATGAGAAATAGTAGAAAGAGTAAGGAACTTGCAAGCTTACTACATTGCCCTTGTAGTGACCAGTGTTGAACTTCCATCTAGTGCTAGATTGATATTCTTAGGATGGCTGACCACACTTCCTACTTCCTTTTCTTCTTTGGATTTCCTCTGTTTGGATTTCTCTTCTCTTGAGGGGCAGGAGCAAGTATGATTTACTGGATCTCCACCTTAGTTAGAGAGAACTGGGGATAGTTCCTGTCAACGTGCATTTCCTCTAATAAATCCAAGATTCTTGTTTTTTTGTTAAATAATAGAGTCACATTGTGATTGTATCCAGGGGAAGCTGTGCTCCTCCAATAGGGATTTGGATACAGTTCAGCATTTGCCAGCATTCAACTCCAGTGCCAACAGTTTTTACCCAAAGAGGCAACCATTTCTCATCAGACATGTCAGTACTTTTTCTGAGGTGTGAGATTTACGAATTTCAAGGAACCGTTCAGCCAATGTTCTCAAGACAGCCAATTGTTGCTTTCAGGAGGGTGTTCAGGCAATGCATCGCTCATGTCAAATTTTTATGTGACAAAAAATAGGCCACCTTAAATGGAAACAGTTTTTGTTCTCGATCTTTTGTCTGCTGCTTTGTGATATGCTACTTGAAAGGAAATGACTGCTGCACAATGGTTGCCTGTGTTGTTGCGTGGTTTACTTGTCACGGGAATGAATGGTGCATCTGAAGCCAAAATATCATTGGGTGGGTGGGTAGGAAATAGCTGAATGTTTAAATGATGCTTGTCAACATTCCTAGGCAACCAGAGTGAATGCAGGCAAGAGCTACAATTCTCAAATTCCACAATGAAGACTGCCACTCCTAATGGATAAATTATATATCTGGACAACTCCTCATCCGCTAACTGTAATCACGCAGAGTGATATTTCAGGCAGCCTCTGTATTGAAAACTCATCCTCAGTTTTGAAAAAGGGAAGTCGATTTTTCAGACAGTTTTGGAAACAAACTGTTTATTTCAAAAACGCTTGCCATGAATTTCCAGATTCATGTTATTTGCAGATCAGATGAGCTCAGTCCTAAGCCAAATCTTTTGATACCCCTGGTTGAATTAACAATAATGTAACTAGTCTGATTATATCTCTGAGGACCTGACCTGGGCGTGATGTGATCAGGTGTGTAAAATGCTTATCAAATATTAGTAATTCACATGCCAAATAATGCCATGTTTTCTTTTCGGAAAGTGATGAATAGCCCCTTCTTCTCTACCACCAGATGGGAGATAAGGAGCTGAATACCAGCTTACTCAATTTTTTTGTGAGGACTGCAGGCCAGAGCGTTGCTGTTGCAGCTTCTCTTTGACTCTGTCTGAATTCTGATACGGTAAAGTGCATTCACTCATGTCTGAGAAAATTGGAGTCATGTAATGTTCAGCAGCAGCAGATGCCAGAATTTGTGTAGGATGTGGGTTTGCATAATAGTATCTGAGTAGGAACAGTCTGCCTGAGCCGTGAGAACTTCAGAATTTCAGCACCGGTTTATTCATTTCAACATTTAAAGGACACTTTTCAGGATGATCAAAAATAACCGTAAAGGACTGTGGCCATTCAATGCTAGCTTGCAGGGGGAGTGGGTAGGACTGGGAACCTGTACCAGGTATAGAAATGATTAGGAACACTGGTGTTGGAGAACAATCCATCAATAACTATTATTACCCTCCATCATGTGAAGCAGTCATGTGGGAGTGGGGCTGTGCTGACTAGCTCCACCCCTGGTGATATGCATGCTTGCTTCCCCCATCCTCTGATGTTTCGACCTTCATATAATGATGTACTGTTCAATACTGATGTACTGCACAATTCAAAGTGTTGGTGCTGACCTTTAAAGCCCTAAATGGCCTTGGCTCAGTATACCTGAAGGAGCATCTCCACCCCATCATTCAGCCTGGACACTGAGGTCCAGCTCTGAAGGCCTTCTGGTGGTTCCCTCGCTGCGAGAAGTGAAGTTATAGGGGAGCCAGGCAGAGGGTCTACTCGGTAGTGGCGCCCGCCCTGTGGAACGCCCTCCCATCAGATGTCAAAGAAATAAACAACTACCTGACTTTTAGAAGAGATCTGAAGGCAGCCCTGTTTAGGGACGTTTTTAATGTTTGAAGTTTATTCTGTTTTTAATGCTCTGTTGAAAGCCGCCCAGAGTGGCTGGGGAAACCTAGCCAGATGGGTGGGGTATAAATAAGTTGTTGTTGTTGTTGTTGTTGTTGTTGTTGTTGTTGTTGTTGTTGTTAGCAAATGATCTCTCCCTGCAGACATTTGTATGATGCCAGAAGCCAGGGGAAGTGCAATTCATTCCTTATTTCTGGATCAGCCCAGAACCTGCTAGGTAAAAAACCATCCCATAAATGCCTCTAGAAACTGTAGTTTTGGCCTGATTGTAAGAGGGCAAAGCCCCCATTCTCCATTACAACAGGGTCGATTATGGTTCATTACTGCAGGGGTGAGGAACACTTCTTTTTCAGAGAGGGCTGCATTCTGGGAAACCACATGCCAATGGTTGATGTGGCCAGAGGTAAAAGTGGGTGGGGCAGTGGTCATTCTTACCTTTGCACAGTAGGCTACTTTCTAGCTACTCAAAATTCAGGGGTTCCTACACACACCTTGCTATCTCCCATCCATACAAGCGAGAAGCATTGTCACAGGTCATGGATGCATTCCAGTCAGGCAAAAGAACTTGAGGACGGTGAAGGGTTTAGCCTAGGAAGATGGGGCTGTGGCTGGAAGGGGACATGGTCTAGTGAGATGAGAGTCTCCAGGGCTGGATAAAGAGGTGTGGAGGCCCACACACATGAGGTTCCCCATGCCAGCATTACAGAATATCTTCATCTTGTCCTGTTATCCAGACCCCTGAGAGTGTTGTCTCTTTGCAACAGGCTTGATGTACTGCATGACTCTATAAATACACCACCATTCATTACTTGGAATAGAGCTTGGGAAATGGCTTCATTCAGTGGTCAGGTTCATTTTCTAATACCCATTCCATCATGAAAACAATGCTATTAATTGCAAGCTCCATAAGATTAGGCTACTTAGCCAGTTGATAGGCTCTGCCTTTTTCATCTCCCAAGATTCAAGGAAGTTAGATTTATCAGTATGAAACAGGCTAGAAATTTATACCGAGGCCTGTTTATCGTATGCAATTTGAGTTTGAGTTTTCTAGTAATGAAACCAGATTGCTTCCATGCTGCACTGTGATTTTAATTAAAGTTTTACAGCCGGCGATGAACGAAAAGTGCCCACTGCCCGTTTGCAGGGGGGGAAATTATCATGGCATGGCAGTCAGCAGAGTTGAAATGACAGTCTCATCTGTCTGTTTACATAGAGAAAATAGAAAGCTGCAGTATGTGTACAAATAAAATGCATTTTTAAAAAATAGAATAGATCATGTGTTTTGTGAATCCATGCATTATACTGTAGGCAGGGTCATATCCTTTAAACATTGCATGTGATACTTTTTCCACAGTGAACTCACAAGTTGCCTACTGAATTATTTGGCACGCAGTGATGCTAGCGGTAGGTTGGGTTGCTACAGCTAAAGAACAACCCTGCCAATAATCTGTTTCTCCCCAAGAATTTCAAAGCTGAAGTATGCCTAGAAAAACTAAGCTGCCATTGTAGCACAGAATAGTCTGCCATTTCCTGCAGGCACGCTTGAAGACAGTTCTGGAATAATGCATAAAAGGACAGAACAAAGTCTTTAAGACCGTAAGTCTATTTTCTTCAACAGTTTTTTTTTTTACCCTGAAATCCTATCCGTATTTACTCACAAGTAGGGATGGGGGGAATTCAATTCAGTTTGCATTCAAAGGTGAACCTACCTAATTCACAGTTTTCCCAAGCAGTATGTATACCAAAATACAGGCATCATTTGAAAGTTGCCCTTCTCTGAATTTTGCAATGAAGTCCTCAAACCAAGTATTGTATCAAAAAATGCAAATACTAAGGTAACATGTGTATGAAAGTGAAGCTAACAAATAAAAATGTGACATCAGGGGCCATTGCCCTGCAAAAAATGTGTATATTAGGCAAAATAGCACACAAGTATGTATGTTAGGAGAAATTTGCACTCAAATGTTGGTGAATTTTCATGACATTTTTGTTGTTGTTAGTAGCCATTGACAGTCTCCATGAATTTATCTAATCCTCTTTTAAAGCCACCCAAGTTAGTGGATACCACTGCTTCTTCTGAAGGTAGCCCTGCATAAGGAAGTTTTAATGTTTGATGTTTCACTGTGATTTATATTTTGCTGGAAGCTGCCCAGAGTGGCTGGGGCAACCCAATTAGATGGGCACCATATAAATAATACAATGATTATTACTATTATTACTTGTGGGAGTAAATTCCATAGTTTAAGTATGCATCATATGAAGAAGTAATTTTCTGTATTGTATCTTCCAATGATATCCTCCAAGCTTTAGTGCCGGCATAGGCAAACTAGGCCCTCCAGATGTTTTGGGACTACAACTCCAATCATCCCTAGCTAACAGGACCAATGGTCAGGGATGATGGGAACTGTAGTCCCAAAACATCTGGAGGGTCGAGTTTGTCTATGCCTGCTTTAGTGTTATGAGTAGGTATGGAAGAGAAATTCAATTCAGTTTACAGTTAAAACCCAATCAATCCAATTCACAAACTGAACCGGAGAAACTCCAAAGTGATTCAGACTGAAGGAGATCCTTTGCTGAAGTGCTGAACTGGTGTCTGAAATGAAACTTGTGGTTATTGCACAATTTTGAGCAGCAAACCCCAGCATTCAGGCTGGTACTTAGAATCATAGAATCATAGAGTTGGAAGAGACCACAAGGGCCATCGAGTCCAACCCCCTGCCAAGCAGGAAACACCATCAGAGCACTCCTGACATATGGTTGTCAAGCCTCTGCTTAAAGACCTCCAAAGTAGGAGACTCCACCACACTCCTTGGCAGCAAATTCCACATAGAAATACTTGGCTGGTACTTTATTGCATTATCTCAATTGGGGCATGGTTTCTGATGCCACCCTCCCTGTGTGGCAACAGCAGACAAGTCTTATGCCAGAGGAGCAATGATAGCCTTTCCCATGCTGCTGCCATCCCTCTTCCCAATTTGTACATATTAAAATGGTATAAGCCATGATTTCAAATGTGTTACTTTTCAACTAGGGATGCAAGTAGTACTGTGGTCTAAACCACTGAGCCTCTTGGGCTTGCTCATCACATGCAGTTTGAATCTGCATGATGGGGCGAGCTCCCATTGCATTGTCTCAGCTCCTGCCAACCTAGCAGTTTGAAAGCATACCAGCGTGAGTAGATAAATAGGTACTACCACAGTGGGAAGATAAACTGCATTTCTGTGTGCTCTGGCTTCCATCGCAGTGTCCCATTCACCAGAAGTGGTTTAGTCATGCTGGCCACATGACCTGGAAAACCGTCTGTGGACAAATGCCGGCTCCCTCGGACTGAAAGTGTAGATGAGCAACCACACACCCCATAGTTAAATTCAACTGGACTTAACCTTCCAGGGATCCTTTACCTTTACCTTACTTTTACCCTTTCCACTACTTATGCAAACCTTTGGATTGCTGGATCTAATATAAAGTCAAGCAGCACATTAACATAATTTTCCCCCCTTCCAAAATACGCAGAGCTAGTCCAGATGTATTTTCCAAATTGTTCAAGAATAGCAGTTATAAATATGTATGGGCAATTCTCCCCTGTATCTTATGAAACATTTTAAGTATGCCTGGCCAATTTGTCTCAAACTATTACCAAATTTAAAGTGATTCACACAAGCCCCCAACTGCCAAGACAGGATGATCCTAGGAGTTAACTCTTCTACCAATATTTACACACAGAGTTTTTGCATCAGTGCTGCTGTTCACAAGTCTGGCCAGAGAGATGGACATATTTATTCATTTCCACCTCAGGGCGTATACCCCTTCTTAGTGTGTGCATGTCACTATGTTCCATCCACATTGTGGACAATGTCCCTTCCCTTTTCCTAACCCTTCATTGTCATCACCAGTGCTTTTTTTCTGTGGAGATGCAGGGGGTTGCATACCCCTAAACATTTTGTGAATCTAAGTTTGGCCTCATTGAGGGGCAGTATTTCAATATGAGTAGGAAAATGAGAGCACCCCTAAACATTTTTAAAGAAAAAAAGCACTGGTCACCACACACCCCTTCCCTTGACATTTTAAAGAATCCATTTGATTGACCCATAGATAGATGACAGAGATTTAGCCAGGGGCGTTGGGGAATCATTTTTAGGTCAAGGCAGTTGTCATGAGTCCAGTCCCCAGTTTGATAATACAGTGAGCATAGTTAATAAAAAGGATGATTTATTGTCAAAACAAACAGATAGCTCCGGATGGCTTTAACACAGCCTCCACCCTCATCAGTCAGGATGACCCTTCTGAAGACTGCTTCCGGCATGACCAGAAGCAACTGAACTTTCGCTTCATATGCTTTCTGTTTTGCTTCCTATCTTGCAGCCTTCCCATTCATTGAGACCTCGGACTGAGTGGTTCAGCTCCCTCCTCTTCCCCATTCTCTGAGAGGCTGTCTCTTAACTCTTTCCCGTCTGTTTGTGCTTCTGGCAAGCTTTGATTGCATTCTAGCTTGCTCCCCATCATTCCCTTATCAGCCGGCATTCCAAGGGACGGGGAAGTTGGCACTAGGTAATGCTCATCCTGCCTGGTAGTTAACCCTCTCTGTTCTTGGCTGCTTTCATCAGTTGGCAGCAACCTTTCCCTGGGAGCTGGCTGCAAACCTTTCCTGGGAGCTGGCTCATTCATGACAGCAGTGCTATTGTTCTAGAAAAAGAGGTGCCAGAACTTACCATGAACACCTCCCTCTTAGAATGGCAATGGCGCTCACCTGAGAGGAGGTGGAACTGAATTCTCATGTGTTCCAGCTGAAAATAAAATCAATGACTTTATTTCCTTTCTGGACAAACTTCCAGAGGTCACATGGCTGTGATGGGTGGGGCCAGAGACAAAAGTAGGCGAAGCAACAAATCTAACTTTTACCTTATTCACAGTAGGATGGCCTTTTTGGGTGAATCATGTAGTATAATGTAAGAAATAAAATCAAACTCAGGTAGGTTTACTTGGTTGAGGAAAAGCTGAACATATTGTAGGAGGAAAGAAACTTTAATTCCTTCAATTAATATTTCACCCTTCTTTTTTCAAGTGAGCTCCTTTATGTATACTCTGGATTTTAAAAATCTTTTCACATGCAGCAGCATGAATAATGTGGTTCGTTATATGCAGCCAAGCTGTCAAATATATGCATTTCCCCTTAAGAGTTCATTAACGGGTAAAATGAAATATCTGCTGTACTTGTCCCTGCATAACGACTCCCGGGTTCCTTCAAATTCTTAAGCTGCCCTACGAGGCTGCAAGGTAGTTTTCTGATACTTTGAGAACTCCTGAATAATATTTATGAGGTGCTTCTTTTGGCTAAGCAGAGAGAATGGCAGCAGGAGCAGTGGCGGGGGGAACAATCCCAGATCCAGCTTGACAGTGTCACTTCAGGCTTCAGTAGTGAGGTAGAGGGGAGCTTGAGCGGATGAAACATCTCCTCCCCAGTGACAAAGCATCAAAGTAATAAATAAACTTGGCAGCAGGGCCGGAGAGCCAGGACAAACAACACCCCAGCTTTTTTTGACCTAATGATTCTCAACTTCCAAATTAAATTAACTCAACAGGAGGTCCACACTTAAAAAGCCA
Organism: Podarcis vaucheri; assembly: GCF_965113315.1. Lineage (NCBI taxonomy): Eukaryota > Metazoa > Chordata > Lepidosauria > Squamata > Lacertidae > Podarcis > Podarcis vaucheri. Next base: position 28,993,396 of record NC_138755.1, on the reverse strand, counting down.
ACAGGAGTGCTAGAGCTATCCAGTCTCATATACCAAATAAAACATATATGACTATCAACTTGCTGGTCACAAATCATGTGTGGGTGCTCCGTGCAATGAACTCCAGGCACTCAGGGAACAAGCTCACTCCCTTGAGGTAAAGCTACATGAACTGGAGAGACAGAAAAGTTGGCAAATGAAGGCTACAAGGACATAATGGTAGTATCCCACTAACAGAGTGATGGCTTCTCTGCTGTCACAAAGAACCAAGGTCTTGGGAAAGAAAGGTGTCACTCTGATGGAACCCAGTCCTTGAGGGATTGGGATCATTCTGACATGAGAATCATCCTCTGTGAGGCTCTTGGAAGCGGACAATTCAGTTATTAGTGACAAAAATAGTTGGGTGAGCATCTGCTGGGGCAAAGGTTGTGTCTGTCAGGTGTTATTTGGATAGCCTTATAGGAAGAGCATCGGTGATTGTGGTCCATGTTGGCACCAATGATATGAATAAATCCAGTCATGTGGTCCAGGGAGCAAGGTTGCTAAGTAGGAGACTTTTTCTGAAATACTACCTATTCCATGTAGAGGTTCAACTAGACATGTTTAAGCTGATGAGTAATTTTATATGTGAGCTGTTCTGGCAATGAGTTGAAGTCTTAGGGTGTACCCCCCCCCAAATAAATAAAATAAATAATATTGGTAATTAGGGGAGCAGCTCTCTTTCCACCATGGTCAGATTACGCAGGTGGTCTAGTTGGCTTTAAAGCCAAATGTTCACTCAGGATGATGGATGCTGTGAACATGGCAAGGAAAGAATGGATTAAGGAGGATTTAGATGGGATACAGGATACAGGATGGATACAGGATGGATGCAGAATGGACTGCAGCATGGGCACATTGGTGAGTTTCTTCCCACGAGTGTTTACACGGTGCCCTGATCTCATGTCACCCTGCCCTGACACATCCCAGTAAGTGACAATGACAATGCCGCTGGGAGGCTGCCTCTGTGATAATGCCACAACCACCCAGTCATTCCTGAAGGCAAAAATTCCCCAGAGGATGGCACAATCAGGTTCAAATAATTGTCCCTGGTTTGTTGACCTACCTTGTCAGCAACATCCGCATCACTCACCCTTCCCTGCATACAACCCTACACAACCAGGAACTCCAAATCTACAACTTAATTTTAAGGGATTTATTTTGGTGATAATCTTACTTCTGCATGGTGCTGCTTTTTCAATACTGTGTTAGTTGTGAGTTGTTGCTGCAGCTGCAAATCAAACCTAAGTCAACTGTCTCCCATAGGTTTAAATGTCGGCACTCACACATTCACATCCACACGCACCAGTTCATCTCTATTTCAGAAGAAACTAAATTATTATAGTTGCACAGAAGAACTTGGTTATTTGAGCATATTCTCTTCAAATGTAAGTCATTTAAACTTTCCTTCTGTGAGCATATTATTAAAATAAAATTCTATCTGGTTTAAGATACAATTTTTAGATATAAATGACATTTATGTCCCACTTCTAAGCCTTGGCAATTCATTTTTAATTCACTTTCTTAGGAATGTGAAGATGTGAAATGCAAGCTATTAACTATTTTTATTTTTTTAACAAAAGGTTTACTATTCTTCATTCAATAAGAGCAGGGGGAATCAATAGAAATGTTAATTTAATTTTCTTTAAGCACTTTCATGAGGAAACTGTTCAAAAGTATATCGAGTTAAACATGTGCCTAACAAGTAAAGGAATAAATGTCTCTTGTAGATGTAAGAATCTTGATAAGTTGCAAAGTAATTTGTCTTTATTGTTCAGAGGGGACTTTGATGGACACTGAAGACTATTCCGGAATGTCATTACTTAGCCATAAGGAGAGGAAAAAGATGATAATATTGAAGATTTTATGTGCAGGTGATACCAATTCCTTACTTGATGGAAAATAATCTCTCTTAAGCTATGTTGCCTGCGGCCGGTTACTGAATACTGAACACAGTATGTGAGAAGAACAACGAGGGAGCTTTTATGATGTAGTCAAGCTTTATATCTACTCAAAATTTCTCCATGCGTACATTATAGAGGAGAGAGAGGGATCTCGTCATTAGTCATCGCTCTGACATGAACACATAATTCTGCCCATCTGGATCCAGTGGCTGATCCTTCCCTTCTCCACAAGTTAATAGATTTGGGTGTACCACTTGAACATGATATGCAACTGCCTTTCCCCCAGCCCATCACACACCCACAGATCTGTCTAGTGAAAACTTCACCCAAGCAGAATAACAGAAGGGCTGATGACCAGGTATAAAAAAGTGCCACCACCCATAATTCTACTTTCCTTCTTTGTGCAGCTCCCACCCGTTGTGGGCTTTGAGGGACACAGTTGGAATTTTATGGGGCATCCTTGACGGATTTATTGGGTCCTCCTTTTTGCCTACTCCACATTGCGTGCAATTCTAATTAGCTGTTGTTTAACTCCTTGATTTGCTACTCTTCTTGATTGGCATTCAGTGCAAGCAGGTGAGTGATAAGATAAGAAACCACATGTGATTCTTGGGATCAGAGGCATAGGTCTGGTACTGGGGTGAGAAATCTGTTTATATTTTTATTTAAGCAATCTCCCTCCCCCCCCATGGTATGTTGAATCAAGATTTTGCCTTTTGCCTGTTTATAGACCGTGATATATATATATATATATATATATATATATATATATATATATATATATATCAGTTTATGCTGGTAGTTTAACCGTGGCACACCTTTAAGAAAACATATGGATTGTGGGGTATCTGCATTAAGCTGCTCCAAGGACAAGTGACAACGGAACAACAAAATCAAATCATACTCTCCAACATTCTTCAGTTGAAAATAGGGACATATCCCACCAACTGACCCTCCTCAACCCCCCCCCATTTTGCCCACCCCACATTTCCTATCAGAAGATGGGCGAGTGGCACCACAGTTGCACCAATGGGACACATCACACTCACCAGCAACCATCTTGATGACAACAACACACAACAACAACAACAACAACAACAACAACAACAACAACAACTTATTGTTGTTTATATGCCACCCATTTGACGGGGTTGCCCCAGCCACTCTGGGCAGCTTCCAGAAGATTAAAGCATCAAACACAGTGAAACGTCAAACATTAAAAACTTCCCTATACAGGAGGGTGTTCCACAAGCCAGGTGTGATTACTAAGAAGGCCTCTGCCTGGTTCCCTGTAACCTTACTTCTTACAATTAGGGAACCACCAGAAGACCCTTTGGGGCTGGGTAGAATTATAGCATTGGCTCAACGCATAAATCTCATCATGTAGTCCCCATCCTATCTGAAACCATACCAGACCCTGCTTAAGCTTTGCAAATGTGCTAGCACTTTTATTGCTGCACCACTAGGAGGACTAACCAACGGGGGTGTGTACAGGATGATTGATAGGCAACTCCATTGTACACATTAAGGATTACAGTGCTGACCCTCAGTTGCCTGTATGTTTTAAAAAGATAATAAAGAAGTAATCCTGCATGGTTTTCAAATTTGTTCTCAGCAAAGGGAGAGTGCAATCCATTTATGGCATTTTTTAAAAAGGTAGAAAGAAAGCAATAAAATCCGGAGTCTCCAAATAAACAGAGAGCATAAAACTCTCTTGTGGGCTGAAGGGCTGCCTATAAGCATTTTGAGGAAATTTCATTGCATTCTTCATATCCTTAACTTTAAATGACTGTTCCAGTTCACGTTATTGTTGATTAGTTTGATTTCAACCACCTCATCACCCAACAGTACAGAAAATGGTCACAAAACATTTAAATACATCCCAGGAGGTGTGTGGTTTTTTTTTTGGGGGGGGGGGGTATGGCTCACATTTGTGCAATTCAAAAATAAAGCCATTTGCAGCTTGTCTAATCTCTGTGTGAGTGCACCTGCTGTCTTGTTGCAAACATTTTGCAACACTTTCCTGTCATCATTCATGCACACTTCAAATCTGATCACATTGCATATGTCCAAACACCTGCATAAAAATAAAGACTGTGCCCCTAAATAAATTAAATTCCATATATCTGTTGACTGGCCTCTCAGTTTGTGCCAAGTTTCTTTTGAAAGCTGTGATTGCCTCCTTTGTATGATGGCTTTTCCTTGCATCTCGAGGCCCCAAGACCCACCCCCAAAATAAATACACACGGACACTTATATTAGTTTAAGTTTTTGGGCAAAAAATTTTGGCCACAACTTTATTGAAATACAATCACGTTAGCGGTATTGGCTTAGGCATTGACTCCCCACTATAACTGGCTCCACCTCTCAGGGTGATCGTCGAATGGGGTAAACCAAACGAGGGAGCAAGGTCAATGAGGACCAACCTAAGCTCACCCCGGGGTTCCTGTGGTCCTGGCATGGCCCTATCCCCTCAAGCGGACTTCAGACGAGATCCAGGACCCCCAGATTCCTTTAATGGAATACCCAGTTCCTGGAGGGGCAGGTGATGGCCGCACCTCCCCTCCCCACAATCCAACTGAGCCGATGCCTAACTGCCACCTTACAAGTTGTGATGATTTGCTAAGGGGTAGGCGAAAACCAAATGGCTAAAGCCAATCTGCCAAATGGAGAAATTCCTACCCAGCCCCTGTTCCAAAACAGGCGACCCAAACCAAAGCAAGGCCAAGCAACTCTAACTAAACTAGGGAGGGTGGGAAGGTGTTCAACAGTGCGAAGCAAGTGCCCCTCCTTGCATCACACTGCTGTTTTTTAAGCCCCTGGGATCACGCCACCCACTGGCTATTGGCTAAAATCGCCTGGTGTGATCCCAGGGGAATGGCCAGGACTTCTTGCCCCCCCCCCATTTTAACCCTATCAGGTGAGCTCTTGGGTCCTGCACGCAACCAGGACCCTCTGTTATGAGGATCCCATTTCTCTCCTCATTCATACAAGGACATAGATTTTACACATCAGGATCAAGCAAGAGCATCAGGTGTAAATCTTGGCAGCAGCAGCAGCAGCAACGTTACTGGAAGGAAAGGACCTCCTACAGAAAGCAGAAGAAGCAATATGTGGCAATTGCGAAGTGTGCCTCATTCTGGGACTGTTACATTTTGTGCCATTCAAGTGAATTAAGGGCAGAGGAAATATCTAAGTGCGATTGGAAGCTTTTAGAGAAATGGTGACGAGTCTCCCTCTGTCCCAGATGTTGTAGGACTCCAGCTGCCATCAACCTCAGCTAAGATCAATGTTCCAAACATTTTTTTTTAATCCCTCAACCAAGACAGCTGAGGACAACAAATATCAGATGTTTGGTATAGCCAACTGCTCATAAAGACCCACCAAGAGTCCATTTCCCAGGTCCCTTCCAGCCAGATTTTCCCCATTTTGCAAGAGTTTTATGTGAAACTTATTATGTTTTTATATACGTATGTTGGAAGCCGCCCAGAGTGGCTGGAGCAACCCAGTCAGATGGACAGCGTATAAATCATAAAATTGTTGCTGTTGTTATGAAATAGGACATCCCTATTTTCATTGGAGAAAAGTTGGAGGGTATGAACTTGTCACTTTTTATGTTGTTGAGCACATACACCAGCAGGTTCTATGCTTTTGGACGATCACGTACAAATAACAACTATTTGTGCCAATTTTACACGTGGTCAGCATAAACAAGCATCTGATTTGCATCTTGCCGACGGTGCTCAAGATAGCCTAGCTGTTAGCAGCTTGAAACAGCAGATGGGAAGGTCGGCTGCAGACTCTCCAATGTGATCATACCAGGCAATCTAACTGTTTTGTTTAATTATTATGATTATATCCCACTAGCCAAGGTGGTGAAGAGTAATTTAGATAGTTCTGTGCCTAAGTGTTAGCCATGAGCTGCTGTTCTGGGACTCTCATTGGCTGCATCGGCAGAAATAAATGAACTGTATTTGTGGGCAAAATGGTCAGCTGGAAATTTCTTTTAACAGATTTGGAAACAAACAAACAAAGTATCTGTAAATAAAAAGCAAAACATAAACCAGCCAGGAGCCTCAAAGGGCCTTCTTGTATGAAAACATGCAGTTAACAGCTTCAGAATTGAAAATCATAATGGGTGCTTCTGAAAACTACTGCTAAATGAAGTTAGTGAATTATCTATTTTTATTTCTCTGTGTGGACATTGAAACCTGCTCTGTTGAACGTTGTAACAAAGATGGAACATCTTCTTCATATGCAGAAGGTCCCAGTTTCAAGCCTAGAAATGTCCCCAAAGCCCTGGAGAACCACTGCCAATCAATCAATCAATCAATCAATCAATTTTTATTGTGGTCCAAAGACCCACAAAATGGAATTCAGTGCATATAAAATACATTAAAAGCAGAAAGACTACTAGGATAAATCATAAGACTATGCTGGTTTCTGACTAGAACCTGGGAGACCAGAGTTCAGTCCACCTGATAGCTCAGTCATTAGAGCATGACTCTTTTAACCTCACAGTTGTGGGTTCAAGTTCCACATTGGGGAAAAGATTCCAGCATTATATGGGTTAGACTAGATGACCCTCATGATCTTTTCTAACTCTACAGTTTTATGATTCTATGATTCAAATCCACATTGGGTATTAAGCAATCTTAAGGACCCTTTCCCTAAATGTTGGAAGTATTTTGAAGAATATTCTAAGCAAAGAGCAAGTGAAGAAATAGCTATAGCACTGAAATCCTAAAATGGCAGGGTGCCTTGAATTACACATATTCGTGTAGGACCCCCTGAGACATTTCAATCTTACTAGAAAATAGTAACATCCTGGGTGGTATTCAACTAAAACCAGTACTACCTTTCTAGAAAAAGAGGTGCCAGAACTTACCATGAATGCCTCCCTTGTTCTCTTAGAATGGCAATGGCGCCCACCTGAGAGGTGCTGGAACTGTGTTCAGGTGAGTTCCAGATGAAAAAAAAGCCCTGATTAAAACCATCCAGTCAGTGCAATAATTATCACTTGTGCAATGGGATTCACTCCCTCTTTTCCCACCTCAGTGCCTCTCATCTGCTCTGAAGGGTCAGGGAAAACTCTAGAACAGAATTAGGGGAAATATATGGGAATGAGGGGGGGAATTGTTCATTGTGTAAACAGGAATTCTAGCTCTGACACAACTATTTACTTGGCACTACTCTGAATGAAGCCACCTGCCTTCAGTCCTACTGATGCTTAACCTAAACAACACTCTCCAAATTCCTAATGAATTTTACATATGACAAAAATTAGTGATGACTTAGGCAAAGTTTGATGACAAGTAAGAAACGCATCTTGAGAAATCTTCCAAAACTTTTTTTTTAAAAAAGAAAACTCATCCCTCAATTTTACCTCAGATGTTTTTCTACCTCCAAATTCAAACTTTAATTCCCCTAAATTGATATTCAGTGGCAGCTCTACCTAAATGCACAGCTCTTAAAATGACAGCAACCTTTTGAATACTTCTGCACTGAAGTTGCTTTGAGTTGTTGTAACAATTCTTTCTGTTCTCCATCTTTGTCTCCATCGTTAACTCAACATGGGAGAAACTGCATAGGCTAGACATGGCGTGGGATTTATGGAATGCAGTCTCTGCATTAAAAGGTTTGTTTCTTCATAGTCAGCAATGGTTCTGCATCTCCTTCTTTTTCTTCCTTTAACGGTACAGTGACAAATGCACTTGAGATAAGAATAATGCACATAAGTAGAGGGGAAAGGGGTGAAATTTCAGTGGCTGGTTGGTACAAAAGATAAGTAGACATTCTGAGGAGTGACTGTATATATATCAGATCTTGGCCAACTTGAAAAACAAGCCCATATCCAATTACCAAGCTCAGTATAATGCTGAATCATGCTCTCCTTATGTAAATTCACAAAGTAAGTTATTTTGACAGTTGCCAATGTTCTGTGGCGTATATCTATGAAACAAGATTGTAGTTCTAGGCAGACACTCAAGTTGGATTTTGGACTCCAATAAATTGCAGGAAGGTTTTTCAGGGGGAAATGGATGGGTTTGATCAGCGTTTTCCGAACTTGAGTTTCCAGCTGTTTTTGGACTAGAACTCCCATCATCTCTAGCTAGCAGGACCAGTGGTCATGGATGATGGGAAATGTAGCCCCAAACCAACTGGAGATCCAAGTTTGGAAAACCCTGAGTTGGATGACTCCTTGGTGTCAACCATTATCACATAGATAATGGGGAACTTGTGGCCCTCTAGATGAAAGGGGCGAGAAATACATCAATTCTGAAGCTGGTGCCCTTATTTCCAACACTTTGGTAGTAAAATCCATGCTCCCAAACTTGCTCTCTGCCTGGAGGGCTATGGATTATCCATTTCTATGGATTCAGTGCAGCATCTCCCAGTCCTGGGAATGTAGGATTACCCTGACCATCATGCTATCATTGCTAATGCCTGCAGTAGAATAGGAAGACTTTGTTTCTATTCTTGCCCAAATGGATAGAGTCAGATTTTGTTAGTTTCTGTTTGTTGCCACTGTGCAGTTGCTTTGAGTCACAAGACTCTGTTTACATTCCAGAGATTCCATACTGTTGGAAGTCTCATGGGAGACGGGAGACGGATGTGACGTTACTGGTTTCCTGTTCCTTTGTTTTTCAGTTGCTCTCTGTCTTTCACAGAGAGAGGAGGATTTCTTTTCTGTCTGCGTAGTTAGAAATAAAACACTCTTTGCCATGTAGCTCATAAATCTCATCACTTCTGCTGCTTTGATTCTCTGCGTAATGGGAACGTGCTTGGAGCCTCATCAAAGGCTCAGGTCGTTAATTATCATCGGAGGCTATTCCGAAGGACTCGACCGGAGGAGCAGTAGCTCGGTCATAGCGGAGGCTCCAACATTTTTCTCAGTAAAGTCTCGTGTATCATAAGCTTACACAAGGGCTGCCACAAAATTTTTTTACAGAATGATTTGACTGACATTTAGAAGTCCCCATGTGATTAGGAAACTCTTTGGGATTTTTACAAAATAATAATAATAATAATAATAATAATAATAATAATAATAATAATAATAATTTATTTATACCCCACCCATCTGGCTGGGCTTCTCCAGCCACTCTGGGCAGCCTCCAACAAAATATTAAAACACAGTAATCCATCAAACATTAAAAGCTTCCCTAAACAGGGCTGCCTTCAGATGTCTTCTGAAAGTCTGGTAGTTGTTGTTCTCTTTGACATCTGGCAGGAGGGCATTCCACAGGGCGGGTGCCACTACCAAGAAGGCCCTCTGCCTGGTTCCCTGTAACTTGGCTTCCCGCAGTGAGGGAACCGCCAGAAGGCCCTCGGCACTGGACCTCAGTGTCTGGATAGAACGATGGGGATGGAGACGCTCCTTCAGGTATACTGGACCGAGGCCATTTAGGGCTTTAAAGGTCAGCACCAACACTTTGAATTGTAATTGGAAACATACTGGGAACCAATGTAGGTCTTTCAAGACCGGTGTTATGCTGTCTCGGCGGCCACTCCCAGTCAGCAGCCTAGCTGCTGCATTCTGGATTTGTTGTAGTTTCCGGCTCACCTTCAAAGGTAGCCCCACATAGAGCACATTGCAGTAGTCCAAGGGAGAGATAACCAGAGTATGCACCACTCTGGCAAGGCAGTATGTGGGCAAATAGGGTCTCAGCCTGCGTACCAGATAGAGCTGGTAAACAGCTGCCCTGGACACATAATTGACCTGCGGCTCCATGGACAGCTGCGAGTCCAAAATGACTCCCAGGCTGCACACCTGGTCCTTCAGGGGCACAGTTACCCCATTCAGGACCAGGGAGTCCTCCACACCTGCCCGCCTCCTGTCCCCCCAAAACAGTACTTCTATCTTGTCAGGATTCAACCTCAATAAACCTGTGGAATTTTTCAGGGTGGGGGGCATGGACCCATACATCCTAGCAGTGATGTTGGTAGGAACATGCTTCTTTAAATGATCAAAGTAGCTGTGTTACTCTGGATGCTGCCAGAGGTTTTCATTCCTCTTCTTGTGTTTGCAAGATTTGACCTTATAACGATATATCACAACTATCTCTCTTCTTGTGTAATAATCATTGTCTCAACACAATCATAGGCTGTGCAAGCTGTCAGCATGTAAAAAGATAAAGGTAAAGACCCCAGTGGCTTCCAACCAACCACCCAGGATTTTCAAGGAACTGTTTCTGCTCGGTTACAATGAATGCAAAATTTGTCATTATTATCTCCCGGCAGGAAGATGTATATGTTCCAGGTAGTCCCTCCAAATGATTATTCAGGAACTGTGGTGGAGAGATCAGAAATCCGCATGCTTCATAGCTACCTCAAATCCATCCCATGGTACCATACTCACTCTGATTTCAAATTAGGTTCTAGAGGGAGGCATTAGGCTTCTTTTCTCCAGCACCTATGCAGCACTGCTTTCATATCCCCTCAAAAAACAATTTATTAAACAGATTGCAATGCCAAAGCTACTCATGCCCTGGGAAAATATATCTCATGATTCATTCAGAGGCATTTAACAGAGGACAGCTCTAAAAGTGCTATTTCCATTAAGGGCTCATTTGAATAGAACCCTTTGAACTGCACAACATCTGCATGCGACAATAAACAATGATGCAATTGTAATAATGATCCCCATTAATAAATATCAATAGGAAATAGCTAGGTTTGTTAGCAGCATCTGAATGGTGCATTTACGAGTAAGGGAGTACAATGGGTGATCAGGATGGGATGCTTGTTGCAAATAGTTTGTTAGTAATGATGATGGCCTTGAGCAATAACCAGAATTAGAACAGAGAGATTCACAGTTAAAAGCCCTGAAGGGGAAAATGAATTCTTTTATAATACTATTTAAAGAAACACCAAATGAAATGTCATGTGTCGGGGTATTAAACAAATGAGTGTATCCCTTTCTAAGCATCATATATTTGCATGAAAGTGATATGAGTTAATGAAGTAGCTTCACAACATTTGAAAGGGTTTTTTGTGTGTTTTCTTTAAATGGGCGAAAGCTACTGCTTATTCGAGGCAGAAATGATGAGAAAATGCTCTTTGAGAAGTTGTGTTGATGTAAGTCCAAGGAAAGCCAGGCATACGACAGAGGTATCAATTACAGTGGTGCCTCGCAAGACGAAAAGAATCCGTTCTGTGATTCTCTTCGTCTAGTGTTTTTTTCGTCTTGCGAAGCAAGCCCATTGACGGATTAGTGGATTAGCGCTATTAGCGGCTTTTAGCGGCTTATCGGCTTATCGGATCAGCTGATAAGCAGCTTAGCGGCTTAGAAAAAGGGGGGAGGGGAAAAAACCCCGCAGGAACTCGCAAGACATTTTCGTCTTGCGAAGCAAGCCCATAGGAGATTCGTTTTGCGAAGCACCACCAAAACGGAAAACTCTTTCGTCTAGTGAGTTTTCCATCTTGCGAGCCATTCATCTTGCAGGGCACCACTGTATTTGAAATAAAACTTTCTGTCATTTGAATAGAACCTAGGGGTAGAGTTTCTGGACTGAGGGGTCAGAACCCACAGCAGGCCTGATGGGAGGAACCCAATGCTTTCTAGTGGGCCTGAGGGTATGTGGAGCCCAGAACAAGCTTCTTCTCATGTGGCAGGAATGGGGATCCTATGACCCTCCACATGATTCCAGACTACAACTTTCATAATTTTGTTTACCATTGGTCATACTGCCTGGGAGTGATGGGAAACCCAACAACATGGGGAGAGCCACAGGTCCCCCACCTCTTATTTTTTGAGCAATTGTCCTAAAAGGGGGTTGAAGGGACCTTGTGGTCCCTAGGAGTTGGCTTCTATGATTAGTTATAATTGTTAGAAAAGGTAAAAAAGGGAATGTCCCTGGTGTGGTTGGTACATATAGTTGTGTCAGCTGTAATTCTGTGAAGTCTCTTACCAACATGCGGGAGTACAATTCTGCAGCAGTAAAATAGTCAACGAAAAGCAGAATGATTTATTTATTTAGTACGACATTACACCACATAGCTGGGCTCCAACACACTTTAAATCATGATTTAAAGAAGTGTGATCGTCTGTTTTTGTTTTCTTAAAAAATCTGTACATATTTCATTTTTAAATAAAATGAGCAGTTTGCAAAGTTTGGGGATCCTTTTAATTGTTGTGCTTTTCTTTAACATTCATTTGAGGAAAGTCCTGTCTTAGGCATCCATAAAAAAGGGAACAGGGAGATAGTAGGAGCTGAAATATTTTGGGGAGAATAAATTAAAGCGGGGAAAAAAATCCAAGCCTATTTTAATCTAGTTTACCAGGGCAGAAGTCATAAAGTGCCCTCCAGTTCAGAATTTCTCCTCTTGCTGTAATATCTCTGGCTCTGCCCTCAAAGCCAGAAACTGTGCTTCTTCATTACTAGCGCTTCAGCAGAAATAGAAGGTCACCGACGGGGCATTATCAGAAATGCTTTCGTAGCACTAGTTAAATATGCACACCGGTTCCTCTATGTAAGGGGAAGCGGGAAGACTGTTAAGTGTTAACTGCTATCACCTGCTTTTCATAGGCTTTTATAATGAACCACTCTTGTTTATGGGCATTTAGTGACACAGCATAACGATGATAAACCAAAACAGATGCCCACTGCTTCACTTTGCTGGGATTTACATTAGACACTTGCACACATTTTACAGGAATTGTTGGTTCGGGATATTATCAGATAATTGCCAACTGCCTTGCAGATGTGTTGAGTAAAAGAAGTGGGTTTCTGGGATATGACAACAGGGAAGGAAAGGAGCTTCTGGTTCTGGGTGAACGGCTGGCCAGCTTCAAGGGCCTCCCCATCTGAGCTGCAGCACCCCCTCTTTACCCACCCCTCCCTGCTGCAACTAGGCTTTAAAAAGTGTTCTATTGACTCCAATAGAAGGGTTCTCTCAAGCCTAATTGTTGCAAGGAGGAGGGCCATTTTCCTGGGGAACCCAGCTGCATTCTCCAGGAAGATTGCCTCACTCCCTGCTGCAGTTAGACTTGGGGGGAAACTGAATGCTTTTCTAAAGTTTAATTGCTTGGGGAGTGTATGTGTATGTGTGTGTACATATGTGGGCAGGGGTGCCAACTTGAATAAAATATTGGGGGGCCCAGATATGCCTTGCCCTGCATAATCAATCACAAGACACACACACCATTTGAATTGCAATGCTCATCAACTTGGGGGGACTCCAGCCCCCTCAGATATTTTAATTGGGGGGGCAAAGGGAACCCAGCCCCTAGGAGTTGGCTCCTATTCATGTGTGTGGATGTCGCCTACATGTGTTTATGCATTTGTTTATGTGGTGTGTATTGAAGGTAGCCTCACCTGCTATGGTTTCTTCCATCATTGTCATGTAGTCCCCAGATTGTTGGTCAGGAATGACTGTAGCTCTCAGGCCAAATAAGATTCCCTAGCCCTGTTGAAGTCTCTTCACTAGGCAGATTCAGAAAAGGGCACCATGCTGTTCATCCCTGGAGAGTCTAGAGCACTGAAAGCTTTTGTTGTTTGACAGTCCCAATATAAATCATCAACCATGATGAACCTTACAATCTGCTGGGGAGGCCTTGATTGTGGTGGTGCCACTGGGAGCTGCTGCCTGTTTAGAGTCAGCACTTTTCAGTGCTGGTTCCCAGTTTGTGAAATGCCCTCCTTAGTGAGTTGTGTCTGTTCCTCTCATTTCAAGAGAATTCATATGTATCAAGGCATTTGGTGGCTGAGAAATAATGTTCCTCACAACCCTGAGATTACCAGATGAAATAATATTTTTGATTGAAACTGTTTTTAGAATGTTTAAACTATTTTTGGATAGAAATCTAGAACACACAATGAGGAGTTTGCCCACCTTCTGCTCTACAAAATATTGGTATTTCTCTGAAGAGCTAACAAGTCTACAGAATCTGATAGACCACAAAGTCTAAACTTGGGGAGAAGTAGAGGGCTGTTCGAAATTCTTGATCTCTCTATGTTTTAATATTTCACATAATTTCCGGCAGCTGAATGTATGAACTGAATCCACCGGAAGTTAATATGCTTGAGGAAAATATGACAAGTTTACCTGATAGCTTTAGAGTGCACACAAACAATACCATGACTGCATGTTGCAGTTAGAAAGTTCTGGTCATAAAGTGCTGATATGTTTCAATCATTAAGCATTGTGAAGTACAGTGGTACCTCTAGTTATGAACTTAATTCATTGCAGAGGTCCGTTCTTAACCTGAAACGGTTCTTAACTAGAGGCATGCTTTCGTTAATGGGGCCTCTTGCTGCCACTGTGCCGTGGGCACACAATTTTTGTTCTCATCCTGGGGCAAAGTTCTCAACCTGAGGTAACTCTGCCAGGTTAGAGGAGGTTTGTAACCTGAAGCGTTTGTAAGTTGAGATGTTTGTAACTCGAGGTACCACTGTATATGCAAACTCCTCCATCCAGACTCAGCTTTAGGAATAGAGTGGTTTCTGACTCAGCTATAGGAATAGGGTGCAGATGTCCCATTCCCAATCTCCTAAACATGGTTAGGATACTGGAAGCACGCTGCAAGATCATGCATTAATTCCCCTGGCCTTTAGAGAGATAACTCTGGTGTAGCATTACAGCTGAACCAATATTGAAGCCAACCATGATTAACTTTAAACTCTAACCATCACTAACCAAACCATTACTGGTACAGAGTCAACATGGTCAGCTTCAAAAAGGAAGGTGGCAGAACTGTATGTGAGAAGAATGTCGGGCATAGTAGATAGCAAGCCCCCAGGCACCCTACTTTTAAAAAAAAAAAACCACGCATACCATGGTTATATGATAAAAGAATATTAGTTTCTGATTTGTGCCTCCTATGAAATGGATCTTATTTGTGCAGCTATCTGTGTAAAAAAAAATAAAAAATGAAAGCTCATGTGATAGCCTCTGATTTGAGCTAAGAAGGATAATCAGAAATGGCAGATGGTTGCTCCTGACTTTTCAAGTAAAGACTTGTGAATATTTTTAGCATGAATTCACCAGGAGACTAGTTTATTCTGCCCTCCCTTCCTCTCATTTTCACCCTCCATATTCTCCTGCATTGGTGTTCTTTGAATGGTATTCCTTAATTGAGATTCAGAAAGGATGTCCTTGCTTCAGCACTGGGAAAATTCTGATTTTCTACTGTATTTTTATGTGTAATTTCATGCCATTTTCAGTAAATTATGCTGAAATAAATGGCTGCCTTTTAAAGCCGTTTTACATCTAACTCATTGACATTCACAGTTCCAGGTTTCCCACTTAATTGAAGCGCTGGGTCTGAATTACCAATCTGTAAAAGATATGTTTGATGGTCACAGGTACATATGGAACATAAGTCTGAACATTAAAGTGCTATTACAACAGCTTTCCAATGTAGCACAGGGCAACTGTATGCTTTACACTGTGATCCTTGGAATCCAGAGGATAATTGTTAGAAAGTCTAAAACGAAACACCATTTGAGGTTTTGATTGCGGATGCAAGCTCATGTTGACTTTCAAGGGCATGAGCTAATCCACTGATGGAGGAACGGTACTGCTGAGGCCATTTTGCCCTGGTCATGCTATGAAAGCAAACCTTTTCAGACCCAAGAGTGAAATGTGCCTCCACATTTAATTCACTTTGCTCTAGCCCTCACTTGTTTTTTTTTTTCAATGGCCAAATCTAATTCAGAAAAAGACAGAGTATCATCTATGAGAAGCTTGGGAAATCTTGGTCTAGAGCAGTTTCTCAAACTTGGGTCTCCAGCTGTTTGGGAGCTACAATTCCCATCATCCCTGACCACTGGTCTTGCTAGCTAGGGATGATGGGAGTTGCAGTCCAACAATAGTGGGAGACCCAAGTTTGGGAAACCCTGGTCTAGAGAATATTGAAGAAACAGCTTCTAATATATTATAAATATGTTTCCACCATGCATATCTTACAACATGTATATCTTCCAACATGCCACTAGACATGATGGCTATGCTGTACCTCCATAGTCGGATGCAATACTATTTCTGAATATCAGGTGCTAGAAGCTGCAGCAGGAGGAAGTGCGGAGTATAAATAATAACAGTATTATTATTATTTATAAAAGAAGAGCTTTTTGTAATTGTGAGGACTGGGGTAGGAGATATGGTTTCATGTGTTTCTTTAAAAGGGTATTATTTAACATTTTATGAAAAATATCTGCAAAGTTATCTGAGAAGCATATACAAAACAACATACTTTGGTTATAAAAGACATGGTTTTCTTGAAACATTCATTCTATTATTGTCAGAGAAATGGCCTATAAATCAATAGCACATCCAATAAAAAAAAAATTTTTTTTCAAAAAAAAACCCAAAATGGGTTCGTATTAAAATAGCTATCCTATCTCTACAGTAGGGAAGAAATGGTTGAAAGATGTTACTATTGAATAAGATACTTTTAAAAAACAATAATTTAGGATTGTGCTATGCCTGCAATTAACTATTCACTCAATATTAGAAGCAAGGACGGTTATAATTATATGGGAAGTATATGTGAAGCTATTTTGGGAAATACATTTTTCTCCCCATTCCCAAGGGGTTTATTTTCAAATCAATGTTACTGTCAGTTCATTGAAGCAACATCACAGAACCAGGTACATGAATATTGCCTGCGAAGCCATTTGTGTAAGAGTCCTTGCAACAAACTTTATTTTAAAAGTTTATTGTCCTCAACATCACATTTTGCAAATGTTTAATATATCTAAATTCTATGCAGTACATACAAATTTGATCTACAATGCTAGACAGGGCTGCTTTCAGATGTTTTCTAAAGGTTGTATCTCCTGGACTCCAATACCCTCCATTATTTCTCCAATGAAAATAGGGACATCCTACCATACCTTCCAACATTTCTCTGAGGGAAATAGGGGTGTCCTTAGGATCAAATCAGAAACCAGGACAGCATCTGGAAATCCGGAACTGTGCCTCAAAAATAGGGACACTTGAATTTAACTCTGATATATAAGATAAGATATATAAGACTGAATCAGATAAGTGCTGCAGATGTAATGAGGTTGAGAGAACATTCATTCGTATGTGGTGGGCCTGTAAACGTATTGTGAAATAATCCATAATGAATTTGGGGGGGGGGATGTTTTAAAGTACTATAAAAAACCCCAAACCATCAACCCAGAGTCCTTTTTGTTGAGGTTATTTCAGACAGTAATTCCCAGGTGTCAAAAAAGGTTGGTTATGTATACCACTGATGTGGCCTGTGTTTTGTTAGCTCAAAAATGGAAAACGAGCGAGGTCCCAGCCAAAGAAGAATGGCAACTCAAATTGACAGAATATGCGCAGCTTGTAGACTTAACATATAGAATAAGAGAACAAGAAGAACATACATTTAGAGAAGATTGGAAAATGTTTACTGAATATATGGGGGAAAATTGTGTACACTCGGAAATGTTGGCAGCATTAAGATAAATTCAACAGTGTAAATAAGTTTTGATGGATGTTATAATGGAATACTGAATGGTTTAGTTTACGTAAAATATGCAGAGATTTATGATATGCAAAATGAACCATGGAAAGAGAAGAAGGGAAAGTCAGTGATATTTTAAGAATGTTTAAATGGAGTAGTCTAAATTGTAAAACAGAAATTATATATATATATATATATATATATATAGCCAGATGAACTAGTGTTTTGCTTTCCTCCCTGTTGAAAAAGTGGTTGTCATGGCTGTAGGCATTACTTCAACACACTTTATCATATACATATAAATATTCAAAGTAGGAAGCCTTCAAACCACCCCCATGTGACCATTAACATTAATAAGCAACCCATCCCCCAAGAACTATCAAAAACCAACACCTTTCACATTTTGCATCATTTTGATGTCAGCTTTGCCAGATTTTTATCACGATCTTTTAGCATATCTTCACTTTCCTATAACTTTGCAAAGAAACATTTAGGAAAATTAATCTTTTTCAAACTGCAGTCTAATCATTGATATGTACAGATGAATGCTCCGCTGAACTTCATTTCAATCCAGTGACAATTCAATCTCAATTGGAGGATCCATCTAGGGAGTTAATTTGTATGGGATGAGGAATTAATGTGAATCATTAAACTCTGAAAGGGCTCCCACAAATATATCATTGTCGGCCGTGCATCAGCCTTAATGAATTGTGCTCTCAGGCTTCCTTTGCATAGGCCATAATATTTATCATTTCAGCTGCAGTGATTAAAAAAAAAGAAATGCATCTACGGACTATAATATGGCTGCAATTATGGGTTGGTGTAAAGCAGCACATGAGTATTTAAAATGAGATGGAGCGTCCCCTACCATCTTCTATCTTGAAGAAAGTACTTGGGTGTTAGCCAGTGACAGGTAGGATTCCGAGACAAGGACCATATCATAAAATTTGGAGAAGGGCAACATCCCAAGGATAACTGAATCCCAATCCTGGGGGTGCAAATTTGGTTAGTTTTCTTTAAGATCTGAATCCAGAAAAAAATTCCTCCACCACTATCTTAAACTGCCAAACAAAATTTTAAATACCTCATTTTTAAAGTTAAGGAATCAACAAGTCTGCACGCACAAGAGAATTATACTTTCCCAGGAATAGAGATGTTTGGGGCTTGGGTGGGTTTGATGCGCCTAATTTGTCTTGCTAATAACAGCAGCTAAAGTAAGATTGCATTTCATTCAAAGCGTTGGGAAGGATTTGAGTTCCCTTGAAACACAGTACGTTCACCCAGCCTAGACTCTCTGTAATTTTCTGAAGCAAATCTCCACTGCTGTTGTCTTCAGCGGTAGTTAATGGTGTTTGGTATCTCTGAGGGATCAGGCTGGTGTGACAGCATTTACACTAGGCCTGACAGGCAATCTAGTAATCTGTCACTCACCATTTGTGTATCGCACACACTGATGGAGCTCCTGCTGATAAGCCTAAGTTTTTCCAGGAAGGGAAATTCAAATATGACCAGTCACTTAACAGGCTGAGTGTAAAATAAATAAATAAAAATAAATACCCAAACCAAAGGCCTTTTCTAATTCTGGGTGCATGTTCCCCTCTGCGCTGAGAGCTGTACAAGATATTGCACCCAGCGTATTTCTGGATGGGCACGTTAAGCTGAAAAGCCATTTTGCGTAGATTAACATAATATATTTATTGTATATTCCTCAGTTGTTTCCTGCTAATTCTCTCAGTTGAAGAATACAAGACTGGCATTTCTGAAACAATCAGGTCCGTTGTATTGTCTTCTGTGGCATCGTCTCCAGTAAATACTGCTAAATGATACTTTTGTGAACTTGTGTATAGAGTACAGGCAGAGCCGTAGCTGGGCGATCTTGCACCCCTGGCAGAACTGTCCAGATTGTGCCCCCTATCCACGGATAAATTAGGTCTTCTTTCTGCCTCTCCTCCAATCCCCCTTGATCCATTCAATTCACCCTCTATTTAAAACCTTTTATTATGAGGCAATAATCAATATTTTTATTTATAGACAAATTTATGGACTTATTTTAAAGCCATTTGGTGGGGCGTCTGCACCCCTGCCGGGGGCCCACCTCACCACTCCCTAACTACGCCTCCAAGTACAGGTTCAAGTGTACATCCTTAGGAAGTTCCCTTAACTTAGAAAGGACATGAAAACCAATAATCATCTTGCACTGCCTCTGAATGCGCCCACTGGGCCATTGACTGGTGCTGGAGCCCCAGTTAATGATCAGCCTACAACCTCTGCTCTGCAAGGTCTGTGTTAAAAAGAAGAAGGTGTCAACCCTTCTGTGTAAGTTGGCCGCCGTCACCACAAGGAAAGAAACCACACCCTTAACTACCTTGGTCTGTGCTAACTGGGTGGATTCAGCTTTATTTTAGTGCAGAATTGTAATTTCTAAGCAGGGCATTCATTGCCCTGCAGAGTTATGTGAATGCCTGGCAGCATTAGTTGTCCATTGCACAGCCATTATAACCTAAAGGCTGTGCAACAATCCATTGTTGCTTGTCCCATTGCTTTGTGTGGAGGGTTCTGGGACTTAGAAGAGCTCACAGGATCTGGCTGGTGTAGCGTGTTCTCCCTAACAGAGAGCACGTGTTGCGGTTGGGGGAACAGGCCACCCTGTCATGACTAGGCAAATTTAGTGGAACCCTAGCCTTTAAGAGGTTAATTGGGTTGCTGGGGAATTTTGATTGTTGCCAATTCGGAGGAGGGGTCAGAGGCTTTAAATACAGAGGCCAGGCGATGAGACGTCCTCTTGGCTGTTTTGCACCAGATCACCCGCCCTCCCCCCCTTTTATAGGGTGGTTTTTTGTTTTGCTCACTTGACCTTGCTATGCCTGTCATGGGGTCGTCCGCCTTGGTGCGGGGGCCTGGTAGGAATTTTGCCATCTGGCGGATTGGCTGGTGCCATTTGGTTTTTGCCTACTGCGTAGCAAATCATCACAACTTGTAAGGTTGGCGGTTAGGCATTGGTTAAATTGGTGCTTGGAGGGGTAAGGTGCCTATCCCTCCAAATGATGCGGAAAGGGAATTCCGTTAAAGGAATCCAGGGGCTTGCCATTCTTTCGTCCTTGTCCGTGGAGCCGGACTTGGGCCGTGCAAGCCCCACCGGAACATGAGGGTGAGAAGTGTTGGACTGATTCCCAGCTTCATTTCTCCCCAATACTTGTTTCCCACGCTGGCTTCCGGTGGTGTCCGGAAGGGACCAGCTCTGTCCTTGGGGGGCAAGGACAGATAGTCATAACCAATGCCTAAGCAACCACTCACATTTTTTGTATTTGAATAAAGTTATGGCCAAAATTATGCCAAAAACTTAAACAAAAATTGAAGTGTGCAGTGTGAATTATTTTTGGGGGTGGCACTGTGGGACTCAACACGCAACCCATCTATTTCAACATCCTGTTTTCACAGTGGCTGTGCTGGTCCCGAGGGTTAACCGTGTAGCAAGGTCCGAGTCCAGTCCGAGGTCGAGGGTGCGGTATGGAGGCAGTCCGTCAAATCTGAAGCGGGGTCCAAGGCAGGGAGTCAGGTGAGGTCAGGAACTCTGGCAGAAGAGCAGGACAGGGTGCAGGCAAGAACAGGCTACCAACAATGTTGCTCCCGCAACCTAGGACTGGACCCGGCTGGCTTTTATCTGCCCCGAGGCATAGGGTGGCCCCAGTCCACAGGTGACTTGCCTCTTCTGGCCTGGAAGCGAGCATTCCTCCTGCGGGAACTTAGTTCCCTCTGCCTCTCTGCCCTGAGCCTCTGCAGCTCAGGAGAGGGTGGAGGGTTACGGGACCCAGAGGCAACCTCCTCTTCCCCTGACAGGGCTGAGAGTGGAGCACCTGCAGGCAATGGGTCCTCCATCACCTCAGGAGCCAGAGCAGACTCAGCTGGTGCCTGCACCTGAGGATCCAGCACAGGTGAGGACCCTTCAGGCTCAAGCCCCAGCCCTGGCTCAGCTGGTTCTGGAGGTGGGGACTCCTGTGCAGGCTGGGATTCCTCAGGTTCAGCCTCCGAGTCCGAATCCCAGGCCATCACAGTGGCCAGCCAGATGCCTAGCAAAGCCAGGGTTTCATCCGGGTAGCCATAATCCTACTACTGAGACAGCAAGTAGACCAGTAGGTCCTTGAGGCTGTATCTAAATGGGGATGAGCACACTAGCTTTGCCAACCACCCCCCATCAACCACCACAAAAGGAGGGGCATGTCCATGCCTGCCAACGTTAACTTGCAGGAAATAAAATTACGTTTAAAAAAATCGAAGGTGCCCTACATGGAAATCACTGTATATATCTGCCTGCAGGTTAGCAGTCTCAATCTACTCTTTGCAGCCATGCCTGCAAATTTCATCCAGTTCTACACACACAGAGAGAGAGAGAGAGAGAGAGAGAGAGAGAGAGAGAGAGAGAGAGAGAGATATGAGGGGATTTCAGGATAATGGGGAATCTAAAAGCGTTTATTTTTAAATAAATAGTTTGATCCAGAATACTCAGTCAAATTGGAAACACACATCACAGCTCGGAAGCAGATTGAGTGTGCTTTTCAAAGCTACAAATACAAATTGAATCTTGTGACCAGTTCACATCCTCGATATTTACAGCCTATAGTTCTGCTCCCATTGCACCTCTGCACCAACCCTTATTATATATGAGGTAAGTTTAAAAATAAAATCAATATTTTAAAAAATTATTTCACTTGGGCTGTATTAATCTTCTGCAAAGAGTAGTTAGACAAATATGTCCTCTGCTTATTTTTATTTGGTATTTTGATGCCAAAATTATTCAAGTTCTGTGCCAGTCTCTACCCTCCTCCATGTAAGCTTGCTGATGAAAAATACAGTTTGAAATGTTGAGTACAATTTGTATATATTGAAGAAACAATTTTGCAAAACCAGCTTATACTACTGGGGGTAAAGAGCATGATTAAATCATGCTGTTAATACACTGTGAATAAAAGTTGTTAAATATTTATGATGGCATAAGAATATTGGATTTATAATTATTTTAATATGAATATGTACCTACCCTAGATTTTCCTGAATGACATAACTGCACATGTTTCCACATATTCGCACAGAGCCTTTCTGCATGCAATGTATCATTTGTGATGATCTGACAGAAATGAGAATATCTGAATGACATCTGAGTTTATGTCATGTCAAACTTTGCTTCTGTATTCTGACCTCTCTCAAGATCAATACTACCCAATAAAACCCTTCAAATCTCCTTTCTCTTGCAATTTCATGGCCATAAAAATTATATTTTCTGCCAGCTCATTTTCTTTAAAGATATTTTTTTTGCATATTACAATTCTAGTGAGGATTCTTCTGCTTGTGAAATCTACCAGGCAAGTAACAAATAGGTTTATGACATAAAAATGCACAAGCTCAGGAGAGCTAGTTCTCAAGAATGTGCTTTTTTCCCAAAGATGACAGTGCAATTTTAATCTCATCATTTCCCCTCTTTTAATCAAGTTACACCCACAATGATACAGTGGCTTTTAGGTGCCCTAGGAAATAAAGAACAAAACCAAGGGGGCAGCCATGTAGACATGGGCTTCCCCAAATTCTTTGCATTATTTGTAGGCAGTGCTTTCTTTCTTTCTTTCAAGAAAAAAAAAGGGTCTGGTATTCACCATGAAGTGCCATACTTTTTAACAACAACAAAAGAAGTGTTAGTACTATATACCCTTGAATACCCCCTGAAAAAAGCACTGTAAGTGATGTAAATTAGGGGGAGAATCAGTGCGATTTTTCTGGGGAAAGGTGCCAGAACTCACCATGAACATCTCCCTCGTTTTCTTAGAATGGCACTGGCACCCACCTGAGAGGTGCCAGAACTCAGGTCCAGCTGGAACAAAAAGCCCTGGAAGGAATATAGCATAATATTATTGGGGTAGAGGTGAATTTCTCCAACATGTATCCTCCTGAGAAATTTCACCTCACTTAGACTGCTATCCTATAAAAGTCTACTCTCATATCACATTAGCCTTTAATAATAATAATAATAATTTTTTTTATTTATATCCCGCCCTCCCCAGCCGAAGCCGGGCTCAGAGCGGCTAACAACAGAAAAATGATAAAACATTCTAAAATTGTTTCATTATAAAATTAATTCCAATCAAATTAATGGCAACCATTGGGCTAGAAGTTCTGTGAGGATTGCCAAAGGAGGGAGTCAGACCGTGCCCTGGCCAAAGGCCTGGTGGAACAGCTCTGTCTTGCAGGCCCTGTGGAAAGATGTCAAGTCCCGCAGGGTCCTAGTTTCTTGTGACAGAGCGTTCCACCAGATCAGAGCCACAGCCGAAAAAGCCCTGGCTCTGGTTGAAGCCAGTCTGGCTCTGGTTGAGGCCAGTCTGTGGCCTGGGACCTTCAAGATGTTTTTGTTTGAAGACCGTAAGTTCCTCTGTGGGACATACCAGAGAGCAACCCTGTTCCTAATTCTTACTCTTGAATAAAGGAAGCAATGGCTTATGACAGAAGGAGAGGAAGTAGTAGGGTCCAAACCCATTGCTTCCTCCAACTTTTTTAAAATAATATTAAACAATACTAGATCTGCAGTCACAACCAAAATTTACAGACAGAAAAATGGAGGAGGCTGGTTTGCTCAATATTCCCTTGGGGAGGACTGAAGTTTTTCCACAATTCAATCAGACCTTCAAAATGATTTCTTCTTCTTCTTAAAGTATCCAGAAAATTATTTTCTGAAAATTTGGCTCCGCTTTGCTGTTCACACATAAATTACTAGGTAGTAAATGATGGGTCTTATTCTTTCCTCATAAAAATACGAAAGGCAAAAATATAATCTCCCTTACCGTCAATATGTATTTTTGGATTTTACTGGAACCTTGATTTCATAACAAGCAAATTACTGTAATCTCTTCTGGTTTTCTGCTAGGAGTCAGAAGCAGACCTGGAGGCTATTAAAAGAATTGTGTGTGTCTGTGAAGATAGATAAATGGTGGTGGTCACACACCAATAAAATTCGATACCCAAGCCAAGATACTTTCTACAACACTTAAAATGGCCATATGCCAGGGTTGCGATATTATATATCATAGACATCATTTCCCAATTGCTAGTGGAGGACACTTGGGAATGCCATGTGAAGCTATCTACTGAAAGAATATACTTCCATCATTGTCACTGAATAGGCAATAGATCTCAACAGAATGAGCCTAAAGGTCCAGATAGCTCAGTATTGGCTTTTTCCAGTGATTCGTAAGTGGGGCCATATCCTTCTCAGGTGTGATATACACATCTGGGACAACTGAAAGGCATTTGGAATTTGGGGCAGCCCCTTTGCGTGTCATGTAATGTCTCCAGACAGACAGCAGAGGAGGGCTGACACATATGAGGGATGGGGAACGTGTGGCATTCCAGCTGTTGCTGAACTACAAATTCCATCATCCTTGGCCAATGGTGGTTGGGGCTGATGGGAGTTGGAGTCTAACAACATTTGGTGAGCTACAATTTCCCCATCTCTGTACTTTTACCAGGCTTCCAGATTTCTCCCTTTAAAAAGTGGCACACAGCAAAGAAGCCCCTCCACTGGAAGCAAATGATAAGAAGGAATCGTATTATTCCACCCATTTACAATGTGAGATGAGCTTCCAGAAAGAAAACAAGAGAGAGGGTGCTGTAATCATAACAACTGGAGCTACATTTTAAAGCCCTCTTCTTTCTTGAGAACCTGTTTCTTCCTTATCATCAAGCAACAACTTGTAAACGCGGAAGCTGCTGTTGCATTTCCTCGCATTGTTCTTCGTCAAGTGTGCCCTCAAGTATTGAAACTGATCTGCCTGGCAAGAAACAGAGGCACTTGAGCATCTCATAGACTTGAAGCTCAAGCTGTCTACTAATATAAAACCCAACTTTAAAGTAGGGATAGGAAGGAAGCATCTGGCCTGGGAGCCAAAGGCATCCTTCCACACCTCTCTGTCTGGTCCTCAAGATTCTTCTCCAGGCCACACACCATCCCAAGTGACAAACCTGAACAGCTTTGTTTTGCACCCTACTTGAAAGGGGTTTTTTTTTGCCTAACTGCTATGGTTTTTTGAATTCTGACACTGGTCCTGTCTTGTCCAGATGCAAGATTGAGAGGAGGGTGTGTCAGTGTGAAGAATTCATATCTATTGCTCCACCTGCTTTGGCCTCTGCACCCACCCACCACTTACAATGGTCCCTGGAAAGCTGCTCAGAAGCAAATAGGGTCCTTGAGTTGAAAGAAGGACCCTTGACTCTTTTATGCAAGGGTCTCATGGAATGCTATGTCTCAAATCTCTACTTTGTATTCAGCAGTGGATTTCTTGATACATTCTTTCGGTTGCAACTTGGCTATCTCATTGTATTTTTGTTCTCTACCCGCCCCACACCCTTCGAACTGGGCTTCAAGAACTACTTTAGCCAGGAGGGTGGAGAATACTACTGATTGCATTACAGATATCTCAAACTTATCTATTGTCTGCTTCAGTTTTATCTTTTTACTTGGTCTTTTTGTACCGGCAAATAACTATAACAATAAAAAGTGAACTGAACTGGGGGTGGGTTTGGGAGAGAAGAGAGAAACAGCTAATGGTTGAAATAATACCATAGATGTTGTCTCTGCCATAAGGTCATGGCTGGCTGCTGCTGCATTCTGCAGAAGCGGAAAATTAATCCTATAGCCTAGATCCTGTAAAGGAAAAATGTGGGGGGAGGAATGTGCAGGGCACTGTAACTTTTTGGTCTGCGTGTAAGTAATTTGTCTTGGTGTTAAGAAGGGGGATAATGGTTTCTATTCATCATCATCTGCTGAATTCATACATGCCACAATAGCTTATTGTAAAGGGTGAGGGACTCTTTCAATAAGCTGGTTGCACATGCACTATCTCCATGAAAAATGACTCTGCTTCATCAACACTAATAGAAATTTGGCTGATTCTCCTGCATTCACCTGAACTGTGATACATGTAAAAGGACCATAGAAACATTTGCACAAATATTTGGGAGTGTGCAGGTCAAATCTTCTCCCCACCCTTACCCAGCCTCTGAATAGCCTCTCCTCCTCAGGGAGGGGAGGAGTTGTGAGCAGGAGCCATTTCCTGCTTTGGCAGGGGGTGTTCCGCCCCCTGCCCAACTGCTCTGGCTGCTGTGCCACGCCCCCAGGTGGCCAGCCAATCGGCTGGAGGCTTGGGGCGGGGTTTAGCCACTCAAACGTGGCCTGGCAGCATTTATCAGCCATTGTGCTGTTGCTTCTCATCACCTCTGAATATTCCATTCAGTGGCGCTAGCAAGGCAGAGACAAAAATTCCAGTGGCCAATCTCGTCCAACAACCTGCTCTTGCAGTGGCCCTCCAGATATCCACAGGAAGCCTGAAAGCAGTACTGCAGCACAGCAGCACTCTCCCCACTTTTAATTCCCACCAACTGGCAGTCAGAGACCTATTGCCTCCAACAGTGGGTGCAGAATATAGCCATCATGGCTAGTAGTCATTAATACCTTTATCCTCCGTGAAAAATTGGAGTATACAACTTTAGACTGCAAGGTGGGAGATCACATTTGTAAGAAAACTCAGTGTAGACCATGCTGGAGTAGATGGGCCAGTTGTCTGGCTCAGTATAAGGCAACTTCCTTTGCCCTCTCCCACAGAGAGCACTCCATCATGTAAGGCCCCACCTGCAGACTGAAGTGGTACAGTCTAGACACAGAATCACCACCTATCACTATGTGATAATGAACAGGTCAGAAGACTGGTTCAGTTCCAAAGTTCTTTGACCCTCGTATGATTCTGTAGATAGATAGATGCCCTCTTTGTGTATTCAGGGCATCCCATGTGGGCCATGAGTGTGTAAAGGGGGAGATGTGCCTTCCCCTTCCCCCCACTGTTCCCATGTGCATCAAGCATGTATGTTCCACCATCAATCTTCACATGTTTAGCAGAAAGGTCTGAGGGGCACAGGGTTCTAAGTGCATGCAAAAGAACATGCTAAGAAGCCTCATTTCAGTCATGAACCCAGAAGATGATTATCATTTAAAATAATAATAAAAATGCCTCCTTAAACCTGGTCAGGCTGTTGGTCCATCCAGAAGTGGGTCATCTGGTGGGGTGCGATGAAGTTGTAATGATAGCCTCATGGCAGAGACAGAACTACCAAAGGCGGAGAGGTGAGGCCAGGGCTACGCAGGAGTACAGGTGGGATACTGTTGATACACCTGCAGACCTGGCCTTCCCACCACAGAAATTCTTCTGACAGAGGCTATTGCTGCAGGTCCATCCTACCAGGTGAGTTGCTTCTGTGTCTATTTGGCTTGGCTGGTAGAGACAGACATAATATTTTTCAAGGACAGAAAGAAACATTACGGACAGAATAATTGCCACACACAGGAAGAACAAGGATATAGTTTGAATGCTTCACCTGTAGATTTACAAATCATTTAATGTGTCAATACGAATGGAAGTTGTTAATATTGCAGTTGTTGTATAAGGGATTTTGACTAGAGTGTAATTGGAATTAATAAGATTTTGGAATGCAGAAATAAAGTAAATCATCAAACCATCAATGCTAGCATGTGGGGGTCACCTAAATTATATAATTTGGCAACTGAATGATTGGTATTAGTAATTGTATTATAATTTGGCATTGTTATAATGAGTCTATTATTAGGTTATTGTAATTGAAAACTAATAAAAAATGATTATTCAAAAAACACACACAACAAAAACACATTCTTCAAGGTCTCAGGCAAAGGTCTTTTCCATTGCCCCTTGCCTGATCCGTTCAGCCAGAGATACCAGGAAATGAACATGGGAGCTTCTTTCTTCAAAGCAAATACTCTGCTACTGAGCAATAGGGGCTCCCTTAAATGGAATAATGGAGTGGAATTTCATGTACTGGTTCAAATTCAGAAGCAAGGCCAGGTATTGTGTAACTTCAAAAACTGGAGAGAATTTGAAATCTTGGAAGAACCCCAAAGCTATATGTAGTGGGGGAGGGCAGGGAGTGAGACAAAGAGAAGAATTTCCACCTACTTTCCCCCCAAGACCAGACCCTGCACAGGCCCATGGGTTCTGTTAAGTAACTAATTACACCATTGTTTTATGACCTCTTGAAATGGCAACAGAAAGATCAGGAGAATGTGTTAATTATAATTAGATGATCAGGCTGAAGAAGGTCATAGTACTGAGAATGGTATATAGTTCAGAAAAGAAGCCCAAATCGCACACATGAATGTAAATATTTTATCATGGTGCAGGCATTAATCTCCAGATAGCTGTGCTGATGCTCTAGATTTTCCCTTTTTATTGTACTTGTAGAATTTTACTGTCTTAACTGCACATAACCGTTACTCAGATTAATGTAGAAATCTTTTGAAACTGTTGATAACTTCCCCATGTATCAAAAAGATAATTTTACTATGAAGGACATTTTTTAAAAATGCTGTTGCGGTCTAGTTCCATAACATCTTGAGAATGCAGTTTTGTTTCTGATGTACCCTTCCTTTAGCTGCTTTCATCTTAATGCAACAATATTAAGAATTCTGTGTAACTAGGTGTGCCAGAAGGTGGGTGAAGATGCACAATCAAATACATCTTGAAATGGAATGTCAGAACACAAAACTGGGATTCAATATGACCTTAATGGAACTGGGTGCAAACTAACAAACTGAATTTCAGTATGGATGAACCAGCTGCACAAATATAGGATGAGGGACACCTGGCTTGCCACAAACTTAACATAAGTCAACAGTGTGATACAGCAGGCGCCCAAAAGCTAATGCTATTCTAGGCTGCATCAACAGAAGTATAGTGTTCTGATCAAGGGAAGTAAGAGTACCTCTCTATTCTGCCTTGGTCAGACCAGTGGCGTAGCGTGGGTTGTCAGCACCCGGGGCAAGGCAAGTAATTTGTGCCCCTAACCCGGGGCAAGGCAAGTAATTTGCGCCCCCTAACCCCTAACCTGCCACCGCTGCCAACTTCTTCTTGCTGCTGCCTGGTCTGGTCTGGTGTGGTTCTCTCCCGCGCTCAGCGCTGCGCTGGGCGGCCGCTGCACTGTCCCTCCCCCAGATAGTCCCTCACTCTCTCTCCGCACCGCACGCCTAGCACCCCCCCTCCACAGTGGGCGGCGACCCAGTGGCTCGGATCGGATTCGCACAGCCAGCACTGCAGTGAGAGTGAGTGAGTGAGCCAGGTAGGGACAGAGAGCTGAGAGTGCGAGCGTGCCCCCCCCAGATGTTGTGCCGGTGCGGCTGGCCCCCCCTGCACCCCCCACGCTACGCCACTGGGTCAGACCAGCCTTGGAGTACTGGACATCACAATTTAAGAAAGATGTTGACAAGCTGGAATGTGTGCAGAGGAAGGAGATAGTTCATGTGGCCAACTTTTTTTAAAAAATGGTTGGCAAAGAGATAGCAATTACTGCTTGCTGATAACTGCATGGAGTTCACAGAAATATCTTTTGAGTGAGTGGGGTTCTATTTCTATTGTATTTTTTATTTTGTCTGTATTTTTAAGATGTGTCATTTGCGTAAGCTGCTTTGAAATAGACAATTTGAAATAAATACTTAACAGTACAATTCTATCCTCCATCCCCTGGGATCAAAACCCCACTGAATTCAGTATGATTTACTTTTGAGAGACACTTGGGATTGTGGTGTCAAATGCTATCCTGATTCACAGGTTTTTGATTAGAGCTTCCCAAACCAACTAACAATGCAATCTTATAGGAAGCAAGCCCCATTAAGCTCTGTGGGACTTCCTCCCTTGAAAGTCTAACAGGATCGCAGCCTGCGGCCCATTTGAGTTGAGATGAAAGCAGCACAAAAGAAGCACGTGCAAACGCAACAGGAAATTAGGTCTCCCTGAGACCATTACCAACCAGCTACAACTTCCTCTAAAAGCTGTTGCTTACTTGAAGCCTTTGAAGAAGGATTATAGGGGTTACTACTGAACCAAGGGCTGGCTGAGAAGCTATGAAAGCTAAATGGCTTAATGTGATGTGAAGATGACACTGTGGTATTAGAACAAAATCTCCTGTCTTTTTTGGGGGGGGAGGGGTCAGCACTCCAGGCCAGTGAAACCTTTTCCTTCCCTCTCAGGCTTTTATTCTGGGAACAGCTACAAGAGAGAGATGAACAGGAGGAGGAGAAGGGAGGGAGAGAACAAAAATATCACCTGCATTTTACAGAAACAGCATCAAGAGAGAAAGAGGAAACATCTTGCCCGGAAGAACTTTGCACTGAAAGTTCAAAACTCTAAATCTATTTCAGACAGCTTCAAAGTACAATAAAAATGAAACTAGGCTGGGATCTTTGCCTTGTAGGAGCACAGGACAGGAATCAGCATGAGAGTCATGCTGAAGAACTTAAACAGTAGTAAGTAGTAAATCATCCAGCGTTCTCCTTCTGAGAATCTGTGTTTGAACATTTGACATATCTGGTTGTGTGTCTATACAAACCCGGGGAGCGGGTGGCACTGTGATCTAAATCACTGAGCCTCTTGGGCTTGCTGATCACAAGGTCAGCAGTTCGAATCCATGTGACAGGCTGAGCTCCCATTGCTTTATCCCAGTTCCTGCCAACCTAGCAGGTCGAAAGCAGGCCAATGCAAATAGATAAATATGTACTGCTGCGCCGGAAAGGCAAACTGCATTTCCGTGTGCTCTGGCTTCTGTCATGGTGTTCTGATACCTGGTGTAAACTACCATGGCTTCCTGATTCCTTACGGTAATGCCATACTCGTTGCTCAGAGCAAAGGCAAAATAAACACATCATCTCAAGGCATGCACACAATTCCAGCTGAACCCAGCTTCTCAGTCAAATCATAAGAAAGACAAGGTTTCCAAAGGTGTGCTGGTAGGGAGGGGATTAAATAGAAACATTTTGTGAACAGGCCCAAATCAAACCAAATTTGGATAGCACGGTCCTGAAATTGTTCCACTGAAGTAAGCAGGGAGTACATAACAGTATTATTTGCTACTGTTGATGAGTGTTTTTCTGAAATTCTCTGAAAACAGAGAAACCAGTAGGAGAACACTTCAATCTCCCAGGACATTCTATACAAGATCTCAAAGCAGCTGTTTTACTACAAAGGAATTTCAGAAATAGACTGGAAAGAGAAGCTGCTGAATTGCAACTCATGACCAAACTTAAAACCATGGAGAGACCTGGTTTGAACAAAGACATTGGATTCTTATCTCATTATACATGACTTAGCCATTTTTCACCTTCTCACCCCTTGCCTTTTCCTGTAAGACCTATTGCAGTCATTTAGAGTCGTCAACAGGCTCATCTCAGCTATCTGCCAATCTCCCATTCCCACCACCCTTCTGAGTAATACCCCTCCCCACCTTCTCTCTATATAGAAGGATCTGGCAACTTCTGTTTCAGTGTATCTGAAGAAGTGTGCATGCACACGAAAGCTCATACCAAGAACTAACTTAGTTGGTCTTTAAGGTGCTACTGGAAGGAATTTTTTTATTTTGACTATGGCAGACCAACACGGCTACCTATCTGTAACTTAAGCAATTAGTAGTTGCTTTTGGACGTTACTATTTAAACCCAAATGTATTGCTCATCTGAGTGTCCCAACATGACAATTTTCTATTGAAAGTGGGGGGGGGGGCACAGGCATGCCACCAGGGCAAGACTTTGAAGCAGATGTCTGGAGCCCCCTGGATAGAATGAGTGTGGTGTCTTTCAAGTGCAGCTGTGCTGGATTACCGTATTGTTGCAAAACTTGTGTGCCATCCACATCCTCTACAAGATTCCTGGGGGTTCCAGGCACTCACCCAAGGTATGTGTTCCTTTGGAGAACTGAGACACAGCTGAGACTGCCGTAGCTTTTTTAAAAAATATATATGGTTTATTTAACCTATTTACACCTTCTGGCTGCATGAATGGAGTCCAGATTTTACAGCATGGTCATTTCAAGAGGGATTTGTCCCCCACACCAGTGCAGCCAGCCTTCAGCCACCTGCCCAAGATGGATCCCTGCATTTCTCTCCCCCCCCCCAAGAAAACCTTGCTAAAAACTCTCTTTTCCTGTCACTTCACACCCAGTCACCCTGGCAACCTCCCAACTTTCCAGTCTCTGTTCACACCTCAGGGCAAAGGAAATGGGGTTCTCTTGCATTGCCAATGGCTCTCAATGGCCCTGTGTTGTTTATTAATGGTCCTAGCCTGGCCAGGTCATTTTGCATAGGCTAGCCCAAGAGTTCCTTGGTAAATGATCAAAACCCCACCATATATTAATTTCTAGTGTTTAGGCAGATCCCCCCACCCCCAAAATCTATGACAATATTTTGAAGTAAGTGAAGGAACAACGCTGCCATCTAAAGAAGGGGTCCTAAAGAACCAGGAGGTTGTGGGGCTAAAATTACATGTTGTACCACTGGGGGAGACCCATGCTGCAACATTAGGTCTGTGCTTTTGAAGAGAGACAATGGACTCCACCCTACAAAGCATGTGTGGCGTTTCCCTCGTGCAAGTGGAGTTCCCCTTCCAAAGCACCCTCAAAATCTGCTCCATGGAGTTCTAAAACCCCGCAGGTGAGAGGAAAGATGGGAAACATTCCACTGTGCAAGCAGAACTCTGCTGTGCTAGCAAAACAGCAGTGTTGGATATGACCCAATGATAATGCAGCCAGGTTTCTGTTTTTAATGAGAAATACTATACAATAGCCAGGTTTCTGCTTTCGAATGGGGAACAAGATGTAATTAAGATAATATGCATGCAATGCGAAACAATGCACAATGATAATTTTGGAATTGTGATCGCCATAACAAAACAGTGTTTATGTTTATGGACACACTTTCACACATCTCCAGTACTTCCTTAACAAGCATTGATTTGGCTACATGCTTAACTTCTATTTCAGACAAATCAGGCCTAGGCGAATCATTGTTTGTCCCTGGTTTGGGGTCCTGTTTTGAGGACTAATGATCATACGTTCAAACCAAAGTTTGCCATATTCAGACAAATGTTGGTTTGCCACAAAGGCACATGTGAAACAAGGATGGGGTGAAAGAGAAAGCAGGCACACATCAAATGCCTGACATTGCCTCATCTTTAAAAGATAAACCATGGTTTAGAGTTACCGGTAAATCTGAATTGAACCACTGACCAGTTCATTCATAATTATCTTGGCTCAACCTTCAGCTCAGGAACAAGGTATATGCCAGCACAGTCTTTCTCCCCAAACACTTCAACATCACTGAAGGACTGGGTGTGTGTGTTCTGTTTCTTAAACCATTTTCCTGTGGCATCTGACCTTGGAAACTATGACCCCATGAGGCCCTCCTGTAGGAATGATCGCTGGGTTGTGGAGCACACTCCCCACCCGCGGGCAGCCTCAGCTGCCTGCATGCATGGCCTTGGGGTGTGGAGCACACTACCCCTCACAGATAAAGCCACAGCTGTCTGAACATCTTGCCCTCTGTCTAACCTTTTGCGGTCTCAGTAGTCTGTCGTGTCCTGTCTGTGACCTTTGTCTCTGAGACCTTTGTCTTCTTCATCATACATTGTGCAAGGGGAAAATGATGCGGTGGAAACAGGTGCCAAAATAACTCTGTACCACCCCACGATCTTGGGTTTGGAAGATTTGTAAAGGTCACAGTCCAAAATGTATCTGACTGGTTTTGCACATTGTGTTAATAAAAGGAACCTCCACAGAGCTAGCCGGCAGCTTGCTTGCAGCTCACCTGTGCACAGCTCACCTGCATTACCAACACCTGCCTTACGTCCTTCACTTCACCCTCCCAGTGGCCATGTGTCCTGGTTTGGAGAGAGTCTTCAACCATAGCTTCCTATTCTGGGTGTCACAAGAATCTGATGCAACTAAGATAGCTTTGCTGAAGCTGGGCGTGAGAGAAGATGGAAGGGGAAGGTGAGAAAATAATGTGCTGGCACACATAGCTCATTCCTGAGCTGATCAACCCTCGTTTTCTGGGCCAGGATGTCTGAAGGACCACCATGCTCATTGTTGGGGCGCACATACTTTCACTCAACGGCTCTATCTGCAGCAAAGTGGTTGGCAATTTGGCTGGTTTTTAGGGATGCCTGAATGCATTTACCACGGCGTTGTGATCTTTATATGGTGTTTTCAAGATAGTTAAATGTCGAGGGCTCTTTCTGAAAGCACATTGTAAACATTAATAAGGAGAGCACCATTGCACATAATAACCAACAAATTAAATTCTGTTTCTTGCAGCCACATTAAAAGCCCACAGTAAATAATTGTCTTTCAAAGGAAAAAAATATTGGAGCTTTGTGTTCTGTTGAAATTGTTCATGCCACTGATCAGGACTCCCAATGCAGCACTAATATTTACCAGACCATAGCAAAATCTGTCTTGTGTCTTGTTTAATGTCAGTTTATTAAAGTGTTATTAATGGGATTTTGGAAACTCAAAATATGTGCCTTCCCCATTATATGATTCCAGGAATTTAAAAGTATTTTACAACTTCTCACTGTAATTTCCCTTGGCATCACAGCTACTAGAAAATCAGTGTAACGTGCATGTTTTTTTTCTTAGTGTCCATGCACAGATTCAGCAAGTCTATCCATTATTTGGTGTGGTATGAGAGCAACTATGAGGCCTGTCACCAAAATGCTTAGTATGGAGCAGTATTTGTGTGTGTCCATGGCCATGAAAGACCAACTTCTTTGAAGCATCTGCAACAACAAAAAGGGCCGGATGACTTGTAGGTGAGACCTGCTCAAATTCACATGTATACCGTAGTCCTCCAGCCTACACCCAATTAGAACATGTGCCAATCAAAAACTGATGTAGAATTGCATGTGAAAGACTCTCCTCCCTGAAAGAGAGGGGAGGGGTTGTGGTCGGGAGCCCGAGCTCCGCCTAGCAGGGGGCATAGCCCCCTGCCTTCAGCTCACCTGGCTGGCGCTCACGCCCCCTCGGTGGCCACCCAACCAGGTGCCGCTGAGGGGGCGTGTTCAGCAGCTTTTTGCTGCAGCGACAGCCTTTGCCCGGCCTCATTCTCCTCGTCGCCTCTTCGGGAAATCAGCTGCTGGAGACTGCTGCTGGAACCGCTGAAGCCAGGGAAGTATTCCGTTTGCTTTTCAGTCCCTGGACGGTGCGGTGTACCCTTAATCGTTTGCTGAGAGCGGCCTCTGTTATTTTAGTCTGTCTCCGTAGCGGCATTCAAACCCCTTTTCAGGGCCAGAGCCCACGTGGGCGCTACTTTAGCGCTGCCGCCGGCCGCTCTCAAGCCGCTCAACAGCTGACCGCATTGCTGTTTCGTGCGCTTCTTACCCCCGCAGTATCTTAATTAGTTTTCCTTGCGGCTGCAGCTATTTGTAGGTGGAGGGGGAGAAGGGCTTAAGCCTCGTTTGTTATAGCTGCCCCTAACGCGGCGCGCCAGCGTTGCGGTGAGCCTTTTTTCTAGTTCTTTTTCCATTCTCGGGCTACAGCCCACGTGGCCGCCGCTGGCTGCTTGCAGCCGCGAAACAGCTGACGGGCGCAGCTTCCGGGTCTCCTTGGCTATCGCCCTCCTCCCAGATCTTGCGTTATTCTTCCAGCCACTTACCAGCTGACGGGAGTAGCTTTCGGGTTTTGATTTTCCGCTTGATCCTGCCCTGCCGGTTCGCACAGTGGGGAGAAGGGTTCTTGTTCTTTGGTTTGCTTTAGATTGGCGGTTTGTGTTTTAAGAAGGGGTAAGAGCGTGTACTGTGTCCTTGAGGGCGGGCTGCTCGGGCGAAAGCCCACGTGACTGCTCCTGCTGGTCGGGCAGCTCACTGCCGCCCATCAGCTGACACGCGCGCCCATTTTCCTTGCTTGCTTGGCCCCCAGACCTCGCGGCTGAGTGCTAGTCCTTCTAGCGGCTTCGCAATCTTTAGGAAGCTTTAGGGAGAAGAGTATTTCGTGTTCGATCGATTGTAGGGTGCCTTGGGGCGTTTGATTTGCATAGGTGGCCGCCAGTGTGTGATAGCTCCACGTGTTCCGCAGCCGCTTGGTGGGGGTTACTAGAAGGTGGCATCGCTGGGCATCCGGCCTTTTGGAGCGTTTGTGTTTTGCAGCCTCCTCCCCCTTCCGTCTAATTCCCTTTGCTAGGCTGTGTGCTGCCTTTGCTCCCTTATTGGGTGGCGAGGACTACATTTGAAGGGGTGTGGGCGCTATACTATAAGGCCTCCTGCAGCAGTTTAAATCGTTTTGGGGTTTAAGGGTTCAGAGGCTTTGGCCTCCAATTGCTTCCTTGCCTTCTTGGTTTCAGGGGTTGGGACTGCTGCCTGTTTCTGTTTAACACCCCCCCCCCAGGGCCTGGGATTCCCCCCCCCCCTTGGTTGTGTCTGCTTGCCAGTAGTTTGGGATTCTTAGTAATATTAGTGTTGGTTTCAAGGTAGGTTGCTACGGTAACGCTGTTTGAAGCTGGGCAGCCAACGATCGGTACTTTGGGCATTGTTTTCAGCATTTGCATCTGTAAAGAGGTAGTAAGTTACTCCCAGCTAGTCCCCGGGGGACCTGGCAGATCAGCTATTGTTCTATTGTCTCTTCACTGGCAGCCTCCTGGCTTCGAATAGGGGCGGTTTCCCCTGAGGGAAGGAGTCTTTTAACTCTGCTGCACTCTTTGAATGCCTTTTTGTTTGGGCAGCTGGGGGATTGTGATTGTTGTCTGGTTGCCCAGCAACCAAAACAATTGGCTGTTTCCTGTTTCTTAGGGTGAGAAGCCTGAGCAGTTAGCGCAGCTGACATTTTGTTTTTCCTGCCTGTTTTTAGTGCCTGTTTATTTCCACCTTACCTTGGGGTTAACACCCATAGGGAGGAGCTTGTTCTTTGCAGCTGCAATCCAAATATACTGTACTGTGTTAAGCAATTGGGGAACATCATCAGACACTGACAATTGATAATATTATTCTTTAATCGTGGGATAGTAAGAGTAGCAAATTGATTTCAAATTCATACAGGTTTTGCATTTGGTTACCAATCCTACCAACTCTTTGGAATATATTAATAATAACAATAATAATTGTATAAATTAATAAAACAACAACAACAACAACAACAACAACAATAAATAAATCTATTAGAATAATTAAATAATAATATTATATATTAAAAAATAAATAAATAAATAAATAAATAAATTTAAATAAATAAATAAATAAATAGAAAAATAAATAGATAGAGGCAGAAACATACATACATTAGGAAAGTATTAGTCATATTGACACATATATATACATAAACCTGCACACACACACACACACACACACACACACACACACACTATCAGGCACCGTTGCGGTATTTGTGCACGAGGCGGACTCATGGCTCCTAAGAGAAAAAACGCGTCCGAAGCCGCACGCAACGCGGAGGGGAGCACATCCGGGGTCAGCAGGGGAAGGGCAATAAAGCAAAGCCAGTTTCCCACTTCCTTAACGCTTTTAGATCATTTATTGACGAATATGAACAACGCTACCCCGATGCGAATCCTAGCCCCCCCTCTTCGCCCGATGTCATCCCTGAGACCCAGGTGATTTCTGGGGGTTCAAGATCCGCACGGTGGGACGAGTTGCCTTGTACGTCTGCCGCTCTGTTTGATGATGCCCAGGGAGCTGGGGCAGCCGTGAATTCCAGCCCTGGTCCGGTACGGACCAGGTCCCAGTCGCAGGCCATGGCTTCTGCGCCTCGCGCTCGGGGGGGAAAAGCGCGCTCTAAGTCTGCTCGTAATAACGATCTCGCTGCTCCCAGCTCTTCTACCCGCACGCAGGACAAGCGGCCCAGGGCGCAGTCGCTGGCTTCAGGGTCTTCAGCAGGCGAGGAAGACGAGCCAAGGGAAGTGGAGGACGTCACCACTGTGGCATCGGGGGAGAAACCCTCGGGTAAGAGGCGCGAGAAGAAAAAGCACGTTTGTAGGAAAAGCAAGTCAAGAAAGGACGACACAGACGATGATACAGGTACATCTTCCTCTGACTATGATAGCGACGCGTCCCTGGGGTCCTACTGGGGGAGGGGTGAGGAAGTGTCTGGTCTCCCTGACTGGGCTCTCTCAAGGAGGGCCAATAGCCACCGGAAAAGGTTCGGGGGGACCCAAGAGTGGAAGGATGGGGCTCTGGTAAAAGACGCCTCCATATCCACCTACTCAACCTCAGATGTTATACCAGGCGATCATCTATCCCCCAAGCTACGTGCAAAAAATCTTAAATGGAGAGTTTGTTGACATGTTTAAGTTAGTGCCCCCGGCCGAGGAGTTGGGCAGGGGGGAAAAGAGGCCGTCCCATGGTAAGAAAAGGAGCAGGTATCCTTCTGTTCCTAGGACATTCGAAAATTGGCTAGATGGTTTTCAGGCTTTCATGGGGACTATTGTTGCTGCCTACCCCAAGAGGGCCGTTCATCTTGTCGCTTACCTTTCACATATCCGCACGGCCTGCGCCCTGTCCGGGGAGGCGGCAGCCATAAGCTATGACAAGAAATTTAGGAGAAAAGCTTCCAGGATCCCGTTGGCACGCTGGGATCAGATTGAGAGCGGCATCTGGTCAGTGGCGGTTGGCCCATACGTGGAGAAGAAACCAGTTGACCCATACCGGTCGGCCAGGAACGAGCAGAGAAAGGAGTACAGGCGTCGCGTATGCTGGGAGTACAATAAAGGGTTATGCCAAAGGCCATCTTGTAGATACTCGCATGAATGTGAGAGATGCGCTGGGACTCACCCTGTTACATCTTGCTTTAAGGGAGGGAAGCAGCCCTTTCGTGGGAGCCGGGGGTTCCATCATCCCAGTTCCAGGGGAGCCCCCGCTGCTGGGAACAGGAGATGAGGTGAACCTGGAATTGGCCTTTTCCCCCATCAAGCTCGCCCCCCTATGTAACCTTTTGGCCTTTTACCCAGATAAAAATGCTGCATCCTACCTACGAGAAGGGTTTTCCTGCGGGTTCCGAATTCCTATTGTAGGTTCCTTGATTGCAAAAGACTCACCAAACCAGAAATCAGTTAGGGAAAGGCCGGAAGTCGCCGAACGCAAGATAGCCAAGGAGGTTAGCGCAGGCAGGGTGGCAGGCCCGTTTGACAGCCCTCCCATTCCAAACCTGCACATATCGCCACTGGGTATTGTGCCCAAGAAAACCCCCGGGGAATTTAGACTCATTCACAACCTCTCTTACCCGAAAGGCGGATCAGTTAACGACGCTATCCCACCTGAGCTATGTACAGTTAAGTACGCGTCCTTTGACCAGGCAGTTAAGCTAATCCGTAGTTTTGGACGCGGGGCGCTGTTGGCAAAGTGCGATATCGAATCGGCCTTCCGCCTTCTCCCGGTCCACCCTAGCGACTTTAGGTTGCTGGGTTTCAAATTTCAAGGAAAATATTATGTTGACAGGGCCATGCCAATGGGCTGCGCAGTGGCCTGT
The DNA here is from genome assembly GCF_965113315.1 of Podarcis vaucheri. Lineage (NCBI taxonomy): Eukaryota > Metazoa > Chordata > Lepidosauria > Squamata > Lacertidae > Podarcis > Podarcis vaucheri. The sequence goes on along the minus strand of NC_138755.1, from coordinate 28,953,698 downwards.
TCGGCCTTTGAGGCCTTCAGCACGTTCTTGGACTGGGCCCTTCGTTTCAGGACAAATTCCTCTGGGGTCACGCATTACCTGGACGATTTTCTTTTTGTGGGTTACCCCGACACGGGGGAATGCGCATCCTTACTTAAGGCCTTCGCAGCCCTTGCGCAGGACCTGGGTGTTCCACTCGCAGCCGAGAAAACGGAGGGACCCGCCACGCGACTCACTTACCTAGGCATTGAATTAGATACCGTGGCTCAGTCGTCACGCCTTCCTGTGGAAAAGATTGTAGCCCTTAGGGAATTAATTCAGGACACTCTTAGGCTTAAGAAGATTACCCTCAGGCAAATTCAGTCGCTGTTAGGACACTTTAATTTCGCGTGCAGAGTGGTGTCCCCCGGACGCCCCTTCTGTGCCCGCCTTACTAGGTTGTCAGTCGGTCTTAGACACCCGCTCCATAGGGTCCGCCTCCCGAGGTCGGTCAAGTTAGACCTCGAGGTCTGGTTGGCCTTCTTAGAGAATTACAACGGGGTATCTCTATGGCAGGATGTGCTGAACTTGTCATCAGACTTCCAGGTACAATCGGACGCAGCCGGATCCATTGGCTTCGGCCTGTACTTCAAGGGGCGTTGGTGTGCTCAGCGTTGGCCGACGACTTGGTTAGGCCAGGCCATCACACGGGATCTCACCTTTCTTGAGTTCTTTCCTATAGTGGTGGCCGTTCACATTTGGACGGAGGAGTTCCGGGACCACCGTGTGTGCTTCAGGACCGACAACCTGGCGGTGGTGAACATCCTCGCCAGGCAGTCATCTCGGTCTGAGAGGGTTTCCTCCCTTTTGCGGGCCTTCATCCTCCGTTGCCTTGAGTACAATATAATATTTTCAGCCAAATTTGTACCTGGAGCCAATAATGATATAGCCGATGCCTTGTCTCGATTCCAGATTCCTCGCTTCCGGTCGCTTGCACCTGGAGCGCAACAGTTGCCCGAACCCTTTCCGGAGCACCTGTGGAACGTTGGAGACGCAAAGTGATACAGGGAGTATTAGCGTCCGTAGCACCTTCCACGCTCAGGTCATACAAGAAGGCCTGGAGTGATTTCATGGGTTTCAGGTTTAGGTTATCCGGGCTCTCATATAATGTGCCTCCCACCACAGATGACGTTTTGCAGTATCTTTCGCATCTCGACGACTTGGGACGTGCCCCAAAAACATTAAAGATTCATGTAGCAGCTATCAGTTTCTTTTCAAAAGCTACATTTGCTCATGACCCGTGTAGCGACTTCATGATACGTAGGGCAATCGAGGGTTGGAGCAGGTTGCAGCCTCCCAGGGACGAAGGCCGTAAGCCGATTTCCTACGGGTTGTTGTCCCAAATTCGCAAAAAACTCAGGGTGATTTGCTGGTCCAGGTTCGAAGTACGCCTTTTTTCTGCGGCATATTCTATCGCCTTTTTCGGCGCACTAAGGGTTGGGGAGGTTGTGTTCGAAGTTAGTGCACGGGGGTCAAACCGCGGACTCCGGTGCGAGGATGTGCAGCTGTCTAGCTCTTCTGTGTCAGTGCTCATACGACAGTCCAAGACCGATCAGGCCGGCAGGGGTGTCCTGGTAAAACTCTCAGCGTCAACACAGCAGGGCCCATGTCCGGTAAAGGACACTAGGCGGTATCTCGACCTTAGGCCACCTGGCCCAGGTCCATTTTTGATTCACGAGGACGGGTCACCCATGTCGAGATACCAATTCACCAGGGTGCTGCGCAAGGCGATTGAGGCCTGTGGGCTATCTGCCCAGGAGTACGCTGCGCACTCTTTCAGGATTGGTGCCGCAACCACGGCTGCGCACTTAGGGCTACCGGTGGATAGGATCAAAGAAATAGGCCGGTGGAGATCAAATGCTTATAAGTCTTACATTCGCTAGTACGCCTCCAGTCGCTGGGCCCCACTTACCTGCCGTCTTTTTCTGTCTTTACCCCTAGCGTTGCTCAGAAGAAATGTGTGGATCTGCGGCCACAGTATTGTTCATTGGGCCCGCGTACGTGCTGCAAGTTGCGGCCTGGCACCTAACCTTGGCCTCCCAAATGATGTCCGAGTTTCCTGGTTTGCGAGAAGAGGCATGCGATGGGAGGAGCTGATGCCTTTGCTCCGGGAGAAAGTAGCCAATCTTGGCCCCCCCGACGCCATCGTGATACAGTTGGGAGAGAATGACCTAACCAGCAGAAAGAGTGTGGACTTATTGGGGAGCATTAAAAGAGACTTGAATACTTTGGCAGCATTGTGCCCCAGAACGACGGTGTTCTGGTCCTCCTTCCTAAAAAGACTCGAGTGGCGCGGAGCGCAAAATTGTTTGGCCATTGAAAGAACCAGGAAACTCGTAAATCGGGCGGTAGCCCGTTGGGTGCGCTTTATGTCTGGCCGTGTCATCCGGCATGATCGTATTCGTATCAGCGAACAAGCGCTATACCGGAATGATGGTGTCCACTTATCGGACTTGGGGAGCGACATTTGGCTAGCTAGTGTCAGCAAAAGCATCTGGGATTGGTTGCAGCAGTGAGGGTATTGGCGGCGAGCCTTTGGCTCGGGTGGCGGTTAGGCATTGGAATAATGCGTTGTGGTGTGTCGAAGTGCTAGGTGTGGCCATCGCCTATGCCTTCAATTTTTTAGGGGTATTCCGTTAAAGGAATCTGGGGGTCGTGTATCCGTCCGATGCCTGCTTGGCGGGAGGCCTTGGCACGACCCTCGGTGACAACAGGGGTGAGCCTAGAGTCGGATCAGCATCGACAGGCTCCACCTACTGGTTGAATAACCCATCGTCCAATGCCTAAGCCAATACCTTTTCCATTGCTGTAACCAATAAAGTTGTGGCCTTTTCTTGCCCATTAACCATATATCACGTGTCCTTGTGTCTTTATTTCACCACACGGGGGTCGGGTCCTCGAACCACAAAGACTCTCCTCCCTGAAAGAGAGGGGAGGGGTTGTGGTCGGGAGCCCGAGCTCCGCCTAGCAGGGGGCGTAGCCCCCTGCCTTCAGCTCACCTGGCTGGCGCTCACGCCCCCTCGGTGGCCACCCAACCAGGTGCCGCTGAGGGGGCGTGTTCAGCAGCTTTTTGCTGCAGCGACAGCCTTTGCCCGGCCTCATTCTCCTCGTCGCCTCTTCGGGAAATCACCCACCCTCCACTCCCTTTTAGTCAGGGCTTAGGTTTTTTGGCCTTGCTATGGACCTTAGGTTGGTCGCCCCGGTTGCCTGGGGGGCCTGGTAGGAGTTTTTCCACTTGGCACTAGGCTATTTGGTTTTTTCGCCTACCTCGTAGCAATCGTCACAACTTTTGCGGTATTGGTGGGTAGGTTAGGCATTGGAATAATGCGTTGTGGTGTGTCGAAGTGCTAGGTGTGGCCATCGCCTATGCCTTCAATTTTTTAGGGGTATTCCGTTAAAGGAATCTGGGGGTCGTGTATCCGTCCGATGCCTGCTTGGCGGGAGGCCTTGGCACGACCCTCGGTGACAACAGGGGTGAGCCTAGAGTCGGATCAGCATCGACAGGCTCCACCTACTGGTTGAATAACCCATCGTCCAATGCCTAAGCCAATACCTTTTCCATTGCTGTAACCAATAAAGTTGTGGCCTTTTCTTGCCCATTAACCATATATCACGTGTCCTTGTGTCTTTATTTCACCACACGGGGGTCGGGTCCTCGAACCACAACTAGACTCTTTTGCTAAACGTTTTGTAGGGCAGGTGATTTTTGAGGCAAGAGAGGGAGAGGAGCAAAAGAAAGGTGAGTTGTATAGCTACTTAAAACATAGTCTTCTTAGCAGTGACAACAAAATGAAGGAACTCCTTTTCTAGTGGTAATTAGATCCCCAGGTGCTTCTGTCTGTTTCACTGCTGTCTTCCTAGGGATTTATGGTTGCTATTGGTTTAAAAATTGTATTATTTTCTTAAGCGGACCCTCCATGTCCCTGTTTTCCAGGGACAATCCCATATTTACAGGAGCTGTCCCAGTTTCTGATTTGATCCCTATTTTCATTGCAGAAATGTTGGAGGGTTATGAGTTATGTGATCCCTTTTAAAAGACATTTGAAGTACGTATAGGGACTTTAAAAATGTTTAATGTTTTATTATGCTTTTATATGTTGAAAGCCACCCAGTCAGATGGGAGGGGTATGATAATAATAATAATAATAATAATAATAATAATAATAATAATAATTATTGAATAGGATGTCCCTATTCTCATCAGATAAATGTTGAAGGGTATGCCTCAGTAGCTGAGATTATTTAACTCAAAAGTTTAAGTACGAATATTGGAATGAATGAATTCATTAAACCAGAGAGCAGAGGGCTTTTCAGCCCGAGGGTCAAACACAGTCTCAGGGAACCTTCTGGTAGCCCCACGGCAATGGTATCAGAAGCAAAAGTAGGTGGAGCGATGGATCTGTCTCTTAACATTGTACAACTTTGTTCCATTCCAGTTGTGCAGGAGTCAGAGATTCCTACATCCACTCAGAATCCTCTATTGAGGCAGCCAAGATAAGGGGCTCATTCCAGCCTGGCAAAAGCAGTCAAGGAAGGTGCAGATCAAGGCTCTTTAGGGCTGTGGCCTGGGGAAATATCCTGAGAGCTGGCTAGAGGGACCTAGAAGTCTGCATTTGAAGGCCACCGGATCTAATACTCACAACTCATGCATTAGAATCATCACGGCTGAGATGCAAAATCAAGAGAGACTCAAAATCAAGAAGGCCAAGAGTTGCCATTCATAATGTCAATATTTCAGAGACTGGATTGCAGTTCCTTATTTCTCTCTCTAAGATTCCAGTTCTTATCTGTCTCCTTTGTTGGCAATAGATTCTGAACCTGCATTACTGTGACTAATGAACATAGATTGAGTTATCCGCTCTCTACTCACCTATTTGTGAAGAGGCACATCTACCAAGAGTAACAATTGAAAAACATTTACCATTGTGATTTGATATTATTTCAGGACAGAACGTGCTTTTCTTTCCCTGCCACATTTAAATAACAGTTTCCCATTGCTTAAAAGTATGTTTCCTTCAGCTTGTTGAATTCAGTTTAATGTTCTCTCTCATTCCCAATGACAGTACTGAAGATTTTCTTTCTTTTCAGAAGAAAAGGTTTGGCAGCATTTCTTTTCTTTAAATAATGGTCTTTAAAACCATCTGCATTGAGATCAGTTCTACATACGGGAAATTTAATCTAACAGCAGATTATCCGTTTCCTTTAAACAATGCCAATGATACCCTCCCTCCCGTCCCCCGCTTTGGGAGCTATTTCATTCATTGTCATTGTCTTTGTAAAAGTGACTTCTGTTCTTAAGGGCTCACTTTCAATTAAGTCTTCAAACATTTGTGAAGGCAAACACACTTTTTGTTTAAAAGTTTCAATATAATGGAGGGAGACTTTCTTTGTTATCCAACATATACTTGCTTCCAATTCATGATTTTCTGTGATGAATTATTTTAGTGAAAATGCTGGAAAAAGCAGTCTTTCTCAATTAACCAGACAATTCACTTTTTCAGGCTTGAAAAACTACTTTTGGGTTATGTGACATTTCTCTGCCATGGAAGAACATTCAGACCTGCCTTGCTAGATAAGGCTAAGAAGTCCTTCCAGTTAGCAGAATTTGGTCCATTACAAGTCAGATGCCTCTAGGGGAGAATCTAAAGGTAAAGGCACCCCTGACCGTTAGGTCCAGTCGCAGACGACTCTGGGGGTTGCGGCACTCATCTTGCTCTATAGGCCGAGGGAGCCGGTGTTTGCCCGCAGACAGCTTCCAGGTCATGTGGCCAGCATGACTAAGCTACTTCTGGCGAACCAGAGCAGTGCACGGAAACGCCGTTTACCTTCCCACTGGAGCAGTACCTATTTATCTACTTGCACTTGACATGCTTTTGACCTGCTAGGTGGGCAGCAGCTGGGACCAAACAATGGGAGCTCACCCCGTCGTGGGGATTCAAACTGCCGACCTTCTGATCGGCAAGCCCTAGGCTCTGTGGTTTAGACTACAGTGCCACCCGCATCCCCAGGGTAGAATCTACACACATAAAAAAAATGCTGTGAAAATGCTTTTTTAAAAAAAAAAGTTTTGAAAAATATATTAATTTTCCATAGCTCACTGTCACCGGCTAGTGTCACATTTGTATATTACACTTTACAATGCACTTAAAACATTTTATTTGCAGCTGTATCACTGAGTCCAATGGGATGTGGGTGGCGCTGTGGGTTAACCCACAGAGCCTAGGACTTGCCGATAAGAAGGTCGGCGGTTCGAATCCCCGTGACGGGGTGAGCTCCGGTTGCTTGGTCCCTGCTCCTGCCAACCTAGCAGTTCGAAAGGACATCAAAGTGAAAGTAGATAAATAGGTACCGCTCTGGCGGGAAGGTAAACGGCGTTTCCGTGTGCTGCTCTGGTTCGCCAGAAGCGGCTTAGTCATGCTGGCCCCATGACCCGGAAGCTGTATGCTGGCTCCCTCGGCCAATAAAGCGAGATGAGCGCCGCAACCCCAGAGTCGGTCACGACTGGACCTAATGGTCAGGGGTCCCTTTACCTTTTTAACTGAGTCCTAGAGGACTCCACAAGAGGGAAAGAAATTGGCTGGCACTCCTGACTGTTTTCTATACCTGGAAGTTTCAGTTAGCTAGCATTGCTCTTAGTAGTTGACAGTCTTCTTCTTCTTCTTCTTCTTCTTCTTCTTCTTCTTCTTCTTCTTCTTCTTCAGTAGCAGAGGCCCAGCAAAATAATTCAGCAGGCAATGATTATTTCCAGTCCAGAGCTAACAGTGTTTGCACATCTGTAGCATGACCCAGAATTTCATCCAGGTCACCCCTGTGTCGGTGCTTGTGCTGCACAGGGCCGTCTTAAGTATATCTGGTGCCGTGGTGGAAAGATCCCTCTGGCACACCCCTCCCCCCATTTCCCAGAGTTGCCGACCTGTTAATGACTCTGCTGGCAGCTTTGTGAGGCTGGAGGAGGCAGGCAGCAGCTGGAGGGCAGCTCCTCTGGCAGGGAAGAGGTGGAGGCTCTGGGCACGGTGCTGCTTCAGCGAGGTGGGCAAGGGTGGCGATGCCAGGAGGCACTGCGTCCAGCCTCCACCTCTTCCCTGGCACCCTCCAGAACTTGGTGCCCCAGTGACACGTGCCACTTGCCCCTATAGGCAAGACGCCCCTCATGCTGCATATGACCAGGGCTGGCTACATCTTTTGTTTCCATATTTTGCCTTCTTTCCAGGTGGCCAGTGGTAACTGGAAATTGACCTGAATGCCAACGTCTCTCACATGGTGTAGCACCTGAAATTCAAATGCAGCTTCATTATATTAGCCTGCAAGCGTTGGCTCCGTTTTATACCCCTCATTCAAACTACAAAGCCTGTTGAAATTTGGAATGTGCATAAATGCCAACTATTAACATGAGGGAGCAATGAGGAACCTCCTTAGCAACTTCCATGACAGTGGTCTTCCCTCTAGACCAGCTGTTATTAATAGTGTGATCCATCACACCATTTTCTGAAAGGGTTTCTAATTCCAAGCTCTCCCCACAAACCCTCTCACGTTTAGCTGTTTAAAACTGAATGTTCAACAAGAAGGAACTTTTCCCTTTCTGGTTAAGATCGCAAGCCAGCAGGCAGAGCCAGCACAACCATTATGCAAGGTGAGGACATGACCTCAGGCAGCAGAAGCCCCTGAGGCAGCACCCTATCCACTCTGCCAATCACCACTGGTTTCAAGTAAGATCATTCTGATTTCTAAAATCACATGAGATCTGGCAGAGTGCTTAAGTTCACATGTAATTTGGCATGAAATCTTGCAGAGTGCATAAGTTCACATGCGAAATTGGCACAGAGACGGCGGCAGGGCAGGGCATCGCTTCCCCTTTTTGCCTCAAGCGGCAAAATGCAGTGCACCGTTCCTGGCAGCAGGCATTGCATTTTGTTGTTGTTGTTTAGTCATTTAGTCGTGTCCGACTCTTCGTGACCCTATGGACCAGAGCATGCCAGGCACTCCTGTCTTCCACTGCCTCCCGCAGTTTGGTCAAACTCATGCTGGTAGCTTTGAGAACACTATCCATCCATCTCGTCCTCTGTCATCCCCTTCTCCTTGTGCCCTCCATCTTTCCCAACATCAGGGGCTTTTCCAGGGAGTCTTCTCTGTTCATGAGGTGGCCAAAGTATTGGAGCCTCAGCTTCACGATCTGTCCTTCCGGTGAACACTCAGGGCCGATTTCCTTCAGAATGGATAGGTTTGATCTTCTTGCAGTCCATGGGACTCTCAAGAGTCTCCTCCAGCACCATAATTCAAAAGCATCCAGGGGAGGAGAGGGGTGGGGAAGCTGCTGCTCACTCTCCTCCTACTATCTGCATCCAGGTCAGACAAGACCCGGCAACGGAGCTGCTCCAGCTGGGTGCGCCTTGCCATGGCTGAGGAGGGCTGCTTTCTGCTGCTGGGTCAGAAGAACTGCTGCTGCTGGGGGCGAGGTGTGCCACCCACTCGCCTGCCATTTTGTCACCCCCCTCAGTCATGGCACCCGGGGCAGAAGACATCCACCGCACCCCCCTTCCTGTGAGTTCTGGTGGGGGGGGGACCCTATTAATGAAAGACTTTGAAAATTCATTTAGCTCTTCCATAGCCTTTAATAGAAAAAAGTCCAGCTGTTATTTTCTTACACCGGTAGCACCAGTGCAGGATGCACTGCAGTTTGGCTACTTCCCATGCTACAAAAATTAAGAAAGGCAGTGTTGCGTAGTGGTTAGAGGGTCAGGTCAGGAAGCATGTTAGGAGAGTTTTGGCCAATCACTTTCTCTCAGCCTGATCTACTTTTTACGGTTGTTGTGATGGCGCTGTGGTCTAAACCACAGAGCCTAGGACTTGCTGATCAGAAGGTTGGTGGTTCAAATCCCTGCAACGGGGTGAGCTCCCATTGTTTGGTCCCAGCTGCTGCCCACCTAGCAGGTCAAAAGCACATCAAAGTGCAAGTAGATAAATAGGTACCACTCCGGAGGGAAGGTAAATGGTGTTTCTGTGCACTGCTCTGTTTTGCCAGAAGCGGCTTAGTCATGCTGGCCACATGACCCAGAAGCTGTGCAGCGGCTCCCTTGGGCAGTAAAGCAAGACGAGCGCCATAACCCCAGATTCGTCCGCGACTGGACCTAATGGTCAGGGGTCCCTTTACCTTTATGAAGGAGCAGAAAGTAGTATGCATATCACCTTAGGCTGTTCTGTATGTACAACAGGTGCAAGCAACAATATGTATAAATGAGACATACATTCCAAACGTATACACAAGCATAAGTAGACCTGGACAGCAAAATCTGCTTCACAGTGCTGGTGCATGCTTTGCTGTGCAATTATTAGCAGGAAATAGCAAGGTGGACATGTGTTTTCGATCTGATGTGGAGTAATGTGTGTTGTAGACCTGCAAGCCGAGGAAAGGAGAAAATGCCCCACAACATAATAATAAAAGGTTAAAGTGAACTAAATAGAATGTCAATGGCAAACGCCGTTAACCACCAAGAAAATCAATATTGTAATTTAACTCTTTTAAATTGATTTTATATGCAATCCCTTTGAGCAGGTGTTTATCTGGGCTGAAGGCATTGATTTCTGAGAAGAAAGTCTTCGTTGGCAGCAAGTCGGGTGATTTGCTTCCTGCTCTTCCCACTGAAAGTTGCAGATTATTAGGGATGAAATTTTACACATTTGAGCCTGTGTGTGAAAATAGAAGTGACACTTTCATTGCGACATGAACAATTTAAAAGTCTATAAATGAGCAGAACCTTGCTTTCATAAGGGTTTTCTTTTTACTATCCACGATGATCTGCAAAGAGTGGAGCTTCTGGGAGGGTGTGACATAAACACTATTGAATACAGAATTAAACCCTGAACTAAATAAAGTCTGCATGGGCATTTTTCATTACTTAATTCTCTCTTGCCAATACACAGCTCACAGCTGATTGGAAGGAACAACCGGAATCTCCATTAGGGTAGCTGCAATTTCCTGTGATTACTTTAGAGAATGTCTAAAAAATTGCTATGTAGCCAACGTAGCCATGACATGAAAGGGGCAGATACCATGATATATGGTAGTGTATTAGACAGCTTTGTGGGTAACACTGAAAATATTCAAATGAGATGGGAAACTGACATAGGGATTTCAATAAGTGAAAAAGTATGGACATCTATATGGCGCAATCCATCTTCAAAGACCATTTCTGCTTGTCTCCAGGAAATTTCTCTTATAATAATCAAAGGCATCTCCGAAAAAGATGTCTTTGACATGATTTGATCTCCTTTTTTCTTTTTTATTGAAAAAGAGCAGGATATAGATATACTTTATAAGTTTTTATTAAGTTTTACATCTTATATTCAACATATTAATCATATAAAAGAAAATACAATAAAACAACCCCACACCCCACTCCGTGACTTCCCTCAACTTCCCCTTCTGGTTCTTTAACTATTCGCTACTTCTGCTTAATTTTATCATTTTATCTTATTTTTCGTCTTTTAGCTGAGTGTCTTATATTCTTATCATTTTTATACCAATTTTCCTTCCAGTTCCATCTTACATTTAATTAATTTACATATTGTTGTCTCTTACCCTTTACTCTTGTTTTCTTAGCTGTAAGTGTTTACTCAAACCCTGCTAGTGAGTCCATTTCTTTGCAATATTTCTGTAAATATGATGTAAACGATTCCCAGTCTTTTTTAAAGTCTCTGTTGTCTTTGTCTCTGAGTCTTCCGCCAATTCTGCATATTCCATCAGTTTAACTTGCCATTCTTCTTTGGTTGGTATCTTGTTGTCTTTCCATTTTTAAGCTAGTGAAATCCTAGCCGGTGTTGTAGTGTACATGAACAATTTCTTCTGCTCTTTTGGTAGTTCCTGCCAGGACTGTCTTACGTATATGCAGTGCCAGGGTGCAGAGATCCACCCGGTGTCCCCCCTAGTTTGCCCAGTCCCAGGCACACAGGAGAGCAGAACCGGCCAGCTGCCTCAGCGTCTCGCTGGCTCAGTCACCCCAAACTCACGGCACAGAGCCCCCCACAGCAGAAGAGCCCGTCGCAGCACTCCAACCGATGGACAGGCTCTTCCCTGGACTCGACTCTCGGCCTGGCACCCCTGAGAACCCAGTGCCTGGGTGCCCTGCACCCCTAGCTCCTATGGGTAAGACGGCCCCGGTTCCTATGATACCTAACAAGAAAGCTTCTGGTTGTTTAACAAAAGTTATTTTAAACATCTTCTGCAGTTCACTATCTAAAGAGCAGGATATTTTAATGCCATCATCATCACAGAGTTGTCTGTGGAGGGGATATATTAATTGAAAATGTCTAGTAAATCAGATCAGTAGCTGAGTTCCTACTGAGGGTATTTGGCAAGCCAACATGACAGTGATGAGGGATTGAGGATTGGAGGGACCATTCTGTGATATTATGGCCGTGGACAAAGCTGTATTGTAACTTTTGAATAAATGTGTTTTAATAATAATAATAATAATAATAATAATAATAATAACGACTACCACCAACATAGGTACCTCTAACACCATGGTTAGCAACCCCACAGACAAACTGCAAGTCCAGGAGATTTTGTGGGGGAGTTAAAAGATATAATAATAATAATAATAATAATAATAATAATAATAATAATAGTTACAGATAGGTAGCCGTGTTGGTCTGCCATAGTCAAAATAAAAAAATTCCTTCCAGTAGCACCTTAAAGACCAACTAAGTTAGTTCTTGGTATGAGCTTACGTGTGCATGCACACTTCTTCAGATGCTTCTTCTTATCTGAAGAAGTGTGCATGCACACGAAAGCTCATACCAAGAACTAACTTAGTTGGTCTTTAAGGTGCTACTGGAAGGAATTTTTTTATTTTTAATAACCCCGCCCAGATGCCCTGCCCTCCACAATCCAAATTAGGCAATAATGTGAACCACTTCATTGTTTTCTTAAAATGAAAAGTGGTATAAAACCACCTCAGAATTGATCTCATTTCAGCCCCTTTGATGAAAATGTGAGAGAATTGATCAAGTTGTTCAGCCTTTAGCTAATAGTTGTTTCTCTGGGAGCAAGACCCATTTTGCTCAATGGGACTTACATTTAGGACTGTTCTCCTTTTACAAAACAGAAATACATTAAAAGAACAAAAACAAACCCCAAGCCCTACTTAATTTTACCAAGATTTCACTTCTAATTTAACTTAAATACTTGCTTCAGGGGAGGTGACAAAATACCAGACCTCTAAATTGCAATAGTTGAAAACTGCTACATGGAGAATGAACACCTTATATTGAGCAAATATTTACTACTGTGTAAATTGCGTGGAAACTATAGAGTACGGTAATAACAGACCAACATTAAAGGTTTGTGAAATCATCACTTTTTAAAGACTGGCCATAAGTCTTTCCTTAAGCCTATAACACAATAAATATGAAATCTTTGAAACAAAGACATAATAATGAAAGAAGCCAGTGCTATATTTTTTCTTAATCTGAAACTACAGGTTTAATTCTCAGTGACTGTAGACAGCCTTCAGGGAGCACTGTTCTTAAAACAATTAAAATATACAATATTTTTTAATAAAATGCTAGATAATACTCTCAGTAGTATTTTGGATACATTCTGTAAGAGAGTGGTGATGACAGAGTCTAATTGGTTTTTAATTGGTATAATGCATTTAGCTAATTACTGTCACATCTTTTTATTTAAGAATGGGAATCTTCCCAGATTGTTATAACTGTGTCTCCAGCTCTGCTAAATTCAATTCCTATGGGTCTATGCCCCCCTTCCTCGCTGTCTCTAAATATAGAGTAGGATGTAAGCAAGATTGTCAAGTTGTTGTTAAAGCGTATTTATTGTACAAGAGCTTGCTAAGCTGTCTCTCCACCCCACACGTTCTGCTAGCAGCTCTCAATGCAAGAACTTCCTCATTCTGATTTACAATGTTTGCTGTGGCAACTTATTGAAATTATTCTGGAATGATAAAGCAAAGGCAGTTAGCCGTTCGTTCATTTTATTTGTATACACAAAAATCATGCTGAAAGTGCACTACATCCCCTTAGTGCACTCTGTTTACGATTGGGCTGTGGCTCAGAATTTCAGAACCCGCCATTGAGGCTGGGTGTTGAATACAGTGGAGATCCAGCACAATCCTAGAAATTGACAGATACTCATGAATCTTGCATTATTTCACCACTTGGAATGCTCATAAGGCCATTCTGTATTACAGATGTACAGCAAAACCCCATGCATGTTTCCTCAGAAGTATGCAAGTTTCAGGAATTTATATTCTTTCCACATGGAACATGCGTTTCAACAGGCTGTCTTGCCAGAGTGGTGCATGCTCTAGTTATCTGTGGCTTGGACTTCTGCAACGTGCTCTACGTGGGGCTACCTTTGAAAGTGACCCGGAAACTACAACTAATCCAGAATGCGGCAGCTAGACTGGTGACTGGGAGTGGCTGCTGAGGCCATATATCACTGGTCCTGAAAGACCTACATTGGCTCCCAGTACATTTCTGAGCACAATTCACAGTCTTGGTGCTGACCTTTAAAACCCTAAACAGCCTTGACCCAGTTTACCTGAAGGAGCGTCTCCATCTCCATTGTCCAGCCTGGACACTGAGATCCAGCACGTGGGCCTTCTGGCGGTTCCCTCACTGTGAGAAGTAAGGTTACAAGGAACCAGGTAGTGGGCCTTCTCTAGTTATCTCCCACTTGGACTACTGCAATGCGCTCTACGTGGGGCTACCTTTGAAGGTGACCCAGAAACTACAACTACTCCAGAATGCGGCAGCTAAACTGGTGACTGGGGGCGGCCGCCGAGACCACATAAGACCTACATTGGCTCCCAGTACATTTCCGAGCACAATTCAAAGTGCTGGTGTTGACCTTTAAAGCCCTAAACGGCCTCGGCCCAGTATACCTGAAGGAGCGTCTCCACCCCATCGTTCTGCCTGGACACTGAGGTCCAGCGCCGAGGGCCTTCTGGCGGTTCCCTCATTGCGAGAAGCAAAGCTACAGGGAACCAGGCAGAGGGCCTTCTCGGTAGTGGCGCCCGCCCTGTGGAACGCCCTCCCATCAGATGTCAAAGTGATAAACAACTACCTGACATTCAGAAGACATCTTAAGGCAGCCCTGTTCAGGGAAGTTTTTAACATGTGATATTTTTGTGTATTTTTGGTTTCTATGGAAGCCTCCCAGAGTGGCTGGGGAAACCCAGCCAGATGGGCGGGGTACAAATAATAAATTATTATTATTATTATTATTATTATTATTATTATTATTATTGACTGATTATATCCTTATCCAACTTGTGTTAACAAGTTCCCAAAATATCGGCAGAGTAAAACATTCCCCTTTATTTTAAGTTTGCAACGGCAGCGTTTGCTCAGGCTCGCTTCAGCCTCTATAATAATCGCTCTGGTAATTTCCCCTTATTCTCTCATAAAATAGAAGACACGACACAGTCCTTTTACAAAAGTATAAAAAGAGTTTACTTACATTCTGTTCACAATCAGATTCCAGAAGGCAGACTTTAGCTTAGTGAAGTAATATACCGTACATTTGAATCTATCTTATAAGAAGATTGTCCCTTTCTCCCCTCTTGGCTGGGAGCCAAGAGAGCACCTTTAGCTTAGTAGATGTTGCTTCTTCGAAGATGAAGAGGTAAGAGAGTAAGAGAGAGATGGCTGCCCCTGCCCTGTGCTTTTATCATTACCTGCACAGGTGAGGCCACACCCACCTTTAGTCACATGCGGAGGAAGTCTGTCCCAGCCCAGAGGGAAACAGGAAGTTTACCTGCTGGCTGGACAAACATCCCTCCCCATGTCTAAACATATACACTCTAGGAATGTTGTAATTGACTGCTCCTGTGTTTCACATCCCACACTCCTCACCATATGTTAATATTCTGGGAATTCTTCAGGGGAAATCATTATATAAAACCAAATGTGTGAATAGTGCAGATTGGAATTCTCACATAACTATGGGCCAGGTTTTGGGGCCTCTTGGGGGAAATGAGAGGTTTGAGATCCAGTAGCTCTGGTGGCAAAGCATGAGACTCTTAATCTCAGCAGTATGGGTTCAAGCCCCAAGTTGGGCAAAAGATTGACAGGAGGTTGAGCTAGGTGACCCTTGTGGCTCGTCCCAATTCTACAATTCTATGAAAGGCTCTCTTTACCCCCACCTCCACAGCACTCATGGAATACCCCATATTGAGGCCTAATACTAGGCTGCCCCAGGGAGAAATACCAATGGCAGTTGATCCATGCCCGTGCAGCTTTCTATGAGCATAGTGGAAGACAAGTCCCCTCCTGTGGATCTCCTCTCAAGCCAGAAGATTTGGGGGTAGGCTTCCTTTGCCCAATACATATTTGAACAAAAATAGAACCCGTTTGATCCCCAGTCCTTACGATTACATAGAAATAGTTCCAATGAAATGTATGCCCCAAACAAGGTGTTTTTTTTCCTGCCGGAATCTGCCGGAACTCAGTTCTAGCCCCTCTCAGGTAGGCTCCATTGGCATTCCAAGAGATTGAGGGAGGTGTTCGCGGTGAGTTCTGTCACCTCTTTTTCTATAAAAACAACATTGCCCATAACTATTTTGGGTCTTCCATATAGCTGACTTGCCAACTTCTATATTATATACCGTTGCAAATGCTCTCCCGGGTAAGCTTTATAAAATGCAAAGTAATGGCAAAATAAAATAAAATAAATGCATTGCATCAGTGGATTTGAAAACAGGAATTTGGACACTGTTTGTGTGACAGGGATAAGTACCCTAGGAGTGGAGCTATTCTGCCATTAATGGATATTAGGTCTCTGTGGTAATTGTGCAATGCTGTTTTTTTGCTTTGTTTCTTCTGATTAGTCTAACAAGTTGGTGGGTTTTGTTTTTGTTTTGTTTCTGTCTGTGTCATTGTGAGGAATTAATTAGCTTGTCAGACATGGTCTGAAGAATCCTGGGTTAGGATTAAATCCTTTCTAAGATCAGTAAGGTTGCTTCGTACATGACGATAATTAGTTTCCTTTTTTGTGGTTCATTTGAAATCCCTAAGCATCAGAGCAATCAAACCTATAAACCATGGATAATAGTAGAGAATGGTGACAGACATCTCACTTTGCAAAAAAATATTTCTGTTTTATTTTAAGCTTTTTGTAGTTGAGTGATTCCTGTAGTAAGCTTCATATGCCCACCCCAACAATACTGATTGATATCTTAATAACTATGAGTGCTGATAGTATATTAGATACAGATGGGGAGTGTATATGGAAGTTGCAAAACAATTTATGTTTGGATTTCCGATCCTGCATGGGTGTTGGTCGGTGATAGGTTTTCACTGGTCATTACACCAGATTTGGACCTGATTTTACACCAGATCTGAAGTATCAGATCTGCCCCATGTTGGGCAAGAGAGTGGAAAACCTCCAGGCTGTGAACAACAACAGGACTCATTCCAAAATCAAATTAAATGCTTAGGAAAATCCATTCTATTTGGCAGTGCACATTTGTGATGGTGTACTTTCCTGAAAATGTTCTGCTCTAGGGAAAACTATAGACTTTGCAAAACTCTAAAACATGAAACTTTTAATTTAAGCATTGGTTTAAAAGTACAAGTAGTTTTCCTTCTTGATAAGCAGATATTTAAAGCACAGACATAATAGATCTACAATATATAATCTACAGCTGAAAATTAATTTCACCAGGTGTAGTACGTGAAATGAGTGTCTGTGCAAAACACGGTATTTTTCGTACACATATGCATTGGATACAACTTGCAATCTCTTCAACTCTGGTGTACATACTTGGAGATTTTACTGCAGGCCCTCCCCCAGGTCCCCAGAAGGCTAGAACTCACAGTAAGAATTTTAAGAAAATGTTCAATTTCACCCAAAGGCAATTTTGAGACAAAATGGGGACAGTGAGTTACCAGAGGCAGGTACCAGAAAATAAGGATTGGTGCTCCTGTATTTGGTGTCTTCCAAAGCAACTGAACTTAAAAATGGAAAACATAATGCTGGTGGTCAACAAAAGAGGTTTAAAGACTCTCTCAAGGAAAATGTAGTATAAACACCAACAATTGGGAAACACTGGCCTGTGAGCGTTCCCAATTGGAGAGCAGCCTTTACCAAAGGTATCATGGACTTTGAAGATGCTCAAACTCAGGACAAAAAGGAGAAATGTGCTAAGAGGAAGGCACATTTGGCAAACCTTCACCATGATCAGCTCCTGTCCGGAAACCTATGTCCCCGCTGTGGAAGGACGTATGGATCCAGAATTGGCCTCCACAGTCACTTACGGATTCACTGTTAAGGCTGTGTTCATGGAAGACAATCTTACTTGGCTATGAGTAATTGCCAAAGAAGAATTGGGATCATTAGAGCACATCTCAGAGATCTAGGGTAGTCCAGTGGATAACATATTAAATTTAAATTGGAGCTCTCTTCATGTGCTACTTGTGGGGGAGAGACACTTGTGCATAGAATAGAGAGGAGGTCTGCACCTCTGGTGTTACAAGCTTCAGCTAGCCTTGCCTCTATTGAGGGCAGGTGTCGAAAGGAGAAGGACTATGTGTGAACAGCTGGTCTCACATAGATTTCCCACATGATTGTAGAGGGGATCCTGGTTTTGTGTACAGCCTACAGGTAAGCAGCTCACCTGACGACGTTTCATTCCAGACACCTGCACTCAGCATGTAAGATATTTACTGTAAGTAAAGGTAAAGGGACCCCTGACCATTAGGTCCAGTCGTGGCTGAGTCTGGGGTTGCAGCGCTCATCTCGCTTTATTGGCCGAGGGAGCCAGCGTACAGCTTCCGGGTCATGTGACCAGCATGACTAAGCCGCTTCTGGTGGACCAGAGCAGCGCACGGAAACGCCGTTTACCTTCCCACCAGAGCGGTACCTATTTGTCTACTTGCACTTTGACATGCTTTTGAACTGCTAGATTGGCTGCAGCACGGACCGATCAACATGAGCTCACGCTGTTCTGGGGTTTTGAACCGCCGACCTTCTGATCGGCAAGCCCTAGGCTCTGTGGTTTAACCCACAGTGACTGTAGGGATGGACAAATCTCTCTACCCGCCGCCCAGCCACATTCTGCATGCAAGTTCCCACCACGATCAATCAATCACATTTCCATATGCAGTCACAGATCCAATGACAGCAAAATGAAATCCCCAAATCATAGTTTCTAACAAAAACTGTGTTGAAAAATATTGTACATAAATAACATACTTAATATGTTAATTCGTTGCCTGCACCCTGAGGTCCCAGGGTGTGGGTTAGAACAATTTAAACAATTTACAGTCACTAAAAACTGTCATTTTTTTCTGTTGCTGACTCCACTGGTGGAGGAAGAGGAGTGCGGGGGGAGCGCACCGCCCCCGGCAGCGTGATCTCAGTGGGGTGCCATCACGGCTTCACCCCAGCCAGCGCTGGGTGACACGCCCCTGCAGGTGACATGCCACGCCCCCAGGACATGCGCCACACCCCCAGGATGCCCGTCAGCCCCGCCCCCACCTGTTCTCCACCACCACCCCAGTGCCAGTGCATGAAGCTCCACCACTGGTTGACTCTTTTTCTCTTTGCCTAAAAAACAGTAAATATAAGCAAGTATATATAAGAAGCAAGAAGAGGAAAACAGCCCAAACTGACAGAAATTTGTTACAGACCTTTGCAGCAAAGGGGAAAAAAAGAAATCCGGCAGCTGCTTGTTTTATTGTTTTGTTTGTATCAGCCAATAAGTGAGAAAAAGTAAGTCCTTCTTGGGTATTTTAGTAAGACAGGCGCGAACAACCTATTTTGCTCATCCCTGTAAAAGTTACACACTAAAAGAACATGTATTAGCATTTCTATTACTCCATCCCTACAGGGAAAGAGCAGTTTATTATAAGGAATATCCCCTGAAGAGCAGAAGGAAGGCAATTAAATGTGGCCCTAGGAACAGCTGATACTTGGGGATGGTTTTGCACCATGTGAGTAGCACATGGAGAGAACTTGGGGAAAGCTTAATTTTAAGTCATGGACAAATCGTGTGGCCGTGAGCAAGCTGCTGGTTCCTCATCTAGAAGTGGGTAATAGAGACCAATTTTATGGGATTGTTTTTGGGAGGAATCAGATGAGATTGTAAGTTTTGCACATTAAAACTTTCCCAATAGATTGCTGTTAACTTTATTGGAAAAAATAAAAAGTACCCAAAGAGATGTAAAAATAAGACAGCTACCCAATATGCAGTTAAGCTTCCAATATGTACATACATCATTCCAGCCTTTTCCAGCTGGAAAAAAATAAAAGACTCTTGATGGAATCATTTTTTATTTTTTTAAAGAAACCTAACAGGGATGAGATGTTAATAATTAGGGCCTTAAATTCAAACCCTTCTACAAAACGAACTATTTTTGGCAAGTATCTGTGGAGCTTCTGCTGGTATTTAACTGCCCTAGTGATGGGTAACAAGTTGTAGAAGGAAATGTAACCTAATTAAATTTGGAAGTTTATATATAACCTTTCAAGACATTATTGAATTTAAAGTGGAATTGCTCAAACACAGAACTACTCTGTAATGAAAGGGATGATTAAGCTTGTTCCTCCTCCTCCTCCTCCTCTTATCAACTCTAATTAGAAAAACAAACGAGCCATCTTTAGATTGAATTCCACCCTCAGTATGAGCTTTAAACCACCTAGTTCGTGTTTGCATTAGTGAATTTGATTTAAAACCCAAGGCTCTCTTTTGTTAATCAAAGGAGTACCACATTTGGGATTTACCCATTTGTCCTTAGGAATGCAAATATCATCTTAAAACCCATTTCCCATTATCTCGAAAATATTCTCACCCACTCATTAGTAAATCACAATCTTAGGTCCACCTGTTTAGAGATTCATTTTGAATACATTCCTAGTGCTGAAAGTGATCAGGTTGCTTACCTGTTGTAATTCATTTATTTATTTGACTTAAAAAGGTAAATGTCCCCTGACAGTTAAGTCCAGTTGCAGACGACTCTGGGGTTGCAGAGTTCATCTCGCTTTACAGGCCAAGGGAGCTGGCATTTGTCCGCTCCGCAGACAGTTTTTCCAGGTCATGTGGCCAGCATGACTAAGCCGCTTCTGGCGCAACGGAACACCGAAACCAGAGCAGCGCACAGAAACGCTGTTTACCTTCCCGCCAGAGCGATACCTATTTATCTACTTGCACTTTTTGGCATGTTTTTGAACTGCTAGGTTGGCAGGAGCTGGGACCGAGCAACAGGAGCTCACTGTATCACGGGGATTCGAACCGCTGACCTTCTGATTGGCAAGCCCAATTGTCTAAACCAGGGGTCTGCAACCTGCGGCTCCGGAGCCGCATGTGGCTCTTTTACACCTTTGCCGCGGCTCCGGGGCGGATACTAGCGAGGGGAGGAGGCGCATTGTGCACCCCGACACTCGTCACTGTGGCGGGCATTGTACTGGCTGTGACGTCGCATGGGGGCGGTGCGTGCGTTAGTCACACACCGTCCCGACGTCACCTTTCCGCCCGCTGTCAGATCGCGGCTCCGGAGATATATTTGTTTTAAATGTCGCAATGGTTTTGCGGCTCCCAGTTTTTCCCCCCCTTCAGAAACGGGTCCAAGTGGCTCTTTTTGTCTTAAAGGTTGCAGACCCCTGGTCTAAACCATTGAGCCACCCACATCCCTGGAATTATTTGACTTACATACCCCTTCATCATAAGCTCTCATCATAAGCTTCACAAGATATGCAAAAAACACAAAGAGAAATTTATGGGCAGGACTTGCCAGGGTTTGGCACTGGCTTATTTAAGTACCTGAGGGCTTGTTCATATGACCTCCTTTGATATTCTTTCACAACACATCTGCAGAAATGGGATGCCTCATGCAAAAATGGCAGGAGACCTACTGAAGAAACAGACACTGAGGCAACAGGCTTGTGAATTTCATTCCTTTAACCATCCTAAATAGTTTGCATGCAGAAAGGTACTTGACAGTTATTGGAATTAGCTACAACAGATGTCACATTAACATTTGACTGTCGGGCTGATGGATGAGTAGCTGCCGTTTGGCACGTTCAGGAAGCTTATATTAGGCTTCCTAACACACATTGCTGTCATTGCACCAGGCATCTAGGTCTGAATAAAAGGAATGGAGAATTAGAATAATAGAAGTGAAGGGGAGACATTATAACCACAGGGGTCCAACTCCATCTTTCATGTTTTATTGAGCTGCTTACTAACTATGGACGTTAGCAGCCATGGTCATGCAAAATGCAAGAGAGAATTCACCAGGCAACACAGGCAGTCAAATGCAACTTACGTATTTTTTGCACCATAACACTCACTTTTTTCCTCCTAAAAAGTAAGGGGAAATGTCTGTGCGTGCTATGGAGGGAATGCCTACGGGTGGCATGCCTACGGATTTTCCTCCTCTAAAAACTACGTGCGTGTTATGGTCGGGTGCGTGTTATAGAGTGAAAAATACGGTACATCACCTTGCTAGGTTAGAGCCTTGTTTACGAGAGCACTGTATTTCCGCAACCAACATGCATCAAGCATCCAATATGGCAGCACATCTCCCCTGCCTTCTGAAGGATTTCACATGTGCATTTAAGATTACCACACCCATTGCTGAGACCTGCTTCACACAAACGTGGAAGACTGCCTGCCCCCACCGTTCTGCTTTTAACTGCAAGTTACGAAACAAATTTAAGAGTCTTTTCTTCTTGAATATCGATCAATTTAAATATTTTTGTTTGGGGTTTTTGGGATGCTGCCTATTTTGGACTGGAATGTTATGAATAGGCAACAAACCTCCATTCATGTACTAGCCTGAGCTATGTCGTTTTGAACATCAAAGCTAGGTAATTTGTTTCAGCGCCAGCACAGATGGCTTGTCTGCCGTGTGTGCTTAGCTTAAAATGGGAACAGATTCCGGCTTGGTTTCAGTTCCATTTATGACTCCAAAGTAAGAAATGCCTTGTTTTGTGAACATGATTGATTAGAGCTGTGTGAAAGGCAGCAATTTTTTTTATTTAGCATGTGATTTTTTCCCCAGGTGGTGTTAGATGTTACATATGCTTCTAAATTCTCGAAGCCTCAATCAAAACAGAGCATATAAGGAGCAGCAAGAGTGGGGAATATAGAAGCTTTTAAAAAATATTCATGTCCTAATTAGCTGGTACAGGGATCAGAGGGTCATGTTTTACCTCCTAAATAAGTGATTGGTAGAATTTTATTTCTCTTTGTGTAGAGTGCTAGTGTATCCACAAGTACACACACACACACAAATACAGCCTACCTTGTAGAAGCTTCAGTGAGGTTAGAAAACACTGTAACAGCCAAGCTACATTAAAGTTATATTAAATCACATTTACAGCATAATCTATTCTGACTTTAAAGTGAATGAATGTAGCATTATATCACTCCCTGTGCTAAATGTGGCAAATATGCTATTGTGTGAGGAGAACAAGTGCTATCAACTATCCATCCATCTAATGGTAACCTGTTCAGCATTACCAAACTGTAGCCTGGGCTGAGCTGTGAATAGTGAGGAGGATGTTATTTATATACTTGTAGAATCATAGAATTGGAAGGGACCCTGAGGATCATCGTGTCCAACCCCCGATGCAATGTAGGAATAGGCCGCTGTCCCATACGGGGATTGAACCCGCAACCTTGGGATTATCAGCAACACACTATAACCAACTGAGCTATTGTAGTAAACAAGAGCTTGCATTTCATATAACACCAGGTAGTTATATCCATCAGGGCCAGTTACAGTGGGCCTCTTGTCCCATCACTGTTGGCCGATGATAGAACCTGGCTGGCAGTGCTGGCTTCCAAAGCATACAGCAGGAAGGCACCCCAAATCATAGTACCATAGAATGCGTTGGAAGGGACCACAAGGGTGTAACGAATGACATGGTTTGTATGGGCCTAAAGATGGCTGAAGAACACCACAGAATGGATGTGATGTCTTTGAACTGTCAGTGACCTGTCTGTGACCTGTGTTGTATAAGCGCTAATGGAATATGGAAAACATCATGACGTTGTGGCAAAAACAGTGTGTGCTAGGTATGGTACAGAACAGCACATACAAGGAGGCATGGAGATGGTGTTACCTTCGAGATAAGATAAGAGTTATGAGATGATGCCAAGGACAAGGATGTGAAATGCCAAAAACAAGGAGTAAGGAGTTGTGTAATGCCAAGAATCAGATGAAGAACAAGGAGTATCTATGGCAAAGCCCTCCCGCCTAAATTGTGGGCCGGACATTGACAGTCGTCTGCCACCCGTGGCTCTTACTGATACTGGTCACTTCAGTGAAGAGTGAACAATGGTGAGTATGACTGATGTATGAATGGAATGAGTGGAATGAATGGTTGGGCGCATATTCTCTGTCTTGACATGTGAATTACTTGTTAATCAATAAAGCAATATTATGGAAAAAAATCAATACAGTCATACCTCATGCTATGTTTGCTTCAGGTTGTGCGTTTTCAGGTTGCATCCCGCGGTGATCCAGAAGTACCGGAAAGGGTTACTTCCGGGTTTCACCGCTTGCGCATGTGCAAATGATGTCATGCGCATGTGCAGAAGCAGCGAATCGCAACCCGTGCGGGCACTTAGGTGCAGGTTGCGTTCTTTTCAGGTTGCGAATGGGCCTCCGGAACGGATCCTGTTTGCAACCAGAGGTACCACTGTATTGGTTGTCTGATGTTTACTTGTGCCTTTCTAAAGTATACTGGGTCTCATCCATGTTAAACACCTAAACAGGTTAAAAGAACCTAATTGGCCATTACAAGGGTCTTCCAGTTCAACCCCCTGCAAAGGAGGAATCGTTTGCCCAATGTGGGGCTCAAACCCATGACCCTGAGATTAGGAGTCTTATGCTCTACCAATTGAACTATCCCAGCAGTACTGGGCTCACAGCCCCTCCCAGGCAGCAGCAAGGCAACTGAGCTGACTGTGGATGCTGTCAGGACTCAGCCAAGCACACACATTCACCCCACCTGCCCTAAGATTCAGCAAGGGGATTGGGCAGTGAGGGATCCTGCTGGGCTTCTGGTCCCTTTGCTAATGCCCCACCCAGCCCACTGCTGCTCCCCAGCCTGTTGGCCACCCCACTCTACAATGATTTGTCCGATACTAGATTTTTGAAAAGATCTCCAAAAGAAATCATGAGCAATGTAATATTCTTGACTTATTCTGCCAATAATCTTTCATCCACTCACAATGATTACTGTACTAGGAACACAAGTTGCTCGGTCCATTAGTGATCTTTCATTTTTTGTCACATTTTTAATGCTAATCCTTATTTGCATACAAAATTCGCAGTTTTAACCCAAATAGATAAAAGATGAGTAGAGTATAATTTGACTCTTTGCATTTCATATCCAGAAACATAATTGCCAATTCACAGAAGAGCAGATCATCAAATTTGCAATGCTCTGCTCAAAGAAATGGCAAGCAATCTGCTAGGCTGCGTTTACGAATGTTGCCTTTTGCATAAGAACTGACCATTTGCATGCGGGCGGAAATGGCATAGAGATGTGCAGAGCCTACTCTCCAGTAATGGTGCATTCGGGGAGATATTTCAACCCAAACATTTCCAAAGTGAATTGTTTGAATTCAACTTTGGCAGCTGATTCATGCTTGAGTTCCAAAAACTACTATTGGAGATGCATTGGCAAGAACAGAAAATCAGTGTCAAAAATATTCCTTCTGCAATCAGCAAGATGGTCTGCTCAGTTCCCTCGAACAGAGTATTCTGTAATGTCAGCAGAATCCAGTTGCCAACCAATGAAGCTTTTCCAAAGGTTTTATTTTGACCTCTTTCAAACTCAGTCCAGACCTGTGATTGGTCTTGTCAACCTGAAAAGCCCTGACTAGGAGATGCAAGGAATTCAGTGAGCAAAACTACAAAGGATTAATAAATTAGTAGTAGTTCTTTGGATTGACTCACTAACTGGATTTCCTTACCTGAAGTTCTCCCCCTTGACTCAGCTATAGAGGTGCAAATAAAAGGTTTTAAGTGTGTTGTAAAGTGCAATATACAAATGTGACATGAGATGGTGACAGTGAGCTATGGCAAATTCAGTGTATTTTTCAAAACATTTTTAAGAAAAGCATTTTCACAGTGTTTTCTATTGTGTGTAGATTCCATCCCTGTCTCTCATATTTGTGCATGTGGAGGGGATCAAAAGGTAAAATGGTGAGAGTATCATGTTTCCAGGAAAGCAAAAATCTCATTTTTTTCAACTGTACTCCCCCTGCAAACTAAGTATTTTGTGTCCAAAAAATAAACCCCTGCCTTCAGCTATGAATAATTTTCATATGTAATAACAATAGCAAATGGTATGTTCAAAGTTCCCAAAGTTAATGGAAAGGAACAGGGAAAATAAACATGCAACCGGTTAACTACACCATGCATGATAAATTGCTATGCTTTGCACAGTGTGCGTCCCACCGCTCATGAGATAATGCTGAACTACTATGCACCCATTATGAAGTGCAGATCGCCTAATAATCTGCGTATCATATTCTCACATCCAAACTTAATTGTTCATACTTTTATATTTTAATATTGTAACAGAACCTTACCTCTATGAGCCTGGAGAAGGTACAGCTATCAGAAATCATGCAGCCTTTTCATCTGTACTATAGCTCGAGCCCGAAGAAGACAGCATTATTAAGTTTGCCCACCCCTTCTCCCCCTGTAAACATATGTCTTTGGAAACAATTCAATTTTACTTAATGATCAAATTTAATTTCAGCAGCCATTTGAGAGAAATTGTATTGAAGCCCATTACATAAATAAAAGCTATCTGGGTGCTATAATTCTGACTGGAGACATGAAAATTATACCTCTCCTTTGATGTGTTGACAGGCAGCACATATGAATTTACCTATTGTAGAACTATCTTTCTAAATAAATAAATATGGGCATGGTCCAAGTGTTGGCACAATATTCGTGGGCCAGACAGTAAATAACAGATAGCTAAACCGTCCTGCATTATGTAATCTGGGATTGCTTTGGTCTGATGAACATTTACTCTATTCACTTTAATGTTTATCGGTAGCTAGCCTTTATTCGCAGGACCTTACATGCTGAAAATGGCCATATTAATTTTAAATAGTATCTGAATTACCTCAGTAAAGTTTTTGGCCTTGGGACCAGAGCCTTATAGGCTGGAAATTACCCAATTTGTTTTAGCTGATGTTGATGAGTTTACTTCAGTTAAGCTTCTGGCCTCTGTAACCGCAAGAAATTAAGGAGAAGGATATATTTTCTTGGCGAGTTCTCCAGCGTAATTTTTCATATATATAAGAAAGAGAGAGGTCCTTTCTGTTAATGATATTAAAATGGTAATGAATTTCTTGAAGCACATTAGAAGTGGGCATGGTGACACCACTCATTAGGTCTTTGTTTCAGCTATTAAAGTCTTCAGCAGTGATGCTCAGGCAGCCATGACTTGAAGGAGGAAACAAGGCTGGGACTTCATCTGGTTAGCTATTGAGGATGTGTGTGCTCAGCATCAAAGCCTGAATTGCAGATCCTCCTTTTGTTGTTTAGTCGTTTAGTCATGTCCGACTCTTCGTGACCCCATGGACCAGAGAACGCCAGGCACTCCTGTCTTCCACTGCCTCCCGCAGTTTGGTCAGACTCATGTTTGTAGCTTCGAGAACACTGTCCAACCATCTCGTCCTCTGTCATCCCCTTCTTCTTGTGCCCTCCATCTTTCCCAACATCAGGGTCTTTACCTGGGAGTCTTCTCTTCTCATGAGGTGGCCAAAGTACTGGAGCCTCAGCTTCACGATCTGTCCTTCCAGTGAGCACACAGGACTGATTTCCTTAAGAATGAATAGGTTTGATCTTCTTGCAGTCCATGGGACTCTCAAGAGTCTCCTCCAGCACCATAATTCAAAAGCATCAATTCTTCGGCGAACAGCCTTCTTTATGGTCCAGCTCTCACTTCCATATCTGCAGATCCTCCAAGTGTCCCTATTTTCCAGGGACGGTTTTGGATTTACAGAAGCTGTCCCAGTTTCTGATTTGATCCTAGAATGTCCCGCTTTTCCTAAGGATGTCCCTATTTTCATCTGGGAAGTGTTAGAGGGTGTGGAGTTATGTGACCCCCCTCCAAGCCAAGGAGATAAGTAACTATACAACTTTTAGAAGACATCTGAAGGCAGCCCTGTACAGGGAAGTTTCAAAATGTTTTATTATGTTTTTATAGATGTGGTGTTGCCTGAATACCTGCCCTATCTCTTGAATGAACCAAAAATCACATGAGACAGGGGTGGAAAAGAGAGTCCAAAGTATTTTATTTCTGCACAGAGGTCCAGCGGGATAATTCCACAAAGACTGGACCCTTGCCAAAGAATTCTATAGCATTTTTTATATATTGCATACATCCTATACATTTCAATACAGTTCCTTCATACATTCTAATACAGTTCAAATCCCTTATCCAATCAAAACACTCAGTTCCCCTCACCCCACTTCCTTTTAAGGCACTTAACCCTGTGATTGCTCTACTTTTGCTGCAGTTGGGATCATGCGTACTAGCTACCAGTTTAGACAAAGGAGCGTCGTGTGATTGGTCAGGTTTTACCACAGTCTCGAGCATGCTCAGTATGCCAAGACCTTATTTGGTATGATTCTCTGAAATTTATGTAATTTATTACCTCATTTTACCTCAGTTGGAAACCACCCAGAGTGGCTGAGGAGACCCAGTCAGATGAGTGCAGTGTAAATAATAAAATTATTATTATTATTATTATTATTATTATTATTATTATTATTATTATTTAGGACATCCCTATTTTTATCAGAGAAATGTTGGAGGGTATGGAATTGGATATATAAGTCCCCTGTAGTAGGCCTTGTTGCAGTCTATGAGCTGGCCATGACTAATGTTAGAAACCTGGGGCTGTATTCAACTAAGTTTTACTTTGAGTAGACCTATTAATAATAATTGCCCTAAATTAGTCATGCCTATTAATTTAAATACAACCCCAGACCTCTGGCTCCAGCTTGCAAGCCCTTCAATTCCATTGTTCTTAGGGATCCAGAGCTCAATGGTCGTCTCCAGCTATGGCCACTTGCTCCCATCTTGGCTCTGTGTGAAGGTTATTTGAGCAGCAAGACAAGCATCACTAACATATGTCCAAATTAAAACATTCCTCTGATATGATTTCCAGTTTGTGATCCATTGAAAATAACCCCATATAGATATGAATAGTTTGAATGGATTCTTTCAAAGGACAGATATCCACTCAGCACATCACTAAAATACTCCTTGAACCTGCACAGTAAAAAACAAAAACAATGCAGTGCTTTAATTTTAGATTTCCTTTTTGTTTTTTAAATCGCAATTTTATCCCCACCCCGATTACTCACGGCAAATAAAATCAGTGACCTTCAGATGACAGAATGATTCATCTTCAATATTGTTCTGCATAAATTGTAGCAAAGATGACTAAGCTATGAATCTGGAAGTCCCCTTTTCAGTTCTTGGCTTTGTTGTGAACTCTCTTGACATACACAACACAGCCCTTGTTACTCTGCAATATTTTAGGACTGCTCCTTCATGTGTCCTGTCAACAAACTTCTCAGCCAAGGTGAGGTTTCATCATCTTCAAAAAGGGATGAGGCTTCAAGATTCTTAAAAAAAGCAGACAGGCTGCTCCTCTGAGGTAAGTGTGATGTTCATCCCAGCTTTAAGATCCTGACAGTGCAGGTAAAAAAGGTAAGGTAAAGGACCCCTGGACGGTTAAGTCCAGTCAAAGGCGACTATGGGGTTGTGGTGCTCATCTTGCTTTCAGACTGAGGGAGCCAGCGTTTGTCCACAGACAGGTTTCTGGGTCATGTGGCCAGCATGACTAAACCACTTCTGGTGCAACGGAACACTGTGACGGAAACCAGAGCGCACAGAAACGCTGTTTACCTTCCAGCTGCTGCGGTACCTATTTATCTACTTGCACTGGCGTGCTTTTGAACTGCTAGGTTGGCAGGAGCTGAGACTGAGCAATGGGAGCTCACCCCGTCGCTGGGATTCGAACCGCCACCCTTCTGATCAGCAAGCCCAAGAGGCTAAGTGGTATAGACCACAGTGCCACCCGCATCCCAATCCTATGCATGTCTACTGAAATGAAGTCCCATTGAGTTTAATGAGGTTTAATCCCAGGTCAGTGTGTCTAGGATTGCAATCTAATTCTGCAATGCTTCTGAACCATCATATTCTGCAGTGCTACAGAATAATTAAAGCAGTGAAATTTAAATTTATGCTTGCAATTCTTTTAATTTATTTGGTTGCATGAAGGAAACATATTAAAACAGTGAGACTAATTGGAAGTCATTTTTAACACTTTTTGGTTTTTTCACAAGATTTATAATTATTTGTATTGTCGGGTGTATAAACGATGTTTGTTATACTATTATTGTTTTTTCCTTTTTATTAATTTATTTATTTTAAAACAATAAGGACATTAAATACGGGGTGGAGGGGTGAAGAAGAAGTAAACATACTACAGTGATTAAGACCTGACGCTGTGCTCTTCCGTTGGCTAATGTAATGTCCATAACATACTGCCTAGTTTCTGGTACTGTTTTTTTCCCCCTTGTAGCAGAGATAATGCCAACCTGGGCCACACACTTTGGTGTATAATGAACAGAAAACATGCAAAGTAAGGATTTAAAACTCATAGGCATCTTAGGAGCAGGGAAAGGGCTTCGGGGACAAAAAATATATTTCCTCTACTGTTTTGGATTACAGAAGATTTGCTCTGTGCACAGTGATAAGGAATAGCTGTTAGCAAAATCACGGTATCACATTGCGGCGCTGGAGCTTCTGCAGGGGGATCTAAATGTATGTATGCAGTTGCTACTCTTGACATCTTCAATTCGAAGAAGGTTTAAAGCAGCTCAAGAAAGACAGGCTCCTCCTTGTTACTAAAGCAGAAAGAGGGGAAAAGAGGATTTGTATTTATTAAGGTCTCAAAGCTGTGTGTGATTGAACATGTGCCTGCTTTTCCTGGGGTCCTGGATATGATTCATGGCTGCAGAAGCATTGTTAGGCTTAAAGTGGTCCTGGGAAGGGTGCCAGGCACAGCCACCTTACACCCCCTGGACTGTCCTGCATTCTCTGCCACCACCAGCTTATTGCGCCTGGCCACCTCCTTGGTGCCAGTCCACAACTCCATCCCTGCCATTGCTTGTGTGAGAGAAAGATGCAGCAGCAGCAGCAGCCCCAGCCTCCATTTGAAAATGGAGCTTATAGAATAATAGAATAACGGAACTGTAGAGTCGGAAGGGACCCAAATCTAGTCATCTAGTCCTGGCATGAGGTGGGAATCAAAATCAGCTGTCATATTTAAGTACCGTATTTTTCGCTCTATAGGACGCACCCGACCATAGGACGCACCTAATTTTAGAGGGGGAGGACAAGAAAGAAAAATTCTCTCCCTCTCTGCGCAGAGCCCCTTCAGTGAAGCGGCAAGAGAAACGGAGCCCCTTCCATTTCTCCTCCCGCTTCGCTGAAGGGGCGCTGCACAGAGGGAAAGCTGCGCAGCACCTCTCCAGCGAAGTGAAGCCAGGACAGCAAGAGGGATCAGTGCGTACTGATCCCTCTTGCTCTCCTGGCTTCAGGCGGCGATACCTGAAGCCAGGAGAGTCTCGCTCTCCTGGCTTCAGTGTAAGCAAAGCGAAGCCTCTGGAGCACAGCGAGCGCTCCCGCTGTGCTCTGGAGGCTTTGCATTGCTTTCGCTGAAGCCATGGAGCCTGCATTCACTCCATAAGATGCACACACATTTCCCCTTAATTTTTGGAGGGGGAAAAGTGCATCTTATAGAGTCAAAAATACAGTAGCTCTGTTTCTATTAAACGTTTCTCTAGCTGTCCTGCTCCCAGTGCAGCCTATTGCCAGAAATATTGCCTGGGAGCCCACAGAATATAAATTCTGTCTTTGGTGAGGGAATATCAGACTACAGCAACTTTGGACTGGCTGGGTACTCTTCTGAGAGCAAGGTTTCCTCCTCCTTTCCGTTTGGAGTGGGATCTGGGGAGACCAGGTTACCAAAATGGAGAAGGTCCTGGGGTAAATTGCAAATAGGTTTTTGCAAAACTGTAGTAGGATCCGGGTCAAATTCCCCATTGCCACAACCTTTATGTTCTGTTTTATCACCCCTGCCCCTGGTGGTATCATGAACTATTATTTGCAGTTTGTCTGCCCAATCTGTAAAAAAGGGAAGAAAAACACACACAAGGAAGGCTATTTTTAGAAAACTGTAGCAGCCTTTCTTATAAAAGAAGTGTAAAAGTGTATAAGATTTCTCCCAGCTAACTAGAAAATTGGTTGGAGAGGGATATGGTGATTTTAAAAGATAGCAATTGGAATCTCCAAGGTAACTGGGTGCTAAGGAAACAGGTTGTGAATAATAGAAAATATTTTAAAATTCATGGCTCATTAAATTGGGACTCAGTGAAACTCCTCTCATCTATGTGATAGGAAAACTTAGGGTTCCTTTAAAAGCCACTTAAAGGTGCACCGTTGATAAATGACTTCAGCATACCCACTGACTTCATCATACAACATCCCTGTTCCGTATTTTGAGAACTGAGCATGTATGGTGTCCATAGGGGCAGAAACATTCAATTGCTGACATTTCTAATTGAAATAATTACAACAGCACAAAAATAAAGGTTGAAACAGCAGTGCTTACTGGCGTAATTAAATATGCTAACACCTCCAACCAATAGCTGGTGATATATTTTTCCTTATTCCTTATTCCTTATTTGCTATTCTATATGTTATTATATTGTTGTTCCAACCAGGGACAAATCCAGGACTTCCATACCCTCCAACATTTCTCTGATGAAAATAGGAACATCCTACTTAATGATGATGATGACGATGATGACGATGATGTTATTTATACTCTGCCCATCTGTTTGGGTTGCCCAACCACACTGGGTGACCTCCAACATATATAAAAACATAACAAAACAATGAACATTTAAAAACTTCTCCATACAGGGCTGTCTTCAGTTGGCTTCTAATGGTTGCATAGTTACTTATCTCCTTGGTTCAGGGGTCGCATAATGCCACACCATCCAACATTTATCTGATGAAAATAGGGACGTCCTAAGGAATAGCAGGACATTCTGGGATCAAATTGGAAACCAGGACAGCTTCTGTAAATCCAAGACTGTCCCTGGAAAATAGGGACACTTGGAGAGTCTGGACTTCAGCCATGTTCTGAAGACTTGCAGTGAATTTACAGAATTCCTCTCCCGTGAACAAGTATTGCTGCAAAACCAGAGGGTCAGAAGGGTATGCATGTTTAAATAGTGTTATGTGCAGCTGGGGGGTAGGCTGAATGCCTGGGCTCCTTTCTAATTACAGTCATACCTTGTTTTGCGACCAAGATCCATTCCTGAGCCCCAGCTGCTAGCCAAAAAGGACACAGGGCAAAGTGTTGCATCTGTGCACACGCGCAGAGTGATTTGTGCTTCTGCGCATGCAGCTGCTGGGTGACCTTGGGCCAGTCACACTTCTCTGAAATCTCTCAGCCCCACTCACCTCACAGAGCATTTGTTGTGGGAGAGGAAGGGAAAGGAGAATGTTCACCGCTTTGAGACTCATTAGGGTAGTGATAAAGCAGGATATCAAATCCAAACTCTTCTTCTTCTACTACTACTGTATTTGAATAGCCAGGTTAGCTTCCTGGTAATGTGATAGCCTGGGTGATGGACCATTAAAGGAAGAAAAGAAGTGGCTCTGTGCCAAATTGGTGGGGGCCTTTCCCTCAACTCTCTGGTAGCTAGAAAGACAAAGGCAAGAGTCGAGAGTAGATTGATGTGAGATAGAAGCTAGAAGCAGGTGGAAACCAAAGAGAGAGAGATGCTTGATTTCTGTTTGAATCCTGTTCCATTTAACATTTGTGAAAAAGCCTGACGCTTTCTTATTAGGGATAGTGGGAAAAGACCTGCCAAAGATATTAAAAAATATTTTTATGTATGCAACAACAGCAGTAAGAGTTTTGATAGCACAAGGATGGAAGAATGAGGAAATCCCGACGAAAGAACAGTGGCAAGAAAAACAGGTGGACTATGCGGAATTGGCAAAACTGACACATAAACTACATGATAAGGATAACTGTGACTTCAAAGATGAATGGGAACCTTTTATGAAATATTTGAAGAAGCAACAAAATGAACTGGACTCTTTGGCGGGTTTTGAATAAACATTCACAAACTTTTTATTGTAATATATAGACAACTTGAGGATCTTTACAATTGGATAACATGCAGATAGAACTATGTGTTGAGAAACAAGAGAAAGGAGCTGAGGGAAGTCCGGGGGTGGGGTGGGAGGTTGGGTTTTTTGTTTAGGGGGGAGGGGGAGGGGGGAAATGGAGGAAAATAATAATAATAATGTGGATGGTGTATTTTTGATAAAACCATTGTGTTGAATTATTATTTTTTTAAAAAAGATTTCTGTTTGAATCAAAGACTGTAGCTATGGGTGGAGCAAAGCCATCTTGGGGTGTTAATGCTGTGAACCCCTACATTGCAGGCTCAGGCTGTATATATGTGCCTCATTCTCTATTTCTGCTGTCCCTCATTCTAAGGAAAACATGAACCCTGTGTAAGTGCCTGGAACCCCTGGAATTCACACTGTTCAGAGATTGGGTTGGTGTGAAACAATAGTTACCATCTTTTTGGTACTCCCTAACTATGTGAGCATAGGGACGCGGGTGGCGCTGTGGTCTAAACCACTGAGCCTAGGGTTTGCCGATCAAAAGGTTGGTGGTTAGCTCCCGTTGCTCAGTCCCTGCTCATGCCAACCTAGCAGTTCGAAAACACATCAAAGTGCAAGTAGATAAATAGGCACCGCTCTGGCAGGAAGGTAAACGGCGTTTCCGTGCACTGCTCTGGTTCGCCAGAAGCGGCTTAGTCATGCTGGCCACATGACCTGGAAGCTGTACACTGGCTCCCTCGGCCAATAAAGCGAGATGAGTGCCCAACCCCAGAGTCGTCCGCGACTGGACCTAATGGTCAGGGGTCCTTTACCTTTAACTATGTGAGCCCAGAAACATTATTGTGTGCTGCAAACTCTGCTCTTAAAAAAACACACACAAAAAAACACACACACTTCTCAGGTTTTGCTTCTGTCTGGGAATCTATGATTCCGATCGATGGCTTCAAGTACATAGGTCAAATACACAAGGTGAAAATTTATTTCCCTTCTGTGCTTCTCCATTTATTATCTTGTTTATGGGAGAAGACCTGGTACACTAATTATCCTGCTAATTACCATGCTAATAAAAAAACTACACAGGAACCTGATGACCTAAAAGTTTGCCGTCTTGCTCCAGTGATTAAACTACCCTGTGCTTCTAAACACCATATTTTATGATCTAGGTCACTATTTATCACCTATCCTCACTCAGCAGATTCAAACGCTTTCTCCAGGAAGGCTGCAACTTAATAACAATTATGATTTATGAATCATATTTCTGCATTAGTCTGTTTTCTTTCCTGCACCTGACTGACCGTATACGATCACGTATAATTCTCTGTCAGGTTTCAAAATGGAAAGGAGTCATAACTTTTTACCAGTGCTTTAAGAGAGCGATTTGTCTTGCAGTGGGACTCCGAGTCTGAAAACTCTTAACGACTGTGGTATTGCTGTTCTGGTCTCAGTAAATGGGTTAGATAATTACACGGGTTTAAAACTCCATTGGAGAGTATAAGGAGAGGCAAAGCAGTGCTGGAGAGAGCTGGGCACCTACAGAAGTAGTACCTCGGGTTAAGAACTTTGCTTCAGGATGAGAACAGAAATCACGTGGTGACGGCGTGGTGGCAGCGGGAGGCCTCATTAGCTAAAGTGGTACCTCAGGTTAAGAACAGTTTCAGGTTAAGAACAGACCTCCAGAACAAATTAAGTTCTTAACCTGAGGTACCACTGTACACAGAACAGCTTCCTTCAGTGAAATGTGTGGAGCTCTTAGAGGAGGTAAAAGTACCTTTGTATGCATTAGTTACTGAGCTGGAAAAAATAGCCACCCACAATCGGAGTCCTATTCTGACAGCTACTTAGAATAATAGATTCATAGAATTGTAGAGTTGGAATGGGTCCCCAAGGATCATCTAGTCAGACCCCCTGAATTGCAGGAATATCAGCTGGAGCATCCATGGCAGATAGCCATCCAACTTCTGCTTAAAACCCTCCAAGGAAGGAGAGTCCACCACCTCCAGAGGGAGACCATTCCACTGTCCAAAAGCTCTCACTGTCAGAAAGTTCTTCCTGATGTTTCGTCAGAATCTCCTTTTTCGTAACTTGAATCTATCGGTTTGGGTCTTAACCTCCGGAGCAGGAGAAAGCAAGCTTGAGTCGTCTTCCCTCTGACAGCCCTTTAGGAAGCAGGGAATAAATGTTTTCAGGAGTTTCTTATCTTTGTTCCTTTCTGAAGAGCGCTGCACACCTACAGTTCTGGGTCACTAGGCTCGCCCTACTTTCAGTTCCTGGTTCAAGAGCCCCATTGGTTCCTTGAAAGTGGGTAGAAACAAGATAAAGATAGTCTTTTCTAAAAATAGCACTGTTTAGTTACATTTATAGTCTTGTCTTAGCCCTAGGGCTCGCCGTGGATGACATTTACTCATTATTCTTTGAAGAAAAATGTCTCGGCTGCAGTATGTGCATCAGGTCTCTCATTGCCCCTGGATTCATCCAGACTTCTATCTCTTGATCCATTAATCTCTGCTCCATAGCAAGGTCCGTGTAAGTGTTTGATGTAAAAGATTATTAATGCTAACTGACATGTGACCCCAGCCCTTATTGCCTTTCTCTCCAGTGTAGCCATGCCAATATTTATTCTGTTTTTATTGCATTGTTTCACTCCTTACTTGCAAGAGACTTTTATTTCCTACTTTAATCTTGAAACTTATCTATACCGTTTTCTAAAGTCTCCACGTCTCCGAAATTGCATTCTTCGCCTTTCTAATAGCATTCTCCTTTCTGCTCAGCATCCAGGGCTAGAAAGGAAACTTAGTTGAGAAATGCAGGCTCACTTGTTTCATGCCAACTTTTATCAATGATTCATTTCTCTCTGTGTTTTCAGTAAATGAAGGCCTATAGCGTGGGAAATAAACTCTATCTCTCGAAGGAAAATGAAGCTGCAATCCTAAGCAATCTTCAACCTGGAAGTAAAACCCATTGACCTCAGGGCACAGGAGTGTGTTGTGAATAGCTAAAACCTGAAACAGGATGATGTAAAACACGTTCACATTTTATTTATTTAACAAATTTGCATACCACTCTTAATCCGTAGATCTCAGGGCAGTTCACAACATAAAATTACACTATCAAAAAGAGAAAGTACATAATAAAAATAAGAACGAAAACAAAACCAGTATTTTCCGCCCTCCCACAACACATTTAAAATGATGTCAGACCTTCTAGGTGTCCCTATTTTCCAGGAACAGTCCTGGATCTACAGAAGCCATCCCGGTTTCTGATTTGATCCCACTTTTCCTCAGAACATTCCTATTTTCATCTAGAGAGAGAAAAAGGCACTGATTAGACATATAAGTTACTCATTTGTTTGCATATTTTAATTACTAGATTTAACATCCTCTGGGTAGTCTACAAAACTCAATAAAACATTTGCATGCAATGCCATCAATAAAGCAAATCTCGGTCAGAATGACAAATGCATAACTGCATATGGAAAGACATAATCACTCAGTGTAAAACAGTATCAAGTACATAAAACAAACAAACCCAGAGCAGATTAAATTAAAAAGTTGAAATTAAAATGCCCATGAGTGTCAAAAAAGACCTTAATCCAGGCACCAGGCTTATGTGGGGAGGACATCCCATGACCGAGATACCACCATGAAGAAGACCCCTTCCTAATGGTCACCCATCTAAGGTCATTGGGTGAGTAGCCCAGACAATGGACTCCAGTAAACATCTTAAAGACAGGCAGCTATATATGAGGGCAGGGGGAGAAGGTGATGCGAGACAAGCCACCTGTTTTTTTGTTGCCTAGAACACATGGAGAGAAGCATATTGGTGTCCCAGCAGGCCTGCCACATAGGTATGCAAACATAATCTATAGTACCTCACTCAGGCAGGAATCTGATGCTGCCATTTAGCCCATCAATTGTGTAATCTGATTCTCTTTGCCTGAAATTTGAACAGCTCTTTAGATTTCTTCCCTGCATGCTACATGAAAATGCAGGAAATCTGAGTATTTATAATTTTATGGTGATTTCTTTTTTTTTTTTAAATCAATCTTTATGGCACAAGGTTTTGCCCTGATAATTACTAAATAGGTTGTTCCCCCTTTACTTAACTTGGCATATAAAAGGTGCTATAATTAAATGAGAAGATGAAACATAATGAACTGATTTTAGAGCTATGCTTTTTTTAAAAAATAATACACATTCTGCATATCTCGTCAATATTTACTAGCTGGAAGTAAATTAGCAAAATTAGATACTTCTTAGCTCTTTAGCAGAGCAGGGGGAAAAGATCAAATCAGCAGGCCCAATAGTCAATTATCTTAATGGATTCTGCTGTATAAAGTGGACCCATTGTTATTTAAGTTACAAAGTGACAAGCAATTACTTAATGAGCTCGTATATTACCCCTTTCCTTTCAACTTTGTAATTATTGAATTAATTGAGAACTGAACTCCTAGATAACCATGTCTTTTAACAGAGTAATTAAAGGAAAGTAAATGATAAGTTCTAGAAGCTGCCTTACTTTTCTTTGAAAATAGAGCAGGAATTTGGCACTAAGAAGAGTTCAGCTTCCTTTACTCACAAAAATAAAATTTCTGCTATCTGTATTTCCCAGGGCTGCCAGAATATGAACTATGGTATATGACAAACGTTACCAGCCCTGATGTAAAATCGGTGCAAAATAAAATGTATGTATAAACAAATACATGCGTTCTTGTCATCTAATTTAAGCATGACTTTGGCAAAGGTGGGCTAGAAATTTAATGAAGAAATAAAGAAGAGGTAAGGGCACACAATTCCTTTGGTTCAGAATAACAGAACATTAGAAAGGTATAAGGCATAGGAAGGTTCACCTGCATTCTGAGAAGGGTTTGAATTCTTCTCAGCTGAGCAGGTGATGCCCTGTTAGCACAAGCAGTGAAACATAGATCTACAGCTTTTGCGAACAGAAATGTGCAGACTACCGTACTTTTCCGTGTATAAGACGGCCCCGTGCATAAGATGCCCCCTGTTTTGGGGGACTCCAGTTTAAGAATATGACCCAGAGTTGTGGAGCTTTTTATTGGGAGGCTGGCCCAAAGTTGTTGAGATTTTTGGGGGGCGGGGGGCGGATGCAGTAATTCAGTTGCAATCGCTCACACCGCTCGCTTACAATCACTCGCGTCAGCCCCATTGTATATCGGGGGGGCAGTGTGGAGAGAGTCTCCTCCTTTAAATTCCTGGGAGTTTACCTTAGTGAGGACCTCACTTTGAAAATCAACATAACTCAGGTGGTCAGAAAGGCCCAACAGAGACTCCATTTCCTCAGGGTCTTGTGAAAGAATAATGTTAAACAACAACTGATGAGCTCCTTCTACCGGTCCATAATAGAAAGTGACCTTTCATATTGTATCACAGTGTGGTATGCTAGCCTGACAGCCACAGACAGAAAGTCTCTACAGAGGGTGGTGAATACAGCACATGATATCATAGGCTGTCCCTTGAGTCCACTAGATCAGTGTTTCCCAACCGGTGTTCCGCGGCACACTAGTGTGCCGCGAGATGTTGCCTGGTGTGCCGCGAGATGTTGCCTGGAGGGAGGCGGGCGAGTCCAAAAAAGGTTGGGAAACACTGCTCTAACACACGCCAGCCGGGGTCTGCCTCCGCGTTGCATGAGCTTCCTCTACGTTGTAGAACGCAGAGTTCTTATTTTGGGAAGGTTTGAGGGGTCGGACTAAGCGGGTTGGGGGCTGGTCTGGGCTTCCGCTCCCTCCCCTCCCCACGGAGTGTACCTGCGGTGCAAGGAGGCGCTCTGAGCCACTGCTCTGGGAAAGGAAGGAGGGCGAGGCGGCCTGGCCAAGTGCAGGGGAGACACGTAGTGGGGAGCAGGGGGAGGAGGAGGCACCGAGGAATGGAGGCGGGGGAGACTCCCTCGCTTTGCAGAAACTGCAAAAAATGAGGCAGGAATTGGGTTTGTTTTTGTAGCTCAGGACATGCTTCGCTTCTGGTGTGCCTAAGGCGGCCACCCCAATTATCCCCTAGCCCGTCTTTCCAGGTGCTGCCCCCCCTCCACAAAGGGCCATAGAACTGTAGAGTTGGCAGGGGTCCCAAGGGTCATCTAGTCTTAAGTTTCTCTTTCAAAAAGGAAACGTGGGTTAAAGCGGCGACGCCGCCACCCACTCACTTTCCTGCTCTGGCTTCCCTAACAGTTTTCCGAGTTGCGTCACTGGATCCAGCCCCCTTTTCCACAGGTGACACGGGGCTGGAGGGAGGGAAAGAGGGCTTTACGTCGCGCACAAAGGCAGCCTCCTAGAAGCGCTCTGGGCCGGCGCCGTTTCGCCGAAGGCGCCGGAGGACCCCCACCCTCAGCTCCTTCAGAAAGGACTGGAGCGGAATAGCCCTTTCTCTTCTTCCCCAACCCTTGTCGTTGGAGGAGTCCCTCAGTCCCTCGCTTTGCTGCCTCCTCCCCCCCCCCACCCCCAAAGCTTGGAGGTTCCCCGGCAAGGGGGAGGAAAAAAAATTGAAACTTACACTTTCGTGCGTCCCTCCCGGCGTGACGCTGCGCGCTGACGTCACGGGGCTGTAGTGGTGGTGTGCCTCGAGATTTTTTTCATCAAACAAGTGTGCCTTTGCCCAAAAAAGGTTGGGAAACACTGCACTAGATGACAATGCAAGGGATCGTTGTCTTAGGAGAGCGAGAAAAATTCTCAGGGGTGACTCACACTGGGCCATCACCTCTTTAATCCTCTACCCTTGGGCAGGAGATATAGAAGTATAATCAGCCGTACCAACAGGCTAAAAAATAGCTTCTATCCATGGGCTGTTAGGCTGTTGAATGGAAAATAACATAGCACAATTGACTTGTGAAGTGGTGTGTTGTTTGATAAGAGATTGAGTGTTTGGGTGGGAGGCTTGTTTAATTTCATTGTACACAGGGTGTACAATGACAATAATGGTATTATTCTTATTAACAAGTGTCTGCCCGTTCGCAAACAGTGGCAGGAAATAGTAAGCACAGTTGCCGCAGCGGCAGCCAACCCACAACAGCCCTTGATGCAGCAACCAATCACACAGCAATTTAACGCTGCATCAGCCAATACAAATCAACCCTTACCACAGCCACCAATCACACACAAAATTGCCAGTGACAATCTGCAGCTCACGGCTGCAACCCGTCATCCGTCACCCCTACCCACTACCTGTGTATAAGACGCCCCCAGTTTTTAAAGCTTATTTTTGAGTAAAAAACCCTCATCTTATACACGGAAAAGTACGATATATACATTGGGAGGATGTCTTCATACATTGAAAGAACCCCATGGGATTGCATGGGCTAGTTCTGCATCTTACTGCTTGTGTGCATCGTAGCATCACCTTCTGCAACCTGCCCATTCATCCAATGTATGAAAGGGCTCTATGGAGGTGCTCTTGCCTAAATAGTGTCAGGAGCTCGTCCTACACTCGAGTAGGACCTTGGCAGAGACACATGCCTGACTGGCATGTTCCCTCCCTCCTGGTCATTCGTTCATGAGCTTCAAAAGCTTTCTTCAGCCCGAACATCACAGCGACCAATGCCAACAGACACCGGCACACTTAGGGATCCGCAAAGTCTGCGCAGTTCCTATGACAGACCTCAGCAACTCAGCATTTTGGCTAATCTACTTTATTTGCATATAAACACACACAGAGCACCACAACATGGCTCTCTCTCTCTCTAGCATCAGACAGCAAAGATAAAAAGGACAAAGGACAATAGTCCCACTTCACGGAACACAGTAACACAAACATCCTGTTTCCGTCACTCTGTGGAGTCAAAGCATACACCGTCATGTGATAGACAAAAATCCCATGACTGCAGTCATGGAGCAGGAATTCTAACAAATAGCAATATGTTTCAATGTATTGTAAGGGGGTAAAAATGAGAACAGGCATTTCTGAGCTGTGATTGGTAGAGAACAGCACTTTCACAATACAGCCTAGTGAACATGCCTCAAGCTGGATCCCTCCTTTGATTGGGGCTCCCCATCTCTGCATACCTTGAGCCTGCTTTAGTCCAAATTTCTCACAGAATACTGGCAAGACTTTGGAATTAAACAAAATAAATGCATAGCACATTATGCACCCCTGGCTACTCACAGTAGGCAAGATTAACTTTTCCTGTAGCCCTAATGATTAGCATTCCAAATATGGCAACTGAATGATTATACCTGATGGGTATTTTTTAAAAAAACTAAGCATTTAATTAGATGCTAGGAAACTCAATTAGAGTGGCTTAGTTAGACAAACACTCCGGGTTCTATTTATATTTTCGAAGAATAACTCAAGAAGTTTAATTCTTTTCTGGAATCATATATGATTCGGCCTAATCAAATCATACGCATTATTACATAATTGTGTAAAATGGGTAAGGTCTCTAATTTTGGCCAAGTCCTAATGTTTTCCTTTTCTAAAAAGTTAAAAAGGAAAGTTATTAACTGACAGGCGATAATTTGTCTTAGAAACCCAAAATATCTTTATTCATTTCTGTTCCTTCCCCTGCCCCCGGAGGTATATTCTCTTCTGTCTATGTGTACTATATATGAGAACGGATGAGTGTGGGTCTTATGTGTGTATGTATATGAACACATTTGCGTGTTTGTGTATATGTGTGAGTGAGCAATTGAGAGAGAAAGTGTGGGTTAGCCTCACCCATATTTTTATTGGCTCCACTCACTGTGGGCATGCAGGCTGCAGATTTATCATGTAGGAATGGAGACTCTAGGCTGAAAAAAGTCCACCCACTTCCTGCTCTCAGACCTCACAGAACCCCCATTGTATTTTATTGTATTTTCCCAGCTGAAACCCTTATGCCAGATCTAGTGAGTTCCAACAATTTTACTGCAGCTTGGCAGCGCTTTGACTTGGCCATTTACACGCTGGGAACGAACCAACTTGCCTCCTCCTATTCCATGTATTTTGGAATGTAACCACTTAGAGATTCATTTTGTAGCGGAGACCAGGAATCAGGCAATGGGTAGCAAAGCAAAAGGATTTACTCTTGTAGAAGAATGGTGTCTCATCACAGGGCAGACAATAGACTCCACAAACAGGTCACACACACATGCCCTCCAACTGCCCCAATTTTGCTGGGACTATCCCAAAAACGCTCTAGCCATCACGACTTCTCATGCTATCCCAGAAAGTTCCCCCAAATCCTAACAATACCCCAGAGCAGTCAAGAGGTTCCTTTCTTCAGGGCCATCTTTAGCATATGCAGTTGTTGTTGTTTAGTCGTTTAGTCGTGTCCGACTCTTCGTGGCCCAATGGACCAGAGCACGCCAGGCACTCCTGTCTTCCACTGCCTCCCGCAGTTTGGTCAAACTCATGTTTGTAGCCTCGAGAACACTATCCAACCATCTTGTCCTCTGTCGTCCCCTTCTCCTTGTGCCCTCCATCTTTCCCAACATCAGGGTCTTTTCCAGGGAGTCTTCTCTTCTCCTGAGGTGGCCAAAGTATTGGAGCCTCAGCTTCAGGATCTGTCCTTCCAGTGAGCACTCAGGGCTGATTTCCTTCAGAATGGATAGGTTTGATCTTCTTGCAGTCCATGGGACTCTCAAGAGTCTCCTCCAGCACCATAATTCACTGCATATGCAGTGCCAGGGTGCAAAAAAAACCCCAAAAACTTTGGTCTGTCTGGGGGCACGCAACTCTCTCATACCTCTGCGGGTGGAGGGAGGTGAGCAATCCCCACAGAGGCTTGGGAGGAAAGCTGCACACCTCATGTGAGCAGCGTGCATGCGTGCACTGGGCGGGCCTCTTGACAGCCTGTCAATCCCAGGCGCACAGGAGGGCAGAGCCTGCTTGTTGCCTCAGCACCCTCAGCAGAAAAGCCTGCAGCACTCTGACAGGCTCTGCTCCGCTGTCAGCTGGCCTGGCTCTTCAATCTCCAGACTCCAAATCTCAGCCCCAGACTCTTGGCCTGGCACCCCTGAGAGCCCAGCGCCCTGGTGCCCCGCACCCCTAGAGCCTATGGGTAAGCTGGCCCTGAGGTTCCTGCTGCTCAGCTCCACAATGGTTAACAGCAGCAACAGAGCTGCCACTCCTAGAGTGGAAGGGAAGGCTGGTGAGAAAGGAGCTTCTGTTTCCCCCTCTGTGTTGCTCTGGATGTGTGCTTCTGCCTTCTCTCACTGGCACAGGCTTCCCTCCATTTCCCTGCCCGGTGGCTGCCATGGAACA
Organism: Podarcis vaucheri; assembly: GCF_965113315.1. NCBI lineage: Eukaryota > Metazoa > Chordata > Lepidosauria > Squamata > Lacertidae > Podarcis > Podarcis vaucheri. The sequence continues at coordinate 28,910,258 of NC_138755.1, read as the reverse complement.
TGTATGGTGCTGTGGAATTCCTGAGGGAGGAAAGAGTGGGAGTTCAGGGAAATGGTGGCTGCGGTGGTGGTGGTGGCAGAGGGTGGCAGTGGAGGATGCAGTCTTTGGAGGAGGAGGCCAGGGGCACACTCAGCCTGAGCGAGAGGAAGCTGAGGGACTAACTATGGGGTTTCACCACCAGTCACAACCTCAGTGACACCATGCAGGCTGGTGAGCTGCGGAAGGAGAGGAGAGTTGGTTGCTTCCAGCATTCCTTGGATGAAATGTCCCTATTTTCATCCGAGGAAAGTTGGAGGGTATGCACACATGCTTTTATAGTTTCCCACAAACAGCCTTATGCATACATTGTTGATTCTAATAAACCCTGTGACCCCCAGCTGCAAGCATCTCCACCCTAGCCTGTCCCATCTTTATGCAGTATGAATGAATGAATGAATGGCTATTTGAGTCAACCATCGGCCATAGCAATGAAACAACAGTACGGTATACAAAGAATAGAAATAAAAAGTCAATTATATAAAATACATTTTAGGGTTTTGTATCAATGGTCAAATAGAGGATCTTATTCTGATTGTCCCAGCTAAAAACCTTGCAACTTTTGCTGTCACCTGCTCATCTTGACCTGCCAAGAGAAAGGACACTGTGGCAGTGGGTGGGCAACCAGGAGTGGACAATAAAAGAAGGGTGATAATCTCTTCCTGAAGTCTTTATAAAGAGTGCAAGCCAGAAGGGCATGTGCCACCGATTCAATACTGGGACATAAGCGTTTTTCGTATGGAATCTGTTGGAATCATCCCTCAAGTACAGCCGAGGGCAATACATTCAATCTTGTGAGAGTAAAAGCATCCTTTATACAGTAGTTATAAGCCAATCATAAACTTGGATAAGCAACCTTAAGCTATGCATATTGGAGACTTTATGCTCTGTCCTCACTAAGGCTTCTCTAACTTCATTTGTATAACTTGGGATTCAGCTACACTGGTCAACTATATCATTAAAATGTGTTATAAAAATGTGAAACCAGAGGGCTCTGTAGAGCAGCAATCTGTCCTCAATGTTAAATTGCATTGGAAGCTATATTTTATAGTGTTTTTCATATCTGTATTTTATAGTGTTTTTCATATCCAGCCTTCCAGTTAGCATGGCCTACACTTTCTTTGCTGATCCTTGCCTCTCAAGTATTAACTTACCCAACACCTAGCTCAACCACAAACTTTATTTTTTTCAGCTCATAGTTCAAAAAGTTTCCTGTTATCGTCTGGAACAAGGTGTTCAGATATGTAGCAGCTTACAAGCAAGGGTTACCATTTCCCAGAAACAGGCCCCAAATTTAGGCCAGGGCACCATTGTTTCTTACTTAGCTGTATTTCTTTGCTTTCTGCTTCTTCTCTCAGCCAGAGTGCCTCCATTTTTCAACACACGTCACCTTTGAGGAAAACAAAACAAAACAGTTCCACTTCACTGGCATCCTTCAGGGACAACACAGCTTTGACTGAGCTGTGATTAGCGTGTAGGACTAGTGGGAAAAATATAGATGAAAGATAGTTGAAAATGGTAAAGCAATATGATAAGGCATAATGGCACATGTATGACAACTTTACAAGCAAGGAGGAACTCTTGGGGGAAGGATATTTTTAAAGGATTCTTTGAGAAACTTCATAAATAACAAGCTGGTTCTAAATCAATCCAAGCTGTGTTCACCCACTGCTAAATAAGAGGGGATACGCCTGGAGTGGTTTTTAGCTCCTGTAGGACTTGAGAAATTTTGGTCAAATGACTGAAATCAGAAAACAGCCTGTGGAAGAGTTGTATGCATGTCTATTCGAGGTACAGCAAAAGATGAAATTCTAATAACAAAACAAAAACATAAAAAACCTGCACATACCCTCAGTGCTGTTACTCTAAATGAAGGAAAGTTTCAAGGATTTTGTAATAGGTTCCTCTCAAAAGCGCATTAGAATCTCAGATTCTTCCAGATTTTTGTATTGATATATCCATATGGCCAGCAGTTTTTCCGAATAAGTAAGTAAAATAAGCAAGATTTGGTTAATCTTGCTTGGGGTGGCGTTTGCTTGTTAAACAGGGAGGGCCCAAGACATCTTGCTGCCTGATGCAGGACAGTAAATGGTGCCCTCCACTCCTCAAATCAAAGTTCATAGTTGTTGTTGAAATCAAACCTTTATTAGGCATTGTACAAATAAAACCATAAAAGAGAAAATAACATGTAAGTGACTTGAAATATATATAAAAAGGCAGTGGTTGCCTACATACATATATATATATATACATATAGAGTCAGTGGTTTTCCTTGTTAACCTGCTCCTTGGAGGGCTGCTGCCAAAAACTCAGCTACCCCCGCCGTTACCCTTTGGTCGACGTCGGATAGGCAGAATCCCACACATTCACCTTGCTGGGGTTCCAGGCCACCCAAAAGAGGGGACAGCACGCGTTGACGGAGCGTACTGTACAATGGGCAATGAAAGAGAATATGCTCTACAGTGTCCGGGACATTCATAGAACATCTGCAGAGTCTCTTGTTTCTAGGGATGTTTTGATATCTTCCCCAGACAAATGCTGAGGGAAAAACATTCAACCGGGCCAGCATAAAAGCCCTACGTTGGGCTGGGATTATTAATTTAGTGACATAATTGGCTCTGCTATCTAAGATATTTAAATCATAGAATATGGGGGAGCAAATTTTGTTTACAGCTGCCATAATATTTTGTCTCTCGACATCCTTTAGTTTAGTTAGGATATTATGGAAAATGTATTGCTCATTAGAATTGTACAGGGGCTCCAGCTCGATGCCTAAAGATTCAATCTTTTTTTCAAGGTACTGGTACCATCTTGATTTATAAGAGTCTTCGAGTAAATCAGCGAGCAGGCTTGATGGAGAGCAGCGAAAATGGCAGCGTAACCAGTACTTTATTGAGGTGGACCAGGCCCAGTATTCCATTGTGTGTATGCCTATTTCTGCACACATTGTTTCATATTTGATCACAGCTGGGAGTCCAAGAATACGTCTCAGAAAGCTGGAGTGAATCTTTTTTAAATCATTGTTATATGCTTGGACCCATAGTGGGATTCCATAGAGTGTCTGGGCTTGCACTTTTGTTTGAAATATCTGATTGGCCGCAGGAATAAATTGATTACCTTTCTGATAATAAAAACGGGCAACTGCTGATGAGGTGCACTTTGCCTGTTTTATGGCGTTTGTGCGATGATTTGCCCACCCTAAATTGCTCTGGAATAAGATTCCCAGATACCTATAAATTTTTACTTGTTGGATTTCTTGCCCTCTTATTTTCCATTTCTCTAGTTTCCAACCATTCGAGAAGACCAAAATTTTTGTCTTCTCATAATTTATTGAGAGTTTATTACATTCGCAATAAAGGATCAGAGAAGATATAAGACGTTTCAGACCCAAACTCGTTAATGATAGTAGAACTGCATCGTCTGCGTATAATAAGAGAGGAACTGGTTTCTGATTAGGGGCATGTGATTCTATTTTTTGAAGGTGATCTGGCAAGTCTGATAAGAATAAATTAAATAGAAAGGGGGCAAGAATACACCCTTGTTTTACCCCTTTCGAGTTTGGGATGTCTAATGAAAGGTGACCTTTGGTGCTAAGTTTGACTTGACAGACATTGGAAGAGTATAGATTTTGTATTAAAGTCAATAAGCGCTGATCAATTTTTAATTCTGCAAGTTTCCTCCACAGCTTTGGGCGGTCAATTGAATCGAATGCACCACGAAAATCTACAAAAGCAGCATATATCTTAGATTGCCTTTGGGATCTATATTTTTCAACCAAATGCATAAGTATAAGGCAGTGGTCTAATGTAGAGCAACCTTTGGAGAAACCTATTTGTTCTTTCCCTGGTAAATTTAGATTTTTCATCCAGGTAAGGAGTTTAGATAAAAGGTGCTTAGCGTAGATTTTCCCTATCACTGATAATAAGCTTATCGGTCTATAATTCCTTGGTTCTTTTGGGTCACCATTTTTAAAGATTGGGATAATTATTGATCTTAACCATATCTCAGGTATGATCCCATCTTTGTCTATGAGAGTAAACAATTGAGCTAAGGGTTCTGCCCACCAATCTATATAGGTCTTGAATAATTCTATTGGTAGACCGTCTGGCCCAGGGGATTTCCCCAATTTAAAATTTTTAACTATTTCTCTAATTTCCGCTTCTTCTACCCTTGGCCACTCCTGGAGTTTATTGATTTTATTTTTAGTGGTCTCATTTCCTTTAAGTTCGCTGTGTAGATTGTTAAAGACAGATGTAAAGTATTGGGACCATTTGGATTCTGCAATTGGTGATTGGATTAATTGATTTTCGGCTTTCAATCCTCCATACACTAGATTCCAGAACGCTTTGTTGTTTTTGCTCTGAATTGAATCGAGTAACCAAGGACTATAGTTCAGTGGTAGAGCATCTCCTTTGCATGCAGAAGGTCTTAAGTTCAATTCCTGGCATCTACAACTAGGACAGGGAAAATTCCCTGTCTTAAACCCTGGAAAACTGCTTGCTGTCTATGTCGATAATACTGAGCTAGAGGGACCAATGATATAACTCAGTATAAGGCTTCTTCTTGGGGGACGCGGGTGGCGCTGTGGGTTAAACCACAGAGCCTAAGACTTGCCGATCAGAAGGTTGGCAGTTTGAATCCCCGCGACGGGGTGAGCTCCCATTGCTTGGTCCCTGCTCCTGCCAACCTAGCAGTTCGAAAGCACGTCAAAGTGCAAGTAGATAAATAGGTACCGCTCCGGCGGGAAGGTAAACGGCGTTTCCGTGGGCTGTTCTGGTTCGCCAGAAGCGGCTTAGTCATGCTGGCCACATGCCCTGGAAGCTGTGCGCCGGCTCCCTTGGCCAATAAAGCGAGATGAGCGCCGCAACCCCAGAGTCGGCCACGATTGGACCTATTTGTCAGGGGTCCCTTTACCTTTACCTTAAGGCTTCTTCTTATGTTCCTGTGTAAGGCTGGCAGTTATTTTTACAGCTGAGACAGAAAAGGTGCCACCCCCTAGGAGTAAATATACAGCAATATTGAAGAACTGTCAATTGCTACCCTTTTATTACACCCAAGATCAGCTGTCTAAGGCAGCTGCTTCACTCTGCCTATTGGTAGGGCTGGTCCTGTTAAACAATATAAAGTTACAGTCATACCTCGGGTTACAGACGCTTCAGGTTGCATTTTTTCAGGTTACGGACCACCGAAACCTGGAAGTGCCGGAACGGGTTACTTCCAGGTCTTGGCAGTCGCGCATGCGCAGAAGTGCCTAATCGCAACCTGCACATGCACAGACATGCATCCCGCACAGATCACGTTCGCAACCCGAGCATCCACTGTATTTATCAATCTGTGAGTTCACTAAAACTTGTGGGACTATAAATGCCTGAGGCAATGTTTGAAGCAGAAAAGTTGCCATTTTGATTGACATTCTAGCTATCCAATATATTATTATTCTTATTATTAATGATTATTATTATTTTGTTGTTGTTTAATCATTTAGTCATGTCCGACTCTTTGTGACCCCATGGACCAGAGCACGCCAGGCACTTCTGTCTTCGGTAATAATGATACCCCACCTTTTTACCTGACAAAGACTCATTCCATATCCCACCCATTCTTCTGAGTCTTGGACAGCATCTCCTTTTCCCTGCCCAGGAATTATAATTACAGACAAGGGCAGCCTGTCCTGTTTTGCTGCCTGAGGTGAAACAGGATGGTGTTACCCCTGCCACTGCCTTTGCCGCCCTCACCAACAAAGCCTCCTTTAGCGGTGTTGCATGGGAACAGCTTCCGGCACAATTTTTTGGAGCTCTCGCGGGATCTTGCTGGAAGCCACTGCTGCACGACCTCGGTGGTAGGCATGCAGGGCACCTACATGGGCACTGCCCTGCAGGATTTTACCATGCAAGATGGCTGCTTTGGTCCACTTCATAGGAAGCCCAGCCCTGGTTACACACCTAATGATGGAGATGCATGCGTGACAATTCCAAATGCCTTTCACTTTTTGTAAATGTGAATTTAGATTTAATAATCTCTTGCTGGTCCTCAATTGTTAAGGTAATATCAACTGCAAATCTGTTAGTTTGGCCCAATGGGAGTACTGTCTACCTACGAGCATCTACCCACACACACCAAATTAATTTGTGTCACTGCGTTCTACAAGCATAAATGTCTTGCAGAGATACACATGTGCCTCAGATTGATGTCCTATCAGCTATTCCTAGATGGACCAAGATGACAGCAAGGGAAGAGAAAGAGAGGCAAGACTGGGGGACATCCGGTGGCATTTAATTGGTTAGTCCTGAGTGAAGGACGTGGGGACAGCTCCCTATGCTAGACCGAGAGATAATGCATTGCGTTTTAACGTTGCTTATCTTTTAGAAATGTTAACAGCATGTAGGCCGCAGAACTCATCGAGCCACTTTGTCAAGGACGTGTGTCAGGGGTTCAGAAGCAGAGAAGCAGAGAAGGGTGGAAACAGAGAGCGAGGGGGAGGAAGCCGAAGGGAGAATGAGTGATGATGACGACCCGAGATCTCCAAGCCTAAGCAGTGAGTCAGAGGACTCCCAAAAGGGAGCCCCAGTGAGCAGAGCAAGGGGGGGATCCGGGGGGACACCCCAGGAGGAAGGGAACAGAGGAGATTCAGAGAGCAGCAGCTGGAAGTCGGGACCCACGCTCAAGACTGAGAGCAGCAGGGAGGAAGGCAGCCAGGCATCGGGTTCCGGAGGCCGTCAGCAGGAGGGAGGGCACGAGTCAGGGGTGGTCACGCCCTCCTCAGAGAGCGAGGCAACGGTCAAGAGGAAAGTAGAGAGTTGGGCGCGCGCGCCAAGTTCAAATGCAGCGGAAGCTGGAGCAGTAAGCAGCCCGGAGAGTGAGCCAGGTCCCAAAGCCCGCCGAAAGGAAGCGGAAGGATCAGGGGGGTCAGCGTCAGAGGAGAGTAGAAGGGAGGAGTCCCAGGGGGGCAGAAGGACCCAGAGACGTAGGGAGAGGCGAAGGAGGTGGAGCAAGGCTAGGGTATTAAGCTGGTGTGCAAGAGGCGGGGACTCAGATGGGTCTTCGCCGACCTAGGGCAGAAGGTGTAGAGCTGCACGCTGCAGTTCGGAAATGAAACCTGTAACTCAATAAAGACTCTTTTAAAGTGGACGCTGTGTGGCGTGGTCCTATGTGAGCTGGGACCTGGTAGCAGCTCTGACAGTAAGACCCATCTCATCAAAGCTTCAGAAACCTGAAACCTCGCAGCGGGAGCAGAAGCCGCTAGGGGAGGAAGAGGGGTGTCTGTAAGCAAGCTCACAAAGGTTAGCAAGATGACGGAAGAACAGAGGATCTCCGCGCTGCAAGAGGCAGTGACCCAGTTGTCCTCAGAGGTATTGGCTTCCAAGAAACGGGAGGAGGAGACTACAGCCGCCTACAGAGACCTACACGCCAGGTTTGAAATGCTTGTTAAGCAAGGGCAACCGGGACCCAGACCGGAGGGCGTGGGATTGGCACGGAGAGCAGGAGGGCTTGTGGCTCATTTCGATGGGACTTTGCAACAGTACCCTAATTTTAGAGCAGACGTAATGTGCGCACTGCAACTGCTGGCAAAAGACTTTAGAGATGAGGAAGAGAAGGTGGGGTTCATATTGTCCCATTTGCATGGGGATGCCAAAGCCTGGCTGCGCAATTTGTGGAGGGATAAAGATCCGGCGCTTCAGAATGCAGATGCCTTTATCAAAGCGATGGATGCGTGTTTTTTGTCTACTATCGATGTGGATCTTGCCAGACGGGAGATTCATGGACTAAAACAAGGGAGGGCGAGCGTCCGGCAGTATCACGCCCGATTTTTTGCGCTGGTCAGTGCTTTAGAATGGGATCGGGATTCGCCCCCTGTCAGAGACCTCTTCTGGGAGGGTCTAAGTTCTGCGGTTAAGGATGAAATTGCAAGGGGGGAGAGGCCCCGAAGCACGCAGGAGGTGGTCCAAAGGGCGCTGACTGTGGGGGTGAGGCTGGAAGAACGTCCATGGTGCAGAGATGAAGGACGTGGAGGGCGCGAAGCAGCGAGAAGTTTCTCTTTCGTTCCGAGGGAAGCAGCGCGTGCGCAATCCACACCTCCGCCAGGAGGGGGAGGGGAACCGATGGAGGTTGGAGGTGCAAGGGCTCAGTCAGCAGCCAGAGCCCTAGCACCGGCAGCAGTGAAAGCGAAGCCTCCTAGAGGGAACAGGAAGTGTTACATCTGCGAGGATCCAGGCCATTTGGCGAAGGAGTGTCCCCGGAGGCTCCACAAGCACACTGCAGCCTCAGCAATGGTGACTGCAGCAACGCAGCAAGGAGAACCACAGCAGGGAAACGACGATGTCTGGCTGGAGACGGAGGCACTGGGGCCCAGCCAGACGCATCTGTGAAGCAGTCCCCAGCGATATTGCAACCCACGGATCCCCTCCCACCCAAACCAGTAGTGCAGCTCACAGCATCTCTCCAGCTACCCGACGGCGTCACTATCGAAGTGCCGCTTTCTGTGGATTCTGGAAGCAACGCAGACTTTATAGCGCAGAGCTTTGTGGAGCAGCACGCTATACAGCTATTGCCTGCCACTCTGCCCCTGCAAGTCGTCACAGTGGATGGCAGAGAGTTGCTAGGGGGGCAGGTGGTGAAGCAGACGCCACCGATGGTGATGCGCCTTGGCAACCACAGGGAAGTCATCAGTTTTAATGTCACCCAACTGTCGGACACGCCCATTGTGTTGGGCATGAGTTGGCTGGACAGGCACAGTCCGACACTGGCTTGGTACCAGAGACAACTGATCTTCGGCTCCTCTTATTGCGCAGAACACTGCATCCTGCCCCGACGGGAGGGAGAGGAGGAGGAATCACAACTGCAGTTGGGAACGTTGCAAGCGGTCCCCCACAAATACGCGAGCTTTTTGGAGGTCTTCTGCGAGAAGGAGGCGGACAAGCTACCCCCTCACCGGCCATATGACTGCAAGATTGACCTCCTACCGGGGGCGACGCTGCCGAAGGGGCGGCTATACTCCATGTCTGAAGATGAAATGCAGGAACTCAAACAGTTCATCGAGCATAATCTGGAGCGTGGCTTCATCAGAGAGTCCAAGGCAGTGGGGGGCAGTCCCGTTTTCTTCGTGAAAAAGAAAGACACGCCCCAAAAAAGACTCGTTGTGGACTACCGCCTTTTGAACCAGATGACCAAACCGTCTGATTACCCCATGCCCAGGATTGACGACCTCCTCGCGACGGTGCGCAAGGGACGCGTGTTCACCAAGTTGGACCTGCGAGGGGCGTACAATCTCATCCGCATGCGGGAGGGCGATGAGTGGAAGACGGCCATGTTCACACCGCTGGGCACCTACGAATACAGAGTTATGCCCTTTGGATTACAAAATGGCTCTCACTGTTTTCAAGCTTTTATGCATCACGTGTTGGAGGGACTCCTCTACAAGACATGCGTCTGCTTCCTGGATGACATCCTGATTTTCTCTGACTCGCAGCAAGCTCACGACCGAGACGTGAGGGAGGTGCTCAGCAGGTTGCAACAACATAGACTGTACGCCAAGCTGGAGAAGTGCCAGTTCGACACGACGGAGGTGGATTTCCTGGGATACAAGTTGTCGGACAAGGGGATAGCCATGGACAGCACCAAGGTTCGTGCGGTATTGGATTGGAAGAGCCCGCGCAACCGGAAGGAGGTCCAGCGGTTTGTCGGCTTCGCCAACTTCTATCGCAAGTTTATCAAGGGGTTCGCGATGCAGACGGCAGCAATTACGGACACGCTCAGCTCCAAAAAAAAGAAATTCATCTGGACGGAGCAGGCGGAACAGTCCTTTCAAGCGCTCAAGCATCTCTTCGCATCGGAGAAGCAACTGCTGCATATCGACCCCAGTAAACCGTTGAGGGTAGAGACAGACGCGTCAGACAGAGCCGTGGGAGCTGTCCTGCTGCAGCGAGACCCGCAGGGGGTGTGGCGGCCGGGAGCGTTCTACTCCAGAAAGCTCAGCAAGTCGGAGCAGAACTACACCATCTGGGACAGGGAGTTGCTGGCCATTCATGCAGCTTTCAAGGCGTGGAGGCACTTCCTAATCGGCGCCAAGCACACGGTGCAGGTCTGCACGGACCACAAGAATCTGGAGCACTGGCGCACGGCTCAGTTCCTGAACCAGAGGCAGATACGTTGGGCGGAGTTCTTTGCTGACTTCAATTTCCGAATAGAGTACGTCCCAGGCGACACCAACATCATGGCGGATGCACTGTCCCGAAAACCGCAATACCTAGAAGAGGTGACGCCAGCGGCGGCCATGCACATCTTCGCACCGACGGCGTGGGCGTGTGCCTCAGCTACAGTAGACCTGGATGCGGTGCGACGTGCATTGCGGGACGACTCATTCGCGCAAGACAAGATGGCGGAACTGCTCAGAGGCACGGCTACCACGGACGAGTTCCAGGTGCGGGACGGCTTGCTCCTACGCAAAGGGGCTGTCTATGTACCAGGAGACGACCTTCGCGCCAAGGTACTGCAACAGTTGCACGACGCACCCACGGCCGGTCACTTTGGCACAGAGAAAACGATGGAATTAGTCGCGAGAGACTTCTGGTGGCCCAGGCTGAGAGGAGAGGTCGCGGACTACGTCGCGAGGTGCGACACCTGCCAGAGGGCCAAGCCGGTACACAGACCACCGGCGGGACTGTTAGAACCGCTGCAAACACCGTTTGAACCGTGGGAGAGGGTGGCCCTGGACTTTGTGACGGATTTACCCAGCTCGAGAGGCAAGACAGCTGTGCTAGTGGTGGTGGACTTGTTCACCAAGATGGCACATTTCATTCCGTGTGCGAAGGTGGCCACGGCGGAACAAACCGCCAAACTGTTCATAGATCACGTGTTCAAAGTGCATGGCCTGCCACGGTCTATCCTGTCCGACCGCGGACGCCAGTTCATCTCGTCTTTCTGGCAGAAGCTGATGGGTTTTCTAAATGTCAAGGTCAATCTGGCATCAGCAAGACACCCGCAGACCAACGGGCAAGCAGAGAGGGTCAATGCCATCATGCAGCAGTACCTGAGATGCTATGCCAATCAACAGCCTGCGACGTGGGTGGATTACCTGCCGCTAGCCGAGTTCGCTTACAACAACACGAAGCACGTGTCCACAGGAGTGACGCCGTTCTTTGCCAACAATGGGAGGAATCCCAGAACCTTCCCGGGACTGGAGAGAGTGGGGGAAGGAGAACCACAGACGGCGGACGCGTTCGCGTCAGAGCTGCAGGCGGTCCACGATCAACTCAGACGGCAGCTGGAGCTAGCTAAGCACGCCTACAAGGTGCAAGCTGACAAGCACAGGCGGGTTGGCGAAGTGATCCAAGTGGGAGACTGGGTCTGGTTGGCAGCCCACGCAGTGCCGACCAGGTCACTTGCCAAGAAGAAGTTGGGGCACAAGCAGATCGGTCCGTACCAAGTCGAAGCGCAGATCAACCCGGTAGCCTTCCGACTGGCGCTGCCGGAGGGTTCCAGAATGCATCCGGTGTTCCACAGGTCGGTGCTCACTCCCTACAAGGCACCTCACAGGTTCCAGGAGCCAGGGACGGCGCCAAGTCCGCTCCGGGAACGGACGGAGACGCGGGAGGTGAAGCACCAGGACCACATCAACGAGGTCACGGAGATTTTGGACTCCAGATGGGGGGAAGAGGGAGTCGAATACCTCTTAGCCAGAGAGGGCACCCGGGCCAGCGCCAATACCTGGGTACCAGACTACGCTTTGGAGGAACCCCTGCTCAAGGACGAGTTTCATGCCCTCTTCCCACACAAACCCATGCCAGCGAGCTTCTTCGACGACTGGTTGTTCACACCCACACTTTCTTCCAGCACGTTCCATGGATTCGACTCAGAAGGGGAACCCGCACGGAGCACCCGTTCCCCAGAAGGTTCACCGGCAGGTTCGGCATCAGGCAACTCGTATTGGTGGGACGATCGACCAGAGGAGCAATGGCGCAGGAAGTGGCTGGAGATGCCAGGTCGAGCGACCGACGCAGAGACTGACATGGACGTGTTCGGGGAGGACCTCGGGTTCGAGCACGGCGGTACAGAGATGGAAGAGCAACAAGTCAACGTCGACGACCGCGAGGGGGAAGACTCGGAGGTCTTCAGTTGGCGGCCACCCACGGGGAGCGACCTGTATCCAGCATTCCCTCCCATGATGATGGAGCACCCAGCACCCACACCTGACAGCGGGGAGGGGGGAAGGGGGGGCTTCGAGGGGGGGATGGATGTCAGGGGTTCAGAAGCAGAGAAGCAGAGAAGGGTGGAAACAGAGAGCGAGGGGGAGGAAGCCGAAGGGAGAATGAGTGATGATGACGACCCGAGATCTCCAAGCCTAAGCAGTGAGTCAGAGGACTCCCAAAAGGGAGCCCCAGTGAGCAGAGCAAGGGGGGGATCCGGGGGGACACCCCAGGAGGAAGGGAACAGAGGAGATTCAGAGAGCAGCAGCTGGAAGTCGGGACCCACGCTCAAGACTGAGAGCAGCAGGGAGGAAGGCAGCCAGGCATCGGGTTCCGGAGGCCGTCAGCAGGAGGGAGGGCACGAGTCAGGGGTGGTCACGCCCTCCTCAGAGAGCGAGGCAACGGTCAAGAGGAAAGTAGAGAGTTGGGCGCGCGCGCCAAGTTCAAATGCAGCGGAAGCTGGAGCAGTAAGCAGCCCGGAGAGTGAGCCAGGTCCCAAAGCCCGCCGAAAGGAAGCGGAAGGATCAGGGGGGTCAGCGTCAGAGGAGAGTAGAAGGGAGGAGTCCCAGGGGGGCAGAAGGACCCAGAGACGTAGGGAGAGGCGAAGGAGGTGGAGCAAGGCTAGGGTATTAAGCTGGTGTGCAAGAGGCGGGGACTCAGATGGGTCTTCGCCGACCTAGGGCAGAAGGTGTAGAGCTGCACGCTGCAGTTCGGAAATGAAACCTGTAACTCAATAAAGACTCTTTTAAAGTGGACGCTGTGTGGCGTGGTCCTATGTGAGCTGGGACCTGGTAGCAGCTCTGACAACGTGTGATATTTTTTACTGCACTGCGGAGCCAACTCAGTTGTGTTCTAACTAATTTAAAATTGATCATAATACTGCTTTCAGTGTTCTCCTGGAAAAAAATAATAAAGAGAATGGCACAGTTTGCCTAATTAGTTTGCAGTTATATTTTCTGAGGATATATATAAAAATGTGTTAAGAGCGTCTCTTGTTCTCATTGCAGTAGTTAAGGGTCTGTCTGGGCTTCTGTTATGAACTTGTAATTTTTTGGGATTCGTAAGTTTTACTCTGCCATGAAAAACTGGCTTAAGCTGCAACTGGGCCTAACAAGGTCGGTCCCGAGACTAGAATGCATATTTTACGGAGTGGGAGAAAATAGGAGAGTGTTGTCAGAAGTCGACAAAATTAGCACCTCACACTTCTTCTGTGACTCTTGTAATCTCCAAGATGTACAGAGCAAGTGTGAGGTGGCAATTTTATCGTATCCCTCTTTTTAATCCAAGGATCCGAGGGCAACATACGCAAGTTAATTCTATTCTGCAAGGTATGTTTGGTTGAGAAATGGTGACGGGCTCAAGGTCCCTGAGAGTCTTTCTGCCTCAGGTCTCTGCGCTCCAAATTCAGCACTCTCTTCTAGGGCTGGCAAGAAGCAATTCATCTACAGTGGTGCATCGCAAGACGAAATTAATTCGTTCCACGAGTTTTGCCGTCTAGCGAATTTTTCGTCTTGCGAAGCACGGTTTTAACGGTTAAAAAAAGTCGCGAAAAGTTTTCGTCTTGCGAAGCAAGCCCATAGGGGAATTCGTCTTGCGAGGCAAATCGCAAACGAAAAAACCTTTCGTCTAGCGAGTTTTTTGTCTTGCGAGGCATTCATCTTGCGAGGTACCACTGTATTCAAATTTTGCAACGTTGAAGCAGAAATTCAAGGAGAAATTGCTTCCACCAAATGATAGTTTTGGGAGGCATTTCTCTGTTTCTATTCTGGTGGACAAGGCATGCTCAGGACCATAGCTAACAGGGCAGAGGAAGGTGAAGCCTAGGCAACCATGATGACTAGATATTATCAAACAATAGATTGCTCAACAACAAACGGAGAGGTCACTTTGTTTCTATTTGCATGAAAGTGTTAAAAAGGCAAGATTGCAGTGTAATTCAGCACAGGGTCCCTTACAAACAAGCAATTTATAAGAATAACGCTTGTTGATTTCGCCTCATATCTTTGATTCTTCAGGGGCCAGTGACTTGCTTTAAAGCAGGCACAGGCAAACTCGGCCCTCCAGATATTTTGGTACAACAACTCCCATCATCCCTAGATAACAGGACCAGGGGTCAGGGATGATGGGAATTGTAGTCCCAAAAACATCTGGAGGGCCGAGTTTGCCTATGCCTGCTTTAAAGAGAGAGAGCTGGAAACATGAATTCTGGGGCATTTATTGGGTTCCAACTATCATGGCTAGAATCTGGGCTAAGACCTAGCCAATTGCCCTCCACACTGCCCCATATCTTTCATTGTGGCAGCCATGTTTAAGCTCAGTTTGTATAACCTAACAAAATAGTTTCACCAGTCTACAAGAGGAAAATACAACAAGCATTGCTTCTTGCAATTTGGGAGCTAGCCCTATTCCATTCATCAATTTGTTTGTAAATTGGAATACAGAAAAGCATCATCTGCTATATCCAGGGCTGGCTAACCTATGGCTTTCCAGAATACAGAATGATAGAATTGGAATAGACTCTGAGGGTCATCTAGCCCAACCCCCTGCAATGCAGAAGTTGGACTACAACTCCCATAATCAATTATTGCCATGCTGACTGTGGATGATGGGAGTTTGAGTCTAGCCACATCTGGAGAGTCACAGGTTAGCCATCCCTACACAGAATAGTAATCAATATGTTTGAAGCAAGTTTTCAAGTTATATAGTGCCATTATTTTGGGGCTGGCAGATCTTTCTGAGCTGTGAGCTAAAGATTACAGTGATATAATTTACTGGGAAATACTTTGAGAATTTTCTTTTTTCATTCTACCCAATTGCTGGAGAATTTGCCACTGTCCTCTAAAAGTATTACTGTACATGAAATCCCTCTCTGTCTCTCCACCTGCAGATAGGATGGATAATTTTGGTAACCCCTTTTCATTCACCCATCAGTTGGCAACCTCTCTGCCTTTTCAACAAACTGCAAACTTGTTTAGCATGTGTCTTTCTGAAGGTGGTACTGTAGTAACAGGCCATCAAAGCTTAATACTGACAAGTTGCTTCAAAATAGCTAGGTGACAAAGTATCTGTAATATTTCCTAGAAGTACTTCACAGAAACAGGTCATTTAAACAAACACTCTTCGACAGCTCTGTGGGTTTTTCTTTTTAGTTAACTAGGCTGGAACTGAGAATTAAAGGCTCTCTTGAGCTCACAGTTGGTGCAGGGGAGACTGCTAATTGGACAGGCAGAGGTGTGGAACGGAAGAAATATGTTGTTCCTTTGCACCACACTTCTTCAGAAAATGCACTTCAGGTAAATTATCAGGTGTTAGAGAAGCATTCAATATACACAAACACATTAGGTGCAAAATAGATTTCCTCTGTGTTCTTCTTGCTGAAAACAAAGAAACTTCTTTGCTTTCTCGTCAGAAATGCCCTCGCTAAATTTCCCTTGTCTAAAACTATATCCTGTATCTTATTTCTTTTCTATGGTGAACATTTCCTTTCTTAAGGGCCCCTGTCCTTTCAGGGCAATTTGAGAAGCCCCTTTAATTTCTGTCTGGTAAGCAATGAGGAGCCTAAACTGCTTCCTGCCAATTTGTCCACCAAGGCAGTGAATTTGGGAGAGGGCAATTTTGGTGATTTTTTTCCTTTCCTGAGGCAGAATAATTATTAACTGAAACAGCAGTGGTGACAGACACCTCTCCCCTTTTCTTCTTAAATGTAGTTCTGATGTTGTCACAAGCCATCAATTGTGACTACTACTAATTGCTACTATTGTTTATATTTTTCCCTTTAATATAATTATTATATTATATACCTTATTAGAAAACATGCAGGGTTGCTTATAAATAATACTGTATAACAAAGAGCCATTAACATATTAAAGAAATCAATCAGCCCCAATAAACAGAAAGAACCCAATAAAACAGGAGTAAAAAAGGTAAAGGACCCCTGACCGTTAAGTCCAGTTGTGAATGACTCTGGGGTTGCAACACTCATCTCATTTCACTGGCCGAGGGAGCTGATGTTTGACCGCAGACAGTTTTTCCGGGTCATGTGGCCAGCATGACTAAGCCACTTCTGGCGAACCAGAACAGCGCACGTGAATGCTTTTTACCTTCCCACCAGAGCAGGACCTATTTATCTACTTGCACTTTGACGTGCTTTCGAACTGCTAGGTTGGGAGCTGGCACCGAGCAATGGGAGCTCACCCATTCATGGGGATTCGAACCTCCGGCCTTCCGATCAGCAAGCCCTAGGCTCAGTGGTTTAGACCACAGCGCCACCCGCGTCCAACAATTTGTGAGCTTGCCTTGTTTCTTCTTTTTTCTTCTTACAGTTTTGAGTGTCTGACAGGGCACACAGAAGCTAGTGGAATTCTACTCTTACTTGCTATAGTGTGCCTATCCTTTGAAAATGTGTCTCGGCTGCAATGCTACTTGTGCAGTTCTACATTCTAAAAACTTGTCTTCAGGGAATACCTGCCTTGAAACAGATTAATGCACAGCCAAAGAACAAAGCTACCCAATGAATAAATCATAAAAAGATGGTTAATAGCTGGATAGCATCAGACTGCGCCTGTGATTTGAACAAATCACAAGGTTGTCAATTGCCACAGGTCCTCTTCTATTAAAAATTTAAGTGCCTACAACAGAAGCTAAAGATCAAGGGCACATTTGAAAGTGCTAAAAAGCTGTCCTTTGACCTATGCAGGCACTACGCTTCTGCCAACACAATTATGCTACTCCCATTGTTCAGCTCTGCAGAGGAGGCCTGTTCCTAGAATGCAGCAAGTGATGGAATGCCATTGCCTTCATTCATTTCCCACTGCCCTCATTCACTTTTCCTCCCACCTGTGCAGCATTTGCAAAATAAAAATAGTGTTTCATTTAGGTTATACATATTTCAAGGGGGGCGGGGAGCCAGAGAACATCTAGATGCAGAATTTATCCTGCATATAGAATGAAAATCCAAGGTCATGAAAATCCAATCCAATCCAAATAACTTTATAGTGCTAGCCATTGGCCATGACAAATCAGAATCAAAAATAAAAACAAGCAAAAGGGATGCCACAGCACAAATAATAGCCTCTCTTTAGATTTCTGTGTCTGCCTTCCAGTTCACTGCCATATTATCCATGGTATTCTTTCTGACCTTTTTGACCGCCAAAGCAAAAAGGGAGGCTTTATGAGTCACTGAAGCATTTACATTGCTAAGAAGCCATAGGACCTTCTCTGCTGGGGAGAGACATCTTTCCTGTACAGACAGTAGGATGAGAAATTGCCTCCTGGATGGTATCTTACCCTTTCCACTGCAAACAGAAGTACGGTGGTACCTCGGGTTATGAATGCTTTGGGTTACGAACTCTGCAAACCTGGAAGGAGGTGCTCCGGGTTGCGAACTTTGCCCCAGGATACAAATGTAATCTGCTTCCATGGCCACAGGAGGCCTATGTAGGGAATGTGCAACTCGGGTTAAGTACGCTTTGGGTTAAGAACGGACTTCTGGAAGGAATTAAGTTCATAACCCAAGATACCACTGTCAGGGGGTGGGAGGGGGGTGGATCGACCAGGGTGCCACCATGGAGGGGGGTGACAAATTATCAAGGAACAGTTACTGCCCTACTAGGATGGTTCATAAAAAACTTTTTTTAAAAAAAATACCTGCTCCTAAGGCCTTATCTTACTACACTAGGGATTATATAGCTATATCTGAAATTTCAAGCATATCAGTTAATATATTGACCCTCCTCCATGAAAATAACTGTTTAATTGGCAGTTTTCATATGTCATGAAGGCTGAAATTTCAATTCAGTGAAGCCAAAACACAATCCATCCTGTAGATTTAAGTATCTGTCCACAGTCACCTACTTGTTATCAGAGGCCCAGAATCTACACTCCTTTGTAAGAAAATATAAAATAACATAAAACCATTTTTTTGCAGCTCCCCTCCCCCCAAAAAATCAGTGGGGGAGGGGTAACAAGAAATTTGCTGCACCAGGTACCACCTGACCTTCCTACGCCTCTGACCACTGCATATTGTTACATTTAACCATTTATAAAACACCACCCCATTTTCAAAAATGAGAATGACAATTGTCACTCTGAACACAGTGAATCCATGGTACAGTGGTGCCTCGCAAGACGAAAAGAATCCGTTCTGTGATTCTCTTCGTCTAGCGGTTTTTTCATCTTGTGAAGCAAGCCCATTGACAGATTAGCGGATTAGCGCTATTAGCGCTATTAGCGGCTTTTAGCGGCTTATCTGCTGATCGGATCAGCTGATAAGTGGCTTAGCGGCTTAGAAAAAGGGGGGGAAGGGGAAAAAACCAGCAGGAACTCACAAGACATTGTCGTCTTGCGAAGCAAGCCCATAGGAAATTCGTTTTGCGAAGCACCTCCAAAACGGAAAACTCTTTCGTCTAGCGAGTTTTCCGTCTTGCGAGGCATTCGTCTTGCGGGGCACCACTGTACTGTTTATTTTATTTTATTTTATTTATTTATTAGATGTTTACACCACCCTTCATCCAGAGATAGTCTAATGATTTGGAGCAGCAACAAGCTGACGAGAACGCGGAAGAGAATCTGATTAATCCTGCACATGGAAACCAAGGAGACTGAAATGAACTAGGAAACCATAAGAAGGATGGCAGTTTGGTAAACTACCAGTGATGTTCTTCATCAGACTTCTCTGCACTAACACAATCCCCCCTCCTTCTCTGCTGCACTCTCTGACTTTGATTCAGGTGCTCCTACCAAGGGATGTGGAAATCTAATAAATAAAATAAAATTGTCCCCGTAAGATATCATGGGACGAGGGTGACGCTGTGGGTTAAACCACAGAGCCTAGGACTTGCCGATTAGAAGGTCGGCAGTTCGAATCCCCGCGACGGGGTGAGCTCCCATTGCTCGGTCCCTGCTCTTGCCAACCTAGCAGTTCGAAAGCACGTCATGTGCAAGTAGATAAATAGGTACCACTCCGGAGGGAAGGTAAACGGCATTTCCGTGTGCTGCTCTGGCTTGCCAGAAGCGGCTTAGTCATGCTGGCCACATGACCCGGAAGCTGTCTGCGGACAAACGCCGGCTCCCTCGGGCTATAGAGCGAGATGAGCGCACAACCCCAGAGTCGGTCACGACTGGACCTAATGGGCAGGGTTCCCTTTACCTTTTTAATATATCATTGGCCCATCAAAGCTCTTTTAGCTTCCCTTAGATATTTTGCCCAAGTAGGAAACTCCAAAATTTGCCTTAAATATCTATTTCAGGGAAATTTTGGTGGCTGCTCTTTCAGTACATTTTGTGTCATATCTCAGGATGTATGCATGTGCATTTAATATGAGCACTCGTGGAAGGCTGATATTTATGTTGTTGAGATTCTCTTCTCCAGATTTCAAATGAAGTTGTAACAGTATCAACAACAATAATAAATACTGAAGGGCGGTGGGCGAAAAGAGCCAGGATGGGAGCAAAGGAAATCAAGGTCAAATTCATGATTCTTATTCATCTTTCTGGTCCTGCAAAAACCTTTATCCATCATATGAAGTATTTTTTCCCCCTGCTGTTCCTTATATGATTTTCATTCAAGGCTATTTCTCTCAGAATTCCTATCATTTGTGAACATATACTTTTTAAAAAAGTAATAAAATATGAAGCAGGGTTAAGAAATTGGTGTGTATATATATATATATATATATATATATATATATATATATGCAGGTTTTGGTGTCTTCGGGTGTCTTCCCGTGTAAGAGTCGGGGTGTCTGGGCGACGTTTCGACGAGGTCACCCAGACACCCCGACTCTTACACGGGAAGACACCCGAAGACACCAAAACCTGCATTCCTGTACCCGTGAAAATCTACGAAAGCATATATATATATATATATATATATATAATACTGGTGGCTAGAGAGCAATTTAATATTTCTCCCTAATAGTTATGAACGTTTTCCTTCTTCTTCAAAGACTTAATCAGCACTGTGAAGGACAAACTTATCTGGCTCAAGCACATTCCCTCCCAGCCTGAGGTCAGGGAACATGGTTCACAACAGTAAATAACTGTGTAAACTGCTTCCAGCTAAACCTTGCAAAAGTGATCCAAACACGGCTTATGTAATCTGGAGAAATGGCAATTAGTTTTCATGATCATGCTCAAGGAATCAAGCTGGCAAGAAAATTAATTTATCAATAACATTTTGTGTGCACTAACTTTGTCCTGTAATATTTTGCCGCTACAGGTCAGAGGCTGAATTATTTGCTCAGCACAGGAGCGTGCGAGAAGATATGAAAAGAGCTTCCAAAACTCATAGACATTAGGGAACAAATGAAATCACTCTTGCTATGCACTGCAGACAATTCTGTCTTGTTGGAAAGTGATATTGCATATTTGGGGTATTCACCCACAAAAGTAGATACATATTTTTTTCATAACTGTAGAATGTACTCAACACAGGTGCACATACTATGTTTATTGTACCTTGTCAATATTGTTTTTCCTTTATATGGTTACTTAAACTGAAAAATACAATACACACACACACACACAGAGAGAGAGAGAGAGAGAGAGAGTCATGCAAGTTTATGTATTTTCATCATCCTTTCATAAATAAATAAAATTCCGTATACAATTTCTGTATTTGATAATGAAGTGCCATTCAAACGTTGCATCCTTCCTACAGATCTTTCATGATGTGTGCCTTTTAAAAATGACACAGTATTACAGACCACAAGTTCTTTTCAAACTCTGATGTTTAATCCCTTTGGGGAAAGGTAATCTGAGGTGCAGATATGGTGGAAAAGTTTGCCTTCCTTTTGGCTTTCTTCCAGTTTGCTTCCTTTAAAGTGAAGTGGGGGAGATGATCCACAGCATAATGACATTATTTTACTGAATTTTTTTCTCCCTCTCTTTGTGGGAATGTTCAGGGAGGCAGGAGAGGATATATTGTTTACTTATATCCTTCCCAGCTTGTGTTAACAAGTTCTACAATTTATCAGAGTAACATTCCCCTTATAAATTTACACAGCGCATAATGTTTTGCCAGGCTTGTTTAAGCCTCTAAAATAAGTTTCCTGGCAATTCCCCTTTTATTCTCTCTTAAAAAGAATAGCCATGACACATCTTGTATAAAAGTAAATAAAATAGTTTACTCACATTCTGTTCACAGAAGGATCCCAGAAGGTCCCTTAAGTTACAAAATACATACGCGTGGAATCTATCCCATAAGGAGATACTGTAGTTCCTTTATCCTCTCTTGGCTTGAAGCCAAGAGAGCATCTCAGGCTAAGGAGATGTTGCTTCTTCGAGGAATGGAGTCAGAGGGAGAGATGGCTGCCTGTCCTGTGCTATTTTGTTACCTGCACAGGTAGGGTCACACCCATCTCTGGTCACATGTAGAGGAAGTTTGTCCCAGCCCAGGAGGAAACAGGAAGTTCCAACTGACTGGTCTAGACATCCCCTTTTTATGCCCACTCTAGGAATGTTGTATTTGACTGCTTTGTGTTTCACACCCCACTCTTTTGGCTGTCTTTTTGTCTGTTTTAAACCTGGGGCGGGGAAGTGACTTTGGCTAGTGAGTCAGATCCCTTCCACCCTGACCCCTGAGCCAGCTTTGACAAGTAGGTGCTCACACTCAAGGCCGATCAGCTGATTGGCACTCAGAATGAGCTTCTTTGGAGGCATGTTGTCAGCAGTTGTTTCTGACAATGTGCCTTTCAAAGAGCACTTTTGAAGTCCGTTTGCAGGTGTGGTTGGCATTCAGACTACACCTGCAAATGGAGAGGAAGACTGAGCAGTTGCAGGTGCAGTTTGGATTCATACCACTGTTGGCAGGATTACAGAAACTTGGGTCCAGATTGTTGCACACTGCCTCTCCTTACCCAAAGGAGCCACCCCTTGTTTTAGGCTTAAATACTCTTTCCTTCTCCGTTCTTGGTTCTTTTCACCTCCACTGCCATATTCTGCTGAAAGGGAGCTTGCTGATCTGGCAAACTCGGACCTTTTCCATCATTGCTGTCTCTTGTGGCAGAAGAGGGGTGATTCCCTTCATGTGCTTAGACCTGCCCAGTTTTCACAGTTCCAAAATTGGGCAAAACAGCCCTGTTGTGGATCCTGGTACTGATTTGGGAATCTGCGAGCTGAGATGTTGGATCAGACTGTTCTGAGAAATTTAAGAACGTCATTGGCCTGTCATTTTGGAACAGGTTCTCCTGCTGTCTCACGTGGGTGTTGTACTAAATCGAGCACCTGTCTTGCAGACATGCACATCTGCCAAGTGTGTTGTTGCTCATCCATTTTCAGAAATTAACCATCTGTTTTACATCAGGTGTCATACACAGGGCGGAGAGGCATTAAGGAGGCTGCCAACATCACAATGGCATTCCTAGTCCTCCCAGGTCCTCATTTTTTATGTTGTCATTTTTTTTAATATGTATAAAAAAGAAAAGCCCTTGTCTCTTGATGAGAGAGCCATAAAACTGCATTATTATTCAACTACTGGCAGCCGTTTTACAGGTTATGTACTGTACTTCACATACCATATGCTGCAAATGGTGCAAACATGTTGCTCAAACAAGCGAGCATGCCTTGG
Organism: Podarcis vaucheri; assembly: GCF_965113315.1. NCBI lineage: Eukaryota > Metazoa > Chordata > Lepidosauria > Squamata > Lacertidae > Podarcis > Podarcis vaucheri. The sequence continues at coordinate 28,887,473 of NC_138755.1, read as the reverse complement.
CAACATAAGGAATACTGAAGCTTCTTTGTGTGGCAGCACCTCTCTCTTTCCATGTGCAGCTGTACCCTCGGATAGATGATGGCTCGGTCTGCAGCTCTGGCAGTGTTTCAGGGAGGTGTTTGCTGAAACAGTCAGAGGTATACAGAGGATCTCTTTCTCCGGGTTCCGGTGAAATATCTGCATGAATTTTGAGGAAGTGAAAACCGCTTTGATACGAGTACAGACATTTTCCGAGGCACTTTGAAAATCTCTATGAAGATCAGTGCTAAGGCTGAACTCAACTTGCCGTTTTCACCAAAGCCTTCTCCACTCTGCATAACAGAAGTTCTTTTTTTCTCTGCCTCTTTCCCAGGGAGCAAGAGCACTTTGTGCAGAATCAGGTGTCCTGGGATGGGGGCTGCGTTTTACTTGAGTTAAGTTACAGAGGTGGCCAAGAGGTCTCCTTTTTAAACCTTTTCTTTAAAGCCTTGCACTTGCTGACGGCAGCATGGCACTCTTTGTGGTGCCTGGTGACATGTTCCTTCAAAGAAGTGCTGCCAGGCTTGAAGGCTTTGTGGATAGCAGCTGCTTCACTATCTGAAGTTTTAAGAACAGAGCAAACACTCTTAAAACTAGAAAACCCCACACTCACTTGCAGAGATACAGGGCTCTTTGTGCAAAGGCAGCAAGCCTGGAAGCACTTCCTTAAATGATCATAAAAATATAAAGATAGGCTGCCAGATCTGCCCAGCGGACACTGTAAACTGCAGAAGGGGAGAATGCTGTGGTGCTCATGTCCTGCTTATGGGTTTTCTGTGGGATGCTGTGAGAATGGGATGCTGGACAAAATGGGCTACTGCCCTCAGCCTCATATTGCTCTTCCTATGCTTACCAAAAATGGAGTAAATCCCAGAGGGATGCAGGAATTGACACAGTTAGGCAGTGCAGCACCTTTCCCTGTTCAAACTGCATATGTCATATTCAAACCTGTCAACTTTGACACAACTTTGACTTGGTGGCAAAGCATCCTGTATGCTATACTTAATGGCTCCACAGCAGAAATATACATATTTCTAAGGAAATCTTATTTCAAAATACAATCATTAATATAAATGTAAACATGATGAATGAGCTCGCCCCAGGTATTCAATTTGCGCCCAGGTCCATGCTTCCATTTTAGATAGCAGGGTAAACAAACCCAGGGCATGAAAAATAAGATTTTAATAACTTATTGATTACTGTTGTGATTTGCTATTTTGCTTCTGCATTCTGACTTATAGGTGCCCTGCAAATGTACAGGGCTATTGAGATATACCCCACAGAGGCAAAACCCCCCCCCCCACTTATTCCGGAAAGAGAATAGTGAAAACCTGTCAGGCCAAGGCTCCATTGGCTTGCTTGGTATTAAAACGAGGACATTATTCGTGGAGGTGACTTGATGAATAATCTTTATTGAGTTTTGATGGCGGACTAAAGTTTCATAAAGTACTGGTGTAGATTTAGAAATGAGATTGTCTCCCATCTGATTAAATCCAATCTGATTTATGTGGGGACCCAATCCTGGAAATTGCAGGGCGCCCATTACTGGGGAAGTTATTTGATTGATCCTCTTTTTAATTTATTTCAAAAAGGTGTGCTGATTTATTCACTGGAAGCATATACCTAATACCTTGAAGTGTCTTTGGTTTTCCCCCTGACTTGAGAGCACGTGCAATCATTTGTCATATTGATGGCTTCCCAATCCTTTACCTTGAAAGGAATAAAGGAGAAAGTGACTGAATTTTTAAAAAATGCTTTGCTCAGTAGGCAGCAAACAATATGATGACTGGTCAGCATATAAAGTAAGGGGTAAGAAGAAGATGGCGGTCATGCAACAGATAGTGGCAGACCATTAGAACCAGTAGGAATTAACTTAACTCAAAGGTTAGCAACATTTTTAAATGTTATCTGAAGGTATCTGAAGAAGTGTGCTTGCACACGAAAGCTCATACCAAGAACTAACTTAGTTGGTCTTTAAGGTGCTACTGGAAGGAATTTTTTTATTTTAACATTTTTAAAGTCAGTGGATGCTGTATCTCAGTGCTACCTGTCAGTTTGCATTTCGTAGTGCAGAAGGTGTTGATCAGATGTGTGGAGATCTTTCCTATTCTACTTAATTCAAGAGGGTTCAGGAAACTTCTCTGTGTGAAAGAAGCAGAAGCTTCATGATGTCTGGGTTATTCCTTCAGAGAAGCTGAATACAGCTGGTTTTAACTGGTTCTGTTATCTCTTCTGTCAAGGTCATGCTGACTATAAAAGTAAGAACAGAAGGAGCCTGGGTTTCATTTTCTCTTTCTCTCTCTTTTTCTGCTGGTGTGGTGTTCTGTACATACTATACAGTGGTACCTTTGGTTACGTACTTAATTCGTTCTGGAGGTGTGTTCTTAACCTGAAACTGTTCTTAAACTGAAGCACCACTTTAGATAATGGGGCCTCCTGCTGCTGCTGTGCCGCCACTGCAAAATTTCTGTTCTCATCCTGAAGCAAAGTTCTTAACCCGAGGTACTATTTCTGGGTTAGCGGAGTCTGTAACCTGAAGCGTATGTAACCCGAGGTACCACTGTACTTAGTGTTAAGGTTTAGACTTATTATAAGTTATTGTAAGTTTAAATTCAGTCTGCTGCGACTGTATTTCTTATGGACGGTGCCAATCCTGAATGTATTGGATTTGTGACCATTATGCTCATTTGTCTTCAGTAGCAGTAAAGCTCTGCTGGATGAAATGTTAATTGCCTCTGGTCTATTTTTTTGGGAATTCTGCAATGTGTTTAAGTTTTTACTCTGCTAACTATACATTGGAATCTATTCTGGATCACTATTGAGCAGAATTCCATGACACTAGCTTCCCCTGATCACTTCTCTGTGCCCTTCCAGAAAGAGAGAAAGAGAAAGAGAAAACACCAACTCACAGGGAGACCTCACTTTTCCAAGGAATCTGGATAAAAGTCAGATCCAGTAGTATTAATCTGAGACTTGAAAAACCCATAGAGCTAAAAGAGGAAGTGGGAAAGACTCTGTCTTTTAATTACCTCATTCAACTCTATGAATGAAGGATCAGAGACCAAAACATGAGCACACTCATGACCAAAGGAATAACATACCCTCCAACATTCCTCAGATGAAAATAGGGGCATTCTGTTCTACGTCAGTATCACTGCTAGGGGGCAGGGGGGCTTTTAAGATTTTTATTAAGTTTCTCATGATACAGACACCCCAAAAGCCCAGCTAGTTCCAGTGCCCACCCTCAACCCCCCTAGCATCTTTGCCCTCACCCCTTAAACTCCACCCCAATAGGCCTGCCTGCACCTCACCAGATATACCCTACTATCAGTTTTCATTTCTTAGTACAGAAAGTATTGATCTGATGTGTAGAGATGTTTCCTATTCTGATTAATTCAAGAGGGTTCTATAAGGTTTCCTTCTATGTGAGAGAAACAGGAAAAGGGTTTCTGATGTTTGGGTTATTTCCCTGGGAAGCTGAGTACAGTTGGTTTAAACTGGTTCTGTTATCTTTCTGCCAAGGTCGTGCAGACTATACTAGTAAGGCCAGGAGGAGCCTGGGCTCTCACTCACATTCTCTTCTGTCTTTTTGTTCTAGTGTTCTCTTTCTGTATGCTATGAGTGGTAAGGTTTAGTCTTATAGGTTTGTAAGTTTTATTGTAAAATGCTGCAACTGGATTTTTCTGGCCTGTGTCAATCCTGAATGTACTGGATTTGTGACCATTTATGCTCATTTGCCTTCAGTACCAAGTAAAAGTTCTGCTGGATGAAGTACAATATTGCCTCTGGTCTATTTTTTGGAACTATGCTATGTGTTTAAGTTTTTCTCCTTCCTCAAGCGCTGGTGCAACACCTTCCCCACCACTCCCAGGACCTGCTTCTGCCCAGAGTCACCTCTAGCCACTGCCTTCTCATCAGACCTGACCTGGCTCACTTTTCCCTTGCTTTGACTGGATGTGCAGTTGGTGGGCATGCCAAGCCAGAGAGTTACAGCTTCCCATGGTGGAGATGGTAGCAGTGGTGGCCCTGTTGCCTCGCTCCCCCTTCTTCCTCCTCCTTTCCCCACTACTGCTACTCTACCAGCCAGACAGCCTGCCTTCCTGGCTCCTTCTCTTGGACCCAGTGCAAGATCCCCAGGAGTGGTGGCAAAGGAGGTGGCAGATGTGGAAGAAGAGGGGGAGCGGTTGCCTCAGTTAGCAACTCTATCTTCCCCCCACTTCCCCCAAAGATGAAGCCATTTCCGGTTAGTGTACCCCAACAAACATGGAAATTCAGGTTTCTGTGGCACAAAGCAAGAAGCAGTGATGGTTTAAGGATTTTTATGACAGTCTCAACATTCTGGAGGCAGTTGGAGACTACTGAACAATGAACATGTGGGTGTATCAGGTGCTAGGAAAGACTTCAAGGGTTTGCTGCACTCATGTTGGCAACCCCTGTCTTTTAACTAAATTAAGAAATTTTGTTGTCTGTCTAGATTTCTGGCAATGCTATGATAGATGAGATATGTGCATGTGGGTGTGACATGTTCATCTACAGGCCCAGGAAGCACTTAGGTTTAATTTAGTTCATTTCCATGTGGCTGTCAGGTATAGACACTTTGCCGACACCTTCCACAATCACTTGTCGAACCCAATGCTGATTTAACTTCCAGCAGAGAACAGCTTGAGTGTCTGGCACTCTATTACAACTAATGAAAAACCCAAACAATAATTGCCAAGTGACTCTTTATTCCCTCCTTTGTATGCTCCCGTTTTCCCACCTCACCCATGAATCTGCTTCTGAGGGGAGTGAGCACATCTAATTACAAGTGCTGGAAATTATTCACTGAATTTCCGATTCCTTTGCTCCGGTTGCTTTCCCATCAAGCCAGTCTCTGTGAGTCCATCTCCTTTTCTGCTATTCAGGTTTGCTCTGCTGTCTACATCTACTGCTGGAAAATGAATGGGATTGGAAAAGGATGGAATTTCAGCCAAGCTCTGAGAAACGACATTGCCAATGCTTGTAACTAGTAATTAGACTCCAGCATGTTCTGAATTAGCGATGGGCCCATTGATGGCTCAGCGCCAGGAAGCCAGTTATTCACTGACCTGAAAGAAAAAGAAGCACTTTACCTCCAGCATCACTAATTATTTATGGGGAAATCGGGTCAGGTATTCTATCTCTCTTCTGTGTGCCGAGTGCATTTTTCAAGTGGAGCGATCGTGAAAACTTTTCTTGCTGGCTTGTTTTCAACAGTGCTGCAGTAACACATGCCTGATCCTGTAGTGCAAAGTCACATCAAGCAAGCTAGGCGTAATGTAGTTAAGCATTGTGCAGTGTGACAGGCTAAAAGATGTCCAGGTTGTTTATTTGCTAAATGGCACAAGTTTGGTGCTTCTTATAGTCCATTTACATCCACGAGGCCATTCCTCAGTTGCCTGAATGCCATCCATTTGAGCACAATTCTTGTGTCTGTCATTACAGAAAGTTCCTCCTAAGAGATAGCTTGAACTCTTCCCACAGTGGAGAAGCGCAAGTTGTATCTTAGAAGCTGGAGAAAGGATTTTGCACATGTTATTTTGTCTACCAGACAGAAGGTTAGGTAGACAAGACTTCCTTGCACAGAACCCATACTGATTCTTCATTAGCAAGGTTTGTTCATTTAGATGCTTGGTCATTTTATCTTCAACAATGCTCCCCCCGCCCCGCCCAGTTTTCCAGGAGCAGACTTAGCTTAATGTCCTGTATTGTCCTTGATCATCCATGGGTCCTTTTTTTAAAACACTGGTGTTGTATTGGCCACTTTCCAGTCCTCTGGTGCAGCAGCCACAATATCTGGTTGGACCCTATGAGAACAGAATTTTGGATAAATAGGAAGGGTTAAATTTGTCAATTTTGTTCTCTCTCAATGTCCCCCTTTCCAGTCTCTGCATTTCTACATCAGTTTGCAGTTTTCAAAAGAAACAAGTTGCCATGAAATTCAGCAGTATTTTAATGCGTCTTTCTTTTCATATGCACATCTCTGTATGCAATTTTGCCAAATATACATGTTCTTGCAAAGCAGCTTTCCCTTGTACTTCTAATATATGCATTTAATGCGCGGATTTCCCTAGTATCTGCATTTGTTGTACATATTATAAGGCAAGAGAACTGCATTGCAAAATTCAGAGGAGTGTCAATTTTGAGGGATGCTTGTGAATTAGGTAGGTTCACCTTTACATGCAGACTGCATTGAATTTCACCTCCACATCTGTGGGCAAGATAGGCCTTTGGTGTGATGCAGCAGAGCTCTTAAAACTTTTGCTTTCTGTTCAGTTTTAGCTATTTTGCAAGGCTTTATTCTGGGGGAGAAATCTTTCAAATATATGAATCATAGAATCATGGAGTTGTAGAGTTGGAAGGGACCCCAGGAGTCATTTAAGAAAAGAAGATCTCTCTCTCTCTCTCTCTCTCTCTCTCTCTCTCTCTGTGTGTGTGTGTGTGTTTGTGTGTGTCAAATCAAAAACATGTAGCACCAGTGTCAAATTAAACCCTTTGGAGGCCCCTAGTCAGTCAAAATTTTTGGGGCGCTCACAAATTATCTCCTAATACCCACAAATATTCTACTTGGATCTGGAGTCAGTAAGAATTGGTGACACACTAACCAAGCTTATGGTTATGGTTATGGTTATGGTTATGGGGACGCGGGTGGCGCTGTGGGTAAAAGCCTCAGCGCCTAGGACTTGCCGATCGAGAGGTCGGCGGTTCGAATCCCCGCGGCAGGGTGCGCTCCCGTTGTTCGGTCCCAGTGCCTGCCAACCTAGCAGTTCGAAAGCACCCTCGGGTGCAATTAGATAAATAGGGACCGCTTACTAGCGGGAAGGTAAACGGCGTTTCCGTGTGCGGCTCTGGCTCGCCAGAGCAGCGATGTCACGCTGGCCACGTGACCCGGAAGTGTCTTCGGACAGCGCTGGCCCACGGCCTCTTGAGTGAGATGGGCGCACAACCCCAGAGTCTGTCAAGACTGGCCCGTACGGGCAGGGGTACCTTTACCTTTACCTTTAACCAAGCTTTGTATCTGGAGGTTTCTTATATGTGTGCTCTAGTGGGATAAGATTGAACCAAGAAAGCTTGACTGTAATTTTCTTTCAAGATTAAATCAATTTTATTTTGATCCATTGTCTTGGGGCCTCTAAAAGGTGTGAGGCCCATAGTCTTGTGCCATCTCTGCCTATTTGGTAATCTGGAACTGTGTAGCACTGAGAAAAGTGTCCATTTCTACAAAATGTGTAAGAGAGACATTGAAAGAGCACGAGAGCAGCACTATTATTCATTGTTGTCAGGCGGTGAGGTGGTTGCTCATGAGTAACCAGGCAGGACTCCGACCTGTCTTTGGCAAGTTTTTATTGTGCAAACTATTTACAGTGCAGGACCAGAAAGTTCATGTCCGTCTCAATCACTTGCAGATTCCGGGAGTGGCCCCTTCCGGTTTCCCCTCCAGCATAAGAACTTAGACACCCCAAATCTCCGCCTTCCCTCCTTGCATTTCATCCTTCTGCGTAAACTGGGCGATGGAAATGGCATGCCTGTTTCCTGGCTAGCCGGGCTAGGTGAGGCACTTGGGCTCTCAGTAACATCTTTGAGCCCTCCCCTTGCTCAGCTTCTGCCTTCCCCCTCTGCTCCACTGGAGGTGTGGCTTTCCTCACCGTTGAACGAGGAGCTGCTCCTCAGAAGCATGGGCGGCTCTCTGTATTCCCATGCCTCCTTCCCCTGTTCTGATGGCAGCTCCATGACAGCTGTGCTCCTATACCATTTTAATTGTATAAATGCCAGCATTTCTAGAGCTTAAAAGGAATAATGTTAGGTTCACTTTTTAAAAAAACAACAACACCTTAAGAAAGCTTAAATTTACAATTAGAATTCTAAAATGGAGAGGCCGATGTGCTTGAAAATGCTGGTGCTAATAAAGCCTTCAAGCAGGCTGAGAGCATTTGTCTTGACAACTTTTGACAACTTTCCTCTTAATGTGCCAAAACTGTGCCGAATTTCAAGTCTAAACTTCCCTGCAGCTCTCGTACTGCTCAGATGCTCTTATGAACTTTGACTACTCAGGGACTGAGAGATCACTATATCAGATAACAACACCTGCTGCAGCCCCGAGGCTGGTATATTCCTGATTTGGTCTCCCATTTACACTGCAACAACCTGTTTCCATATTTGTTCAGCTGAAAGTGAGGAGGTGGTGAGGTAAGCTAACATAGTCACAAAATAAGTCTTCTGTCATGGGCATCAATGGCTGGAACATGCTTTTGAAAATGATAATTGATTACTACTGACTGCTGGATTTTGGATCAAGCTGTTTGATATGCTTGGATCCCCATTTATATGGTAACCAATTTTTCTTGTTTGCTGCTGTTCCCTGTCAAATTCTGAAAATATGTGACTTTTGCTCCCAAGTGAAAAACCTTGATTTGTGTATTTATTATATTCCAAGTCTGTCATTCTGTAATACAGAGGGGTGTGTGTGTCAAGCATTGCAGGAGCTAAACCAGTGTGTCTAGGATTTTCAAGAGAAATGAATACATTTGCTTGTTGATAAAACTGCTGATATATCCAATGGTTAATGACTCGGTTTAAAATTCAGTGTCATCAGTGTACGGTAAGTGGATAGCGATGAGATTTTTCTCATGACCCAACACAACTTCATCATCTCGTTGACCTGTTATTCACCTTCAAGTATTCACAGCAGTATATTGACACATATTTTCCCAGAAATGGGGAAAAGGCTTTGATTACACAAAGCCTAACCCATAGTTACAATTAAGAAGTATTTTAGCTGGGTGCAATTTTGGTCCTCAAACCTTCCATGGCTAGAGCTTTTTAGCTGAATAGAGTGCATCACTGAACTTAAGGGTGACATCTATAATGTTTCAAGCCATTGGAGCAATCATACTCTCCTGTGAGCTTCAAGGCCATTAAAAACATGGTTTTGAATGGCCTACAGAGCACCAACTTGGTGTAAGGGAAATGTTTTCAGAATAAGTCTTGCATCTTAATGTGTTTCAGCATAGGTTGGTATTACCCATCTTGCATTTCAGTCCTATACATATTTCCCTGCCCATGCGTAGGTTACAAAATTCTATGAATATCAACATTCTTTGGAGGAAATGTTTCTTAATGTCCCCTTACTGGATCATATGTGTTATGTATGGTGTAGACCTAGCTGAATAACTTTATGTGAAGAACAGATGTCATTTACAATCTACTGAAGGGGGAACTGGGGCCACTGAGGGAAAAAGCACCATTCAGACTTTTCCTCCTTGGTTTATTACAATTATCGTTATTAGATGCAAATATTATATTTCAGTGCTCTTATTTTTCCTTTTTTTCCTCCTCCAATATATGAGTGGATTGACCTATATGAGGAATATGAACAGGGAAGTGTCACGAGAATAAAAGGGAAATTCTGCAACATTTTGATAGGAAAGTGCTGGCCTTGGTAACCGTTAATCAAAGAATCACTGAGTAGATTTGTTCCACAAAAGACTTTGCAATTGTCCATCTCCTTCACTCAAGCGTATGGTGCACGGTCATAGCAGTGATCTTAACAGCATTTAATAGCTGAAGTTTAAATAATGGAATAACTTATTGGGTCAGCAGTAGACTGTGCAATTTAATTTTCTCCCTTCAGCATATTAGACATAAAACTGATCAATGGAACAATGGACTTGGATGACCTTTGCTTTCTTTCGTGCACTGGTTCTACTAAGTCGTTTTATGATAATTCTGCTGACCAATGAAAGAAAGCACTTCTAATAAGAGGGAAACCAATAATCAAAGGCCATGCACCATTGATTTGATCAAAGTGTATTCTGGCTAGAACTCTGATGAACAAAGTCCCAGAGAGCAGGAATGACCCTATTACAACGAATGAGATGGCATATATTGGGGTACTATAAAAGGGGTGAAATGTCAGTAGTTCTTGTTGAAGTAACTGGACATAGAAAGGGGTTAATTTCCTTCATCAGCATAAATCACCCCATAGGCGAGGTAACAGCAAGTGCAAACTGAAATGAACCTGTTGCTCATGTTATAATGGCATGGGGCCCTAGCTATATCGCTGCAATTAATATATGTCAGCTAGTTCAGTTGCTCGGTCTGTCTTGGTTAGTTGGTGTTAGAGCAATAGTGACACTCTGCATCCAGATGTATATGTATACATCTGTACAGTGATATCTTGGTTCTCAAACTTAATCTGTTACGGAAGTCTGTTCTAAAACCAAAGCGTTCCAAAACCAAGGCGTGCTTTCCCATAGAAAGTAATGCAAAATGGATTAATCCGTTCCAGACTTTTAAAAACAAGCCCTAAAACAGCAATTTAACATGAATTCTACTATCTAACAAGACCATTGATCCATAAAATGAAAGCAATAATCAATGTACTGTACTATAAAATAAACAAGACAGTATTGTAGATGATAAACCCCCCCACACACACCTGCACTAATGATAGTTATTGTTTGGATTGGGGGGGGGCCTTTTATCCATTTCTGCAGTCACACAATCAGTCAATAGCTGAACTGGGTTCCACACAGTCACAAAAACACATTAACCAAAGAAGCCTCTAAAAACACAAAATAAATAGCAGAAACAAAGTCCATTTGACTTCTGAAATGTTCAAAAACCAAGGCACAGCTTCTGATTGGTGCAGGGGCCCTGGAAACAATAGCCTATAGCCATATTGGATGTTTGGCTTCCAAAAAACATTTGAAAACTGGAGCACTTAGTTCTGGGTTTTTGCAATTTGGGAACCAAGGCGTTTGAGTACCAAGGTACCACTGTATCTGAAAAGCCTGCAAGCTGGAACTTATTTTTCTGTATATAACTTTGTTCAGAGTTGTTTACTTCTATAGGAGTAAAATATTTGGACCTAACTCTGCTTCTGTGTGGTGACTGGTACTGCGAACTTCAGAGCTACGCTTCCACTGCATTTGTATCTCATATCTCATATCTCATATCTCATATCTCATATCCCCAACGGTTCTGTGTATGTTTTCACCCACAAGGGCAGGATTGGGGGCTGCCATTCAAACTTCCTGCCTCAGTCTCCCAAAAGTCTTGAGCTGCATTTGCCATTAAGTTCATCTGCCTGGCCGCTCAGAAGAAAACCAGAATCAAATAAGTGGATGGGTTTGATAGCCTTAACTGCAGTGCTTCTCTGGATAGATGAAATCAGTAAAGATCAAGCACTGGATTTCTAAGAGAAGAAAAGGTGCATTTTGTGGCTTTGGTAGGGACTTCTTTGTGATATTAATCATCATCATCATCCTACTTGTATCCCACCCATCTGGCGGGTTGCCCCAGCCACTCTGGACAGCTTCCAACAAATATAAAATAATGTTGTTGTTTAGTCATTTAATCGTGTCCGACTCTTTGTGACCCCATGGACCAGAGCACGCTAGGAACTTCTGTCTTCTACTGCCTCCCGCAGTTTGGTCAAACTCATGCTGGTAGCTTCAAGAACACTGTCCCACCATCTCGTCCTCTGTCGTCCCCTTCTCCTTGTGCCCTCCATCTTTCCCAACATCAGGGTCTCTTCCAGGGAGTCTTCTCTTCTCATGAGGTGGCCAAAGTATTGGAGCCTCAGCTTCAGGATCTGTCCTTCCAGTGAGCACTCGGGGCTGATTTCCTTCAGAATGGATAGGTTTAATCTTCTTGCAGTCCACGGGACTCTCAAGAGTCTCCTCCAACACCATAATTCAAAAGCATCAATTCTTTGGCGATCAGCCTTCTTTATGGTCCAGCTCTCACTTCCATACATCACTACTGGGAAAACCATAGCTTTTACTATACGGACCTTTGTTGGCAAGGTGATGTCTCTACTTTTTAAGATGCTGTCTAGGTTTGTCATTGCTTTTCTCCCAAGAAGCAGGCATCTTTTAATTTCGTGGCTGCTGACACCATCTGCATAATAATCAAACATTAAAAACTTCCCTACACAGGGCTGCCTTCAGATGTTGTATAGTTGTTTATTTCCTTGACATCTGATGGGAGGGTGTTCCACAAGGTGGGTGCCACTACTGGGAAGGCCCTCCACCTGGTTCCTTGTAACTTCACTTCTTGTAGTGAGGGAACTGCCAGAAGGCCCTTGGAGCTGGACCTCAGTGTCTGGGCTGAATGATGGGGGTGGAGATACTCCTTCAGTGGGCTGTTCTGGTAGGCTAGCCCACCAGCCAACCTCTGAGCTAGGCTGAGGCCCCACCCCCAACCAGCTACTGCCGCTGGAATTGGCTGCCAGCATGAGCCAATGGGCAGCACTGCTCCTGTGCACTAAGTTTCCAGATTCCTTCCCCTCGCCTGAAAACAACCCCTGCTCCTGCTGTATAGATGTAGGAAAATGCAGAGTCATGTTCCCAATGATCAGCTTTATTTATAAAGTAACTTGTAAAACTTTCATGATCCAGCCTGTGGAGAGAGTGAGCTGTAAGAACAGCATGAGTTGGAACTGATCCAGATTTTGGTATGCTGGAACTACTGCAAAACATGAAGCAGACTTCTATCCGATTAATCCACACAACAAATATCTGATTTGCTTTTAGGGTTTGGGTATGCATTCATCATGATTGTTTAGAAACCTACTGCTTTGGGGACTAGAAGTACATGTATCTGTTGCATCATTATGTGATGGACTTGCCCCATGGTTAGTAGGTCCTGTTCGTCCACATGAAGTAGGATTTTACCACCTATCACTGAGGCCATCTCCAGGGGTCCTGGGGGGCTGGGCACCCACAAAACCTCCACTGTGGGTGCCTGCCCTCCACCCACCACCACCCGCTGCCTTACCACTGACTCTCTCTCTGCTGCCATGACAGTGACTGGGCCAGGGCCTCCGCCTTCACCGTGGGGCCTCTGTTGGGGCTCAATACAGCCACTGACATGCTTCTGGGGCCCGTCTACAAAAATGGTGGGAGCATAGCTATCAACTTTTCCCTTTTCTTGTGAAGTAACCTATTCGGGATAAGGGAATTTCCCTTTAAAAAAGGAAAAGGTTGAGAGCTATGGGTCAGAGGAGGAAGCCCTAGCCCAGTTGCCCCTCTGGCACTGGAGAGTACAGTGGTACCTTGGGTTACATACACTTCAGGTTACATACACTTCAGGTTACAGACTCCGCTAACCCAGAAATATTACCTCAGGTTAAGAACTTTGCTTCAGGATGAGAACAGAAATCGTGCTCCAGAGGCGCGGCGGCAGCGGGAGGCCCCATTAGCTAAAGTGGTGCTTCAGGTTAAGAACAGTTTCAGGTTAAAAACGGACCTCCGGAAGGAATTAAATACTTAACCTGAGGTACCACTGTAGTGAATGGAAGCTGACCAGTGCACGCACATGCACAGTGTGACGTGACCTGACTTCATGACATCACGTTGTGTGTGCATGTGCCACAGGGCACCCACAGTCTGGAGCCCAAGTCAGCGCCTCTGCCATCTATATCAGCTGTGCTATGAATTCGGGGCAAAAAAAAAATCACTCATATCATGCAGGATGTTTTGCTTCCACTTGTTTTTTTCTCTCCCCAGCACAGAGATTTAACATCCAAGTCAGGAAAGGAGGCAACATAAATGGGCCTTTTGTGAGTGTGTGTGTGTGTTTGTGCGCGCACATACTGCAGGAATAATCGTTTAACAATTTCACAGCATGTCTTGACTTACCACGGTGCGTTCCACAAATGGCAAAGTAGCAAACTTAATAATTATAGCTACACAGTTGGACAAAGTTAACTTGTCAACACCATTTAACATTTATTTAGTAATACTTTTTCACCTGCTATTTAAGGATTACCCTGGAACATGCTTTTTTTATATAAATAATGTAGAGCCTTAAATGAAATGTACTGGCAGAATTTTAAATATAAAGTGAGGATCTGCACCAGTATTGGCCTTGAAAGTTTTATACAAAATGTCCAGCATATTGATGTAAATTTGCAAGAGGGAAATTGACTGGGTCCCCTAGGGATATGCTACCACTGGAACCAACTCCAATGGGCCGTGGGTGCTTCACCATGCACAATAATAAATTTGTCATTTCTTGGAAAAAGTTGTACCGGAGATTCCGGCGTATTAGGCGACTGGGCATATTTGGGGGTTCGTCTTGTAAGCCCAGTCGCCTAATACTAATTCCGAAGCAGCAGTGGGCAGGCTCTGCTCCACTCCGCGCCACCCATACCCAGCATATAAGACGACCCCTGACTTTTTAACCTCTATTCTGGGGTTAAAAAGTCATCTTATACACCAGAATCTACGGTAACAGCAACTTAAGGTTGGAACCACAAATTAGAACAAGTCTATGACGCACATGAAAGTGGCCAAAATTATGCCCCCAAAAAACTAAACAAAATTAAGTGTCAATTGTGTTTTCCTTTGGGGTGTATTGGGGACTTTTTGCCATTTGGCTGATTAGTGTGTGCCACTTGGTTTTCGCCTACCGTGTAGCAAATCGTCACAACTTGTAAGGTTTGCGGTTAGGCATTGGTCTGGAATTGGTTGCTGGGGGGGTAATGGATTCGGCTGTGCCTGCCCCCTAAAATGCTGCTGCTCCTGCTGAAGGGTTTTACCGTTAAAGGAACACAGGGGCTCCCCCATGCTTTTGTCCGAAACCCCCTGGCAAGGGGCTAGGGCCACGCAAGCCCCTGGGAGCATTCTGGGGAGAGGTGAGGCATGGTTCCCAGTCCCGTCTCTCTCCCCAGGTGACTTACCCTTCCTGACTTCGCGGGGGGTGCGAATGTTAGAGCTGTCCCCGTGTGGGGGCAGTTAGTGCTACCAATGCCTAAGCAACCACTCACATTGCTGTTTTTGAATAAAGTTGTGGCCAAAATTATGCCAAAAAAATTAAACAAAATTAAGTGTCAATTGTGTTTTCCTTTGGGGTGTATTGGGGACCTTGACACGCAATACTCAGTCACCTAGTCTGAGAATTTAAGATTTGGCTCTGAATTTGGTGTCACAGGGAGATACACACACTTAACACTACTCATGTAAGTTGCAGATAAGGGTTTTGTTTATATCCATATTTTGTGTGAACCTAGTGTCATGACTGGAGTACCTGGAGATGTTGGTGGATTTTAAAGGATGATGTAGACAATGCACAAATATGCCCAACACATGGATGGGTATTTTCCACGTTAAACTGATTTATATATCTGCAAGAGCCACACACATTCCCAAATGACAAGGGTGGGTGAACCAGTCTTCTGTTTCTTGGATCTGTGGGCCGTTTCACCAATAAACATTTTCAAATTACCATGAATACACTATTCCAAAAGTCTTCTGTTTGTAGTTGTTGCCTTTGTTGCATCACTTTCATGTTTGCTTTTTTTTCTTACGTTTTTCACCCCACTCTGTCTTAGAATTTTAAAACAGCTTCAAGGTGGCTTGCAAGTACAATCCAGGAACAATAAATATCCATAAAAAATGCTATTTTAATGAAAATTCATTAAAAAATACACACAAACAGCAGTAGCACTGAAAATTAGTTAAATAAGCAGTATAGGATGCTTTCTTATACTGACTCAGACCACTGGTCCATCTAGCAGGGAACTGTCTACAATGATTGGCAGCAGACCTATCTGATCTCCCCTCTGACATGGCTTTATTTCTGACTGAAAGCAGCAGCTGCTTTTGGCCTGGTACTTAAAACCCGTTAATCCATTTGCTAGGGAAGCAGCCCTAAGCAGAGCATTCCAGTGTTGAGGTACTACCACCAAGAAGGCCCTTTCCTCAGTAATTACTAGCATCAACTCAGATGGCTGG
The DNA here is from genome assembly GCF_965113315.1 of Podarcis vaucheri. Taxonomy (NCBI): domain Eukaryota; kingdom Metazoa; phylum Chordata; class Lepidosauria; order Squamata; family Lacertidae; genus Podarcis; species Podarcis vaucheri. The sequence goes on along the minus strand of NC_138755.1, from coordinate 28,871,694 downwards.
AATACCCAGAGAAGGGTCTCTGAAGATGATCTCCACACACAGGCAGGTCCATATGGGAACAGATACCCAGATCTGAAACCATATAGGAAAGCCTTCTTGATATTGTTGGACTTCAGCTCCCATCAGCTGCAGCCAACATTGCATGATGGGAATTGCAGCCCAGCAACATCTTAAGGATGGAGAAGGAGGTTAAAAGCAGCACTTTGCCCTGTGCCCCAAAATAGACAAGCCCTCTTCATATGCTTCTTCTGCGTGAATACAGAACTGGCAAAAAGTGCTGAATGCAGATGCCATGGAGGCAGCAACACAAATGGCCAAACCTCAAAGAGCACCCTGAACCCATGAACCTGACCCTTTAGGGCAATGTTTCCCAAACTTGGGTCTCCAGCTGCTTTTGGACTACAATTCCCATCATCCCTGACAACTGGTCCTGCTAGCTAGGGATGATGGGAGTTGTAGTCCAAAAAATAAGCTGGCGACCCAAGTTTAGGAAACTCTGCTTTAGGGGAAGTGAAATCCCATCCAGACAGCTTCAATGCAACCTGACACTGTTGTTCTTTCAACAATTTATACAGTATGTTCAGGCCAATACATTCAGCCTCAAGAATACATGGATCACTTAAAAATAATATAAAAAGTACTACTGGCAGGGAGCAAATTGGGAGAGCAGTGTCAATGCTACCCTTGCATTGCTGGGGGGGGGGGTTCTCCTGACCCCACTGGTTAATTTTGGGGCACATATGGGAAGGAGGGGGGAGCCCTACTTTACAAGGGAATCCCTTGCATTGGACTTCTGCTTACAGGGTTCATTAATTAAATTCCACTCAATACATTTATGCTTCACCCTTCCAAAAAAAAGATGTTCAGGATGATTTACACTGGGACTGTATTACACCAGTAATTATTCATGCCCTCCCCACCTTTTGCCTGTGCATCTTTGTGCTGTTCCTGTTCTCCAGAGAGCATTTTTCGAAGCCGACTTTGCCTCCAAATAGAATTTCCCTGTATCAAAAATCAATCATTCCCTCACTTTGGCTCTAATGGGTAGGAAATACGATGGTTCACTTTCTGCTTTCTGCTGGCTGACCTGTGCTCTCTGCAAGGCTTTCAGGCTCTTGCCAGTAATGTGAGCATTTAAGGCTTTTCACATGGCAGCCATGTTAAAACTACAGTACCTTAAAACAATCCTCGGTCTGTTTTTCCATAGAGTTTTAGAATTTTTGTTGGCGGGCTTTATCACTAGGGAATGCTGTTATGGGGTTTGCTATTTGATTTGCTACTGGGGGTTGCCTTAAGGAAGGAGAGTTGTGAGTCAAGGACAGGATTGTCTTCAGATGGCTCAGGGGTTGGATAGTTCCATACCCTCCAACATTTCTCCAATGAAAATAGGGATTTCCTAAGGAAAAGCAGGATATTCCAGGATACAATCAGAAACCGGGACAGCTTCTCTAAATCAGGGATGTCCCTGGAAAATAGGGACATTTGGAGAGGCTGCCCTCTGTGATCTCTGACAGAGCTTTTTGTAGCCCTTTCTCTAAATCTCCTCTGATACAAAGGCCTGAATATGGGGCTCTCTGCATGAAATGCTGTATTCTACCACTGAGCTATGTGACCCATTGCAAATGGAGCCAGTGACCATAGGGTTATGCTGTGAATAACCCTCTATGTCACATTATCAGGTAGAACCAGGTATATACAGCAGGTGAGATAAGAATCAAACGAGTGTTGGCATCTAATGCCAGTCTTTTCTTAGTTCTAACCCTTACAGATGTTTCAATATTCTACTGAATGCTTCAGGAGGTTTGGCCACATTTGAACTTTGAGCTCCTTTTACTTTCATCTGGCCAATATTACTGTTCACCCTCCATATAATATAGGATGGTTATAAATCACTTTGGTAGGAGAGACACCAATTCAGAGTGTTTCTCCACTAAAGCAAGGAAGCAATTTATTGATGATACTGTACTAGAGCTATACCTTTTCATTCTAATCAGCCACGATTGTTACATTTCTGCAAGGACCTTAAGGAAAACCGTCTCGTCTATAATTTTGTAAAACCCCAAACAAGATTAGACTTTCAGCTTCACTGGATATTTTGCCAGCTCTCCTTGCCTGGCTGCCTCTGATGGAAGACCAATGGAGAAGAAACAAAGCGATGAGAAGATCTATATATTTTGGGCATGTAATAGAGGACAAAAAAGTCCGCAGGCTTGCAATAAAATGATGTGAAAAGTGATCTGGGCTGTTTCCAAACAGGTCACATAACCAGCTCTTAAAACAAAAGCTTCCTTTTGGTTCCCCCTTGGTCTTTTATCATTGATTATTGAGTCTTGTCATTCATCATACGCCGACTTTTATATATTCTGTCCCATCTCAAAGCCCCGAAATAGCTCTTGAAGAAAACTTACAAAGAAGTCAAAATGCACAGAGTACAATGCAAAGCTGTCTTTACCATTTGGATAGGGCTGGGGAGCCTCAGACCCAGGGCCAGAGGGAGTCATCCAGGACTTTTTGGAGGTCATACCCTCTCTCTGTTCCCATGCCTTTTGCCAGCTCCTGCTTCCTTGGATGTAGGCAAGAAAGGGGTGCATGTGCACCTATTTATTTTTTATTTTATTTATTGAATTTATATACCGCCCTATACCCGGAGGTCTCAGGGCAGTTCACAGAAAAGATCACAATATATAAAATCAAAATCAAAACAATAACCCAATAGCATCCCCCCCAAAGGAGCCACATTTTTCAAGGATATAGGGTGTCAATCAGGTCAACCAAAGGTCTGGTTAAAAAGGAATGTTTTTTGCCTGGTGCCTGGTGCCTAAAGGTGTATAATGGTGCCTAAAGGTGTATAATGAAGGCACCAGGTGAACTTCCCTGGGGGAAGCACTCCACAGATGGGGAGCCACTGCAAAGAAGGTCCTGTTCTCATATTGCCACCCTCTGGACCTCTTGAGGAGGAGGCACACGAAGGAGGGCCTCAGAAGATGAAGTTCATATGGAAAGAGCAGATCCTTGAGGTATTGCGGTCCTGAGCCGCTTAAGGCTTTATGGGTCAAAACCAGCACTTTGAATTTGGCCCTACGTAGAGGCTAGCCTACTGTAAAGGTAAAGGGACCACTGACCATAGGTCCAGTCGCGGACGACTCTGGGGTTGCAGCGCTCATCTTGCTTTACTGGCCGAGGGAGCCGGCGTACAGCTTCCGGGTCATGTGCCAGCATGACTAAGCCGCTTCTGGCGAACCAGAGCAGTGCACAGAAATGCCGTTCACCTTCCCGCCAGAGTGGTACCTATTTATCTACTTGAACTTTGATGTGCTTTCGAACTGCTAGGTTGGCAGGAACAGGGACTGAACAACAGGAGCTCACCCCATTGCGGGGATTTGAACCGCTGACCTTCTGATCGGCAAGCCCTAGGCTCTGTGGTTTAACTCACAGCACCACCTGCGTCCCTACTGTAGAAAGGTACAATTCACATCTTTTGCTTCATCCACTCTTGCCTCTGGTCCTGCTCCTAAAAGGTTGCCCAGAAGGGAGTGTGACCCTTCAACTGAGAAGGGCTAGGAAGCAGCTGTGTACAAAGACATCCATTGGTGCAATATACATTGGCCCATCTAGCAGAGCTGCACTTGCCAGCAGTGGCTGTCTACAGGTCCATACAGGGAATATCCCAATCTTACCTGGAGATGCTGAACCTGGGACTTTCAGTCTGTAAACCAGATGCTCTACCAGTGATCTATGGCTGCATATGTCCCCTTGATTTGTCACCTTTTCAAAGTATTTTTATTTAAACAAATGTGTCTTCAGAAACTAAAATCATTATAGCATTCTCATTTAAAAAAGAAGAAGCCTGCTATACTTACAGCTCTCCTCCTTTCCCTCCAGGCTGTTGTGCCAGTTTAAGGCCTACGACACCAGCTGCTTCTGCTGCCAACCGCTCTCCTCTGCCATGATATTCCTTATGCAATGCTAAGTGTTCGTGAACACTACGCAGAAGACAGAGATAGGTGGCAGCCTGGAAATGTAGGTCATGCTGGGCCCTGCATCATTTTTTCACTGGTTACCCGGTGGACATGGAAGCCTTTCTTCAAATTTTGGTAAGCTTTCATCTCCTGGTAGTAGAGGTTGCCTTGCACACATTGGGAGCTTGCACAACAGGTACAGAGGGGTGAGCCCAGCACTGCCATCTTGGCCATTACAGCAGTCTTCTGTCTGAAAAAAGATTCCCCACCTCCTGCTGCAGAAGATTCCAAGTTGTTCCCCACTCACAACCACTTGGATCCAAACTTTACCCCAATTATACACCATGATGTCAGAGACCAGGCTGAGGAGAGCTACTCCGATGAGGAATGGTGGGGGCCTCCCCTCCCTCTGCTCCTGACCAGGATCCTGCAGCTGCCCAGGAGCCGTGGAGCAGTATAGATTTAGAGCAGTGGTTTGCAGAGGGACAGAGTTCGGAATACAACAGCTGGGCAGAACTGAGTGGGGAACAGCTAGGAGAAGAAGAATAGGGAGAGAGAGAATGAACAGACTCCCTTTCACTGGAAAGTGTCCCAGCGCTCAGTCCAAGGTCAAGGAGAACAGATAAGGTAGCTACACAGAAGGCCAAATGGTTGTGAGATCAGGTTGCCAGACCAGGAATTGAGGGGGGTGACTTGGGGGGAAATGGGAGGAAACCTTAATTGGGAGCACCTTTCCTCCCAGATGGAGTCTTTGTTCTTTCTCTGTGAACATTAAAAATCTCTTTAACTGGTAAGGGACTATTTTCGCTTTGTTCTGCTTATCCACAGCAAAAGGGAGGAAGTAAGCCATTTCCCTGAGGCCTGACACATACACCGGCTGTGCTATTGGCTCTCACACCCTCCAGTTCCTGGGATCAATATAAGACATTTTTTCTTGAAGTACATAAATGCCCACCTTCCACCAGCTTCATTTATTTATATATACCTTGGTTCACAATTAAAAAATCTTTTTTAAAAGAACAAAAAACCCACAATTTTCAAAATGTACAGATTAAAAATATACTAAACACAGCGGGATCACCAGGAGTACCTTAGAACAACAAACTCTGCCAATATGAAATGAGTAATTGCAACCCATTTTTCTTGGCCTCTGTGCTGTGAAGATGCAATAAGAAGTTTGTTCAAATGAAAGCATTGCATGCTAATTATTTTACTTTATTTTATTTTTATTACTGTTCTGCAATACACACATTTTACTTTTGCCAAAAATGTGTGCAATATTTATTGCTTATTGCATAGAGTCAGAAGGGAGAACTATCCCAATTGATTTTATATATATTACCCCTGCTTTGGGTGCCAGCTTCTTTTTTCAATCTCCTATCCTAGATCATATAGTTCTAAAAGAATGCCCTTTCAGTGCCAGACCACTTAATTTTGTTCAAAATCCTCATAATCAAAGATTGCAATAAATCATTAAGGTTTATAATAACATTTTATTCTAAGAGTAGAGCCTGTGGGTGGGGGCAGCTACACAATGTAATTGTGTTAAGGATTATTGGGACAAGATGATTCCTCAGAAATTGCTGTGGCAGCATAAAGAGGCCCGTGGTCATAAACCACACAGTTCACACATCAGCAAAGTTTAAGTACTAGCATCCAGAGTACATACTTTTCTCACAAATGGTCTAACCGGCACTTAGGCTGTATGAGAGAGGTATAAGAAATCACAGGTTAACCCAGATGGGGAGAAATTCAAATCTGTTCACATTTAAAGGCAAATCTACCTAATTTGCCCTTTTTGAAACAATCCGAGAACCAAAATACAGCAATCCTTAGAAATTCGCACTTTGCCGAATTTTGCAATGCAGTGCTCTAGTCAAGTAATGTGTACAATGTGAGAGCCAGTGTGGTGTAGTGGTTAAGAGCGGTAGTCACGTAATCTGGGGAACCAGGTTCGCGTCTCCGCTCCTCCACATGCAGCAGCTGGGTGACCTTGGGCCAGTCACACTTCTGTGAAGTCTCTCAGCCTCACTCACCTCACAGAGTGTTTGTTGTGGGGGAGGAAGGGAAAGGAGAATGTTAGCCGCTTTGAGACTCCTGAAGGGGAGTGAAAGGCGGGATATCAAATCCAAACTCTTCTTCTTCTACAAGAAAGTGTGCTAGGGTAAAGTTCAGATAAAAGTGCATCTATCAGTGCAAAGAACACACAAAATACATTGTATTAGGGAAAATTGCTTTGCAAAAATGTGTGTGAGAGGGGAAATTACAAACAAATGTGTATGTTATGAAAAATCTGCACTAAAATTCTGCTCAATTTTCATGTGAAGAATGGAATTTAAGATTGGAAAAATGAGAAACTGTGAAAACAATGAAATTGAGATATTCAACTATTTCTGTCCTGCAGAAGCTGGAAAGTTTATTGAGATGGTTCATTTTGTTCGTTTAGTGCCTCTTTGATGTGCTTCGAAATGCATAGCATGTAGTACACATTTATTAACAAATGACAAGGTCTCTTTTAAAGAAACCGGTCCCTGAATTCTATCTCCTGGTCATTTTTAGCAGGGCCATATATCCTACTTTAGAGAGGTCAGTCCTCTAACTGAAGGAGTCTTCTGTTTGAAGGGTTGTTCAGTCCAAATATAGTTATAGAAATTATGAATTTGGGAGAATGAACCAATTGACACCTAGACAGCTGAGTACACACAGAGGTCAATATCTGTGTGGCTTTGAGTTCCAGGCTCCCAGGTCCTAATCCAACATTTTATCTGTTACATGAAATGGACTCAGGACAAATATCTGTTCCAATGAATTCTCATCATGTATGCTATAGATGTTGTGTGCCTTTGTAGGCCAACTTTCCATATTGAGAAGGTTTCACTTTGTTTAAGCCTGGCTGTTTATAATATCTAGGCCATTGGTTGAGACAAATTAATATTTTCAAGATTATTTTTTCTTTTCAACCATAAAAGATTTCATCTAGTGCTCACCTGAGAGATCCTTTTAAAAAATAAATCTGGGGAAACTGATATAAAATCTTCCTCCTGCTTATCTTGCTGTTACAGACCTTGTTAAGTTCACGAGCAGATTTTTATTGTTGTTTTTCTAATCTGCTTTAATGGCACTCTTCCCACCTTCAATCTTCATTTTTTTCTGATGTGGCAATCTCAGTAACTTTACAGAATTGCATCCGCTTATTTGTAAGGCACCTGGAATGATCAAGGGATTGGAGCATATTTTATTTGCTAAAGTAACTGCAAATGTTTGAGAGAAAAAGTCTTAAGTGAGTATATGACACTTAAAATCTATAAAATCATGAGGTCTATAAACAGAGCAAATGGTTTTCTCTCTCTTGTGCCGCTAGTAAATCTCAATGATCAAGAAGTTTCATTAAAGATAATTGCATTGCAATGCATTTTACATTTCTTCTCATCACTTTGACAATGGATACAGGAGTTGAGGTGGTGTGACCCCACCACATGTTGTTGGACTACAACTCCCATCATCCCTACACAATACACATTGGGGCTCAGACAGACAGGAGTTGGAATCTAGCAATATCTAGAGGGCCACAGGTTCCTTACTTTGGCTTTGAATGTTGACTTACCTTCTTAATTTCTATACCAAATTCCATTTGGTTATCTCTGGGTTGGAGTGCTGGTGTCACAAACCAGCACAGGCTATTTCAGAAGTTTTAGGCCTTACTTTACACTGTTAAGTAGAACTTGTAGTGATTCTGGGAAAATGATTGGCAGTAGGTTCATGATTGAAAACAGAAAGTACTACCTTTGACTAAGCAATAGAGAAGAAATCAGACACCTTACCAACAGGTGCCTGAACACATAAGAGATGTGGCTGGCTAATGGAAAGGTCCCCAAAAAGAAAGACTCCACACAATACAAAGGTCTTCCAGATTTCTATTACATCTGTTCTGTTTACATTGCTTTTAAAAGAGTAGACAAACTCATGGAGGAGAGGCCAAGCGGTGGCTCTTAGCCATGCCAAATAAATGCAACCTCCAAATCCATAGACCAAGGGTGGGTAACCTGTGTCTCTCCAGGTGTTGGTTACAGCATCAATCATTCCTTAATACTGGTCATTGTAGCTGGGGCTGCTGGGAGTTGGAGTTGCATGTCGAGGTCCCCAGGGCCACCCCAATAACTCACACATCACACAGAATTTTTGTTAAAGGTTTTGGGCATAATTTTGGTCACAACTTTATTAAAATACAAACATGTGAGTGGTTGCTTAGGCATTGGTTGCGACTATCTGCCCCCACCACAGACACAGCAAGGTCAAAGCGAACGACCCTAAATATGGGGGGAGGGGTAGGCAATCCGATGCATGGGCGAAAAGAGGAAGCCCTAGCCTCGTGCAAGGAGTTTTAGCATTTCTGGCAGTTAATCAACAAATGGCAACATTAACTTCTTCCCAACAACAAGGGAAGCCCCAATTGCATCAGTGGCCAACGATCAATTAGCCCACCCCCAACTTTGGAGTGTCCTGGCGGCCCCCACCACAACATGTGCTCTCCATGAAGGAGAACACGCTATATCCAAATGACATGCAGAGTGCCATCGGTGCCCCATCCCTGCCATAAGAAGTATAACTCTGAGTACAAAATATCCGAGGATATGAAACAGGGCAGCTCTCTGTTTCATCTAGCTTCACTTCTGAACTTTGTGGGGCATCCGGTTGGCCACTCAGGTACCATGTGAGGTCAGTTCTTTATGTTCTTAGCGCAGCCACACTGGCTTGGTTTGATACCCTTCATATTTCTTTGTCCCTTGTCCTACAGTGTAGAGAGCTATAATCAATATTGTCTATGGGTGCTGTCTGGATTTCAAGATTCCTAAGGTGTTTAGAGGCCTCTGCTTCAGTAATGTACAGAATCTTGATGGAGGAAACGGCGGCAGTAACCATCTGCATTCATGTATTCTCTGTCACCCTGTCAGATAATATCGGTAAAGGCTGCACTCATGGCACTTCAAAGACAGTATTAAGTATTTATTGGCATTGTCATTGGCAGCATCAATCTTTGATGATGTCTCATACTCATAAAATTCCATTTAAAGCTGAGGCACACAGTAGCTCAGGGCAGGTCTCCATTAAAAATGCAATTCCAGTACTTTGCATTTTTTAAAAAATGCCTACTTCTGTGGTGTATGGTCTGGATTGATTTAAGCTGTTGGGAATCAGGATGACCTGTTTGGATTCCGAGACAGATTGCCAGCTTGATCCTAAATACACTGAAAGTAAATGCTATTAATTTTGGTTGTCCTTTCCATTACTTACTTACTTACTTACTTACTTACTTACTTACTTATTTATTTATTTATTTATTTATTTATTTATTTATATTTATACCCCACCTTTCCTGAAGGAGCTCATGGTTCTCCATCTCTCCCACTTTATCCTCACAACAACCCTGTGAGATAGGTTAAGCTAAGAGATAGTGATTGGCCCAAGGTCATCCAATGAGCTTCATGGCTGAGTATGGACTAGAACTATGCTCTCGCACATCTTAATTCAGCTCTCTAATGACTACACCACACTGCTCATATGGAACAGCCTGATGTAGTGAGGGAGCTCTGTAGCTGCAATGCTAACAACAACAACAGCTGCAATGAGTTGCAATGCTGAATTGCAACTCATTACCAAACTTAAAACCATGGAGAGACCTGGTCTGAACAGAGACATTGGATTCTTATCTCATTATACATGACTAAGCCATTTCCCACCTTCTCACCCCTTGCCTTTTCCTGTAAGACCTATTACAGTCGTTAAGAGTCGTCAACAGGCTCATCTCAGCTATCTGCCAATCTCCCATTCCCACCACCCTTCTGAGTAATATCCCTCCCCACCTTCTCACTATATAGAAGGATCTGGCAACTTCTGTTTCAGTGTATCTGAAGAAGTGTGCATGCACACGAAAGCTCATACCAAGAAATAACTTAGTTGGTCTTTAAGGTGCTACTGGAAGGAATTTTTTTTATTTTGGCTATGGCAGACCAACACGGCTACCTATCTGTAACAACAACAACAACAACAATTCATTATTTAAACCCCACACATCTGACTGGGTTTCCACAGCCTCTCTAGGCAACTCCCAACAGAATATTAAAAACACAATAAAACATCAAACATTAAAAACTTCCCTAAATAGGGCTGCCTTCAGATGTCTTCTAAAAGTCAGATAGTTGTTCATTTCCTTGAAATCTGATGGGAGGGCGTTCCACAGGGCAGGCGCCAATACAGAGAAGGCCCTCTGTCTGGTTCCCTGTAACCTCACTTCTGGCAGTGAGGGAACCGCCAGAAGGCCCTCAGTGCTGGACCTCAGTGTCTGGGCTGAACGATGGGGGTGGACATGCTCCTTCAAGTATACTGCTATGAACATTTACCCAGGAATAAGCCCCATTTTGTCCTTACTATTTACTGTTCATTAGATGACTTGCCCACCCTTCCCCATAAAATTTCAGGGCAGGTCTTAACAATATGGAAATACAATATTCAGAAGTTGGCGTGAGTAGGATTGCCCAGTGTTGTGCAAATGTATGCAGCCAATGCAAGTATAGCCAGCCAATGCAGACCTGGATGCAAAATCTTTATAGCAATATTTATCCAGGTACCATTGAATCAGCTTGATGCACACCAGGATATATATTCCATGTTGGAGCCACCAACAGAGAATTTACACATCTAGCCATGCTGTATCCAACCCACAGCTGGAAATGAGTTATTTGGGTTATCCAGCTTGGTTGGTGTTGACTAGAATGAGTTTGGTCCCTTTGAGATTCCATGAAGGCAGGAAGTCTGTGACTGAGTAGCATCTCTGTCACAGAACCCTTATAATGCTATTTCTATTTCTGTTGCTACACAGGGACAGGAGACAAGACACAAAACCGCAATATCAAAATAACTTGATTGATCAGTGAGGAGCTAGCTCTTGGTGAGTATTGCCACCAATATGTCCTTCAAAGATTAGTTTTGAATTAGATGAAACTTCTGAGGAATTTCAAGAACAGCCAACAGAGATTCCCTTTGGAGCAAAGCGTCTCAAAGAGGCATGCTTCATTCTCTCACCTCTCCCTACTCTAGCATATCTCCAGAGAAACCCTGTGAGATGCATTAGTTTGAGAGATGGTGACTGGTTCATGATAATCCAGTGAGCTTTATGGCAAAGTAGAGATCTGACCCTGGGTATCCTCAACCTGAGTCCTACACCCTAACCATTACACCACGCTGCCTGCCTTATCAAAAGAGTTTTGATAAAATTAGTAGGACTTATTAGGCATGATGTCACCAGCCAGGTGATGGTGTGAGAGAGACTAGTAACCAAACCTCATTTGTTTGCTGCTAGTATTCCAAGGGCTAAGATCAGGAATAAGATAGTAAGGTGGAACTTCCTTTTACATATGCCTGGCATCCATTAAAAATAGCTCTACCTTCTACAAGAAAAGGATTGGATTTTCCCCACCCACCCACTTTGCAATGATTTTTTAGAAAAAGAAAAAGAGGGGGAGAGAAAATAAACAGGTTGGCATCTAGTTGTATTTTATGTTGATATGTAATTGCGTATTCATTAGGAAGATGATTTTCTTGTTGATGTTTTCTTAAGTATTGATTTTGGTATTTGATTAAGGCAGTTAATCTTAAAATTACCATGCTTGCTGTTATCCCATAAATGCAGTTATATCACAGTTAATCTGAGAATTTAGATGGAAATTTTCTCTCTCTTTCTACCTTTTTAGGAGGCAGTATATTCTCTTCTTGACATCTATGAAAATGGACCGGACTGGTTGAAATTCTCCTTAGAAATTAACATAGGGTGCTCAATGCCATGGTCTTAAAAATGGCAGTAACTGCTGGTAGCAGAGAAGAATTATTATAGCACAGTAATTAGAAATGTTACAAATGATCCAGAGTCCCACAGATCAAATCTCAGTTTAGCCATGAACCTCCAAACTGGCCTTAGACTAGTGATGGGAAGTTGTTTTTGAAATCCAGTAGCCCCGGCCAACATGCTCTGTGGCTGGGAAAAATAAGAGTCTAACATTATCTGGCATTCACACCCATATTATAGTCCAACGTTATCTGGCATTTAAACCCAGGGCTGGTCCTATCATTAGGCAAAAATGAGGCAGCTGCTTAGGGCACAGACCTCAGAAGAGTGCAGTACTGACCTTTGAGGGGCATATTTTTAAAGAGATTCACAAGATTATTCAAAAATTATTAGTGTGCTGAAACATTTTCTTTTGTATTTGAGAAAGATAATCAAATATTGTTGCATTAGTTTTCCTCTCAATGTAAAATAAATTTAGCAGTTTCAAGTTTTGTGCTTTTCATTTTTTCTACAATGAATGGGGTTTTGTTGGCGCAGCCCTACAAAATACTATTTTAATATGTATCTCAATATGAATTTCTACATCGATTTTTAATAATGCAATAATGGATCATAAAGGGACTGATGCATCTATCCCTTTGGTTACAAAAGGATCAAATAGGCTCCAGAACTGGGCGAAAGGAGAGGTGAGGCAGTCAGATGAAATGGTAAGCCTAAGTAAAACCTAGGTGGAATACATTAAGGGAGAATGGTATCAAATTAATATTGGTGCATATGAAGAAAGCACCTGATGGCTAGAGCTCATAAAACATTGTTGTTGTTTTTGTTGTTTGCAATGATACATAAAAATACAAGGAAAGAAGGTTTCAAGATTAGAACCGCTCCAGTTTGTTGGTTTTTATAGGCAAGCTGTGTAGGTTGTTATCTTCAGATCTTAGATTATTCTCTCTTCTCAATTGTATGCTTGGTGCTTGTTTTCCTCTCCTCCTGCTGTTGACCTAATACATTGTGGCAATGTTGGATTTCATACCCTTTAAAGTTTCTCTCTTCCCCCTCCCTTCCAAGTGAGCTTTGCTTTGATATAAAGTGAACTGGGCGATTTCCCCCACAGACGCGCTGAGGATTCTCTTCTCCAGAAGATGCTGTAAAGACTTGAGCCTGAAGACAATTAAACATAATAACCATGTAAGCCTGAAGCGCGAACACTTCCCTTGAATAAGTCAAAAGCTGTCTTGATGTTTCATTTATACCCATCAGTAAAAGAGGCACTGCAGGAATGAGGAAACCTAGGAGTTGATTGGAATAAGAAATGTACAAACTGGATTTTTAAAAATCCATTGTTAAGTGAGAGGTGAAGGACAGCGGTAGAGGTAAAATCCTCTAATAGTCAGGTTTGGATATTTCAGATAGGCTATATTGTTGCCTATCCTCTTTATACAGGACAGGTGACAACCCTAGTTTTGTGCTTCTCTCTGCAGCTTGAGCTGAGTCTTCTTGCTGCCAAGGAGTGTGGTGGAGTCTCCTACTTTGGAGGTCTTTAAGCAGAGGCTTGACAACCATATGTCAGGAGTGCTCTGATGGTGTTTCCTGCTTGGCAGGGGGTTGGACTCGATGGCCCTTGTGGTCTCTTCCAACTCTATGATTCTATGATTCTATGATTCTTCTTCTTCTTTGGTGATCACTCGTAGCCGAGTAAGTCTGTCTTCCATAAACACAGTTTTAACAATGAGTCTGTAAGTGACTGTGGAGGCCAATTCTGGGCCCACACATCCTTCCACAGTGGGGACATTGGTTCCCGGGCAGAAGTTGATCACGGTGTGGATTTGCCAGGCGTGCCTTCCTCTTAGCACATTTCTCCCTTGCGTTCTGAGTTTGAGTGCCTTCAAAGTCCATGACACCTTTGGTAAAGGCTGTTCTCCAATTGGAGCACTTGCAGGCCAGTTTTTCTCAGTTGTCGGTGTTTATACTATATTTTTTTAGATTTGCCTTGAAACAGTCTTTAAACCTCTTTTGTTGACCACCAGCATTATGCTTTCCATTTTTAAGTTTGGAATAGAGTAGTTGGTTTGGAAGACGATGATCAGGCATCCACACAACATGACCAGTCTAATGAAGTGGATGTTGAAGAATCATTGCTTCAACACTGGTGATCTTGAGTTGAGTAACAGCTAGGGATAGGACTGGTTTCATCAATGTTGCGTTTGGGCCAGGAAAACTCTGAGGCATGGCAAGTAGGACAATTTTTTTAAAACTATATATTTAAAAATGTTTTTTAAAAAATATGTAACAATTCAAAAAAGCCCCCAAACAGCCTCAACCAATATCATGTTTCTCAAAACAATTGCACATTGCTATAGAGAGAGGTGTATTTGTGTGTAGCGGGGGGCAGCAACCCCCTCCACTAACCGTGTTTCTCCAGGCCAAGCCTCCCCCTCTGCTGATGATACGATACGATAATCTTTATTGTCATTGTCCCATTCAGAACAACGAAATTGAAAAACATCTACACCAGACATTCAAAAACCAACAAGCCTGCTATCCCTGGTTAGCAAGCCTGGTTAACCCCCTAAAAACTCTGATACCCCATAATAAAATGCAATATACTCTCATAGAGACTACCTTACACTGCATTTAAAACCAGAATTGCATTTGGATAGAAACTGTTTCTCAGGCGGCTAATCCTAGTCTTTATAACCCTGTACCTTCTTCCAGAAGGCAGAAGCTGAAAGAGATCATTTCCGGGGTGCACACTATCCTGCCGGCTGTGGGTGGGTGTGAGTGTGCAAGGAACTGGTGTGGAGGAGAAGCATCACAGGCTCTCATTGGATGTGCGCACAGCCAGCCAGACTGCTCATCCTCCCAACACTGCCCGATCATCTCTGCACTGGAAGCCGGAGGCTCCATCTCCCTTGGCATCCAGCGCCATACAGAATTTGACCTATTCTTTAGAATGTCTGCAGCTGAACCCCATGGTGCTTACTGTCACTCACCCGGTGTGAGCAATAGGTGTTCATATCTGGTGGGTGTGAGTAGATGTGAGTCAGTCTCAGCATGAACCCTCCGGCTTCAAAGCATACAAAATAAAGAGAAATGATTGCTAAAGGAGGAGGCTGCATGCCTATTGATTCCCCCAAGGCCAAAATGTGTTGCTTGTAAACAGCATTTTAGAGGTAAAATGGAATTCAAGCTAGGATTTTCAGTCTGGTTGACAGCGTGCGGAGCTCTGATAATGACGATGACTATGCGGTCTGAGTGCAAGCCTAAAGTTGGGATTGCTTCAAGGCTCGTGCAGTAATGAAAAATTAAATTAGATGGTAGTGGTGGTGCTGATTTTCTGTGTTTCCATCAAAATGCAGAGTTTTTCTTTAAGTGTTATAAACAAAGTGTGTAGCTGACACTTCTAATACAGTGGTACCTCGGGTTACATACGCTTCTGTTTACAGACGCTTCAGGTTACAGACTCTGCTAACCCAGAAATAGCACCTCAGGTTAAGAACTTTGCTTCAGGATGAGAACAGAAATCGTGCTCCGGCGGCGTAGCAGCAGCAGGAGGCCCCATTAGCGAAAGTGGTGCTTCAGGTTAAGAACAGTTTCAGTTTAAGAACAGACCTCCAGAACAAATTAAGTACTTAACCCGAGTTACCACTGTATGCAATGGTCAACAAGCAGCTGCATTTCAGCAGCATTGCTGGAAAACAGATTGTTATTGTTGCTGCTGCTGCTGTTGCCTTTATAACCCACATTCTCCTGCAAGGAACTCAAGTTGGCATTCAAAGTTCTCCCCTCCTCATTTCGTCCCCACAACAATCCTGTCAGGTAAGTTAGGCTGAGAGGCATTGACTGGCCCAAGATCTTCAAGTGAGCTCCATGACCAAGTGGGGATTTGAACCCTGGTCTCTCAGGTCCTAATCCTACACTCTAACCGCTGGCTTCTCAAGTTTTCACTATTTTGCAACTGCTTTGAACCTGAAGCTCTAGGGCTGCAGTCCTATACATCTATTCATGTCTGGGCAGAAGGCCCATTGGTCATAGTGGGGCTTTGTTCTGAGTAGACACGCATAGGTGTGCACAGCAAGCTGCTACGCATGTTGGCTATGCTCTGTCTCCTTAGTTAGAGGAAGCAATTCTTCTGAATACCAGTTGCTGGAAGTGTCAGGAGTGGAGAATGCTCTTGCCAGTTTCCCACAGGCATCTGTTGGGCCACTGTCAGAACAGGATGCTGGACTAGATGAATTCAGTGGGACTTATTTCTGCATAGACATGGTTAGGATTGTGCAGAAAGTCTGGACATAGAAGAAGATTTCATTTGCTAGAGTCTTTTCTGCCAGGGCTGGTTCAGCTGCGGTTCAGCCCAAAATCTCAAGAGATGAGCAGAAAGGTTGAGTCTTTGTTCAGAGAGACAAAACATGACAGAGAACTCCACGAAAAGGACGAGCCCTTTGAAGCATTTGTCAGAACTGAGAATATGAGCCTCCCACTTTCTTCTGAGGCTGCTCCCCAGCCAGTTGCCTTCCCAACAGTTGCAATCTCCTTCAACGAGAGGCTCTCTGTGCCTTTTGTTTTGCTACCTGTAACGCCCTCCTCATTCTTAGAGACAGGGGAGAAGGGGAGAGGAGAACAGTGGAACAGTGGATTGCTGGGGATCTGTTGCTCCCTCAGCCTCTTCCTCCTCCTCAGCTGCCTCACTCTCACTTAAAGCTATTACTTGCTCAGCTTCCAACTCATCTACCTGTCACGATGCTGTTAGCACAGGCATAGGCAAACTTGGCCCTCCAGATGTTTTGGGACTACAACTCCCATCATACCTAGTAATTGTAGTCCCAAAACATCTGGAGAGTTGAATTTGCCTATGCCTATGTTAGCGGCTCCCAGCTGGTTGCCCAGGAAAGTATAAAGACAAGGAAGTTACTTACTGTCCTTTTTTATTTCAATCTTTACAGAGAGAGGCTATAGAACCCAGCTTCTTGGATAATGGTATTGTCCTGAGTGAATCTCCACCCCTCGTCTCTCCCACTTCCTCGTTTGTCACTTCTACGGGTGCTGCTACATGCTCTCTGTCTTTGAGCTCTTTGCTCTCCTACTTTTAAGGCTCGCCAGGTTCTGGGAGGTGGTGGATCTGGAATGCTTTCTAGTGACACCATGTCAGCCAGCTGCTGCTCCAGTTCTGACTGCTCCTTCTCTCCCATTATTTCCCAACTTCCCCCCTCATCTGCCTCTGAGCTCCTCCCTCCCTCAACCCCCTGCTGTAAATCTATACTGTCTTCCTCTTCCTCCTCCCTGGGAGGGTCACGATGGGGAGGTGGTCTCCACCATTCCTCTTCTGCCCAGTCCCTAACACTACCCCACCCTTCTTCCTCTGATTTGTCTTCTTGATCCCACCACCATTCTGCTGGCTTGGGGCCTTCCTCTTCTGAAGCTTCCCCTGGGGTCTTCCCCAGCTGTAGCCTCCCACCATTCCTCCTCATCTAGCCAATCTCAGACATTCTCCTATAATAGCATTGTGGCAGCGCTGCTGAGATTTAATCAGAAGGTGTTCTACTTTATGCCATGTGATATATTTCATTTTTGTTGAAGAATAAAAACTTGGGTGCATGTGCTGGTCCCGGGGGTAAGGTACCGTGAGTGTAGCAGAGTCCACACGAAGAGGGGCGAGGTCTGATGCAGAGAGCCGGGCGGGGAACAGGAACGCTGGAACAGAAGGCTGAGTAGGTAGCAGGAACACCAGATGGACGGGAACAGGAGGCCGAGCAGGGAACAGGAGTACTGGATAGTCAGGAACAGGAAGCCGAGCAGGGAACAGGAGTACTGGATAGTCAGGAACAGGAGGCCGAGCAGAGATCAAGAACACAGGAAGGTCCGAAGCCAACAACGACATTGCTCCCGCAACCTGGGGCCGGCCTGACTGGGCTTTTATCCTCTACTAAGGTCAGGGGCGGTCCCGACCCCCAGGAGCCCCGCCTCCTCTGGCCTTAAGGCGAGCACTCCTCCTGGGGGCAACCAGCTCCCTTCGCCTCTCTGCCCTAAGCCTCTGCAGATCAGGAGAGGCCGAAGGGTTACTGGGCCCTGGAGGAGGCTCACCTGTGGCCACTGAGTCATCCAGCACCTCTGGGGCCAGAATGGTTTCACCTGGTGCCTGCTCTTGAGTTTCCTCAGCATCTAGGCCTTGCCCCAGTTCAGCCGGCCCTGGAGGCGGGGACTCCTGTGCCGGCTGGGATTCCTCCGGATCGCTCTCAGACTCGGAATCCCAGGCCATCACAGTGCACTTGCCATTGTAGATGACTTTTGACTTTAACCTGGTACCTCCCTAGCATTTTGAAAGATTGCAACCATTCACTGTTGTCCTTAAATTCACAAAGGAGAAAGGAAAACAAGGCACTTTGCATGTCTCCTTCGAATGTGGGAAGCTGAGAACACAGAGCTGAGTAATGAACATTGGATACCAGCCTTTGAGTGTTTGTTAAATGGATACCCCCCTTTTCTTTTCTTTTCTTTTCTTTTCTTTTCTTTTCTTTTCTTTTCTTTAAAAAAAGAGAAATCTAAGTACCGGTCATCCATCCCAAGCTGTCTATAGCTATCTTGTAATGGCCCACAAATTTCAATTGGAGTTAATCTACAGAGGCTCACACAACCTCTGTCCTTTATGAAATTTTAAAGGGCTGCCTCTAATTGTAACAGCAGAAGAGTTATACTTTATTCATCATTTATATTATGTCTTACAGATGTGATGCTTTAGTGTACAGCTAATGGCAGCTTTACATGCTCGGTCGAGATGATTACTGCTAGCTTCTTCATTAATAGTAACTGTGACATTTGTTCAAGATGACCCCTGAGTAACTTAACACTCTCATCTCTGCTATGGTTTCCCAAGTGAAGAATAGTACTTTTGGGGGAGAGAGGAGGCAGAAAATATATTTGATGAAATCAGTCCTCTCCCTAGCTGTTATACAGCAGAAGGAAGCACAAAGCACAAAACTAGGGTTGTCACTTGTCCTGTATAATACAGGATTGTCCCATATTTCAATGTAAAATGTTGTATCCTGTATTGGTACAGTTTTTTCCTGAACTGCAGGTGTGTCTCTCTCTTTCTCTCTTGGAGATATCCTCTCCAAATGCATGTGTCTGAAAGGGTTGTGAAAGGTCATGTATTTAAGCTCAGGGGGCACGGGTGGCGCTGTGGGTTAAACCACAAAGCCTAGGACTTGCCGATCAGAAGGTCGGTGGTTCAAATCCCCATGACGGGGTGAGCTCCCATTGCTCGGTCCCTGCTCCTGCCAACCTAGCAGTTCGAAAGCACGTCAAAGTGCAAGTAGATAAATAGGTACAGCTCCAGTGGGAAGGTAAACGGCGTTTCCGTGCACTGCTCTGGTTCTCCAGAAGCTGCTTAGTCGTGCTGGCGACATGATCCGGAAGCTGTACGCTGTCTCCCTCAGCCAATAAAGCGAGATGAGTGCCGCAACCCCAGAGTCGGTCACGACTGGACCTAATGGTCAGGGGTCCCTTTACCTTTAGCCAACACATACAGATTTACAAATTCATGCGTATGTGTGTGCGTGTGTGACAAATTCCAGAGAAGCCATCCTGTTAGGCTGCAAGATATTGTAATGGATTGCTTTGAAGTCACTTCAGCAGCAGATGAAAATAAAATCACCCCCTACCCACCCCAACCTGCCTTGTATTTTGCCAGAAAAAGGTGGCAAACCTACACAAAACCCACATACACATGCCAGCCTATCATGTGCAGTTTGTCCCTCAGTACACCAGCGCAAGGATTGTTCAACTTAATAACTAATGAGAGCTTATACTCAGCACTGTATTATATGGTTCTTTCTCTGGCTCATTGCAACTACAGATAATTCAGCTCATTGGTCCTTGGGGGATTTTGATTAAGGGTATTAATTTGTGGCTCAAATATATTAGTTATATGCAGCTGCTTGTTTCTTTAATGCTGCCTCGTGGTGTTTTCTTTCCACATGTAAGATTAAATGCCCATGGAAATTAGAAACAAAATAGCGCATGGCGATGGAGCATGCTTTCTAATTATCTAGCTGTAAAGTTTTCATTGCAGGATGGATGGCCACTTCTGGGAAAATCCTAAGTCCTTAACTGTTACCTCCAGCTTGTTTATGCTTGTACAAGAGAGATGAGCAGGGTAGCAGAAAACACATCTGCATCTCATCCAAATTGCAGTGCTTATCTGGGTCCTATGCATTGATCTTTTGATGTGATGTCCCTTTTTGATGTGCATTCCCACCTGGAATCCCCACTAGTTATATTATTGCTTGTCTAAGGCCGCCACATGAGCTCATGGGTGAGATGAGAAAAGCTGAGCCTCTCAGCTACTGCACCACTCCGGCTTTCAATGCTCTAGTGCGGTGGCCCACCAATAATAATAATAATAATAATTTATTATTTATATCCCACTCATCTGGCTGGGCTTCCCCAGCTACTCTGGGTGGCTTCCAACAAAATATTAAAATACAGTAATGCATCAAACATTAAAAGCTTCCCTAAACAGGGCTGCCTTCAGATGTCTTCTAAAAGTCTGGTAATTGTTGTTCTCTTTGACATCTGGTGGGAGGGCGTTCCACGGGGAGGGCGCCACTACAGAGAACACCCAACATGATGTTTATTCTGAAACAAATATACCACATTCTCTACCAACAGATAAGCACTTAAATTAATACACAACACAAATAGAGCAATAATTTACAGTCATCATCGGTGTAAAGCAAATACTGTACCGCTATTTCAAACTCAAAATGACCAAATCAAAGACTGAAAACTGAAAACAGATGCAGGAAATGGTAATAAAATTTCAGCAGCAAAGAAACCCAAAACAACACCATTCCTCCCTCAGTCCGTACTTTGTATGTCCCTACAAAGTCTTGTTTCACAAAGTAGCTTAAAAAGTAGGTGCCTTTCAAAGTAAAAGCCATCATCTGGATGAACAGAGGAGATTGCCCTGCCTTCCTCTTCTTGACTCTAAGCAATCATCCTGCAGCAACTGGGGCAACATCTTACCCCAGGAGCAGTTGGGCAATTTGGGGGTGTTTCTGGACCCAGCTCTGTCCCAGGAAGCTTAGATGTGCCTAGAAGTGCATTTTAGCAACTGCAAATGGTTCAACAGCTATGGCACAGGAAAGCCTTGCCACAGTAGTTCATGTGTTTGTTACTTCAAGACTGGTTCATTGCAATGCACTTTAATTCGGGCTTCTCTTGTGCTTGATCCAGGAGCTACAGTTAAGCGCAGAAGGCTGCAGCATGACTGCTGCCGGGAGTGAGCCCTTGTCAGCATATAACATCTGTGTTCAGAGATCTGCACCAGTTATGAGTTTGCTACTGGGCCAGGTCCAAGGTGTTGGTCTATATAAAGCCCTTAATCAAAACAAGTTAATCTTGTTTCGATTAACTTCTGCAAAATAATTTATGGTACTTAAGTTAAAAACAGAAAGAAAAAGGGGTAATAATGAACGGAAAAGGAGACAGTTTGCGTGCTGAGGTCCCCCAAAACCCCTACCCCAATAACTCACACATCACACATAATTTTTGTTTAAGGTTTTTGGCATACTTTTGGCCACAACTTTATTTTCATACAAATTGAGAGTGGTTGCTTAGGCATTGGTTATGACTATCTGTCCCCCCCGCCTTGGGGACAGCGCTGACTCCCGTGAGTCAGCGTGTGGAGGAACAAGACCAGGGACAGCTGGGACTGCGACACAGACCCTCAGCTATTCCCTGCTTGTTCCTTGGGAACTTACACGGCCCGCACCCTGCTCCAAGGGTTTGGACGAAGGGATGGTAAGCCCCAGAATTCCTTTAACGGAATTCCCAGCAGCAGCAGCATTGGAGGGGCAGGCACAGCCAATCCATACCCCTCCACCAACCAATTTAACCAATGCCTAACCGCCAACCTTACAAGTTGTGACGATTTGCTAAGCAGTAGGCAAAACCCAAAAGGCACACACTAATCAGCCAATTGGAAAAATTCCTACTGGGCCCCCGCACCAAGGCGAACGACCCCATGACAGGCAGAGCAAGGTCAAGGCGCAAGCCCAAGCAAGGGAGGGCGGGCGGGAGATCCGATGTCCACAGCGAAAGAGAAAGAGAAAGCTGTGGACCTTGCTTAAATAACCACTGATCCCACCCCTAAATTGGCAACATCAAATTTACCCCAGTAACACCATCCTCCAATCTGCTCCAGGCCCCTTGAATCTAATACTGCCTGGCAACCAAGTGGAGTTTTGTTCGGCCCCATCCGCAACACGTGCTCTCTTTTAGTGAGAACACGCTTTACCAAAAATGATAAAAGAACCGTGTTGAGAATGAAGGAAGTCAAATGGAAGAAAAGAAGAACTGAAATATGGCGGGGGGGGGGTTGTACATATTATTCACTATTTGTTTTGTATAAGTTTTCATACGTTATGTTTTATTTGTACTTTTTTGTTTTGTTTTATGTCTTGTTGTTTGTTTCTCTTTTGATTCTGTATTATTATTTTCATGTTCAGTTTGACAAGTGTGTGTGTATATATGTGTTGTAAATAAACTCTCTCTCTCTCTCTCCCTCTGCAACTTGGAACCAGTATACTTAGGAGATTACCTTATTGTACATGTGCCCACTCAACCATATTGATGGGTGGAAGTAGCCCCACTACAGGGGCCACGTGATACAGTGCTTTTTCCCCCTAGAAAAAGAGGTGCAGGAACTCCCACTTTTATTTGATGGGCAACCCTAAATTGTTGGGCTTTTTTTAGGGGAAACCAATGGAGAAAAACAAGGCTCTTTTTGTGGGGGAATACTTCTCTGCCCAATACTGCTCACCCCACCACTGGCATCACTGCGGCTGCATTACAACATCGCCTCTGAAGCACAGCTTCCAAAACAAAGCCAAAACATTCCTGTTTAGACAAGTCTACCCAGATGCTTGTAGGGAAACGGGTGGTGCTGGGGTCTAAACCACTAAACCTAGGGCTTGCCTATCAGAAGGTTGGTGGTTCGAATCCCCATGATGGGGTGAGCTCCCGTTGCTCAGACCCAGCTCCTGCCAACCTAGCAGTTCGAAAGCACAATGTGCAAGTAGATAAATAGGTACTGCTCCGGTGGGAAGGTAAACGGCATTTCTGAGCGCTGCTCTGGTTCTCCAGAGGCAGCTTAGTCATGTTGGGCACATGACCCGGAAAAGCTGTCTGCGGACAAAAGTCGGCTCCCTCAGCCAGTAAAGCAAAATGAGCGCTGCAACCCCAGAGTCGTTTGCGACTGGACTTAACTGTCAGGGGTCCTTTACCTGTACCTTTAACCCAGATGCTTAGAAATCTGAGGCAATTTTAATTTGTCTTACCATTTTTACTTTTGTATTTTAAAGTATGGTTGTCATTTTTTCTTGATTTTACTGTTTTATATTTTGTAAACCGCTTTGAGGTTTTTGTTTTTCAATTAAGTGGTGTATAGATTTTATGAAATGAATGAATGAATGAATCTTGGCTTGCTCTGCTAGAAGGTTCTGTAGCTGCTCTCAATCTACACTAGTCCAAAGAGCACTTTCCATGGTTCTGTTTCCTTCTCAGGACTCCTGCAAATCTTTGCTGGTCTTCCTTGTGCTGGCCTCAGCCTGGAACAGGACAGCAAATGAGATAGTGGTGCCCATGCAACATAATTTAAATAAAATCCATCAATTCATAACAATAGTTTCATTGCTTCATGGATGGTCCCTCCCCTCCTCCTTTGTAATTCCCAGAATTTTGTCACCATAGATGCATTGTTAGATAAATTCAACAGAGTAAATAAGTTTTGATGGATGTAAAAGTGGAAAACTGATTTGAACGGTTACAGTAAAATATGCAGGGATGTATGATATGTAAAATGAAACATGTAAAGAGAAGAAGGGAAGCCAATGGATATTTTAAAGTTTGTAAAATGTTTAATTGGAATTGTAAAATTAATAAACATTATTATATAAAAATATAAATATAGTAAGTTGGAAAATGGCCTCAAAGTCAGCTTTAAAATATGTATTTCCCATTTCTCTATGACAGAGAGTTGTTTTGTGCTGTGCTGTGCATCCTCCATTAAATCTGACTTTTCCCAAGAAATTTATCAGCCTGAACTGTTCTCGCAGAAATGAAGTCCAGATGTGAGTGGCTCATTATTGTTCCAAGGATGACTTTGGCTACACCGGAAAATACAATGATGATTTCCTCGTGATCATCAACTAAATTCATTGTTGGCATTGTTCATTGTTTGTCAGAAGGTGAAGTGCTGTGCACATATTGAAATGGAGATGAGTGCCAGAGCTAAATGTCATAAAAGTAGAATAAGTTTAATAGCCCAAATATAATGGCAAGGTTTCATTACGGTTTCACGAAGGGAGTTTGCTGCAGAATAAACTGTTCGGCTGAGCGTGTCTGAAGAACCAAATAACAATCTATAGGTAATGAAATCTCAGAAGCAACTTTGAAATCTTTTGCTTTCATGCAGCATAGCTCCAGCTTTAAAACTGCTGGGAGGTAACCTAGAGGCTCAATAAGGGTTCTTAAGGACTGCTGCTGCTGCCCAGGAAGACTGCCTGCTAAGCGGGTGGGGCTTGCAGAAGGATACAGAAATGCTTCATAAACCCATCTATATGGTGAATGGAAGTGTAGAACACAATTGCTATGGAGCCGTAGTCATAAAGTTATAACTATAAGCATTTCTGTATCCTTCTGCTGTGCTGAAGAAGAATTTCACGAAACAGTGGGTATATCTGGAATCACTGTTCACTATGTCTGTTTGCGGACCACTTCAGCAGCGTTGGACATCATAAAACAAAGATTTATGGCTTGTTTTCACCAGATAAGAATCTGACCCATTGCTTCTTTCAGAGACTTGCATAGTCTACAAAGACTTTCAGGGACTTATAAGACTTATGTTTATTTGGTTCTATGTTGTCAAGAGAATCCATCAAGAGTGCATATTTTGTGATTTTCAGAGATTTATAAGATTTCTTTTTATGTGGTTTTGCAGAGAGTACATATTAAATATGTTTCATACTGTTCAATGTTCTGCATAGATTATATAAAGAGTTTATATTGACACCACACTGTTGTACTTGGTCATCGTGCTGCCTTGGATATTAGCGATAATTGTTTGAAACACAGGGGTTTAATTGTTTGGTTACTTGGGGTGGGGCTTGACAGGCTTCACAAGTGCTTAGCACCGAGGACTCCTTTTTTAAATTGTTTTTAATTTTTATCTGTCTTATTTTAAATGAGACCATCTTGGCTGTGAGCCCTGGAAGCCCTACACCCTGCCTTACCAGCCCTTTCCCATCTGGTCTGGAAGAGTGGAGTGCTGACTGACTCCAGCTACAAAAGCTGAGACTGTTGAACAGATTCTTGGGCTGGAGTAGTGTTTACGGGGGGTTGAGAGAGCCATTGCTGTTATGGATATTATTGTTGTATCTTTAGTTTTGGATCTTATGATTTACATGGAAATTGCTTTCCATTTGGTTATGTACTTTTTGATGTGTTTTATTTCTGGTTTATGACATCTGTTATGTCTGTAATTATGTAAATCTTGTCATGTTGTGAGCCGCCTTGAGCATAGTTTCAACCATGGAAAGGTGGCATACAGATGATGATGATGATGAAGAAGATGAATCCAGGTCCAGCAGCTTTCCTATTTGACCCTAATGTAGCCCCAGACTTCATAGAACTCTTATTGTTTTCCCACACACCATTTAGTCTATAAAACACAGGGGAAGGATATCTTAACTCCTTCTCAGGGCCTGGTATCAAGCAGTCCTGATTGCTGCACCACTCCCTGTCTGTCCCAGCTGAGAGTAAGCACAGGTGATTCAGAGGTGAACTTAAGTGGCTTTTTTCTGGTTTTAGCTGTTCTGATTCGGTCTGCAAGCTGCCTCGAGTCCCATCAAGGGGTGAAAAGTCAGGGCAGAAATTATTATATAATAAATCTTCATATACGTGCAGGAATGGATTGATTGCTGGATAGCTGTTGGAAAAAGAATGACATTTGTTTGTTTTAGTTAGAGGTAGGTAGCCATGTTGGTCTGCCGTAGTTGAAACAAAATAAAAAAAATCCTTCCAGTAGCACCTTAGAGACCAACTAAGTTTGTTATTGGTATAAGCTCATATCAATAACAAACTTAGTTGGTCTCTAAGGTGCTAATGGAAGGAACATTTGTTTGTTTTTTTATAAAAGCTATTATATTGTTACGTGAGGATATTTTGATGATATATTTTGTGGTTATAGGTTTTGATTTTTGTTCTGTGAACTGCTCTGAGACCTCCGGGTATAGGGCTGTATATAAATTATATTAATAATTATACTAATAATAATAATAGACAGGGCTGGTGGATACCTCCATTTCTTCTGTCAGCGCATAGCGAGACAGACGGAGCAGAGCTTACTATTGACTCAGCAGGAGAAATAGTGAAGGAGATTGCCAGGTCACACTGTCAAGGAAGTCTTGCTAAGTAAACAGCCTCTAAGTGAAGAAACAACAGGGTCCTTTTAAGAATAGCACATGTTTAAGAGCAATGTGAGCTATTTAATAACACTTTAATGCTGGGGACGCGGCGTGGCGCTGTGGGTTAAAGCCTCAGCGCCTAGGGCTTGCCGATCGAAAGGTCGGCGGTTCGAATCCCCGCGACGGGGTGCGCTCCCGCTGCTCGGTCCCAGCGCCTGCCAACCTAGCAGTTCGAAAGCACCCCCGGGGGCAAGTAGATAAATAGGTACCGCTTACCAGCGGGAAGGTAAACGGCGTTCCGTGTGCGGCTCTGGCTCGCCAGAGCAGCGTTGTCACGCTGGCCACGTGACCCGGAAGTGTCTTCGGACAGCGCTGGCCCCCGGCCAATAGATGTGAGATGGGCGCACAAACCCCAGAGTCTGTCAAGACTGGCCCATTCGGGCAGGGGTACCTTTACCTTTACCTAAGAGCAATGTGAGCTATTTAATAACACTTTAATGCTGGGGCTCTATTTACTGCCCAGGTACCTTATTCTGGACCTCCTAATTAAAGGAGTAAGGGGCTTATCTGGTCTCCCCTAAAGTACTGGAGGTAGACTTGGGGCTCTGAAAGCTGTTGTCTTTAGCATCTCCTCCGAATACCTTGTGCACATGTAACAGTCGTTCTTCCAAGCTGTGAACAGGGAATGGCACTATTATCATTCTTCCTCACATCATGACATTTAGCCTTTGGCTATCTCTGTGTAAGCTAAGATAAGGGTTCATGGTAAACAGCTGGAGTGCGCAAGAGGCAGACAAAATCTTGTTTGCTTTGTGAGGGTCAAACTCTAAAGAGCCCTGTGCTCTAAGAGCTAAGATTCAGCCAATGTTTCAGGAACATCACTCTTGTTCAGCTGAAATCTGGGGAGGAGCCAAAGCCCAGTGGTAAAGAATTTGCTTTGCAGGCATAAGGCCTTGAGTTCATCTCCCAGCACCCTCAATTAAAAGATCTTGGTAGAGGGACTTGAAAAGAAAAAAGGATGAGAAATGCACCCAAACTAAATTCATGCCTTGGATATGATCCAGTCAAACTTCAGTACTTTAATTGATTTAAGCAACTGAATCTAAATTGCCAAATGAGATTTAAAGTATTTAACTCTAACTGGTTCGTGCCCCTTGTTTTCCCCCCTCCTAAACCCATTAAATTCCATGCAATATATATCTATTACTAATACTAAAATTAATGAAGTTATAATAAATTTCAATTAAAATATAACTTGAGGTGTAAGACAGCTTGAGCTAAAGTAATTAGCAGCAGACTCCCATCTCAACCTTCTGTAAGAATCTTTTCTTCCTACTCTACCAACCACACCTCATCCCAACATCTCTTTTTCTCAAATGTCACTCACTGCTCTTTCGTATCTGCTTTGTCCCTCCTTCAACTTCTGGCTGGAACCAGGTCTTTTGCCAAAACTATTCACTTAGGGTACTTCCAAACAACCTGTTTACTGAGCATTCCTCCTGATTTGTTAGCAGGGAGAATAGACAGCGTTGGCTGTTTAATATCATTCACTGTGATTAGTTTGCAGAGGAGCTCTCAGGTTGGTTGCATCAAAGCAAGTATCACCCCAGACTTTTCAATGCTTTCCCCCATTACTCTCCCTAGCACAAGAAGTCTGATCTTTTGGAGAAGCATGTTTGTTGCACAAGACCTCCACTATAACTGCAACATGAATTTGTGAATGTGATTGTATCCCATGCAAAAATAAAGATTGAATCCCATTTAAAAATACAGTCTTGAAGTGCCCTTAGCCTTTTCACCCACATGCCAAACTGAAATGAAGCCTAAATATGTGTAACAGCATAGCTCACATCCAACCCACCTCATCTTTGCCTCTTTCACTCTCTGTCTTATATCTAAATCGCCTCCATACATTTCAAGTGCATGGATTTCCCCAAAGAACCTTGGAACAGTAATCCAACCCTCGCAGAGCTATCATTGCCAACACCTGTAATAAACTGCAGTTCCCAGTATACTTTGAGGGAAGCTATGTGCTTTAAATGTATAGTATGGATCAGTACTTTTAAAAAAATATGTTTAGGGGTACTCTCATCTTGACTCAAGAAAATCACCATTTTACAGTTCAAATTGGGGGAAATAAATACAGTAAACAGACAAAAGTACAAAGAGGATGCATAATTCGTACTGAAATACTGCCCCTCAATGAGGCCAAACTTTCATCAGTAAAACACCACACATCCACATTCCACACTGCTTCTTTTTATTTTTATTTTTTAAAAATATTAGATTTTATACATATTTTCCAGCATGACATCCTTTTAAACATCATTTTGAATTATTTGGCTATCACATCCTAAGACTTCCTTCAACCTAGACTGATGGTTTTCTAAAGTCTTTCTAATTATGCATTTTGTTACTGTAGTTATTGCTATAAACTCAAATGTCCAATACATCTATTTTTAATTCTTTTCACAATAATTTATAAATTACTCCTTACAAAACTTCTTTTAACCACATTCCACACTGCTTCACACATTAAACGCTGGCTTCCACCTGAGACTCAGGAAACACCCTGACGGGGATAGCAATCGGGGGTAGCAACAGAACTGATGATTCACTGTGCTAGAGAATAAACTTTTTTAAAAATAGTTTCTTCTCCCATTAGAGTCACAAAATTTTTAGGGGTATATGTATCCCTGCGTACCCCCACCCCCCACCCCAAGGGGGGAAAAGCACTGGTATGGATGGGACAGACAGTCAGCTTCTTGGAGCAGGAATATGTCCTTGGAATCTATTGTTCTATAGAGCACGATACATGTTAGCGGTGCAGCATCAATACTGATGCTGTGACCAGCTCACTATCCCCATTGACATCTTCAGTGATTCAGTTTTCGGCATGCTGGTTCTCTGATTTTGCAGTCCTTTCCCCCTTTCAATTTAGTGTGTGAGTAATTAACTGGTGTATGTCAGCTTTGGTCTATGGGCACACATTTGCAAATGGCAAAATGCACCTTTAGCTTTGCAGTCCTGCCCTAGGAGATGACTGACTCATCCAGCCCTGTGTTAGTAAGGAGCTGCTGAGATGTGTGGACTCGTATGCTCAGCAAGGCAAGCTCACTTCTGCATATGGCAGTTCCGCCCGCCCAGAAATAAATGAGCCAGGAAAAAATATAGGAGATTGGGGCTATAAAACAGATTCCATTTGCTGAGATAGCAAAGATGGTGCCAAATGAACCAATGCTGAAATTCCCGCCGAGGGAAAATAAAACCCTGAGTGGAAGGAATAACAAAAGCAATGATAGAAAATGAAAGTTTTATGAAGGTGGCGCTTTGGACTTTTACAAAAGGTGAAAATACTAAAACTCACATGCACATACACACATACAAACATTGCCATCATATCCACCCCAAGGAAGACTCAAGGCACTGTTTTAAGTTGGGGGAAAGGTCATATTTGTTAAATATAATATTAAGGGAAACTTGAAGATCTGCAAAGAAAACCAATTTACCTAACCTGATTCAATTCAACCAAGCAAAACTTAGCCAGAACAGGAAAATTCCCTACTTTTTTTGGGGGGGGGGAATCATCTCCCTCCCAACTCTGGAGGCAATGAAAGTCACTACCTGTGCCCTGCAGTAAGGCTTGGAATACATTCTTCCTGCTTGCTACATAGGTTTGTGAATTGGACAAGCATATTGTGGCCCTACTAGTTTGGTGTTCACTCAAATGTGCATGCCTTATCCACAGGGCAACCCTGTCACCTATTAAGCAGTTACGGTGTAGGGCAACACCAGAGCCCTCAGTCTCTGGTTTATTGGAGGGGACACTAAGTTACAACCTAAAGGTCTGCTCCATATGTTTTAAACCTTCTGTCTCAGGAGATGGTGGTTACCCCAACTTCTTCTAGATCTTATTGGTGGCACTCACACATTTAGGAATTTAGCAGCAAACAGTGACCAGGGTAGCAGGGGAGAGAACAAGTGATCCAGGAAGGAGGGAAATGCTGGGAGGAGCTACAGTTCTTTGCTTTCCTGGGATTTAAAGAAGTGTTGATCCAGACAAAGTCATGTTTTAATTTAGCCCCATTGAAATCAGTAGGACTTAAGAGATTCATGACTAACTTGTCCCGTTGGTTTTAAAGAGGGAAAGTCAGGACCCAACCATTGAGCAGATCTCTGGATTGCAGCCTAGCCACTGCCTTCATTGTTCAAGGAGGCTGAAGCTGAGTCTGGCTACTTGGTTACTGCTGATTTCAAAAGAAAGATTCATTTATTTATTTCTAAAGAGGAAATGAAAAGTAAATAAAAGGATCATTTTGCAAGAGAATACAATTTGTAAGCGAAAACACAGCAAGCTGTCTGGTGTTCATTAAATGCTCTTTGAGATAGGTCGATATATTCAATATATGTGGAACAAGAAAACATTGACCACTAATGCAATTAAGGGCCATTAGAAAAATATGTTCAATCTCATTGACCGTAAATGGAATTTTTTGTATGGCCACGAGAGGACTGAGGCGCCTGCCAAATACAGATTTCATTGTTGCTTTCCCCCCTAGAATACCATGTGCTCCTTTTCATAGGTACAGTTTAGTCTTCTAACAGAGATTCACTAAATGGTATTATCTTGCAGTGTAAATTTTTATGAGCATTATTTTGGGATTCCATAGTCCCTTGAAGACCATCTTGGAAGAACTGTTTTCTAGACTGCCTAGTAGAGAACGGCTGCATTAGGGTTGGCAAACCTCTGGCCCATAGGCTGACCCTGTTCCACCAGTCTGGCCTGTGAGGCCATTTACCCCAAACCACAGCCAACTGACAATCCGTTG
This sequence comes from Podarcis vaucheri, assembly GCF_965113315.1. Lineage (NCBI taxonomy): Eukaryota > Metazoa > Chordata > Lepidosauria > Squamata > Lacertidae > Podarcis > Podarcis vaucheri. Next base: position 28,840,604 of record NC_138755.1, on the reverse strand, counting down.
ATGTTACTTGTGACATCAGCTGGTCAATGGGATGGTGGGCTTTGATTTTTCATTGATTGTAGCAACTGCAGTGGCATGGGGTGAAATGAAAGGGAGAAAGAAGTTTCCTTCTCCCCCATCACCTCCCACTAACACCACTGCTGTCACTCTGTGTAAAATGCAGGGTTCTACACACAACCCCAGGAAGTGAGAAATAAGTGTTTTGCCACTTCTATTCTTGGCATTCCATGAAGTGCTAGCAAAGCCCATTATCCTGCAGTTCCCAAGCAGCCTTAGCCAACTGGCTATCAGCCATTTGGTAACCCAGTGCAAGGGATTTGGGGCAACCCCCATGCACCTGTCAAGTTTGGTCTGTGAAGTTCATCTTGATAATAATCTGGTCCATAGAACCAAAAAGTTTCCCTACCCCAGGCTACATTATAGGAAATCTAAGCGAGCAGAGTATTCCATGCATAACTTCCAGAGATAAATCGCAAGGCACGATCCTAAAGAGTTTAAATATACCATTGGTTTCCATAGGAAAGTTGCATGCGAAAGTCTTTCCTGCTGAAAGCTAGTATGATATAGCATTGATTTTTTTCTGCATAACGATTGTACCAATCCTCAGGCTGGCAAAGGGTTCTGGCCTGGTGGATCAGCAGAACTAAGTTTCCTGAATTTACAGGAAAAGTTACACTCTATACATATTTTCTCCTTCTGTGTATATATATATATATATATATATATATATATATATTCAAAGCTAATGAGCTGCAAAACATTTAATTAAACTTTCCATAATTTTGTGACAATTGTGTTTAATGTAGTTTAGCTTTGGTTCAAGAAACTTCAACAACATCCCACCTCCTAGAGCTACGAGCTAAGACTAATAATGCATCAACCAGCTATCCCTGCATCCTTGGAAGACTTGATTCTACATTTATTAGCCTTCATCAACAGTAAAAGGTTCGGCTCAGTGGTGGAGTCCATTACAGAGAGGACTATGGATTCATATTACCATCACAAGCTCCTTCCCTTAAAAAAAAAAAATCACCATGCTACCCCTGGTCCCTACCATTAGGCAAAACAAGGTGGCTGCCTCAGGCTGTTGATGGTGATAAGTCTGAGAGCAGTAGAAGAAGAAGAAGAAAAATTTGGATTTGATATCCTGCTTTATCACTACTCTAAGGAGTCTCAAAGCGGCTAACAATCTCCTTTCCCTTTCTCCCCCACAACAAACACTCTGAGGTGAGTGGGGCTGAGAGACTTCAAAGAAGCGTGACTGGCCCAAGGTCACCCAGCAGCTGCATGTGGAGGAGCGGGGAAGCGAACCCAGTTCCCCAGATTACGAGACTACTGCTCTTAACCACTACACCACACTGGCTCTCACACTGCCCCAGTGCACCACCCACCTCACCAAGGAATTTTGCTACTCTGATCAGAACTTCTCTTCTGCTTCCCCTGAAACCCGTCAGAGGTTCCACCTGAGGAGTCTGCAAATTCCCTTTGACTTTTGCTTCAGGAGGTGTATTGTTGGCAACTCTTGTGTGTAGACCATTGCTTAGATATGCATGAGACTGTAGTCCTAAACTGGCCTTCTCATGCTCTTTGCTTGAATCTCAACTTTAGAAAAACTGTTGAATGTGAAAAAAGATTAAGGCTTAAGAGAAGATTGACCAAAAAGATCAAAAGGGAAAAAAAAACACTGAAAGCAGAACAATAGTATGCTGAAGAGACATAGTACAAAGACAGTACAAAGAGAGTACAGATATGGGAGAACATTAAAACCATCTTGAGCTATCTCTCTCTCTCTCTGAAAGGTGACACTGTGGATTAATTTTTCTTTTGGTTGATGCATTGTGATGCTGCCCTGTGTTATGGTTTTGTCATAGCAGCCCTACATCAGTGTTTGAGTGCATAGTGTGTGAATATCTGTAGCAAGAGGGTCTTCATGCATATAGTTGTATGCACGAAGGCTTCCCAGAATGACATGCTTACTCCCATTGTGTGTGTGTGTGTGTGTGAATTTGTCTCCACCTGGTCATGTGTGTCTTGGAGCAGGTGGTTAGACCAGGAGGAGGAATGGGAGAATTTTGAGGAGTTAGAACTGGAGGATATGGGGTGGGGGGCCCAGCAAGGCAGGGGTAGAATATTCTGAACCCCAAGAGATGTCTGATCCTGGGTAGGGTTCCAGTGGATTAGGGAGTGGAGATCTGCCATCCTTGAATAGAAGGATAGAGAGCTTATGATCCTCTAGTTGTTGCTAGAATTTGACCATTGGCCCTGTTGGCTTGGGTTGATAGGGGCTGGAGGCAAATAACATCTGGAAGCCCCAATCCCCATTGCAAAATTAAAGGGTTAGGTTGGATCTTAAAGCCACAGACTCTGGGGAGAAATAACCCTGATTATATTTACACAACAGTAGGTTCAGAATTAACTATTGCTACTTATGGGACCGATCTTAGAATCAGATTAGTTTGAGCACCATTAAACACATCAAAGATGGACAGATATGACCTATGAGACTTTCCTATTCTCTTGATGGGGGGGAGGAGCTTTGATTTCCTTTCTCTTTGCTTCCTCATAAATGAATGATAGATTCCTTTTCATACATCTTTTCACACATCTTTGCTGAAACGCAAAGGTGTGTGACTGATTTTGACTTATAATTAAATAGTGTCAAGAATCCTATTATCTGGTTAGTGCCACAGTAGTAGTGAAGAACCATGTCATTTCCTGAAGTACCTGGATAAATAATCCAGGAAAGCAAGTATTTTGTATGCTAGACCATGAAAGTTTTTTCCCCTTTTTTAAAAAAAGAAAGAAAGATCGTTACACAAAAATGCCTTATCATTCAAGAGTGTTGAGAAGCATTAACAAGGCATCTCCTGTTAAGGCATGCAAATCCCAGGAACTGATTAGATGATTAATGAGCAGACAATGACCATCCATGAAATCTCTCTGGGCACCAGGACTTGGTTTCCCTGCCACCGATGACTTACTAGTTTGCACACAGGTGATAAATTTGTTGCAGGCCTACACAACCTCATGCTGCAAGTGGGGGCCTCATGGAACTAATGCTTCTCCATACAAAAATAGTATTTCTACCTTAAAAAAATAGCAGGTGGCAAAGAAAACTGTTTTTGGATCCCCTTTTCTGGCATTTTTTCCTCATGTGAAAGGATTTCTCAAAAAAAATATTTTTTGTATAGAAGAACATTTACTCAATAAAGATTTTCTATATTCAATCTGGAGTGAAGACATCAGGTAGATGGGTTGGGTATAAGGAGCACAAAAGAGTGATCTCTAAACTTTTGTGTGGGTATGCCACCATAGGAAAGCATTCTCATTTTAACTTGAGCAATACCGGTGCTTTTTTCTGGGGGTACGCAGGGGTACACATACCCCTAAACATTTTGTGAATCTAAATTTGGCCTCATTGAGGGGCAGTATTTCAATATGAGTATGAAAATGAGAGTACCCCAAAACATTTTTTTTAGAAAAATAGCACTGAGCAATACCCTACCTCCTAGCATCTGGTTCAATTGAAATGATACTTCCATCACCAGCTTACCTGAAAGATGAACACAGGGGGCATGGGGTTGCTCACACTGGTCAGCTTTTGGCAGCAACAGGCCTCCACCCCTCTGGAACTTGCCATGAGGTTAGATTGTGTGGGACTTCAAGGTGCCTACTAGATAACCCATAACTGCCCACATTCTCAGTCAACATGACCAGAAATTGCAGCTAATCAAGTACAAAAATCAGTCAAATGAACAAAATCCACAAAATTCAGTCAACTCAAGGTGTACTTAAATAGGTGTCATTGCAATTAGTCAAATACTTCTGAGCGCTCCCACAGTTCCACTGTATGGAGTAAGCACAAAGAGAAAGACCCAACTGCTAATCTCTCTGCCTCCCCTAATTCCTGCTCATCCTATGAAATGAGATGCTCTTTCCACACCAGAAATGAAGGATGGGCAGGTGGGTGCTTTGCCGCGAAGCAAAGAAGGAGACTAAGGAGGTGGGGTCACCTTATACAGGCCAACCCCAGATTCCAGTGAGTGGCCATGTGTTGCTCCCAGTATCAGGATGTATGTATCAAGGGGAGAGGTAGGCAAAACCAACTTTGCTCAACAGTGTGGACCATCCATGTGTCTTTCATCTTATGCCCTGTGAAAACAGTGATCCACTTTCTTCGTGGAAATTTCAGCAGTGCTATTTTCCTGGGGGGACACAGGGGTGGGGTACGCATACCCCTAAATATTTTGTGACTCTAAGTTTGACCTCCTTGAGGGGCAGTATTTCAATATGAGTAGGAAAATGAGAGTACCCCAAAACATTATTATTTTTTTATAGAAAAAATCACTGAAATTCAGTATATCAAAAATCTTACTAGGACATCTTTTATGACTGGAGTTGCCACTTAAAAACTGCCTAAAGTAAAAGTTCAATTGCTTTACATAAAATATCTGGGAAATTTTGAAGTCAGAGGATGATTCGAGGTGGAAAATTCCACTTTAGAAATTATTGAAGAATTTTATGTTTGTGGATTCTGATCCAAACAGAATCTCGTTTTCCGCAGGCGTCCACATTTCCCACATATTCAGTTGCTGGTTCAACATTCATTTAGACTTGTGTATTTTGTGAGAAAGTATGTTAAAAAAATCTGTAGTTAGACATCATTTAAATAAATATGGATTTTCATAATTCTCAGGGTCCCTTTCAACTCTGTGATTCTATGATAAAAACATTGGATTTTTTTTTAATTGCAGATTAATGCGGAAGCAGAACAGAATGTACTTATAAGTGATTCAAGTGCAAAAGTGACATGGCCCAGAAAAAGATTGATTTAGCCATATCTCTCACACACTGCATCTGCTACAATGCAAAGGAAATGATTTTTAGAGGGATTAAGCGGCAGCTGCACATCACCTGGGATTGTGACATGGGCACCAAGACCAGAACTGAAATTGATTAACTCTGAGGCTTCTCAACAAGTTAGGAACTATATATTCCATTTACTCCTGATATGCTGGCATAACTTGGAAGGGCAGCCATGCAAAGCCAAGGGGGGAGCAACCACAAAGGGACTCGAACCGTGTAATAGAATTGCTATTCATTTGTGCAATTCCCCCCCACACCGAAAAGGGGACATTATAAAAACAATACAATTCACGAGAAATGGCAAATGTCTGTGTTGCAAGTTCTCTTTGACCTTTCTCTCAACTCACTGTACCATATAGTTAGTCAACTAAAGCTGCAGTTTCATCCACACATTTACCTCGGAACACAATGCAACTTTCTTCTGAGTAAACCTGTACATGTACAGAATTCTACAGTGCAGAAGGCAACTTTCTTTTGAGAGTGGGGAACTGCTGTTTTCCTGTGTGTCATTGGCATGCGATTTCCCCCCAGAAATTAATACACAACTATTTGACAGAGGGGGAAATTGATTTAAACCACCATTTATTTATTTATTTTAAAAAAGTACATATTATGTACTGGATAACAGATTCTGAAGTAATTTGAACCCCCTCCTCCCAAAAAATATCACAGGTAAAATATATGTTAATGATGCCTGGTTTGACTTGCAGCCCGACTTTTACTGTTGTAAACAACTGATTAGGACAATTTAATTTTCTTGGTTTGGTTGATGCCAGGAATTAAACTGACATTATGGGAACAGGCAAAAAAACCAACACTTGCATCCTATGAATGTCTGCCAAACCCTATGAACCACCATTGACAGTGAGTTTGTCCCACACCCAAAGAATGAAGCCTTGTGAGACTTCAAGGAAGCAGCAGCAGACTATATGTGGTCAATCAGAGGATGACCAGGACCTGCTATTAAACTGGGCAGCCCCATCCTGCAACTTTCTTTCCCATTTTTGCAGTATTGCACCCACTGATCCTCATACATTCTAGGGGCTGATTAGGAATCTTTGGGCTGTTCCTGATTGGCTTGTGGGCAGGGCTGGATTTAGGTTTGATGAGGCCCTAAGCTACTGAAGGTAATGGGGCCTTTATATGTCCAGCTGTCCTTTGTCAACAACAAATTGTCACTGTTTTTTGGGTTGAATATATGCTATATGGTAATTTATGGACCTAATAGGTATCTAAAACCATTTGCACAAAACAAAATGTGTATTTCATCAAAGTGATTGTTGAACTGAAATACAAGAAGTATTTTAATAGTGAAATGCAATTAAGAAGAAATATATTTTGTGGGGGCCCCCAAGGGAGTGGGGTTCTAAGCTATAGCTTGTTTAGTTTTTACAGAAATCCTACTTCATGCTGCTCATGTATGTTGCTTAGGTCTCATTTGGTTGAAATGAGTGATTGGTATTCTATTTGCCACAGGGTCTGTGCTTAGCGCAGGCTGGGATATAGCTTCCCATGGTCATCTTTGGTAAGCGCTATGGGTAAGCAGCATATTCCCAAACCATTTCACATCACCAGCCAGCTGAAGGGGAGTGTGTTAACCAGGTGTTCTGGGGAGTAGAAGAACGCTGTGAGCAGGATGTGGAAACAGGGCTCCCCTTAGTTCAAATTCACAGTGAATTGGCAATGAAAGATTGACTCGGGCTGAACACCTAGGGCTGGGCATTGAGCCAGGATGGAGGAACACAGAGGAAAAGATATGGGGAATTTTATTGCACCCTCACTGGAGTCCTGCAGGCAGCTGATAAACATCAGCAGAACTCCAATGAAGGTGCAATAAAATTCCCCTTGTCAGGCAGGTCCTGAATCATTTAATAGTAAATAAAGTTGTGACCTTTTGTTCCACATTTCTGTCTCACATGTCTTTGCTCAGGGGCATGTGGAAAAGATCCTGACCAATATGGAAATCATATTTATTGAATAATGAATATGGAGCATATCCAACACCAACATTCATAGAATTTTTGGGGAGTGTGTTAGTTTCCACTCTAGCTGTTTAAAGACCACTCATGACAATTTTTGTTCTTATAGCAGTATGAAATGAGAGTAGATACGCCCTCGGACTGATCTCTTTTAAAGTGTATTTTAATTCATCCCTCCTGAAGGCTGATTCCTGGTTGAATAGCATAATCCTTTGGAAATGAGTATTTATAATGGGAATACAGACAGGCTCTAGGCTCCTCCAGCAAACTAAATAATTGTACAGTAACTCTGCAATACATTTTGGTGTATTCCACTAGTAAAATATCAAAACTATTCGACATGATGAATGGTCATATAGTGAAAGCCAAAACATTAATGAGAATTAGAACACATTTGTAGTAAAATGTTTCCCCGTCTGTACGTCAAGTAAGTATATATAGCAGCAATAAATTAAATAATGCAATTATTTTTCAGACATTTTCCATGGCTTTCTGTCATGTCAGTTGTACTGTGTTAATAAACCCAGGTCCTAACTGTATATGAAATCACACAAATATTGAGAGTGGGACATTTTTCATCAAAAGCTTTAAAAAAAAGTTTTATAACTCTAAATTATGTGTTAAACAAGAATGTATGACTTGCCTTACCGGATCTGAGGAAAGTACTATGCCTGGAGCATCCTTTTCCTAACACCAGTCAGTAAGATACTTTGGGAATCTCAAAAGGTGGGCATAATGGTGATCTCCTTTGTCTGTTGTCCTCAGTATCTGACATTCAGATGTATCCTGCCTCTCTGTACATTCTTCTATATGGGGTGGAGAGCCAAGACTCACTCTTTTTCCATTCTGTAAGAGCATTAATGGCCACTGGTCCCATCACCTCCTGGCAAATAGAAGGGGAAGAAATGGAGGCAGTGAGAGATTTTACTTTCTTGGGCTCCATGATCACTGCAGATGGTGACAGCAGTCACAAAATTAAAAGATGCCTGCTTCTTGGGAGAAAAGTAATGACAAACCTAGGCAGCATCTTAAAAAGTAGAGACATCACCTTGCCAACAAAGGTCCATATAGTAAAAGCTATGGTTTTCCCAGTAGTGATGTATGGAAGTGAGAGCTGGACCATAAAGAAGGCTGACCGCCAAAGAATTTATGCTTTTGAATTATGGTGCTGGAGGAGACTCTTGAGAGTCCCATGGACTGTAAGAAGATCAAACCTATCCATTCTTAAGGAAATCAGCCCTGAGTGCTCACTGGAAGGACAGATCCTGAAGCTGAGGCTCCAATACTTTGGCCACCTCATGAGAAGAGAAGACTCCCTGGAAAAGACCCTGATGTTGGGAAAGATGGAGGGCACAAGAAGAAGGGGACGACAGAGGACGAGATGGTTGGAAAGTGTTCTCGAAGCCACCAGCATGAGTTTGACCAAACTGCAGGAGACAGAAGACAGAAGTGCCTGGTGTGCTCTGGTCCATGGGGTCACGAAGAGTCGGACATGACTAAATGACTAAACAACAACAACAAGAGCATTAATAGAATGCCCAAATCATGGGTAGACAAACTAAGGCCTGGGGGGCTGGATCAGGCCCAATCGTCTTCTAAATCCAGCCCATTGATGGTCCTGGATCAGCGTGTTTTTACATGAGTAGAATATGTGCTTTTGTTTAAAATGCATCTCTGGGTTATTTGTGGGGCATAGGAATTCACTCATTTTTTTTTCCTTTTCAAAATATAGTCCGGCCCCCCACAAGGTCTGAGGGACAGTGGACCAGCCCCCTGCTGAAAAAGTTTGCTAACCCCTGGCCTAAATTACCTGCAAGAATGCATTCTTCTGTATTGACCTACCTGTGCTTGAAGATCATCAGATGACACCCTCTTGATGGTCCCTAAACAAAATGCATAACATATGATGTTAGGGCCTGGGAAATGGCTTCTTCAGTGGGGGCTCCTTGAATATGGAACTTCCTTCCTCCCAAGGTGTGTTTGGACCCATCTCTTCATAGTCTTGGTGCACCTTTTTCAGCAGGTGTTCAGAGGAGGAAAGACCTGATTAGACAAAGCCAATCTTAGTTGCTGCAGCTGTTTTAGTAATTGTTATGTAGTGATTTGTGACTACATATCATTTTATGGATTCTTTCTCTCACACATGATTTTGTTGTGAACCACGCTGTGGCTTGTTCAAAGGGTAATATATAAACCATTTAAAGTAGGGCTGCCTTGGTGGGATCTCAAAGGCAGAATTGATGTCTGGGGAAAATTTCTGAAATGCAGCACTTTGTCCTGGTGCTCAACAATTTTGGGGTCTTCCTTAAAAAAAAAGCTCTGGTTTTTACTTTTTGAAATATGGCAACCCTAAAGAAATAAACAAAAGTACCCTAGGCATTTTAGTGCATGCTATAATCTCTATATAGAAAAGGTGTGTTCTGGAATTCAAATTTCCCAAGGCACAAGAAGCAACCTCCTTGCCAAATTTAAGCTGTTTCAGAAGCTACCAGGGACACTGAGGGGCAGGGGGGATGTGTACACAGGGATAGCCATTATCCCCCCCTTACAATTTCTTAGAAATGATGCCATGCTATAGGCAGTCATTTTCCAAAGCGTTTTAAGAGGAATTTTTGCTCTGCACAGCAGCCACACACTTTCAAATATACAGTGGTACCTTGGGTTAAGTACTTAATTCGTTCCAGAGGTCTGTTCTTAACCTGAAACTGTTCTTAACCTGAAGCACCACTTTAGCTAATGGGGCCCCCTGCTGCTGCCACGCTGCCGGAGCATGATTTCTGTTCTCATCCTGAAGCAAAGTTCTTAACCTGAAGCACTATTTCTGGGTTAGAAGAGTCTGTAACCTTAAGCATGTGTAACCTGAGGAATCACTGTAGCTGCTAACAGCTTTGAACTGCTAAAAAAGAAAAAGGCCAGACCCCACCCCAACAGATGTTTGCTTAACAGAAACATGTGACATAGCTTGTGGTTCGAAGACCCGATCCCCGCATAGTGGAATGAAAACACAAGGACATGTGATATAAGGTTAATGGGCAAGAAAAGGCCACAACTTTATTGATTACAGCAAGTGAAAAGGTATTGGCTTAGGCATTGGATCACGACAATTGACTCCACCCACTCGAAGAGGGGTGAGTTTAAAACAGGGGGGTTTATTCACCAGTAGGTGGAGCCTGTTGATGCTAATCCAACTATAAGCTCTCCCCTGATGTCACCGAGGGTCTTGCCATGGCCTCCCGCCACGCAGGCATCGGACAGAATACACGACCGCCGGATTCCTTTAACGGAATACCCCAAAATTGAAGGCGCAGGCGATGGCCACACCTAGCCCTTCGACACACCACAACACATTATTCCAATGCCTAACCTACCCACCAATACCACAAAGGTTGTGACAATTGCTACGAGGTAGGCGAAAAAACCAAAAAGCCTAATGCCAAATGGAAAAATTCCTACCAGGCCCCCTGGACAACCAGGGCGACCAACCTAAGGTCCATAGCAAGGCCAAAAGAAAACTGGAAACACTGCTCTAAGGGAGTGGAGGGTGGGTGACTCGCGACGGAACGACGAAAAGTGAGGCTGGGAGGCTGGCGCCGCAGCAATTTAGGCTGCTAAACACGCCCCCTCGCAGGCACCTGGTTGGGTGCCTGGCCGTGGGCACCAGACAGGTGAGTGGGAGGCAGGGGGCAAACGCCCCCCTGCTTGAGGCCGAGACCAGCTCCCACCCACAACCACTCCCCTCTCTTGCAGGAGGAGAGTCTTTATAAGATTAAACTGACAAATGTAATAAGGCTGAGAGGAGGAATGAAACAGGGCGATAGGGTTGTGCAGAGATGGAGTTTATTTTATGTGGGAATAACAAGGTGCAAGTTGCACTCAATCTGCATACATTATTGACATAATCTGCATGAATCTAGTTGCTGTGACCGAGTGGAATGTTAGCTTACTTAAACATGATGGGTATAATGTTAGAATTATGAACTGCGTATCTAGGGCGAGTGTGAATCCTTATTAAAATTGAGCATGTAGGTTATGTTAAGTTACATTAAAATTCTGGGGGGATTTGTGAGGTGTTTTTTCCAAGCAAATAAAAAAGCAGAAAAACTCACAGCTCTGTGAATTGTTTAGGCTGGGCTCTAGATCAGCCTTTGCTCTGAGACATTCATTTTATCCTACTTGTGACCCTGATGAGATTTCTAATCACAGCCTCTCTCCTTTTCCATTCCTGAGTCATTTACACTGACTGGGGGTAAGGATAGTGTGAGTGTCAGTCTCCATCAATTTGTTCAGAGTCTCATTTAGTTCCGTCTTGGAGAGAATTACACCATGTGAGAATCCTCCCCCCCCACTCCCTCCATTTCTTCCTAAGCATTAATTACATGAGAAATACTTGAAAGGGCTAATGAGGAAAATCAGTGCTTCCCATCTGAAAGGTATAGGATGATTTATGTCCCTCATTACATTTGATGCAAAGACCCAAACCTTTGCATTTAAATTATCCTCCTTTGCACACTTCAGATCTCATCAATTAGCAACTGCAGATAGGACTCTCCAAAATGATTGTCTTAATAGTCTTGATGAAAAAAGAACAATCAATGGAAAGAAATGTCTGGCAGTTACTTCCTTCAACTAACTCTGACTTCTCACTGTTTTTCACCTGTTGGAAAAAGTAAAATACATGGAACTTGGACAACTTTTCATAGATAGTGGCAGCAGTCCTTTAGAAGTGAATGGTCTGTTTGTTTTTCTCTTAGGTGTGAAATGAGGGGCAAAAAAATCCATTTAAAACTTCTAATTGAAAGAACAGTTAGGGAAATCAACTATCAGTTCAAAGGGTGACAGGTCTATGCATGGGAATATATATTTTGCATGAGGAAGGATGAAACAAAATTCCATGCATGTTTACCCAGTGCTAAGTCCTACTGGATTCAATGGACTTTACTGTGTAGGGGAGCAGCCCTACTGGTACCTGTTCAGGGATGGTGGAATCTGCCAATTTTTGGTTCTCTAAGTTTATTTTCTCCATTCTTAAATTTAATTCTCTACATTTCCGCAGCTCTCCTTCTTCTTCTTCTCCTTGGTCAAAATCCTTTTGAAAATTCTTCAGCATTAAAGTGCAAATTTCTCCTAGTAAGACATTTCTGGCTGCAGTTTTGCCAAATATGCACATTTTTGCAAAGCCATTTCCCAATACGTAATGCATTTCTGAATGCTATTTTTGGTAATATATGCATTTATGTGACACTTTAGTATAATCTTTTTTTTTTTTTTGGTATACATTGCTTGGCATAGGAATTGACTGGCAAAATTTGGAAAAGTTTTTGAAGGAAGCCTGTTTTTCTTGGCACATGCTTTCAGAAAGTGTGAATTTGATCAGTTCACCATTAAATGCCAACTGAATTTCTCCCCACCCCTGCTGTCAGCCAGGTGCAGCCTGTGAAACAAGCATTGACTTTTTCAGTGTGCTGTGGAAATGGGAAGAAATGCAGCCATTGGCTTCTCCCATCATGGTCTCCCATAAGGACCTCCCACTTACTGAACATATTGCAAATTTGGAATATACAGCAGGCAAGGGAGAAATGTGAATAAGCATTTTAGAAGCCACACAGTTATGAAAGGAAGGCCATTTTCTCAAAGTACTCACCACCATTGATTTTATTTTGTGGTGGTGGACACGATTGATTATATCTATTTTTTGATAATTTTATTATGTGTACTTCTTTAAAATTTGTTTTATCACTCCCAGGAATTGAACCTGGTTCATTACCAGCAAGCTGTTGTTGGTGGAACTGGGTTTTGTGAGACTTCCCAGGCAAGCAACTGCCCAGTTTCATATTATGGTGGCGAGATGGTGAGACAGCCTCCTTCCATTGGCTGGTAACTTCTGCATTGCATCAAGCAGTAATACTCCCTGGTGTGCAATGAGGAACAGTCATGCAATGGCAAATTATCCAGCTGCAAATCCTGTTTAAAGGCTCAATGATGATGAAAGTGGTTCAGGCTCTCAGTTCTTCTCTTCAGGTCTAGTTTCAGAACAAAGGAGCCAGACTGCCAATGGGGATTTGTCAAGATGCAAACCCCATACAAATGTTGCCTGAAGATTACCAAAGTTGGCAGGAGAGCGATGTCATTCCTTCTCCCAATGCCTTCCAGGGGCAACTGGCTAAAATGTTTCAAAATATTTAAACGGTTCTAATCTTGGTTCCTCTGTTTTGCTTTTGTTGGGTTAACATTGGTTAAATGTTTAGTTGGGGTTGGTGATTATTTTAATTTGGGTATAACTGTAAACTGTTTATTATTGTTGTTGTTGGTGGTGGTTTCTATATATTTATTGGTTTGTTTGTTGCTTGTACAGTGGTACCTCGGGTTCCAGATTCTTCAGATTACAGATGCTTCAGGTTACAGACTCTGCTAACCCAGAAATAATACCTCGGGTTAAGAACTTTGCTTCAGGATGAGAACAGAAACCGTGCTCCGGCAGCGCGGCAGCAGCAGGAGCCCCCATTAGTTTAAGTGGTGCTTCAGGTTAAGAACAGTTTCAGGTTAAGAACGGACCTCCAGAACGAATTAAGTTCTTAACCCAAGGTACCACTTTATAGGATACTTTGTTTTTTAAATGTTTGATGCTTTGTTGTGTTTTATATATGTTGTAAGCCGCCCAGAGTGGCTGGCGCAACCCAGCAAGGTGGGTGGGATATATATTTAAATAATATTATTTATTATTATTTATATTTTATATCCACCTCCTCCTCCCACAGTGAGAAATAAAACTGAACCATCTATTTATGAGATAGTTTTGGCATTATTTGCCTTCTGGCAAATTCACTGGAGCAAATTCCCATTTTGGTAGCGAACAGGCAACAAAATAGAGGAGGAATAGAGGAGGAAAGGGATAAACCAAGGGTGGGGAAATTGTGAACCTTCGAATGTTTCTGAGATAAAACTCCCATAATTCCTGACTATTTAGGCCATACTGACTACGAGTACGGGAGCCCAATAACACCCAGATAGCCAAAGATTCCCCATCACTGGGTTAAGCAGATGCTTAACTTTAGGTTTCTATGAATCTTCTAGCCTCCTTGCGGTTAGTACTTTCTCACACGGCTGGAATGTAGTGGAGAGAGTGAAAGACTGTGAGTCTCTCTCCCTGCCTCTTGTAATACTGATAACACATTTGAGCACAGAATAGGATGATTTGTTCTATCAGCACAAAAAAAGAAATTTTAGCTTAACAGGTTAACATGATGAGTGAGTGCAAAACATTTTATTGTATCAGCAGTGGGCCTTTTCTCAATCAGGAGAGCAGGGCTGATGAATTACCTTTCTTCAACACAGCAAGCTAGGAGAGAAACAGATGAAAAAAAGGTAGCATTTGTCAGCTTGGGAGTCGAGAGCATGGGGAATATTCATGCCTACACAGAGGGCAGCACTAGAAACTCCTCTGCTAATCTCTGCCCATCTCCCAACTCAAAGGCAAAAAGAGGATTCATCAGTTTAATAAAGGGTATGCTTTAAAAGATATATTGCTCAGTAGTAATGCCTGAGGAAGGGGATGAAGAGAATGCCTTTTTAACACTCTGCTCATGTTATTGCTTCCCTTCCCTCCTTGTTCATTGCCATAGACTTGGGCTTTTAGATATGGGGATTGGGTTGTGAAACAAAGCCCGTGAGGGTGGAACTCAGTTCAGTTGCGAGAAAATGTCTCTCATCTGGATGTAAATGGTGTTGGGGGAGTTCTGATGACAGCCTAAATTACTTGGATGTGTTCAACAGCCATCCACGAACAAAGACCCTGAGCAGGACTTTCATCACCTCAAATGCGACACTTTTCAGCAAAGGTAGTTCACATGTAGACCTTCAGGCACCAAGTGATGTGACAGTGAGTGAACTTTAATAGGACTAAAGCAGCCTAACTTAGCAGGAACTACCCAAACTGGGGGAGTTTCAAGAGGTGCAGAAGCTTTTCAGGGACAGAATGATGCATGAAAATAAAAATTTTCCTTCCATCATATTTGAGACTTGAAGCCACTGCCTTGCAGTCGAGTAAGACCTTCAGGGAATGCAGATAGTTGCAGGCATAACTGAAGAAAACTTTTTAAGGCAGAACTGACCTCACTTACCTGGAGTAAGCCCTGTTGAATTTGATAGGACTACTGATCAGACATGGTTAGGATTGGGCAGTAAATTGGGAATCCTAACCATGTCTACCCAGTACCATTGAATTAAATGGGGCTGACTCCCGGGTAAGTGGAGCTAAGATTTCAGTTTATGTCAGAAATCTGGGAAGACTGTAAAATTAATCAGGACCATGGACAGGGGTTGGCTATAAGGTTTAGGGCATGAACTGGGAAGCATATCTACCATTGTTCCAGCACCATGTGGGATCTGTGTCTGAAACAAAGATACAGGGAGGTTCAGCGCTCACAGCCAACATGTATATGACACACAGTTACATGTTTATTTAACTCAGCCGCCTCTCTTTTGCTGTGTTCTATGGACTAACACAAAAAAAATCGCTTCTATTTAAAATGAAAAGTAAGTATCATTCAAGCTGGGGATTGTGGAATGAGAGGTGCTTAAGCTCAGAAAATGGTCTGGAGTATCACTGAGTAGACAGACAGCAGGAAGAAAAAGCTCCCTACCTAGTGTTTCTTGTTGCCAAAGCTGTGTTGTCCAAAGCTTTTTTTAAAAAAATAGTACATAAACTTGTTAATGTGTCAGTGTGGGATGAGGAAGCTTCTGCAACTGCAAAAGAGGCAGTGGTTTGCCTTCTCTTCAATATGTTATTCCTGGACTAACTGCCATCCATTTTCTTATATCCCCTTTTCAAGCAAGGCGTGTGAGAGACTTTTGGCTGTGCAAATTCAGGCATCTTTGGATGCATCTATTCATCTCAATCAGTGCTTTTTTTCTAAAAAGAAATGTTTATGGGTGCTCTCATTTTGACTCAAGAAAATCACCATTTTATAGTTCAAATCAGGAAAAATAAATACAGTAAATGAACAAAAGTACAAAGAACAGGCATTACCTCACATTATACAGCTGACAGCTCACAGTAACTTCCACATTGGCATGAGGTTGTGTGTACTAACATCTTCCCCATTCCTCTGCTTGCTGTTGGTGTCCACCGCCAGACTCAGGAAACACTGTTATAGGAAATGAGGCTGCCATCGGGAGTAGCAACGGAACTGACGATTCACCGTGCTATAGAAGAAACTAATAATATATATTTCTTTTAGTTTCTTCTCCCATTAGATTTACAAAATGCTTAGGGGTATGCGTACCCATGCTCCCCACTCCACCTCCCAAAAAAAGCACTGATCTCAATCCATTTCAACCTGGATTTGGGCATTGAGGCAGCTTTGGACACCCTGATATATATCAGGAGAAGGACGTGGGGAGTACAATCTCTCAGCAGCATTTGATACCATTCGCCATGATAATCCTCCTGGAACAGCTTGGCAATTGCAGCCAAGGTGATCTGATTGTTCTGGTCCTAACTGTGGTGCCATTTTCAGAAAGTAGCATTGCAGAGAGTGGACAATGCAGAACATTCCCTGATATATTTTACCACTTAGTTAAAAACAACAACAACAACCTGTAAGCACTTTGCCTAAAATTACAAATTAAAATTACAAATTAAAATTAATAAAACTGTCATTAAAATGTAGGCATAATAAAATCATCAAAATATAGATAAAATCAGCAGTTTAAAAAACAGGTATACATAATCAAATCACAGGACTGGGCAGATTTGTCTAAACAAAAGGTTTTAGTAGATGTGTACATGTTTACAGTTTGGAACACCCATTTCCCTCTTTTAGTTCAGTATCTATATTTAGTTTAGCATCCGGAAGATGAATTTTTTAGAAAGTCACCTCCTTGAACCTAATGCTTCTACAGTTCCCAGCTAACCAATTACTTGCTTGATCAATTTGAATTTTGAGCTGTGACTACGAATGAGAAGGAGAGGCATTTTTAAGAGACAAGAGAAACAAGCCTCAAAAGAGTGAAAACTTATTTAATGACGACTCTCCCATGAACGCTATGATACACAGACCTAATTAAACAGGAGCTCATTTAATTAATTCTGTTCAAAGTAATTGCTGTTGTAATTCTTTAGGGATTAATGCAGGGAGAAATCAATTGTTTTTATGAACCTCTTGGCAGCGGTATAATGTAAATCTGGCTTTCCACAAAGGATTATGAAGAGTGGGGTGGGAAGGAGAGGAGTGTAGGTTTTGAGGTTTATGACGTGTTTACAGAAGGTGAGTGCATACAATAATATTCCCATGCAATGGTTGAAATCAGAGTGTGGGCTTCACAATAGACAATGCTTTGCACACAGAAGGTCCCAACTTTGGTCTATAGCATCTCTAGGAAGGACTGGAAAATAATTCTGTCCGAAACCTTGACAAGCCACTTCCAATCACTGTGGGCAATGCAGAAAGTGCTGAACCAATGAGCTGGCATTATTCTAAGGCAGCTACCTATGTTCCATTATTTCCAGTGCTCACTGGTACCACTGGATTCTGGTAATGACATGCTTTCACTGGAGATAGAAGTAATCTCAGAACTGGGGTACAGAGCAGGGTCCAAGTCTGTATAGAACTGGTTTGGGGGTCCTGTTGTTGTTATTTATTTAAGTTCTATACCATCCTTCATCTGAGGATCGCAGGGCAGTTTGCAATATAAAAGCACAAAAATACATACCATAGTAACAAACAAACACACACAGACAGTTTAAAAGGCCATGGATTGTGGGTATAGGACAGTATATAAATAGGGACGATGACGATGATGATAGTTTAATTAGCCAAAAGCCTGGGAGAAAAGGAATGATTTTTGAAGGCACCAAAAGATATACAATGATGTTCCCTGAGGAGAACATTCCACAAGTGAGGAGCCACCACAGAAAAGGCCTGCTCTTGCATTGCCACCCACTCTACCTCTTGCAAAGGAAGAACATGAAGAAGGGCTTCAGATGATGATCACAGGGTCTGGGTCAGTTCATATGAGTCCCCTGAGGTATTGTGGTCCTGAGTTGCTTAAGGATTTGTAGGTCAAAACTGTTACGATATGAGAGCAACGCAGCTGCAAACTGCCAGCTCGATGTTTACATCACATGATGTGGCTAGCTGTGGGAAAGAATCTTCCCGGAAGTTCACAGGCTTTGGAAGTCTGTGTCCTGTGTGTAATATGAGACCTTCCTGTTGCGTTTGTAAAGGAAGTCTTTGTGACTTGCTTGAAGGAGTCTGAAGTGATTGGATGTGTTTTCTTGTAGAGTTTGCTATCCTGCCTTTCACTCCCCTTAAGGAGTCTCAAAGCAGCCAACATTCTCCTTTCCCTTCCTCCCCCACAACAGGTGAGGTGAGTGGGGCTGAGAGACTTCAGAGAAATGTGACTAACCCAAGGTCACCCAGCAGCTGCATGTGGAGGAGCAGGGAAGCGAACCCGGTTCACCAGATTACGAGTCCACCGCTCTTAACCACTACACCACGCTGGCTCCCATTTGAGGCGCATTTGAAAATGGAATCAATTACTTCTGGGTTTTCGGGGTCTGGGTTCCAAATTGTTTGGCTTCCGAGACGTTCGGAAAACCAAGGTTCCACTGTACAATGTGTCACAGTAATCTATCCTAGAGGTTACCAGAGCATAGACAACAGAAGTTAGGTTATCCCTGTCCTGAAAGGGGAACAGCTAAGCCACCAGCCAAAGCTGATGGGAGGCATTCAGCACCACTGTGGCCACCTGAGCCTCAAATGACAGTGATGGCTCCAGAAGTAGTGCAAGCTGCATACTCCCTCCTTCAGTGTGAGTGTTACCCTATCAAGAGCAGTGAACTTCCCACCCATCTGGTCTAGCGAACCACCCACTAAGAGTGTGCTAGACTTATTAGGAAGATCTAATTACAACAGTTGTGAGGTTTAGTCTCTGAGAAACTTGCATTTGAGGTCTGTTCCTCAATAGGTAAACCTGTTGTCTATCAATAGGTAGACCTGACAGGGTTTCTTTCCATTCACCACTAAAAATTTAAGTTATCTCCCCAGCTCCCTTCATCCTCTACTTCACGACACTGCTGCTGCAGTCAAATTTGCAACTTCTGTCCCCACTGCATTTCTTAAAAACAAAAAAACAAAAAACAACCATGATAATGATACAAGGGGTGGATCTACACACAGGAAAAAAAACTGCTATTAAAAAGTCAAAAATTAAATCATTACAACAAAAGAAAAGAAAAACCCTATGTAAAAACACTATAGAAAGGTTTTGTGCTGTATGTTTATAACACATTTAAATCATTTTAAAAACAAAACTAAAATTAATGTAGCTGAGTGGGTATTTTAAAACTGTTTTCTGTTGTTGTTGTTTTTAAAATGTACAATGCCCTGAGACATAAAATGTGATTAACTATTAACAACAACAAGCCACACTGTGTGCACACAGCCTAACTCCTAGCAGGATGGGTATAATTGTGGTGTATTTTATCTGCATGGCATTGGCAGAGTGATTTTTAAAATGTTTACAAATGTGAGGGGGGGGATACATTTGTATGGAACAAGACATGAATTTAAAACATCATGAATGCCTGTCTTTGCTACCACCATTTCTTTTTGGGTTGAGGTCCTACTACCCTAGTTACACTAAATTCTCAGATAATCTCATTTTCTATGGGGCAGCAATTACTTCTCCATCAGAGAACCATCAGAAAAGACTTTAAAATGGACCAAGAAGTTTGCTGTCTATTATCTGGAGCATAGGCAGGGAACGGCTTTTGATTGGCAGGCTGGATCAAAAAGTCACTACTTCTCTGTAGGGTGTATTTGACAGGGGTGTGGGTCTCTTCATGGGTCAATCACCTGTCATCATATCATGCCAGGTGGATCTGATTCCCACCAGAAAGCATCCAGTGAGGAATCTGAACAGGATCAAATGTAAGCCCCATTGCAAAGGAAGAAGCAGAAAGCACACCTGCGTAGAACTAACCCAGCCTGAAAGCAATGAGGCTTTCATTAGATTTCCACAGAGATCAGATCTACTTGAGTGCTTCTGAATGTCCCTTTGCAGACTAGGCTTTACCTGTCCCACACCTGAGATGGTATTCCATCAGGTGAGCAACAAGTGAGTGTGGTAATATCAAAATGGCTGTGAGGGCCAAACTGGGCAGCCTAGTGAGCCTAAACTGGCGTAAGGGACAGAGATTCTCCAACCCTAGTCTAGACAATGGGTTATTTAATTGGCTAGAGAGGCTTTCCTAAATGTCACTCATTTCTGTAATTTCACTGAAAAGCTCCGAACGACAGGAACCATCTTGTTTCATATGAACAAATGAGGACAATAGCTCCTTCATTTAGTGCTATAGCTACCAGGGGTAGCCAGGTTTTTTTTTGCTCCAGAGGAGTGCCATTGAAGCTCCCAGCCTGTGTGGTTTCTTGACCCATGTGAAATAAACCCTAGTTTTGTCCCTGCCTTCATGTTTTGGGTCATATCTTAGATTCTATTAAGTGAAAGAAACTTACTGGGGGGGAGGGATGAACAAACAGCTAGGAATTATTGTTAATCAGGGAGGAGGCAATGACCGCCTCTCCAGATGCTCAAATAGCCACCAGGAAGCTGCTACAGTATCCATGGATATGCCGGATCAGACATCCCTGATCTATAGCCCTTACCCAAACTTTCGTGATGGGGTGATCTATTCTACCGACAGGCTTCTTGCTAGACTATCTCTATGGCACCAAGTCTAGCTATAAAATTTCTGAATGTTCTAATCAATTGGATTTGAAATAAAGGCAAAGTAATAAGGCACTAAAGATGCAGCTGAGAGCGCATTGCCACCCCTGTAAAACACACAGACACACACACATAATCAGACGCTGGCCTTAACAGAACGTTGGTCCAGAGGTCCACCCATGAATTTTACATTTTCAGAGAGCAGCACCCTGGACAGCAGCTGCCTTCCACAGACTTTAAATGGAAACACACACGCGGTATTTGGTGCAGGGCTGAGTTTTAGACAGCTATCATATGCCCTTTTTTTATTTGGCTACAGATTCATTTTGGGGAATGTACCACAGTTAATCATCTCAGGAAGGGCACACAAGAACCCCTGTGATGTATCATGCATTTCTGCTTCTTTAGACTAGCCCATTTCCTGAGATCAATTTATTTATGAAACACCCATTTGAGCAATGTCAGATAGATGTCCGGAAGAAGAAGAAAGATGATTTATAGAGGATAGATCCCGGTACTTTAGAAATAGTTGACCACTTTGCTTTAGGTATTTTTTGCCACACACACACACACACACACACACACACACACACACATCCATATGGCACATAGTACATGACACAAAGCAAGGGTTAGCATCAAACAGGTGCTTTTTAAAAAAGGAAGATTTCTACTATTCTTTGCTTCCAGCCCTAATTTATAGATGAAGAAATAAATGGAATAGTATATGAATACTTGGGAGACTGCCTTGTTAATAATACACCCAGTAGGTCACTGCGGTCTGCAGGAGAGCATATCCTGCAAAGGTAGTGTGCACTGTCCTGAAGCAATTGTAGAGAGACATCTTAACAACAGCAAAGACATTTTTTGGTCCAGTGGGCTTTACCAGCTGGATGACTGGGCTTCTGCCGCTGCTGTCTTTTCTGTATTGGTTTCATTTTTAAATATACCTGCTGTTTTTTGTTTTTTGTTGTTTGTTGCTCTTTTCTTGTATATCAGAAGGAGATTAATTTCTTCTTTTTATTATTACCTGTAGATAAAATTAGTGAATGCTCAGGAAATGCCAAAATCCCATAGTGTTATTGGTTAGCTCCAGAAACTGACGCAGACCAGCCCTGCCATGCCTTATATGCTTAATGTTCCCCTGCGTTGTAGCATTTGACTTCTGTGGGATTCAATTTATGGAATGTCAGCATCCAAAATGCACATGTAATGGGTTAATTGCAAGAGCTGTAAAACTCTGGGATGCCATATACCTGAGGCAATTATTTTCTGTCTATGGCAGTTAGAAAACCGTCTTACCAGTGAGAGCAGCAGGTATGTTGTGTTGTGCTGTTGTCTGCCTCAGAGTTAGTTAGCGTTTAACAGTTTAATCTGTGTAAGACATATTAGTAACTTTAGAAAGATCCACCTGCATTATATATTTAATCTGCAACTGCAAGTACACTAAGTAAAATATGTCTGTTATTTTTAAACATTAAAAGAGAGTGTCTTATGTAATTTTTATAGGAGGGGAACAGACAACTAATTAAAGGGTCAAACGACCCAGGACTGACTTCTGCATATTCTGCTAAACGGGGACTAGAGTTTAACTCCCACACAAATACCATCAATTAATACAAGGTTCCAGTCAGAAAGAAAGAAAGAAAGAAAGAAAGAAAGAAAGAAAGAGATACTAACATTTCTACTTAAGCTTTGTACTTATGAAATCAGTGCATCTTTTAAATTCTTAAAATTGTGCCTGTCAAACTTCCCACTTAGAACGATGACTGAAGATAGGTTCACATGACATTTTCTTCTCCTCTTTATATCATTTGCTGTACTGATGGCTTAGTGAGGTCTGGTTGGCATTAGGTCCCATACAAAGTTATTGCAATCGTTCATCAGTTTGCATTTCCAGTAAACACTAGGCCAGAGTACTATTTGTTTGGGATATTATAGATTGGACAAATAATATTATAGCTTGTTAAAAAATTCAGCAAGCAAAAGGAATGCTAGTCTCTCAGGGAGAAAATATTCTTAGCAGTGTTAATATATAAATAGACTGAGGAATGTAATTCAGAAAGTAATAGTTCTAATTTTAAAGCTGAGATGGAAGACTTGTGTTCCTGCCTTTGATGGGGCATATTTGTCTCAAAATCCCTGCCAAGATGGTCTCTTTCTCTGAGATAGGGCCTGGTGCCCCGTAGGAAATAGTGTCTAATGCAGGGGGGGCAAGCCTGTTATTTAAGGTGGTTCTGCCCCCTCTTCTGCCTTCAGTTGCCTTTTGTGGCACCCTCCTTCAATAGTGTGGGCTTCAACTAGTTGCCTTTTATGGGGCTGAGTAGCAATTTTGGAGGAGCCCCTGCCTGGCACTGGGACTCCCTGTTTTTTGCCTACTTCATGCTGCAGAGTGTTTTCCATTGATTCGGTATTATTTGGCCCTTTGACACACAGCCAATCCAAGCTACAGAGCTGGAAAATCAGGGTGGACACGACTTGTGCAAATACACACCACATCTGAGTCCCATAGTGGGTTAGAGGAAGCAGGAGCAGGAGTGACAGCAAAATGTGATGGCTCACTAGGCTTTGGTGGTCAAGGACTGCCTTGCAAGTCCTGCAGCTTTTGTCCCCCTGATCCTTTGCTGGTCCCACTGGCTGCCTTCCCTCCTACTTCCTGGTGGCAATAAGATTGCCATGGAATCTTAGTAAGCCCTAGGATGGAGAAGACAGGCATCATATTTTGTATCAACTGATAAAAAGCAATGGAGGACTCCCTGGTCCTGAATGTGCCCCTGAAGGACCAGGTGCGCAGCCTGGGAGTCATTCTGGACTCACAGCTGTCCATGGAGGCACAGGTCAATTCTGTGTCCAGGGCAGCTATTTATCAGCTCCATCTGGTATGCAGGCTGAGACCCTACCTGCCCACGGACTGTCTCACCAGAGTGGTGCATGCTCTGGTTATCTCTCGCTTGGACTACTGCAATGCGCTCTATGTGCAGCTACCTTTGAAGGTGAAGGTGACCCAGAAACTACAATTAATCCAGAATGCAGCAGCTAGACTGGTGAGAGGGAGGGGCCGCTGAAACCATATAACACGGTCTTGAAAGACCTACACTGGCTTCCAGTACATTTCCGAGGACAATTCAAAGTGTTGGTGCTGACTTTTAAAGCCCTAAACTGCCTCAGTCCAGTATACCTGAAGGAGCGTCTCCAACTCCATCGTTCTGCCCGGACACTGAGGTCCACGCCAAGGGCCTTCTGGTGGCTCCCTCGCTGCGAGAAGCCAAGTTACAGGGAACCAGGCAGAGGGCCTTCTCGGTAGTGGCGCCTTCCCTGTGGAACGCCCTCCCACCAGATGTCAAAGAGAAAAACAACTACCAGACTTTTAGATGACATCTGAAGGCAGCCCTGTTTAGGGAAGCTTTTAATGTTTGATGCATTACTGTATTTTTATATTGTGTTGGAAGCCGCCCAGAGTGGCTGGGGAAACCCAGCCAGATGGGCGGGGTATAAATAAATTATTATTATTATTATTATTATTATTATTATTATTATTATTATTAAGCAAGTAAATAGTTTCTGGATAGATGCATTTACTACTCCCCAATATATTTCTGAGAGAGAACACACACACACCCGCACACACATGGCAAAGTCAAGAAAACTAGCATCTTAATATTTTGCTTTATTTCATTTTTATCCAACATCTGGTTTTATCAGGGAATCACACATTTCTGGCAGGGAAACCGCAGAAGGGTATGATACATTTTATAATCTTTTCCTTTTTCGCAGCTTGGAAACTTACGCTTGTTAATTTATGGTAGGATGTACACAATCAAAACTACAGGATGAACTTTATGGTTTTGCATTGATTTTTCTGCCCCCATACATTATGTAATATTTTGCAATCGCTTGATCCCAGGAGATAATGCTGAATGGGATGGATGCCATTTTCAGGCAACCCTCAATGTTTAAAATCTATTTTAAAATCAGCTTGATTCATGAAGGATACTGTTGAAAATGACAAGCCCTCATAAACCTGGAATGTTTGCATCGGATGTGCTATAAAAGGTTTACAATGTGCTCATAAGGAAAGCTTGCAAAAATCTGAAAACCAAAGGGGCAACAGGCCAAAATATCAATCTCTGAAATGCCATTGTTTTAAAACCAGAACGTTTTGAATATATATTGTAGTTTATTGTGTTTTGTAACACACAGGGATGCATAAAACCTTCCTGCTTATTTTTGTGGATCTTACCATCTCCCTAAATTAGGGGGTTTACTGCATGTGGCCCTCAACCTAATTTTATTAGCTGAAAACTTAATTTCAAAAGCCCTTTATGAGTTCAGAGCTTTGGCAAAACTCCCCCCCCCACACACACACACACAATGAGTGTTGGGAGGGGGGTGAAATAAGAAAAGGCATGCCCACTCCCTCCCCTACTTTTGGCTCTGGGGTCACTCACATCTGAGGGAATATGGACCTCAAGAGGAAAAGAAATTGTCCATCCATGCCCTAAACACTGTGATTGCATGCTCAGGACACCGATTCTCAAAACCAGACACACAGTTTTTGCATTCTTGTGAGATCTGGTACTCAGTCATTAGACTTTCTCATTGTCCTATGCAATGCAATGGAGTTAAAGTTAAATGGCACATTGTTCCCCATTCAAAAACATAGATTTCATATTCATATACTCTTGGAGATGTTAATACTGTGCAGTTTGAAGAGACTAGATGCATAAGAACTGATTACTTTTGGAAGAAATCACTGTCAAGGCCCATAAAATATTATTCAATTTTTACTAGCAGAACTCTTCAAAAATGGTAAATGATACACCCAAAACATCCAGACAATGTATTGTGTTGTCCAGCACAGGCTCAGCATCTTAGAAATAAAAGATAACTCCAACAGACCTATAAGCAAAAAGGTCTCTCTCTCTCTCTCTTTAGCAGAATCCATTTCCCTGGAACTGTTTTCCTTGAGAGTGTCATTTACACCCTTCTGTTCTCTGTTGTGTTCAGAGAAAGACTAACAGCCACCACCCTTTCAAGATGGCAAATTTGCAACTCAATACCTTTGTCACCTGATTTAAGGTTACAACAGTTTAGAGTAACAGAAAACAATCAACACTTATTCATTACGCTCCATTATTCTACCAGAAAAAAATGTGGCTCTGGTTTCATTTCAGCCGATTTCCTTTTAGACTGAATGTAGTTCTCCAACAGGATGAATCATATTGCACATCATGTTGCTCTTTGCCTTTATCTTTCCCATGGACACTCAACATCTGTTTTCAAAGGTGGTGCTCATTCTATACATGTACAATTTCTGTTTCAGGAGTGAAAAACTACTAAAACGTTTGCCAGCCTAATGATATGACATTGATTCAAACCTTTTCAGCTGTTGTCAGTTGATAGATTTCAATGGAATCTGTTTAAGGACTTGGTTTGTGATATTCCTAAAGGGTGGGTTCAGAGGGCAGAATGTGTCTGGCTGTGTGATTTACTGCTAAACAAAAAGTGCAGGGAAAGAGAGGGCAAGCTGTGCAAAGTTGTGGTGTTGTTTTTTAATCTATCAGGATTGGACCAGATGGGCAGGACTCTCAATAATAATAATAATAATAATAATAATAATAATAATAATAATAATAATAATAATAATTTATACCCACCTTTTCCCCTGACTTACAGATAAAGACAGGAACAACTAAAACATAAGGGGAAAGCAATAATTTAAAAATAGCTAAAACCATCACAATAAAAACAGCATAGCACCAGTCCATTCATTAAAAGTGCTCAGTTCCCAAAAGACTGTTGGAACAAGGAAGCCTTTGCCTGCCATTGGAAAAGCAACAAGGAGGGAGCCAGTCTAGCTTCTCTAGGGAGTTTCAAAGTCTGGGAGCAGCCACTGGCATGCCTAGGATTACACTGTTAATCTGTCAGGTTTTTGGATGCACTGTGTCTGGGTCGGATGAGACATCTAATTCATTTTCATTATCAATGCAAAAGACCCAACAGTTGTCATTGACTTCATCTGTGCGGTAATCTTGTGAAAAGGGTTAAACTGAAAATGCTCAAATTATTTATCTTTCCCATGTTTCCACCCAAAGGAGCCCAGAGAAACAATGGACAAAGCAGTAAAACGATGCAATAAAAAATAAAACAAAACATTAAAAAACCATTAAGAACATCTCCATCATTTACAAGCACGAAGAACATTAATAAGCTTACCTGGGGCATCTCAGTGTTCCAAATCACTGTAGAATACAGACTTGGTTATCACTGGAGTTTAACTTGAAGAGGTTTCAAGATCTTCCCCTTGTAGCCCAAAGCTTATGGAGGATAGCAAGCTGCTTTAAGCCTAAGGTGTTTCTTCCCTGTGCTCATCCAGACAAGTTGGGGTGTCCGATTACAAATGTAGGCTGTCTCGGACAAGGATCATGTCTCTCGACCAGTAATTTCCAAAGGGAGGAATCCTGGAAGGTGCCTTGGATGGCCCTAGATCAGTGTTTTGTTTTGTTTTGTTTTCAAATATTGGGACACACCCTGAAATGAGTATTTAAAAGTGTTCCCTGAAAGTAGAACATTTGAAAAGCACTGCCTTAGACTAAAAAAGTCTCATTTGTTTACTTATCTTTCACTCTTCATTGTGAAAAATGCAATTTTCACTAGTAACATCTCTAATGAAGCATAATAATGCTTAAGGTTCAAACTCTGGGGTGTGTGAAAAAAACTCACTAACAAACTTTTCCATAGAAAAGCTTTCCTCTGTTTTATGTGTTTGTCTAAAAGATTTACCAAGGTAGTAGCATCATCTAGTGTGCCTATAAATTTGAAGGGAGAAGATCTCTGCGATTAAAGTCTGGCAGTTTCTTCTTTCCATCAACCAAGAACAGGATGTCAAGCCTGTGATATGAGACACATCAACAATAAATCTGTGTTGCATTACACATTATTTTAGCATCCTTTCTAGGGGAGTAAATATGAGTTGTTCATACACACTATAATGGAAAATAAAACAATTAAATGCTCTGTTGATGAATGTGTTTCCCTCAACTGATTCACACTTATGGGCAATATGTGTCCATTTTCTTGATAAGCATAATGATGCAATATGAAGCTTGGCAGACTTCCAAGCCAGTGAACATATTCCTTAATCAAGCTTCAGTGAGCTTCAAATTCTGACAAATTGCCCTCTAGTAATTATTATACTGATTGTGACATCAACCTTCCAAACAACGTTAAATGCTATTAATCAGAGTTAAAGGCCATTAATCAGAGCATCAAATAGGAATGCACTGACCACAGCCAAATTTCCATTTGCAATCTCACTCTCCTGAAGATGTTTTGGCTCAATCAGAGAATATGATTTTATGGGAGCTTCCCCCCCCCCAACCAAAACCCAAAATTTTTCATGAACAGAAAATTATGGTAAATGAGAAGTATGCACCAGTTGTCTATGAAAGTGCTGTCAGGGTCAGCACTGACGATGAACTGTAAAGGTAAGTGAACATTATGGTCAGCATCTAGGTTTCCAGTTCAATACAGTGGTGAGCAGGCCGAGACAGTGACCACCAGGGCAAATACAGCCTCACTTGATGGCAACCCACCAAAGGCTCACTAAACCTCCTAGGTTCCCCCTTGTCATGACTAAAGTCTTTGAAGGCAGAAACTGGAAAGTGCTAGAAGATTCTGGAAGATTCTAGAAGGTTGATTTCTGATGCAAATATTGTTTTGACTATCTCAAGGTCACACTGAGCCAGGAGAGATAAATTCCTGCGCTCAGTGAGCCGCTCTCTGTTTCTGTCTTACTTTCGTTTGTACCTCATGTGTCTGAAGTTTTTTTCCTGAAGTTTTGTAACATGCCTTTG
Source organism: Podarcis vaucheri (assembly GCF_965113315.1). Taxonomy (NCBI): domain Eukaryota; kingdom Metazoa; phylum Chordata; class Lepidosauria; order Squamata; family Lacertidae; genus Podarcis; species Podarcis vaucheri. The sequence continues at coordinate 28,812,175 of NC_138755.1, read as the reverse complement.
TCTTTTAGTAAAAGTTTTTCCTTTTGGACCTTTGGCTGTGCGTTGTTTTTTATTTACTGCAAGACTCTATCTGTCACCCCTGCCCTGTATGTCTGGGATGGATAAAACAATGAGACTGTCTAACACCTTGTAGTCCAGAATATTGATTGACTGATTATTTAATTTCTACACCGCTTAATATATCAAAAGTAACTCTAAGCCGTGAACAGAAAACTGAAGCAACATATTACAATGAGAAGAGTTCCTGGAAACAGCAGAATATCATTGTAGGCTTGCTTTTTATGGGCAGGTCCAAAGTATATGGTACATCCTTAGGCTGTCCACAGTGGTGTCCCATTCACTGTACTCTCCACACCCAGTTCCAGGTGCAGCAGGTTAACAGGTTTGTTGCGTTTCCTAGGGTGTCCAAAGGATGGGAAAGGTCCCCCGCTCCACTCATATCTTGTTCTTCACCCTTTGTCCTCTCCTCCTCCAGCTGTTTTACTGTCCTTGGTAGCAAACCAAAAGTGGAGATAGATAGATGATAGATAGATAGATCTCTCTGTGTGTCAAAACCCCTTGTTTCAGGATAATCTGATGTGAGGTTATTACTTTGTAAGTTTCTCTGCTCCTGCTCTACTTCCTCTCTTTTCAAGTGGAGAAACGCATAGCATGGCGACTACATGCCAGGTGTCATCTTCAATGGATCAAGAGGTGGAACACCACTTGGAACACCAAGCATAGGACTCTCTTCCAAGATCCTTGGCACAGTGGAGCCTGACACTAAAAGTGTAGAGACGATGAACTTAGAGAATTCTGGAACCAGTCTAAGGAAGGACCATAACTCAGTAGTAGAGCATTTACTTTACATATGGAATGTATTGGGTTCAATCCCAGGCAGCTGCAGGTAGGGCTGGGAGAGATCTCTGTGCAAAATCCTGAAGGCCAGTGAATGTCAACAATACTGAGCTAGAATCAGACCAATGGTCTGATTGCGGATAAGGCAGCTTTCTCTGTGCCTAAGGTCAAAGAAAAGCAGCACACCGAGAATACTTAGCAGCCAAGCATGCATGCAGATCCCATTTTATCCAAAAGGCACCCACTGCCTTCCAATCACAGAAGGGATCACAAGTATCATGTAGTCCAACCCCCTGTAATGCAGGAATATTTTGCCCAACATGGGGCATGAACCCATGAAGCTGAGATTAAGAGTCTCATGCTCCAGCGACTGAGCCATTCTGCTCCTTTCTTTCATCCTGCACATCCTGACTTTGCATTACTCTGCCCTTCCTCCTCCTATTATTCCAAGCCAACAGGAGAAAGCAAAACAGCATTCCTCTCCTCGCCGGACCTTCAAATCTCTAGGTATCTTTTGATTCCCTCCTGAACTGAGAGAGGAGCTGATGGTGACTCTGGCTTCCTGTAGGAGGAGGAGCTTGTGTTTCAATATCTGTCTTCCCTCAAAGCACATTTTGGTATCAACACCCACAGTTTGCAGATGTAAGTTACTGTAAAGGCATTCATTGATCCTTCCTTTGCACTATGTCTACATGGCACAATGTAGTCTCTAATTAGCAAGACAAACAGAGACAAAATTTAAAACGTGTCTGAGGATGGAACATTTTCGGTGTCTTACTCGGTATTTATTGCTGTCGATGATAATGTGAACGCTGAGTTAAAATCTATAAAACATCCTTTAAAAATTAACCAAGACTGCTGACCTCTTCAATTTTTTGGTGGGTGGGATGGCAGCAAAAGGAGAATATGAGAGACATATTTGCTAATTAATAAAAAAAAATATGGCAGAAAGATCTGTTATATTCATTTTGCTTACACCTTTATTTATTGGTCGTCAAGATGGGAAGAATTAGTGTTCTGTTAATAGACTGTGTGAGGAGCATTTAACATTCTGATTCATGCTCTCCTTTCTCCTTCTCTTCAAAAGCTAAAAGTGAAAACGTTCCAGTTAATGCTTCCAGCGCTGAACATTTTCAGGAAGGAGCATTGACTGAGCACACAGAGAAATCTGATGCTTATTGATTTAGTGGAAATGAAAAGTTCCTGCATAGCACAGAAGGACAATGAAGGCGCGTCCTCCCTGATCTACTGTACTCTGATGTGAATATGAATTTTGGGAATTGTACTTATTCTGCTGTCAACAGCTCAATGGATAATTAAGAAAGGGCTGTGAATTATGGAGCATCTGTGTGGGGTATGGTCCTGCATGCATGTGTGAGTTTGTGCATACACCTGGAAAGATTTCAAGTCAATCAGTGTTGCACAAAGGGATGGGGGAGAAATTTGATTTGATTCACACAGAGAGGCAAACCTACCTAATTCACAGTTTCCAAAACAGCATGGAAATCGAGAACAGCAGTCCTTTGAAATTCACAGTTGTCCAAGTTTTGAAGTACAGTTCTCTAAAATGCTAGGGTAAAGTGTACGTAAATATATTTTTGAAAATAACATGAAAAGAGACATAAAGAGACACATTAATGGTGATAGCCCCCCCCCCTAATTTTTCTAACTTTTATTAAAATTTCTTATTAATTTTATGGAACTCTTAGATAGGTAAAACCTTGATCCCAAGTCCATATCCCATATAAACCAGGCCTCATGATCAGATGTAGGGAGAATATGACTGTCAGATCACTCCCTTAAGAGACTTTATTCTTTCAAACATTATCAATTCTCATTCCAACCCCAAGACAAACCGCACATGCTAGGAGTCACATTCATTCAGTCAGTAATGGTTATTGGCCAAGATTTTGATCTTATCTTTGGGTAATTATTTTCTCACTATGGAACAAGTTGTAGCTGCTCCCTGGTATATTCTGCAGCTGTTTCCACATTTATTACAAAGACACCCACAGCTCACCACCAGCACCTTAAGTACTATAAAATAAATATCCAAATGGCTACAGCAGGCTTCAGGAGCAAGAGAAGAAATCGTACGGATCTCTTTTGCTGCTGGCATCAAAGTGTGAAGCAAGCTGTTTTCTGGGTTAACAGCATATGTTGGATAAAACAAGCCTTTAGCAAAGGAAAACCTTGCCCCACATGAATTGAAACGAAAACCCTCCTACATGGGAAAGGAAAGGAAATACAACATTTTGCAAAACTTCCCTTTAGTGAGACTTATGCATCTAATCTGTTGATGCCAATGGATCAAGCAGTAATGCTTAGACTGGTCCTCACTGTTAGAAGTAGGAAGTTATATTACAGCAGGCGTCCCCAAACTCAGCCCTTCAGCTGTTTTGGGACTACAGCTCCCATCATCCCTAGCTAACAGGACCAGTGGTCAAGGATGATGGGAAATGTAGTCCCAAAACAGCTGGAGGGCCAAGATTGGGGATGCCTGTATTACAGCATATTCAGTGCTATGGGATCAAGGTTGCCAAAGAAGCGATTAAAAATGATCACATTGAAGCATGGGGCATCTTCCTTGCTCTCTGTAGATGGGTTCTCATATTGCCGACACAGGTGCATTTTGGTTGTGGCAGGTGAAGGGAGGGCCACAATAATGACACAGGAGACTGGCATTGGGTTGAATTAGGCCACAACATTATTGATTACAGGAAAGAGTAGGTTTGGCTAGGCCAGGGGTCTGCAACCCGCGGCTCCGGAGCCACATGTGGCTCTTTTACACCTTTGCCACGGCTCCGGGGCAGATACTAGCGAGGGGAGGAGGCGCATTGTGCGTCCCGACACTCCCCACTGTGGCGGGCACTGTGTTGGCTGTGACATCGCAGGGGGGCGGTGCATGCGTTAGCCACGCACCATCCCGACGTCACTTTCCCGCCCGCTGTCAGATCGCAGCTCCGGAGATATATTTATTTTAAATGTCGCAATGGTTTTGCGGCTCCCAGGTTTTTTTTCCTTCGGAAACGGGTCCAAGTGGCTCTTTTTGTCTTAAAGGTTGCAGACCCCTGGGCTAGGCTAAGCATCAGACTTTTTTTTACTGACAGGTCTTGATCATAGTGGAAAAACAATCCCAGATCACTTCAATTACAGTGTTTTTGAGGGGATAAGCTGAAGATTCAGAGTAGCTCCTCAATAGTTAAATCTTGCAGTTAGTGTTACAATTATCTGTTACTGTCTCATATGAGGACCACGAGGGACCCATTCCACATACATTTTTGTTCCTGTGCTTTCTTAAATCCACCCTTTACAAAGTGATGGAGTCCATGTTAAAGGGCTTGTGAGGGGCTCTGGTAGCTGAAACAACATTGTCTTAGGCTGACAAATCTGCTTTGGACAAAGATATTGCTCAGGCTGTGGACTTGTCATCCTGCAAACCGTCCATCTTCAAGAAGCGGAGATTTTTTTAATCCCAGTCTATATCTGTGTTAGTGTTTTTGTGTATGTTCTTCTGTTGGTTTTTTAATCATTATATCATTGAGGAGTGATTTATGGGAGGTGATTAATAAATTCAGTGAAATAAATAAAATAATAAAATATAATAAAATAAATCAAGAAAGCTGGCAATTCTTCTCCAGCTTTGAATGAAGTTGCAGAAGACTTTGGAGTCTTTACAAATGTGCCTTGTCTTTGAGATGAGCTTCTACAAGTCTGCCTTTGGAGTCATTTGTCAGCATTGTCCTAATTTCAATCTCTCTCCCCACCCACCCTCTGGGTGTACCTCTTATCTAACCAAGCTCTCTGGCTGAGCTACTTAAGCAATTTCGAAATGTAAATGAGAATTCATGATAAAAATGGATACCAGGAACCTTGTAAAATCTGCCTTTTGAGGTTTCTAGATCAGGATTACACCAGGAAAAGAAATGCAGGGAAATTCCAGTGCGTTTGATGAAATGTTGTTGCTGTCGTTTAGTCATTTAGTCATGTCCAACTCTTCGTAACCCCATGGACCAGAGCATGCCAGGCACTCCTGTCTTCCACTGCCTGCCGCAGCTTGGTCAAACTCATGTTAGTAGCTTTGAGAACACTGTCCAACTATCTCGTCCTCTGTTGTCCCCTTCTCCTTGTGCTCTCCATCTTTCCCAACATCAGGGTCTTTTTCCAGGGAGTCTTCTCTTCTCATGAGGTGGCCAAAGTATTGGAGCCTCAACTTCAGGATCTGTCCTTCCAGTGAGCACTGAATGATGAAATGTTAGTCTGATTTAACTTTGTCTACCCTCACCAAACCTTTGGAATGGGACAGAAATATGCAATTGTATTTATGAAGAATTTATCATTTGACGGAGTGCTGCTCTTTTGACCTGTTTGCTGCAAATCATTTAAATTGCCTCCTCAGAGAGATAGCAACCAGAAAACAACGACAGGGATCTTCTAAACTGTCTGACAAGGAGAACCAGCAAATACGACGGTTCAGCCCCAGACACCTCTCTTTATCCTCATGAGCGTTCGTTTACTATGCCTGTCTACCAGATTGTTAGCTGAAATGAAAAGCTTTTATTTGTTTTGCAATCTATCATCTACATGATGATACCCACCCCACTCTCCCTATTGGAATAGTCCTCAGGGAGAGGGACACCCTAGAAGCTGCGTATTCCTGACACTTCATGACAGTTTAAGAGAAGGCATGCAATGACAAATGCCTAAAGGCTGTTTTCTTTTCTTTTCTTGGATAATAGCAGAGATGATTTACATCAGAACAAAGGAACAGGGACAGAAAATGCAAGGTTTGGATGCTTTAAAATATATGTGGATTTTAGAAACTCATTCTGCAGCTGCGTCACACACAATACTGGGTTTCCTGAGACAACATGGTAGTAATCTGCATTTGGATGTGCACATAAATATGATTGAGAGCACACTTTAGTCAAAGTTATGTGCTTTTGTGCTCCATTGATATGAAGGGAGCTAGGCACATGCTCTCAAAAGTGCTTTTGGTTATATATTTTTACATCTTGAACCTGTTGTTTTTTTTCCTGTGGGGTAGGGATGTTGTGGGGAGCCAAATGTGACCCTTCAAACTTTTCTATTTGACCTTCTCCCATCTCCAGTGCCAGATTTATGTATTAGCTAAACAAGCTATAGCTTAGGGCTCTACTCTCTTGGTCCCCAAACAAATTAATGGGGGGGGGGGAACCTGGATGTACATTTCCAAAATATAAGATTAAAAACAAATAAAATAAAACCTACATACAGCAACAGTGTTTTGTGTTGTATAGGCTTCTATTTGTTATGTGCAAATGGTTTTAGATACCTATTAGGTCCATTAATTACCATATAACATATAAATGTAAAGATAAAGGGACCCCTGACCATTAGGTCCAGTCACAGACAACTCTGGGATTGCGGCACTCATCTCGCTTTATTGGCCGAGGTAGCCGGCGTTTAGCTTCCGGGTCATGTGACATGACTCAGTCGCTTCTGGCGAACCAGAGCAGCACATGGAAATGCCGTTTACCTTCCTGCTGCAGTGGTACCTATTTATCTACTTGCACTTTGACGTGCTTTTGAACTGCTAGGTTGGCAGGAGCTGGGACCAAGCAACGGGAGCTCACCCCGTCATGGGGATTCGAACCACCAGCCTTCTGATTGGCAAGCCCTACGCTCTGTGGTTTAACCCACAACGCCATATATTCAACACAAAAAAAGTGGCAATTTGTTGTTGACAAAGGACAGCTGGACATATAAAGGGCCCCATACCTTCAATAATTTAGGGCCTCATCAAACCTAAATCCAGCCCTGCCCATCTCAGCTATCTGGCTGTCGCCTAACACCCAGGTCTAAAATGCTCAATTCATTCCTCAAGTGTGTTTGTGGGTGGAATTCAGTGCAGAACTAAGTTGGGTGTGTGCATGAGGAATGAGGTCCAATTGTGCAGTTGGACCTATCCCCCTTTTCCTCATCCCATGCACCCCCTAAACCTGTTCTGGGTTTTCCCCTCACCCTCCAGAAGATATTTAGGGCTGCATGGGGGGATGAACAGATCTCATTCTGCGCACACAGCAACTTTGTTCAATCCCATCCCATGGAAACCTGTGTCTTTTGAATGGAATGTGGCCTGTTATACAAAGATAAATGTTGTATCAGTTTCGCTTCTGGACCCACCCATGGTCAGCATGTGGTCTTTGAAAAACCTTCTCTACCACTGTCATAGGGGTTCCAAAGAGCACATGGAGCTTTCCTATCAGTCTTTCACTCCTCCAATGAAAATAGGGATGATTTGCTTGTTTGTTTATGCCCCACCCATCTGACTGGATTGGCCCAGCCACACTGGGCAGCTTCTAACATATATAAAAACGTAATAAAACATTAAACTTTTTTTTTTAAAAGCATTGCTATACAGGGCTGTCTTCAGATGTCTTCTAAAGGTTGTATAGTGTGGTGTAGTGCTTAAGAGTGGTAGACTTGTAATCTGGTGAACCGGGTTCGCATCTCCGCTCCTCCACATGCAACTGCTGGGTGACCTTGGGCCAGTCACACTTCTCTGAAGACTCTCAGCCCCACTCACCTCACAGAGTGTTTGTTGTGGGGGAGGAAGGGAAAGGAGAATGTTAGCCACTTTGAGACTCCTTCGGGTAGTGATAAAGCGGGATATCAAATACAAACTCTTCTTCTCTTCCTCTTCTTATCGCCTTGTCTCGGGGGTGGGGGGTCACATAACTCCTAAAGGTTGTATAGTTACTTATTTCTTTGTCTCAGGGGGTCACATAACTCCATACCTTCCAACATTTCTCCAATTAAAAAAAGGGAGAAAATCAGGACTTTCCAGGATCAAATCAGATACCTGGACAGCATCTGTAAATCCAGGACTGACACTGCAAAATAGGGACACTTGGGGGTTCTGGTCTTCATTCACTGTAGAACAATGGGCTGTTCCTACCCCCCCAAAAAAAAATACTCTTTTGCATGCACAAGAAAGCCCCTCTGCCACAATGAAGTGAATGGAGAAGTCCTTCCACTAATCTTTTCTAAGGTAAAGGTAAAGGGACCCCTGACTATTAGGTCCAGTCGTGACCGACTCTGGGGTTGCGGCGCTCATCTCGCTTTCCTGGCCGAGGGAGCCGGCGTACAGCTTCCGGTCATGTGGCCAGCATGACTAAGCTGCTTCTGGCGAACCAGAGCAGCGCATGGAAATGCCGTTTACCTTCCCGCCGGAGCGGTACCTATTTATCTACTTGCACTTTGACGTGCTTTCGAACTGCTAGGTTGGCAGGAGCAGGGACCGAGCAACAGGAGCTCACCCCGTCACGGGGATTCGAACCACCGACCTTCTGATCAGCAAGCGCTAGGCTCTGTGGTTTAACTCACAGTGCCACCAGCGTCCCAATCTTTTCTAGTAGGGCATTTTTTAAAAATACTAGCTTACTTCAAGAGGTGGTGAACTTATAAGGCTCATTCTTGTTTCTGAAAGGTTGTTTGATAGTGGCCCTCAGTTGCTGGAATGAATGCCAACTTTGTATGTGAATTCACTCCATGCAGGTGTTTTATTTAATTATTTCACAGCATGCAAATTAAGTCATTTGATCTGTTTCCCTCTTGAGCTGCAATGTGAGTTTAATTAAACTGGGTGACAATGGGGAAAGGTTCCTGCTGCTAATTCATTACCTGGATATTTCTGTAGATTCAAAGCTGTCCATATAGCCACCTTTATAACATTATCTGCCTTGCATCAATAGCTGGAAATTCAGACACTGCAAAGATAAAAAGGCTGTAATAAACTTTTTCTCTTTCGGTACAATTGCACGTTGCTCTTAAGTCCTATAATAGAACAAGAAATATTATCTGAATGTTAAAATGCATTAAAAAATTAATGAAGGGGAGGAGAAGCTTACTTTGAGTGTATTATCCAGATATTTCACATGTGACTAAGCGAACAAGGTCGAGGCTGGGACAATCTTTTAATACACTCAAGTACTGTTCCTCAAGTCTGAAAATTGAGCAGGGGATAGACAGGTAATGTCTTACAACAACCTTTTAAGGTAGTCCTACATTATTATTCACATTTGGCAGAGTGAGCAGAAGATAAGCATTATTTACTGACCAGCTGTGATAGGTGGTGTTGTCCTAGTTAACTTAATAGTGCAATTTTTTTGAGAATTGTGCAATGTCTTGCACAACAGTCCATGCCCACTGGATGTAGGTTCTACCAAAATATACCCACGTGAAGGAAATCATTCTAAAACATGTGAGCCCCTTTCCTGGCGAGTCATGTGAAATTGTATAGAAGGGCAACGATGCCATAAAAGCAGTCCAACAGGGACTGCTGTATTGTGTTTGTGCATCTTGCTTTTTTCCACCTTCTTCATTTTTTAAAAAAATATAGACCTCACTCCAAACAAAATTCTGATGGAGTTCTTGATGCCCATTGTGTGAGGTGTGAATAAAACACTCCTGCAAGAGAGCTCTCAAAGTCCCACTTGTGAGGATTTTCTGCCACTTTAAAATGCCATGGGGGCACTGAGCATGAAAACATATACATACACACACGCATGGAAAATGCACAGGGTAGAAGGGGAAATTACAATGGGCCCCAACATAATTTCTAATGCCTATCCTACTTAACCTCAGTAGTGGTGTCTGCCCTGTGCAACACCCTCCCATCAGATGTCAAGGAAATAAACAACTATCTGACTTTTAGAGGACACCTGAAGCAGCCCTATTTAGGGAAGTTTTTAATGTTTGATGTTTTATCGTGCTTTGAATATCCTGTTGGGAGCCACCCAGAGTGGCTGGGGAAACCTAGCCAGATGGGCGGGGTATAAATAATAAATTAGTAGTAGTAGTAGTAGTATTTTCCTCCACCCACATGAAAATATGCAACAACCACTTTGCAAATGTTGATTGCAAAAATGCAACCAGCTATTTGCTTGATTCCAGAAAATTTTGGATGCCGTGGATATATGTCATTTTTTAAATGAAGTTCAATAGCATCTCTAATGAAAAAGAGAAAGGTCTCTGCAAACATACTTTACAACTCCAGTAAAAGTTTTCCATTTAGTCTGAGGCTCTCTGTGACCAATAAAAGATGAGTGATGATGCCTACCTTAAGGCCTTAGAAGGAAACCCTTTACTGCATTCCATAAAAGTGCATAATTAGTGAAATAAAAGTCTTCATCAACTTTCCAATTAACCAGAAAATAATTAACTTTATTGTTTTTGTACTATGCCTGAGAAGCTCTCCCTCTATTAAACTTACTCTCTGAAAACAGCTTGAAAAGGGTACAAGGCAGCTGATAATTAGAAAGACTTGTGTTACTTACCATGTGGGCAATGAAATATTGCAAACTTTGTATTAATGGCTGAAACCCGAAGATAAACTTTGTAATAACATTTAATATACCCCCTCCTCGCAGCAAACACAATGCATTTTTTTAATTTTCCAATTATTTATTTTATCGTTACAATTTAAACCCTGAAGATCAATAGTTCTGCAGGCTATGAATTTGTAATGGAGAAAAACAACACTGAGTTATCTAATAAAAACATTTCTTAAAAAATATAACTGCCCTGTTTTTCTCATGCTCTTCCCATTATCCTATGCAAAACAAGTACACTGGCCAGGGTCCAAAGGGCTCTTTTATCCCACAATCTTATACATGTTTCAGGACATGAGCAGACCCTGATGAGGCCAAAGGACCACTGAGTCTAGCATCATGTTCTTACAGTGCCCAACAAGATGTTTTATGGGAAGCCCAAAAGCAAGACCTGGACACAACAAGCCTTTCCCCACTTAACAGTGGAGGAAGAACTTACCCATCATGTTTACTCAGAAGAAAGCCCCACAAAGCTGGCTAGAATATACTTACCCATGATTAAGTTAGGATTAAGTTCCACCTTATTTTTGCAGAATCCTGGTTAAGATGCAGATAGGTCAGACAGCTGGCTCCGCAGATTATATATGACATTATATTATATGAAAACCACTTTTGGAGCTATAGCGGAATGTACTGCAAGTTTAGTGCCCACTCCTGCAATAGCCTGCTCCTCCCAGATTTGAGATACAGTGGTATCTTGGTTTAAGAACAGCTTAGTTTATGAACAACTTGGATTAAGAACACTGCAAACCCGGAAGTAGGTGTTTTGGTTTGTGAACTTTGCCTTGGAAAGTTGAGTGTGTTTCATTTGTAAATTGAGTCCCCCCACTGCTATGGGAAAGCACGCCTTGGTTTAAGAACGGAATTCCGGAACGGATTAAGTTCATAAACCAAGGTACCATTGTAATTTCTCAGTACATACAGGGATAATAGGATTGTGGCCAGCAGCAAGGATTGGTGGCCAGCAGTAAGGTCAATAATATGGACGAGTCCAGCAGACAGCAGATGTAACATCTTCTGGCACCATGTTTCAATAATAGGAGAAATGGCATTTGCTGAACAACTTTTTCCTGATACCTATTAAAACATAAGAGCTATCTTTGGTTCAGAGTTAACCCTTGGATTATTCTGTAGAAAAAGAAGTCATGTCTATGCTATGACTCTTAAGCAGTCTGTCATTAGTCCCTCATTCAGGATCAAAGCATGAGTGTTCAATGGGTGGGGCAGAGCTCAATGCAGCCTGACCTAAGATGGGTCACAACAGAAGTACTATCACCAAACAAAAGTATTTCTCAGTTCAGAAAGCATTGCCTTTACTCCGAATTGGCATTAGTTACAACAACACAAAGCCAAATCTGATTGACTACAGCACACTACAATGTCATCTCATTGTGTGATCCCTTATTGGCTGGGATCAGCCATGCAACTATTCCCATGAGGGAAAGTATCTTAAAATCATTGTAAGATAAAACAGTTTCAAAGCATCATGAATGACAGCAAATATGGTCAAAAGAAAGATTGCACAGTGTTGGGCTTTTTATTATGGAAATCTCTCTCTCTCTCTCTCAATCTCTCTCTCTCTCTCTCTCTCTCTCTCTCTCTCTCTCCATTTTCAAAAATACAAATGGGCAAGTATTCATTATAGCCTTACTCTTTTGTTTCCTTCATTTCAGCTATTCAAGGAGACTGGATAAACTGTAGCAACTTGGAAGCTTGTAATCCCTGTGTATGTAAAGGTCACACCTAAAGGTCTCCCCAGGTAGGAAGGCTTACTCTGTGAGGCAACCAGTGTTACATGAGACATGAGACAGAGCAGTGACATTATCACTAGGCCTAGCTCGGGGGAGAATTCTGCGGGTGTGATATATGAACTTAGCACCAAGCAAATGCTAGTGATCCCTACCCAGACTCCCTCAAGGGCACTGTGTCAGGTACTCTCAGCATCAAACCATTGCTTGTTCCAGTGCTGAAACTATTAAGTGAGCCCTGTAGCAAAGGTAGCCTCCAGAGGCCTCCTTTGTACTCTAATCCACCTTTTGGAAGCTGGTAATGGCACAGACAATCATTCTATTCTGCTGTTTCAAGGGGATTTCTCTGAACACGCCTTTCCACCATAAAACGGTTATATTTGTACAGTCATATATTTATATAGAGTGCAATGAAATGCAGAACAAGTGAGATGGATTGGTGTTCAGTAACTTTAACCAACCATTACAGGCTTGACTGTATAATCATGAATTGGAAAGCCAACAATGAAGAGTGTGTGTCTGGGGCGTGGTCCATAAACATTCTAGTTTAAAACAAATGAGGATCTGCCGATTTTTAATTATGCCATTTTCTTTCTCCTGCAAAATTTAATATTAGACGTTGGCTATCAGTCCTTTCCCAGCAGAAACGTCAAATCCTAACTCTGCTATGAGGGACACATTGAAATGAATAAATTAAAGCACCTTCAGTCCATGCTTAGGAGGAAATAAGAAATAACATTAGGGGAATTTGAAAAAGGACAGGCCAAAACAAACAGTGATACATTTGCTGTAAGTGGAGTATAATATAATACCCTGACTTAATACTGTGAACAGAAGGAGAATTAATGAGAAGGAGAAATTGTGAGAAATCCATTGCAGAAAGAAATCATATATCAGGGTTCACACAAACAGTGAAAATGCAATAAATGGTTATGGCCCCAGGATCTTGCTTTGCATAAAACAATTCAGTGTGATAGACTGCAATATGAGAAAATACCTGTATCTTAATTAGAGCTTCAATGATTTACTAATTCAAAGCAGGCTCTAACCCCCAAGACAATTTGTTGTGTACTGCTTTAGTTTATTAGAATATTTGTAGACAATTATACCTGCAATAAAATGATTTGGTCACATTTCATAAAATATGAGTCACATTTCATTTTAGTGTATAAAAACCTTCAATGGGGGAGAGACACATTGTGCTGGGGTATGAATGGTTATTTCTCAGATGGCAACAATTCACCATGAACAAAACAAAATTAACAATTGCTTTAGCTCCCACTGGTTGATGGAATTGCATACAATTGCTTAAATGTTTTGCAGAGGTAGTCCAGGCAAGTATCTTCATCACTTCATATTTGCAACATTTTGTGATGTCTTGCATTTGCAAATAGTAAAGGTGTGCGTCGGCATTGTGTGCTCCAGCAATAACAAGGCAAATCAGGACTATTTGCTTCATGATCCATTAATGTGCCATCAACAAGACATCATAGGGCAGATCGCGGACATCCTAAGCTTCCAAGTTGTTCTGTGTCCTCAGTTTTTCCCCATGGCATTAAATTAATGGCCTCTCCATACTTGTCTTTTCTGAAAAACGAAATCCTGATGTCTGGGGAAACACCCAGTGGGTGGAGAAGTGGGAGGGGAGGTTTCATTTTGTCAGACAGGTCTAGCTTTTAATCACAGGGCATCATTTTCTGAGGCCACAGCAAAAACAGTGATTTGAGGGAGGGATGTTGAAGCAAGCAAACATAGTTGTTGTTCTTCATGCGAGTTGTAATAGGGGTGTCTGAGGTTTGACTCTGAGAGCAGGTTCTGAGTGATGAGATTTGACAATAGGTGTTGTCTGCTTCTTTCCCAATTGTTCTTTTTCCTAGCAAACAATTGAAAACCAAGGTGCTCTCTTTCTCTTTTTTCTTCAAAGTTGGTACTTACAGAAAGGATGGGCGAGCAGCAAGAAAACACATTTCATCCACTTGTGTGAAAATTAAAATAAATTTATAGTATATATATATATATATATATATAATTTACTGTTATAGGTTAAGGGGGTGAAACAGAGTACAGTCGACAACCATTTCATGTGGGGGTTCCATTCCTGGCCCCCATGCGCATCAGTGAAGCACACATAAGTGTGCCCGTTCCATTATACCCCGCCCCCTTTTACTAATGAGTTTAGTGATGTTTTCAGTCACTTCCGTGGCTTGCACATGTGATCATGCTTCATTCGGACATGTGTTAATCGGTTGTTGTCTGTACACAGATTTAACAGATAAGACCTTGTCCCAAATAATGAACTGAATTGGAATACCACAGAGCTTATGCAAACCACAACAAGATGTGAGGTGAATCTTGTGGCTGATACACATGCCTAATAAATAGTGTATTGCACCAGTTCCGAGATTAACCTTGTAGCTGTGCATAGTATGGCATGTTTCTGTATTGCTTTGTGCTGCTTCCAAGCCATTTTGGGTAAAAACAAAGCTCCACACTCATGGGGAATCCAAAAATGGCTGCAATTTTTTTCCCTTGGACCAAAATGGATGAAATTTACAGGCTCAGGAATCCTTCCAGAATGGATTGCGCCTGCCAAATTGTAGGCAAACAGGTCCTGGGGGATTTGTGGGGAACATAAACTGGTTTAACTTGGCTCCATAATCCATGTTAGGTCAATATCTTTATTAGGTCAAGTAAAACTCCCAAATCCATAAGTTTCATATTTTCTTACATCAAAATAATTAAGAGATGGCTGAGTGGTGTGTATTCCTGCTTGGACATTTTTTACAAGCAGGAAGCAGCTTTATATAGGCTTTCCCCTCCCCTTTGCAAGGGTTCATGGGACCAATTTTCCCATGAGTCTATCACACAGGCAAGATACTGGGCAAAACGTTGCCCAGTATTTTGCTGCAATCCATGGGCTCCACTGTTGTCAGGCAAAGGCGCCCTATGCTTATTTGGGTATGGATCAAGGCTTAAAATGGAAACTTAATTTTAACAAAAAGGAACTTGGTTTTAAAAACGGGAAGAGTTAAACTTTTTAATGGTTTTACATAAATTGAAAACATGAATTATAGATTAATTTGGGAATAAACCAGAAGGGCAAAGAAATTACAAGTGTTCAATATTAATAATGTATGCCTGCGCTATCAGGGCAGGCAAGCCCTACGCAAGTTATCAGCCTATTAATTTATCAACTAACAGAAAAACTAACATTTTTGTCAATGTGTACAAGAGCAAAATGAAGAAAAACTGGCTCTTCCTTTGATCTTATGGAATGTGCTCATAACGTAGAAATTGGTTTGTTTGGGGGATGATTAAGATGAAGAAGAGAATTATTTTGCCTCACGGGTGCAATCTGTACACAAAATATTTCATTTTGGCTTGAGGCTGAATATAAGTATTGTCCAGTTCAATCCCTGGTAGGCTTTGTACAAATGGAAATACTATTCCCACCTGCTGAATACAAGAGAGAATATTCATAGTATTTCAACCAAATGCCAACTGTCAGATAAGAGAAGCAATTATGAGCAGGCAGAAAGCTTGACTAAAATATAAAAACCACACTAAAAACAGTAAAGAGAAGGGTGGGTTTTTTGACTGGGGGTAGTTAGTCTCCATCCCTCTCTCTGTCCTCTCCCCACACCTCAACCAAAGAAGTTATCTAAGTCACCCTTTGCTATGGGAAATTGTGAGGAAAACATTACAATTCCATCCAAGGAGCTGAAGGGGTAAAATGGCAAATTTAACATCTGGGGTATAAAAGGCAAAAATACGCATAATGAATATAATAATAATAATAATAATAATAATAATAATAATAATAATAATAATAATAATTTTATTTATATCCCACCCTCCCCAGCTGAAGCTGGGCTCAGGGCGGCTAACAACAATAAAACAGTACAAAAGTACAAAAGTACAAACACAACACAACATATGTCCAAACATATGTGAAAGCATGTTTACAGGAGCTGATCCAGAGGTTGGGGTGTGGGAATGTTAAAGGTAGCAAGGAAGGCTGGCTAGTGAAGAGATATAGCAGAGCAAATTCCCCTCAGTATATCTGGAAGCTAGTTTGCAGATTCATTTGAATCTCTTAGTTAAGATTATTTTCTGATGCCCCCTTTAAAAAAGAATAAAGACACAAGAATCTTTCTAAGTAAAGTAACAAAATATTTATGCACATTTCAGTTCACGATTTGATCTCTGAAAGGCAAGCTTTACTTAGTGGTTACATAAAGAAAGGCTGTGAGTTCGTCTCATAAGGAGAGTGAACTCATGTGCTGCTGGAGAGCAGCATGGCAGCAAAAGCACAACAAGCAAGAAAATAGCAGTATCAAGATGAACTAGACTGAACTGCAAGTAAGAAAAAATGGCTGCATGACTTGGCTCTTTTATGGAGTCAACCAGGGCAATGCCCATCTCCCAGGTCGCATGCAGGGAGAATAAGGATTGTTGCATTTGACTGCACCAATGGATTACATCCAACATAGGGAACGCTACAAAAACTTATCCCCATTCCTGATTTGTGCTACAAGGCAAACATGAGTTTAGGGACCTTGGGTTGGGTTCTCCTAATAATGAGCCCTGTCAGTGGAAGTCCTGTGCAACGATTTCTGCTTCCACAACGGGGCTTTCCCCCATCCCGCCCCATGCCCCACTCAATTGGCCTGGGCTGTGTGTGTCAAGAAAAACCCCAGAACAGCATGTGAGGGAGGAGATGAGGGATCATCTCATCTGGCAAACTGCAGTGCTTGTGCAGATGGAACGATGGTCACTGAGGTCCAGCACCGAGGGCCTTCTGGCGGTTCCCTCACTGCAAGAAGCCAAGTTACAGGGAACCAGGCAGAGGGCCTTCTTGGTAGTGGCGCCTTCCCTATGGAACGCCCTCCCACCAGATGTCAAAGAGAACAACAACTAGCAGGCTTTTAGAAGACATCTGAAGGCAGCCCTGTTTAGGGAAGCTTTTAATGTTTGATGTATTATAGTATTTTAATATTTTTTTGGAAGCCACCCAGAGTGGCTGGGGAAGCCCAGCCAGATGGGCGGGGTATAAATAATAAATTATTATTATTATTATTATTATTATTATTATTATTATTATTATACAAAGTTGAATTCCACCTGTTCAGCTGTTGTATGTGTCCCATTTTGTATGCGTGCCCTTTTTTTGTTTATTCATCCTGCAGCCAGGATCCAATGGGACACATGCAGTCTGTCACTAGTGTATGAGTGGCTTTTCGGCCACCTCTATCCCAGTAGAGGCCTTACTGTCACTTGGAGAATTAACCTTGAAGTTCAGGGGACCTCTGGAGTGCTATCTCCTTAGATTCAAGGAACTGCTGCTAGAAGGAAAAATTGACCAACCACACATACAAATAAGCCTTTCTTAATCATAGCCAGAGAGCAGCATAGATACCTTCCTCTTCGTGTTGCCTGCAAATTACCGGCGTTTTATGAGAGTAGGTTTCGTTCATTCACCAGACGGAAAACTGCTGGGACTCCTAAAAGAGAAAGAGCCACGATTTTACGGGAAGAACTTAACTACCTAACTGTATATGAGCTGTGCAGTTTGAAGTTGATTCACATGCTGTGACTGTCTGAAGTGAAGACATAATACCAGCTCTGTATAAGTTTGTCAATAATGAAAAATTGCTTGCGTGTTCTATAGTGCAAATTGAAAGAGCCCAAGGCAATTGCAATGCAGCTGGGAGGAACCAAAGTAGGTTGGCATAAATGCTAGGAGTCCCTCCACTTCAAAATATATTTCTTATAGCTTTTAAACTCTTCCCTGGTGGAAAAACCACCAAGAGCTTTGGTTGTGTGTGTGTCAGATTTGGACTGTGACCACGTGATTTGTGAGCCTGCTTGCTCTGAAAATCCAACACTAATTGTGTTGACAGTCAATTTCAATGTCCCTCCTCTACTTTCTTAAGTTTCCTTTAAACTAATGTTGCACCCTCCCCCCATAACAACAATCCATCAATTAATGAAATGCATTTGAGATGTAAGGAAGAAAAGAGAGCATTTCAGTGAAATGTGGGGTGCAGGGTTTTTGCACTTGTCTTATGCCAAGGAAGACAGACAGGGAAGTTTTTAATATTTAACGCTGTACTGTTTTTAACACTTGATTGGTAGCCGCCCAGAGTGGCTGGGGAAACTCAGCCAGATGGGCGGGGTATAATTATTATTATTATTATTATTATTATTATTATTATTATTATTATGTCAGAAAAGGTCACCCAGCCTCTACTCTCAGGTACAATAACCCCTGAGTGGTTTTTGTTACTTTCAACACAGTGGGTATTAATTAAAGTCTGTTGCCTATTCTAACACCACTTACCCTACTTTCAAGATGGCCAAGGCATGTTTGGGGTGTCATCTCTATTGTTCTATACATTACATCAGACAAGGCTTTGTCTGGTTTAGCTGTGAGGAGAGCAAGGGTGCTCCTTATGGCTTCTTCCATGAACAACAAGACTCACTTATGTATCCCATGCACGATTTGCCAGAGTTGTTGATCCTTTTGTCTGAGATCCCTCTAAATGCTATTTACATGTATTTATTTTTTTATATTCTGTCGTAATGAGCAGAACAATTTCTTTTTCAGCTGAAGACATTTAAAGGCAATCACAACGCACAAAATCGCTTAATGAGAAAGTCATTACGTAAATGAATTTAATCGGTACTGCAGATTCTTTTCTGGAAAATGAACAAAATAATAATGCTCTCTATCTTTAACTTAACAAACTCTCAGGGGTGTTTAGTGTTCTGCTATTAATAACAGGCCATGAGAAAGAAAAGAAGAGCAAAGAAGAGCAAATCAAATGTAGAAGAACAGCAGGATTAGTATCTGTGCTCGGAATAACACAGAAGTGGATCGGAATAGATATCATTGTCCTCCAGTTCCTTTTGGCATTGATGCCTTTGAATGCAAGATATGGTTCTTGTAAAACTGTGGGCATTGCAGAGACAAATAAGGGCTTTAGGAAGTATGTTTGGTCCTCCTAGTTGTCTCTACCCTAAGCCAGTGTGGTGTAGTGGTTAAGAGCAGTAGACTCGTAATCTGGTGAACCGGGTTCGCTTCCCCGCTCCTCCACATGCAGCTGCTGGGTGACCTTGGGCTAGTCACGCTTCTCTGAAGTCTCTCAGCCCCCCTCACCTCACAGAGTGTTTGTTGTGGGGGAGGAAGGGAATGGAGATTGTTAGCCACTTTGAGACTCCTTCAGGTAGTGATAAAGCGGGATATCAAATCCAAACTCCTCCTCTTCTTCTTCTTCATTACTCTGATGAATGGGCAATGTATGTGCAATATATGAGGGTGTGCTTTTTACCCTGACGCCATTGCTGCGTGGCTCTTTCCAGTTTCTCATGTGCTCAGTACTAACGTTGGGCTCCTCATGCAAGCAACGAGAGCAATAAAACTCCATATATATATATATATATATATATATATACCATCTACCAAGAGTTAAGATAATATTGTACAGGGATTCTGGAATGTCACTGGGGCCATTTGGTATTGCTAACAAAATAATGCTTCCTTTCTATCTCATTCCCCATAGTGATATTGGGAAGGAATTTCATTTGCCATTGAAATAATCGCTTTGTGAAAGAAAGCCTTCCCAACCTGATGCCCCTCCAATAGTAGAATTACTACCGTTATTCCTGACCATTGACCATGCTGGGTGGGACTCGTGGGAACTGTAGTAAAAAAAACTTCTGGAGGAAAGTTGGTATCATATATTCTTTGGCCCCCATACCACAAGCCATCCAAGGAGACTTTTAAATAATTCTCTTTTCTATTAAGCATATTCTTAGCTTTGTGCAAATGCTAAATTTTAAATGGATATACTTTGCTAAAACTGGTTTTTGCTGTCAGATCCAGAAACAAAATGACTGGATATTCCACAATCAATTTTAATATTCATTCTCTTTGGCATTAAGTGTGTCTCAAGAGTAAAAGATGATTCAAGAACTAATTTTACTATGTGCAATATTCTTGTCTTGCTGAGATATCTGATATTAATTGCCCTAATTTGAAAGCTACAACAAAAATCTATTAGATGCTTCTTGTTAAATTAAAGCTCCTTGAGAATACTTGATTAATGTCATATTGCATTAATTAATTCTAACCTGTTCTCTCTGCAATTTGGAGTGATAACTTAGCACAGCCCCTCACTCATATCAAATACTAGTGCGAATAAAACGGAGATTGGATCTGTTCTGTGTCTAAATATAACACACAGCACACCCACACTGAGAGAGTGTGGGTGTGCTTGCTTCCAATTTGTAGCAAACAATAGTTTGCCATTTCATCAGAATGCAATAAACTGTGGTTTGCACAAATCATAAGGTGTATACAGCCCACCAGCTTCCTAAATTATAAATGCTGGTAAATCGGATCATTGTGCTGGCATACAACAACGCAGACAACTATGGTTGCCTCTGTAGTATTCTGTGGTTGCTGCTGCCGCACTACAACTTATTGAATTGTTCTGTTCTTATGAGGTAAATGAATACCCATCTCTTCGTGGATGGCTTCAGTGTTTTATGTTGAGGGATGCGGAATAAATTTGATTCATTTTGCATTTAAAGGCAAATCTATCAAATTCACACTTTCTGAGGCAATGTGAGAAGAAAAGCACAGCCATTGCTAAAAATTCACATCAAAAGTTTGCACTGTAGTAGGAGTAGTAGTAGTAATAATAATAATAATAATAATTTATTATTTATACTCCGCCCATCTGGCTGGGTTTCCCCAGCCACTCTGGGCAGCTTCCAACAAAATAATAAAATACAGTAATGCAGTAGTTATCTATTTGCACTATAATATGTCCATTAAGCCCCTTCATGGATCACTGCCTTGCCGTGGCGAAGGGGCTTGAAGAACTCAGAGAAGCTATGAACTACGCCGAGCAGGGCACACAAGATGAACAGGTCATAGTGGAGAGTTTTGACCAAACGTGATCCACCTGGAGTAGGAATCGGCAAGCCACTCCAGTATCCCTGCCAAGAAAACTCCATGGACAAAGACAACAGGCATATAAAAGTTATGACACTGGAAGATGAGCCCCTCAGGTCGGAAGGTGTCCAACATGCTACTGGGGAAGAGCGGAGGACAAGTACAAGTAGATCCAGAGCTGATGAAGCGGCTGGGCCAAAGCCGAAAGGACGCTCAGTTGTGGATATGCATGGAAGCGAAAGGAAAGTCCAATGCTGTAAAGAAAAATATTGCATAGGAACCTGGAATGTAAGAACCATGAACCTGGGTAAGTTGGATGTGGTCAAAAATGAGATGGCAAGAATAAATATTGACATCCTGGGCATCAGTGAGCTAAAATGGACGGGAATGGGCGAATTCAGTTCGGATGACTACCATATCTACTACTGTGGGCAAGAAACCCGTAAGAGAAATGGAGTGGCCCTCATAGTCAACAAAAGAGTGGCGAAAGCTGTACTGGGATGCAGTCTCAAAAATGATAGAATGATCTCGATACGAATCCAAGGCAGACCTTTTAACATCACAGTAATCCAAGTTTATGCACCAACTACTGGTGCTGAAGAAACTGAAATTGACCAGTTCTATGAAGACTTACAAAACCTTATCGAAGTGACACCAAAGAAGGATGTTCTGCTCATTATAGGGGATTGGAATGCTAAAGTGGGGAATCAAGAGATAAAAGGAACAACTGGCAAGTTTGGCCTTGGAGATCAAAACGAAGCAGGGCAAAGGCTAATAGAGTTCTGTCAAGAGAACAAGCTGGTCATCACAAACACGCTTTTCCAACAACACAAGAGACGACTCTACACATGGACATCCCCAGATGGGCAACATCGAAATCAGATTGATTATATTCTCTGCAGCCAAAGATGGAGAAGCTCTATACAGTCAGCAAAAACAAGACCTGGAGCTGACTGTGGCTCAGATCATCAGCTCCTTATAGCAAAAATCAAGCTTAAACTGAAGAAAGTAGGAAAAACCACTGGACAGGTAAGATACAATCTAAACCAAATCCCTTATGAATACACAGTGGAAGTGAGGAACAGGTTTAAGGATTTAGATTTGCTGGACAGAGTGCCTGAAGAACTATGGATGGAGGCTCGCAACATTATACAGGAGGCAGCAACTAAAACCATCCCAATGAAAAAGAAATGCAAGAAATCAAAGTGGCTGTCCAACGAGGCCTTACAAATAGCGGAGGAGAGAAGGCAAGCAAAATGCGAGGGAGATAGTGAAAGATACAGGAAATTGAATGCAGATTTCCAAAGAACAGCAAGGAGAGACAAGAAGGCCTTCTTAAACGAGCAATGCAAAGAAATAGAGGAAAGCAACAGAATGGGAAGAACCAGAGATCTGTTCAAGAAAATTGGAAATATGAAAGGAACATTTCGTACAAAGATTACCATAATAAAGGACAAAAGTGGTAAAGATCTAACTGAAGCAGAAGACATCAAGAAGAGGTGGCAAGAATACACAGAGGAATTATACCAGAAAGATATGGATGTCTCGTACACCCCAGGTAGTGTGGTTGCTGACCTTGAGCCAGACATCCTGGAGAGTGAAGTCAAATGGGCCTTAGAAAGCACTGCAAATAACAAGGCCAGTGGAAGTGATGGTATTCCAGCTGAACTGTTTAAAATTTTAAAAGATGATGCTGTTAAGGTGCTACACTCAATATGCCAGCAAGTTTGGAAAACTCAGCAGTGGCCAGAGGATTGGAGAAGATCAGTCTACATTCCAATCCCAAAGAAAGGCAGTGCCAAAGAATGCTCCAACTACCGCACAATTTCACTCATTTCACATGCTAGCAAGGTTATGCTTAAAATTCTACAAGGAAGGCTCAAGCAGTATGTGGACCGAGAACTCCCAGAAGTGCAAGCTGGATTTAGAAGAGGCAGAGGAACCAGAGACCAAATTGCAAACATGCGCTGGATTACGGAGAAAGCCAGAGAGTTCCAGAAAGACATCTACTTCTGCTTCATTGACTATGCAAAAGCCTTTGACTGTGTTGACCACAGCAAACTATGGCAAGTTCTTAAAGAAATGGGAGTGCCTGATCACCTCATCTGTCTCCTGCGAAATCTCTATGTGGGACAAGAAGCTACAGTTAGAACTGGATATGGAACAACTGATTGGTTCCAAATTGGGAAAGGAGTACGGCAAGGCTGTATATTGTCTCCCTGCTTATTTAACTTATATGCAGAATTCATCATGCGAAAGGCTGGGCTGGATGAATCCCAAGCCGGAATTAAGATTGCCGGAAGAAATATCAACAACCTCAGATATGCAGATGACACAACCTTGATGGCAGAAAGTGAAGAGGAATTAAAGAACCTTTTAATGAGGGTGAAAGAGGAGAGCGCAAAATATGGTCTGAAGCTCAACATCAAAAAAACGAAGATCATGGCCACTGGGCCCATCACCTCCTGGCAAATAGATGGGGAAGAAATGGAGGCAGTGAGAGATTTTACTTTCTTGGGCTCCATGATCAGTGCAGATGGTGACAGCAGTCACGAAATTAAAAGACGCCTGCTCCTTGGGAGAAAGGCGATGGCAAACCTAGACAACATCTTAAAAAGCAGAGACATCACCTTGCCAACAAAGGTCCGTATAGTAAAAGCCATGGTTTTCCCAGTAGTGATGTATGGAAGTGAGAGCTGGACCATAAAGAAGGCTGATCGCCGAAGAATTGATGCTTTTGAATTATGGTGCTGGAGGAGACTCTTGAGAGTCCCATGGACTGCAAGAAGATCAAACCTCTCCATTCTGAAGGAAATCAGCCCTGAGTGCTCACTGGAAGGACAGATCGTGAAGCTGAGGCTCCAATACTTTGGCCACCTCATGAGAAGAGAGGACTCCCTGGAAAAGACCCTGATGTTGGGAAAGATGGAGGGCACAAGGAGAAGGGGACGACAGAGAATGAGATGGTTGGATGGTGTTCTTGAAGCTACTAGCATGAGTTTGATCAAACTGCGGGAGGCAGTGGAGGACAGAAGTGCCTGGCGTGCTCTGGTCCATGGGGTCACGAAGAGTCGGACACGACTAAACGACTAAACAACAACAACAATGTCCATTAAGACTCAATAGCAGCGATCATCATCATCATCAACAACAACAATTTATTTATACCCCGCCCATCACTGAAGGTTTATTTTAAAGATTAAAAAACCCCACACTGTGCCGTCTCAACACACTTTATTAAATGAGCACAATTAACCTGTTAAAAGACTCAGGCCCATGGGAGAGGGGCAATTGCTGGGCAACACCCTAATCTCCTTGAGATAATAATCATCTTCTGGAGTAAGGCAATACATCCATCTAGCTTTGTATTCTCTACACTGACTAGCAATGGCTCTCTACAATTTCAGGCAGGAGTCTCTCCTAGCCCTGCCTGAAGATGCCTGGGATCAAGCCTGGGAACTGCTACAAGCAGAACTGATGCTCCACTACCAAGCCTTGTGCTCAAGTCTCCTAGATTCAAGTCTAATGCCATATATACTGGGCTATTTTGAATGTGAGTGGTGCTGTGGTCTAAACCACTGAGCCTCTTGGGCTTGCCGATCAGAAGGTTGGCAGTTCGAATCCCCATGATGAGGTGAGCTCTGTCCCAGCTTCTGCCAACCTAGCAGTTCAAAGGCACACCAGTGCAAGTAGATAAATAGGAACCACTGCGGTGGGAAGGTAAATGGCATTTCTGTGCACTCTGGTTTCCGTCACAGTGTACTGTTGCACTTGAAGCAGTTTAGTCTTGACCCGGAAAGCTGTCTGTGAACAAACGCCGGCTCCCTCGGCCTGAAAAGTGAAATGAGTGCTGCAACCCCATAGTCGCCTTTGACTGGACTGAACCGTCCAGGGGTCCTTTACCTTCACCTATTTACTTTTGCTTGTTGTGACAAGAAGCCACAGCGCTTAATCACCTTTGTTTGTTTTCACATCCCCCTTGATTTATATGCACAACGACCTTGGCAGTAAAGAGAGGATTTACACACTGAGCAGAATAGCAAAAGGAGAAACCCAATTTCACTTGAAAGGTTACAAGCTTTCAGATAGAATGATTTGGAGTCACTTCAAACGTACTCATTGTATGTAATCACTGATATTCATCCTGCCAAAAGAAAAAAAAAATGTCAGGAAGCATACGTCCAGAAAACACAGATCACCATTACATTAAATTATCTAAAATTTATTGCTGCAACAATGAATTGAAAACTGAAGGGCAAAGCAAAGGTTCTTAGGCTAAATAAATGTGTTGCACAAGGCAAAGGATCACATATTCAGGCAAACAACAGTATCTTGAATGCTTGGGAAGGCAGAGCATTAGAACGATTTCTCAGGATATAACAACAACAACAACAACAACAACAATAATACAGTTGTACCTCAGGTTAAGTACTTAATTCGTTCCGGAGGTCTGTTCTTAACCTGAAGCACCACTTTAGCTAATGGGGCCTCCTGCTGCTGCTGTGCACCCGCTGCACGATTTCTGTTCTCATCCTGAAGCAAAGTTCTTAACCCGAGGTAATATTTCTGGGTTAGCGGAGTCTGTAACCTGAAGTGTATGTAACCCGAGGTACCACTGTAATAATAATAATAATGATAATAGATCCCACTTACAGTTCTTAGGTCTTCTTAGGTTCAGACTGTAAGAGGTCAGCAATACAGTCTAGTGGTGACAGACAGGAGGAAGCAGTTAAATCTAGGGAAGCAGGGGCACTGTTGGCCAGTGTGGGGTAGCTAGAGAAAGGGATGGAACCTATAGCAGAAGCTCAAGTCAATGCGCTTTACATAACTCCCACCCCATTGCTTACAAGTTTATATTGTTTGCATGGGAAACCTCACCCTGCCCAGGCATGGAAATGATTGACAGGTTGATAGCTCTTTCTCAGTTCTGTGTGTGTGTCAAGTGGCGGTGGTTCTAAACCACTGTTCCTACCAAGGGCTATCGGCCACGATAACTGTGCCTCCACTATTGGAGGCAGTAATGCATCTGAATGCAGCTTGCTGGGCATCCGAAGTAGGGAGAGTGCTGTTGCACCCAGGTCCTGCTTGCAGGCTCCCTGCAGGCATCTTTTCTGGCTTCTGTGAGAACAGGATGCTGGATTACTTAGGCTGATCCAGTGGGTTTCTTATGTAAGGAAGCATGAGGATTGCATACCCTCCAACATTTCTCCTGTAAAAATAGGTAAAGGGACCCCTGACCATTAGATCCAGTCACAGACGACTCTGGGGTTGTGGCACTCATCTCACTCTATAGGCCGAGGGAGCTGGTATATAGCTTCCGGGTCATGTGGCCAGCATGACTGAGCCGCTTTTGGCGTACCAGAGCAGCACATGGAAACGCTGTTTACCTTCCCGCCGGAGCGCTACTTATTTATCTATTTGCACTTTGATGTGCTTTCAAACTGCTAGGTTGGCAGGAGCTGAGACCAAACAATGGGAGCTCACTCCGTCACGGGGATTCGAACCGCCGACCTTCTGATCGGCAAGCCCTAGGCTCAGGGGTTTACACCACAGCACCACCCACGTCCCCCTGTAAAAATAGGGATGTCCTATTACATAATATTAATAATAATTATTATTATATTATCTACACAGAACCCATCTGACTGGATTGCCCCAACCACTCTGGGTGGCTTCCAACATAATAATGACACAATAAAACATTAAAAAATTTTTAAAAAACCTTCCCTATACAGAGCTGCCTTCAGATGTCTTCTAAAGGTTTCACAGTTACTTATATCCTTGGTTCGGGGGTCGCATAACTCCATACCCTCCACCTTTCCTCTTATGAAAATAAGGACATCCTAAGGAAAAATGGGACATTCCAAGATCAAATCAGAAACTGGGAAGGCTTCTGTAAATTTGGGACTGTCACTGGAAAACAGGCACACCTGGAGGGTCTGAGATTGGCTCTCATGTAGATTACTAGTGCAGAAGATTACTAGTGTTTGCAGCGCGATATTTTCCAGTTTAGCTGCCCTCATGGAAATGTGTTACGTATCCATTGAGCCAGTCACATTTTAACATAAACTCACTGCAAAACCAGACGGTTGAGGTGGCATCCTGGAGCTGGGAATAAGTATTTAAAATATCATTCTGGAGCAGGAATGCATAGGCACTTATCAGATAAGAGATACAGACAGGTCTTTGTTCTGTATAATCTCAGCATGCATTTAGAAGGCAGAGGTTAAATATCAGGGCACAGTGATGCATTAAAGCCTCCTGATCATTCAGACACTTAGTCTGTGCAGTGAAGCAGTGGGAAGAAGGGGGGATTTTTCTATGCCTTAAACAGCACTGGTTGAATGTCTGGATATCTCACCTTTAAAGTCTAAAGGAATTATTTCACTTTCCAGCAATTCATGCCTATAGACGTGAAAAGTGAGCTCTGAAGTAATAGTAGTACAGAGTCATTCTAGGGTGCTGTGTTTTGAAGATAAATCCACAATGTTGCTAAGGCTCCAAAACTGATCATATACACAAAGTTAACAAAAACAAATTGCTGTAAACCAGAGATGAAGAACCTCAGACTGGTGCCAAATGCAGCCTCCAGGCCTTGCTAACTGGCCCCCCATATCCTCCCTAGGTCACACCTTCTCCGACTTGGCCTTGCACTCTTCCTTGGTGTTTTTGCCTGGCTGGAATGTGTCATTGCATTCTGATAATATTTCTTACGTGCGCAGATGAAAGATAGAGAGGGTGGAAACTAGCCTACTGTCCAAAAGTAAAGTTCACAAGTAGCTGCTTTGCCCATGTTGGCCTCTGGCCTTTCCCACTACCACCATGTGGCCCTCAAAAGGTTGTTCTTGAAAGATTGTGGCCCTTGGGTTGAAAAAGTTCTCCCTTATATGTTTTAAACCAACTACCTACTTCCTCCTCATATTTGTCTGTAGGTAAGGATAATTACATAACGGTAGAAAATGTTGAAATTGTCCACATTGAGTACTAATATTTTGCTGGGGTTTTTGGTCAATTCCTTATTGGTGACATACCGGTAGTTGTCTGTGCCTCATTAAATGCTATCGGTGGGGATGTAACACATATCTGGAATTTAAATTTGGAGGAATAAAAAGATGGCATATTCATTGCTATGGACAGATTCAAGGTATGTCTGAGCTGAACCAGAATTTTTCCAAAGTGTCCTGAACTCAAGATCTCTGACGTGCCCCACAATGCTTCAGAGATTGGGTGTTCTTTAAAAAAAAGAAGCTGTAGGGACATTATGGCTGCAGAAATGGAAACATTTATCCCCATGCTTGCTATAGAAGGAAAACACAAGAGTGGTGAGAGAGAGGAGGGTGAACTGTTTTGTGACTGACAGGTTTACTTCCTACTCACCTTATGTATCACCTTATTCTAGTCTGTTGTGTGTTCTTGCTGGTTCTCCTAGCAGTGCTCACTTGGAAAATGCTGGACATTCATTTTCTCCCTTTGCCACATCGCCACACTTCTACTCCTGTCAAATTAGCTTAGGTTCTGTAACTTCGGGTGCCAATAGTTTCTGTAACTTTGGGTGCCATTGGAGCAGAACACAAGGCTGTAGCTTTGCTTTCTTTCTTTCTTTCTTTCTTTCTTTCTTTCTTTCTTTCTTTCTTTCTTTCTCCCTACAATTAACATTTTAAAATTGTATAGGCAACTTTCCTAAGGACAGTTCTATGATGTATTCCATTTTCATCATAAAAAATATTTCATAGTAAAAAACCAAAAATCATTGCTGAGGAAACCACAGGAAGGCAAGCAAATCTCTTTTTAGTTCTCTCCCAGCCTAATCAACTTTAAAAGCACATAGCAGAACCCACCCCCACCCGTCAAATGGATTAATTTATCTGTCATTTTTGGCAGCTTTCTTACCTAGGGTAACCTTTTTCTTGTATGCTATTTTCATGCAAATTATCCACAAAGGAACAAGAGAAGCAACTCCACCTTTGAACCAATCAAAAACTGTAATGGCTTCACCTGCAGGGAAATTACTGCAGTTATCTTTTTGAAATTAGACAGGATTCAGAAGTGACTAATAGGCTGACAAATTTCATCCAATTCTGTCAAACAAACAAACAAACAAGGTTCCTTTTTTAATTTTTAAAATAAACTTTAAAGGTGTCCGGCACAGACAGCCCTGACCATATTTGTATGTAATTTGGCAGGCTTTGAGCGCATAGGAGGGGCTACAATGCCTGTAAATCTCACCTATTTCTGTTAAGTGGGGTTATAGCCTTTTAAAAAAAATAAAAATAATGTCTATAATAGTGAATAGGGAATTGCATAGCTTTGTTTATTCCAATTGCGGTAGTATTTTGAATCAAACCTGAAATGAAAGCACTTTGGACCAAATCAGGCCCTTTTTTGTGAAGCTATCAATTGGATTTTGAAATGAATTGAAGTAGCTACCAGCCATGATTGCTATGTTCTACCTATACAATCGGGGACGCGGGTGGTGCTGTGGGTTAAACCACAGAGCCTAGGACTTGCCGATCAGAAGGTCGGCGGTTCGAATCCCCACAACGGGGTGAGCTCCTGTTGCTCAGTCCCAGCTCCTGCCAACCTAGCAGTTCGAAAGCATGTCAAAGTACAAGTAGATAAATAGGTACCACTCCGTCGGGAAGGTAAACGGTGTTTCCGTGTGCTGCTCCGGTCCGCCAGAAGCGGCTTTGTCATGCTGGCCACATGACCCGGAAGCTGTACGCCGGCTCCCTCGGCCAATAAAGCGAGATGAGCACCGCAACCCCAGAGTCGGTCACGACTGGACCTAATGGTCAGGGGTCCCTTTACCTATACAATCAGAGGCCGTACGCATGCGAGTATTCATGCAGTTGCTGGTCATTTCAAGTGGGGAGAGTACAGCTGCAATAAAGTTCTGAGTGTGGGCTTCCCATAGACATATAGTGAGAATAGGCTGCTGGTCTAGATTAACCTCTGGTCTGATCCAGCAAAGCTATCTTAATTATGTTATGGTCAGTGGGTAGTCCTATCTACAGCATATCGTGTGAACAACTCTGCTGCTTCTATGCAGAGTGATCTCTCTCTCTCTCAAAACTATTCCCCAGAAGTATTCCACTTGGGAAAGGCTATTGATTCAATGAAACTGACTCAGCTTTGCCTAAACAAGTATCCCTGCTGAGACCACTGCTGTGCTGCTACAACTTGCTTTGGTGTGTGTTATCCTCAAGGCCACCCTTGTTTGCTGACAGTAATAGAAATACAATATCCATAGGGGAGGGTTGCCGAAGTGGAAGAACCACTTTGTTCTTGTGTTCTCTGCTATCAGCTTCTGTTGACATTGGGAGGGGGATTGCGGAACAAAAAGGTTGGAGGCCACTAGGGGTCAGTGCGTTGTGAACTGGAAGGCAATGGGGACAGCATCGTGAGGCGGATTTGTCAGACAGATGAAAAACTACAAAAGCTTAGCTTTGTGCTACAGAAGGTCTGCTTTCAAAGGAGATGAAAACAGACGCTGATGCAAAAAAGGTTTTTGGATTTGTTCTGGGCTGATTTTCATGAGGAGCCAAATGCCAAGTTGTGGTTTTGGTGATGGTCCCCCTCCCCCAATAATAAAGAAACTTGAACAAAACTTTGAAAAGTCTCTTGTGGAAATTCAGGGTTACAGCTTGCTTGCCCATAAGCATATCATTTTATCTTCACGGTTTATACTTTTGTAAGAAGCTATTGAGTGCCTTTTGTGTGATGTTTGACTTAAAAGCATGGCAGATTTAACAATATTTAACAAGAACAACAACAAAGGCCCCAACACCGGGTTATTTATGAGATCGGTCTGGGCTGGGAGTAATTCTATTGCAGGTAAGTTTCACACTGCAAACAGAATGTAGTTTGATAATGGCTAATGCAGGCTTCCTCAAACTCGGCCCTCCAGATGTTTTGAGACTACAATTCCATTCATCCCTGACCACTGGCCCTGCTAGTTAGGGATCATGGGAGTTGTAGGCCAAAAACATCTGGAGGGCCGAGGTTGAGGAAGCCTGGGCTAATGCATCACCAGGCATCTACTGCTGCCCACATATCTGCAGGAAACCCAACGTTGACCACTGAAACTTTTTTACCTAACATACTTGTCAAGGGCTGCCTCAGGTCTCAGCTCACAAAAGACCAACGCCAAGCTCTTCTTATATACAAGGATGTTTATTGCAGTTCATTATTGGTTCCACAACCGAGGCGCGCAGCCCCGTGTCTCTTAGCCTAGACATTTGAAGTCCCCTCTGAATCGGTCCCGCCCCTACACCAGTTTAAGAGGCTTGTGCTAGACCACCTCTTCCTGTCCTTTCTTTTCCGCAGGGTCTTTCTGCCCCCCTGGGTTCCTTCCCTCCTGCTCTCCCCTGACACGGACTCCTCAGATGCCTGCTCCCCCCTCCTTCGTGCTTTGGGGCCAGGCTCCTCCTCCGGGCTCTCTGCATTTCCGCGCGCCTCCACATTTGAACTTGGCGCGCGTTCGCTACCCCTGACCTTCCTTTTGACAGCTACACTACTCCCTGCACTACTCTCCGCCCCTTCCGGCAGGATGTCCTGCCCCGATCTCCCTCCCCTGTCTCCTTCCTGCTCTGCTCTGTGTGTCACACTGGGAACTCCACCCTTCTCACTCCGTTCCTCCGGGGAAGCCGACCCCGATCTCCCACTCCCACTCGGGGTTTCCCTGCTGCTTCCCTGCTCCTGGCAAGTCCCCCCTGTGACCCCCCTTGGCTTGACCAGGGGCGCCCCCTTCAGGGAATCCTCCGATTCACTTGAGAGACTCATGGAAGACCTCAAGTCATTGTCATCCTCTTCCTCACTGTCCTGGGTTTCTTCCCCATCGCTCTCCGTCTCCCCCCTCACCTGTGCCTCTGTCCCTGAATCCCTGACAATACTCCTCCCTCCTGCCACATCCTACAATGACCTTCTTCTAGCAGTGATAAAGAATGGGAAGATGGAACAGCACATTTCATATTAAGAAAAGGAACCCTCACATTCCCTTTGAATTTCATTTTTGGTGAAATTGATGACCAGGGATGGAGAATCTCAGGACCTTGATACAAACGGTGGTCTTCCAGGTAGCTCATCTGGCCATTGGACTCTCCCCAATCTACATCTCCTCTCCAACCACCACCCCTCTTCCAAGGCAACATCCCTTACCCAATTTGAGTTCACCCTCCTTGAGTATTTTTGCCTAGCTGCAATGTGTTATTGAACTCTGCTTCTTGCTTGTCAGGCTGAAAGCTAGAGAGGTGGGTGTGTAGATTATTGCCTGTTATACAAAGGTAAAATATTCATTCATTGCTTTGAAGACATCTGAAGTTTAGGGAAGTTTTTAATGTTTGATGTTTTATCATGTTTTTAATATTCTGTTGGGAGCTGCCCTGAGTGGCTGGGGAGGCCCGGCCAGATGGGTGAGCTATAAGTAATGAATTTTTTTATTATTCTTATTCTTATTCTTATTATTCCCACTTTGGCCTTTGGCCTCACCCACCACAAGCACACAGCCCTAGAAAATTTGCCCACTCCTTCAATACTAGACTATGTGGGGCTCCCCTCAGAATTTTTGCTAGCATCAAAACACTTTTTACTTCCCTTGTAAGTACTGCAGCTGTTTCACCTTCATGGGGAGATGAGCCCCCAAAATTACTTCAAATATAATGGTATCTCGGGTTAAGAACTTAATTCGTTCTGGAGGTCCGTTCTTAACCTGAAACTGTTCTTAACCTGAGGTACCACTTTAGCTAATGGGGCCTCCCGCCGCCTTCGCGCGATTTCTGTTCTCATCCTGAAGCAAAGTTATTAACCCGAGGTACTATTTCTGGGCTAGTGGAGTCTGTAACCTGAAGCGTCTGTAACCTGAAGCGTCTGTAACTCGAGGTACCACTGTACATCAAACTAATTCTGTCTCCCCTCTACTTTGGCTCTCATTTCTTGTAATACATTTTGAGATTATTCAAGTTATCTCAGGTATCATGTAAGCCGTTCTCACTCTGCTCCTCCTTCACCCACAAGAATCCATTTTTTCCTGAGTGTGGGCCTGAATTCAAATGTACACAGCCAGCACTCAGGTATGTTCATATACACACTGCAGAGAGGCTTAGGAACTCTTGCTAGAGTTATGTTGTGCGCTTGCTATGGATGTGTGTTAACCCTTAAGCCCACAAGAAGCTTTCGCACAAATAAAGAATGAAAGCTTGGTTTATTATAGGAAATAGGAAATAGGAAATAGGAAAAATGCTGCTTTAGACATCAGACTTGTTCCAGGGTCACAAAGCTCAGCAGGGGTGGTTCTCATGTCATATGAGAGTTATGTCAATCTTATACTTATGCCACGATCTACAGAGATAAACCATATCATAAATTCAGATTAACACATACCTCCTCACACATTCACAATATGGAACAGGTGCACAAGTAAGATATAGTCATTCCATTAGTATTTTGCTCCATTCTTTCACACATGTTGATGCATAAACTTTTCACTCACAAGTGCCCAGGTTTTATCACACAAGCAAAAAATGACAGATGTTCATAGAGCACTGCTGATCACATTGCCTTAGGAAAAAGCATTCCCTGTATAATATATATGTATTTAGAGCAATCCAGATTTACGCCGTGCCTATTTATATAGCCACTTGGGGTATATTTCCCCCTACAAGCATTTAATTATATGACAAGATTTCTTTATGAAAACGGCTATTTATATATTGTAATTAGCATGTATATCTTTGAAAGCAATGCTTTCTCCCCCTCCCCATCCCATCCCATTTATTAATGGCCTCTTGGGAATTGCATTTGATTTAAACAACCACTTAGACAGTGCGCTTTGTGGTGGCTAATAAGAGTATGCAACAAATGACATAACATGCATACATAATGGAACATTTACATATAAATGTTACAAAAGGGGTGAGGGAGTAAGGCATTTATAGTCCTGCAGTTTCGTTGCAGGAAGGAAGGATGGGGGAAATGGGACAAGGAATAAGGTGGGGGGGGAGAGAGAGAGATTTAAGAATAAGCCTAAGACTTCAGGCTGCAGTAAGTATGTGCAAAATGAACCTAATAAATGTTGCTTAACTCTTTTTTGCTCTCTACACATTTTTGGTGCCCATTAACTCCATGTGATCTCTTTCCACAGAATGTCATTGTGTGCATATGCTCTCCAAGGTATTTTACTGATCTTCTCAAATTCTTTCATGCCTTGAAATTCTTCAACATTCTCACAAAAAAACTTTAGGCCAGATTTTGATGGCATTCCTAGTGGTCAGGTGGTCCATCTGTGTCAAGAGGTTGTGGGTGAAATGGATCAGTGGTCTTAGCATAATAGGAATGTCACGTGTTCCTACTGAATTGGCTACTTTTGCCGATTGGTGTTGAATATTTCATGATGTTTGATTGAATGTTGCCTATTTAATTTCTACATCACTTCATATTCTATACTGCTTAATATATTTTAAATATATCTAAGTGGTGCGGGGGAAACTGAAGCAACAACAGAAAACTTAAAATATTACAAAAATGCACAGTTACATAGAAAAACCTCTGGATGTGAACGGGATCCGTTCCGGAGCCCCGTTCGCATATTGAAGCGAATGCAACCCACATCTGCATGTGTGCGGTTTGCGATTTGCCACTTCCATGCATGTGTGTGACATCATTTTGAGCGTCTGCACATGTGCGAGTGGCGAAACCCAGAAGTAACGCATTCTGTTACTTCTGGGTCGCACCGGAGCGCAACCTGAAAATGCTCAACCCGAAGCTACTTCAGCCCGAGGTATGTCTGTACTAATATATAAAAATCAATATCAATTCAGTTTCCTTCTGACACACCCTACCTCTCAGCTTCTGGACCCATGAGCCAAACAAACTCTCAGCTCACCCACAAAAATCTCACAATGAGAAGAATTCCAGGAAACAGTGGACATCATCTTAGTCTCTCACTCTAGACTTGCTTTTTACTGGCAGACCCAAGGCGGTTGGTCCTTCCTCTGGCTGCCCCCAGCTGTATCCCATTTAGCTGTTCTCTCCAAAACCAGATGCAAATGCAGCAGGTTTGTTGAATAGATCAGGGACATCCAACTTCCAAGAGACTGCGATCTACTCCCAGAATAATAATAATAATAATAATAATAATTTATTATTTGTACCCCGCCCATCTGGCTGGGTTTCCCCAGCCACTCTGGGCGGCTTCCACAGAAACCAAAAAAACATTAAAATATCATACATTAAAAGCTTCCCTGAATAGGGCCGCCTTAAGATGTTTTCTGAATGTCAGGTAGTTTTCCATCACCTTGACATCCGATGGGAGGGCATTCCACAGGGCGGGCGCCACCACCGAAAAGGCCCTCTGCCTGGTTCCCTGTAGCTTCGCTTCTCGCAATGAGGGAACCGCCAGAAGGCCCTCGGCGCTGGACCTCAGTGTCCGGGCAGAACGATGGGGGTGGAGACGCTCCTTCAGGTATACTGGGCCGAAGCCGTTTAGGGCTTTAAAGGTCAACACCAACACTTTGAATTGTGCTCGGAAACGTACTGGGAGCCAATGTAGGTCTTTCAAGACCGGTGTTATGTGGTCTCGGCGGCCGCCCCCAGTCACCAGTCTAGCTGCCGCATTCTGGATTAGTTGTAGTTTCCGAGTCACCTTCAAAGGTAGCCCCACGTAGAGCGCATTGCAGTAGTCCAAGCGGGAGAAACTGGCAGTGAACTACCCATTTTGGGTTTTGAGGGGAGCATAGTTCTTAGGCTTTTTTGGGGGGAATGCCACGAATCACTAACAAAACAATAAACACTTGCCTCCGACATGGCGCTTATGTGGGCCTTCATCCCCAGCAACGCTCACGCTACGTGCTCCCCTCCTCTCGGGCCGTTGCAGGGAAGCAGAGGGCGAGTGCGAGGAACAGTCTACCACCGCACGATCACAAGGATAGACCACCACAGCCTCCTGCCGAAGTAAACTTACTGCAGCCTGCCACCAGGGGCTTCCGAAATGCTCGCTTCCGAGCGACGAATGACTCTCGCCAGGTCAGGACTGCACACACATGGATGCTCTTTTTCCACTGCAGAGGAAAATGAGCCAGCAATCGACCGCTATCAACCACTATCACCCATGGTTTGACCTGTTGATCACGGTTGGCCGGTTGGACAGCCCTGGAATAGATCATATTCACTCAGGGAAGTTTTTTCTCCAGTACAGTTAACTCTCTCCAACCAGATGGGACCAGAGGATTCCATTGAATCCTCTTGAAGAATTTCCAGTCCACAGCCCTGTTACCTGCACACAATGTGAGCATCATACAAATCCCAAGCAGCATCTCGCACAGTCCCCCACTGGTGGTTGTGCAGAACCTCAACCCTCCTTGAGCAACGACTTGGGCCACTCACTAGACGGAGCTCCAAACTTGAGGGAATGGACCAGCTAAATCTCTATGAAGAAACTCCAACGGCATGGTTGACTCTAATGAGATGCTATGGAGTTTGCACATGCATGCAATGGTTTTGATGAAGCACAGGGTACCACAGGAATAGGGCAGTTACTTATCTCCCTTCAAAAGTCTATACTGCTGAACATAACCATTATATTAAATGCTGCAGATTTTGCAAGTGGCAATGCAAATAATCTTCTATTTGCTTGTAGTACTTTCTCGGCTGCAGCTTGTCATAAAGCTTATTTTCCTTTGCTCTGTGAAATTAGGACTGTTTCAGGAGTCACTTAAGAGTGAGGAGGTAGACAGGCAATGATAAATGATGTTGGGGAAAATATTTTCCTTTCTCAGCACCTCGAGAGATGATAGATTTGCCAACCTTTCCGTTACCGAAACATTTACAAGGCTGCATTAATTCATTGCTGCTGTACTTACGATGGGGTGGGTTTTTATTTTTTGACATGTTTGAACAGCAACATTTTTGCAACTTTTCCTCTTCTGCAAAAGCCACAAGAGTTGCACTTACCCTTTACAAAAATGCAACCTAAGAAGAACAGAGTTATAGTTTTAAAAAGGGAAGAAAATAAACTGTAAACTGTATAAACATAGGTTTTTAATATCCCATAAGATTAAATAAACAGTAAAAATGAAAAATATATATGAGGAAAGCACTTCTTCACCTCACTTATAGCCTGCTGCCAATTAAAAATAAATGCTGCTAGCCAGACATGTCTTGACATTTAGTCTTCTTTGGTTACTAATATCTAAGACAAAATTAAGACAAATTATCAGGGCTTGTTCTCGGGGTAGTTTTTGGACTTGGAGGCAATCAGCACACTTGGGGTGAAGTTTTACCAACCCCCCTTTTTTTACAAGACAGCAGGCCTCTGAATACCAGTTGCACTCTGGCTATTGTACTCAGGTCCTGTTTGCAGGCTTCACATAGTCATATGGTTGGCCACTGTGAGAACAAGAAGAAGAAGAAGAAGAAGAAGAAGAAGAAGAAGAAGAAGAAGAAGAAGAAGAAGAAGAGGAGGAGGAGGAGGAGGAGGAGGAGGAGGAGGAGGAGGAGCTTGGATTTGATATCCTGCTTTATCACTACCTGAAGGAGTCTCAAAGTAGCTAACATTCTCCTTTCCCTTCCTCCCCCACAACAAACACTCTGTGAGGTGAGAGGGGCTGAGAGACTTCAAAGAAGTGTGACTAACCCGAGGTCACCCAGCAGCTGCATGTGGAGGAGCAGAGACGCAAACCCGGTTCACCAGATTACGAGTCTACTGCTCTTAACCACTACACCACACTGGCTCCAGGATAGCCTGGAAAAGAGGAGACTGAGAGGATATATGGTAGCCATCTTCAAACATCTCACATCCAATAGGGAGCAAGATTGTTTTCTCCTGCTCTGGAGGGTAGGAATTGAACCAATGGCTTCAAGTTACAAGAAAGGAGATTCTGGCTAAACATCAGGAAGAACTTTCTGACAGTAAGATCTGTTAGACAATGGAAAGGTTGTGGACTCTCCTTCCTTGGAGGTTTTTAAGCAGAGGTTGGATGGCCATCTGTCTGGATGCTTTAGCTGAGTTTCCTGCAATGCAGAGGGTTGGACTTGATGACCCTTGGAGTCCCTTCCAATGATTCTGTGGGCCTTTGGTCTGCTCCATCAAATGCTTCCTATGTCCTTAAATTTGTTAGTGGCAAGGCTGACGTGCCCACTTGAAGGTCTCTCTCTTGTCTACTACTTCATTATTGATCACCCTGACGCAGCCAGAACAGCCTGCACATCACTGAATGCTTGTCACCTTTGATTTTATTCAACACATGGCCTTGTCATTGCTTTATCCTTGCCCTCTTGCCCTCATTGTCAGATCAAGAAACAACAGGCTTTTAAGTGTGGAGAAACTCTGACTGTGTCAATGAACAAAGGAAGTGTTCCTATTCTATATGCACTTACCCAAGAATATGACAGGGTGGGGGCAGAACTGATTCAAATGACATTTAAAGACAAACATATCTAATTCATATTTTCCAAAACAGTACAGAATCTGAAACCAACCATCCTTTAAAATTGAAACTGCTCTGAATTTTGCAATGCACTTCTTCAGCAGAGGCATACAGGAGGGTAAAGTATGCATACAAATAAATAAATATATTAGTAGAAATAGCATACAGAAATAAATTCTAATAGGGAAGTTTGCTTTGCGAAAAAGGGTATATTAGGCAAAATTGCATACAGCAATGTGTATTTGGGATTAGGAGAAATTCACGCTGGAATGCTGGTGACGACTTCAAACCAAAGCAAACTTGCAAACTGATGTTGAAATGTGGAGAATCAAAATCAAGATTAGAAAAATGAGAAACGGTGAGAAATCGAAATGGGCACATTCACCCATCCTTACCTAGAAGTAAGCGCTACTGAACTCAATGGCACCTACTTCTGAGTAAATATGTGTAAGATTGTGCTGTGTGATGTTAAAATCACTAAAAAAAGGGGTCCCTGTTCCTCTCCCATCCCTCTATCCTCATAAATTATTGTGAGAAATCTAGGACTACCCCAGACATGCTAAAAGGTGCTTGCTTAAGTTAAGTTTCTATAGCTGGCATAGGAGCCAACCTCTAGGGGCTGAGGTCCCTTCACGCCCCACTAAGCTCCTCCCCCCCCAAGTTGATGGGTGTTGCCATTCAAATAGGGTGTGTGTGCCGTGTCATGTGATCACTTATGTGGGGTGGGGCTTACCTGCACCGCCAATATTTCATTCAAGTTGACACCCCTGATAGCCTATTACTTACAACTTACTAAAGTGACAAAATAGGCAGAAATATAAAGGAATAATAACACCAGTACATATCTGGGTATCTGGGCAAGTGCCAAAGGTCCTGAAATTTGTCAGCTAATAAAAACTCAGGCCTACCTGGGCCTTTGATATATTAGGCTGCAAACGTGGCCCCACTTAACTGGGAGTAAGCTTCAAATAATAAAATGGGACTTACTTCTGAGTAGGCATGGATAGGATTGTTTTCACTTTTAAATTGTTCCTTAGTCAGATGTGTTCTTTTTCAAACTCTACCCCTAATATGTTTCAGTAGATCACATTCATTCATTATCTTTTAAGCTACTTTGCTGACCTCTCATTTAAATGATTTTGATCATTTATCTTTGGGGATAACTTTTCTTACCCACTCAGAGTTGTGATACTCATCTGAAAAGGTGTCACTTAAGTCAAGGGTTCCAAATTGTGGTTTGTGGGCCACCAGTAGCCCGCTAGCTTCATCCAGGTCCGCAGCAAGTCTGTGGAATTGTGGCTGAAGACACATCCTTCACATTTAATAGTCCAATTGGTTTTTTATTGGGGTTTTTATTGCTCCTTTCATTTCTTATATTGTATTTTGTGGAATTGCAATGTGAATTCTATAGAATTCAAATGGCAGTGCAATTGCATACAATGTATAAGAAATAAAAGAAGCAATAACATTAGAGTAAAAACCCATACAATATCTAGCACAGGGCATTACAATTGCTACATCCGACAGAAAAATCATTACATGGGTCTTCCAATGCCTTCAGTCATTTTCAAGTGGTCCTTGGTTGTGGGGAGTTTGAGAACTCCTGTACAGTCGTACCTTGGAAGTCAAATGGAATCCGTTCCGGAAGACCGTTCAACTTCCAAAATGTTTGAAAACCAAATCACGGCTTCTGATTGGCTGCAGGAAGCTCCCAAATGATGGTCACCTCTGTAGATAAGGTTGTGTAAATATAAATAAATAAATCTGGTTCAGCCCTTTTATGTCTCTCTTGTCTCATTATTTATTGCATCTGTGTGATAACTGATACATCAGAACTATACTTATCACAATTTCCCCTAGATAGTTTCATTTTCTCCCATGTTTCAATCCTTTCAAATGGAAATTTGAGGAGTAACCAATTTCATTTTAACTGCAGTTCTAGAATTAAATCCAGTAATTTAATTAGAAGTACTTATTGCTTAATTAGCATGCAATCAACTTCCAATATATCCCCATATTTTACAGTTTAAAATGTAAATTCTAAAATTCCCAATCCATCAGTTTAATTAAACTATGTGATCTATTGGAAGAATGATCCATAAAGAAAAATAAAAGATGGAGCCACTTCACTCCTTTGTTGTACTTTTGCTCTTTTGCATGTTCTCTTGCTTTTGAGAGGGAGAAAGAATTGAGTTTTTAAATGTGACAAACGGGTAAGCTAGGCTACCTGTTTGAAATCTAATAATTTCAATAATTTGCAATAAGCAGGAAAAATCCATAGCAGATTAACTAGTGCATGTCATGTGTTGAGTCATAAAGGATAAAATTTACCACCTTTGGGCTTTGTCTAAATAAAGAGGTGGGCTTTATTTCGAAGCTGCAGAAGCCACACCTATGGAATGTATTGATATATGAAAGGTGACTGACGGCTGATTTCTTGGTTGGTTGGTTGGTTGGTTGGTGAGCAGGTTGGAAGCAGAGACCAGCAACTCTCCAAGTATTGGAGGCATGATTTGCAAAGGCGGGAGGTGCCAGCAGCCAATGAGCTTTGAGAATGGAAAGTAGGGGGGTGAGAGCAAGAAGCCACAGATGGAAGGTACTCTTGGTGCCTCATCCCACCACAAAGGGAAAGTCCCCCCCCCTCTTCCTGCCTCGCCACTATCTCCTTGTGTAGCTTTGTCGCAATGGAGACACTACGGCTGCTGTTTGGTGTGCTTACAGAACTTCACCTCAGCTGGCTACTGGGAGCATTTCTTTTGGAAGCAAGAAGGGCACC
Organism: Podarcis vaucheri; assembly: GCF_965113315.1. Classification (NCBI taxonomy): domain Eukaryota; kingdom Metazoa; phylum Chordata; class Lepidosauria; order Squamata; family Lacertidae; genus Podarcis; species Podarcis vaucheri. The sequence continues at coordinate 28,771,055 of NC_138755.1, read as the reverse complement.
CCTTTGAGTGGTATGGTGAAAAAAAGCACTGCCTGGAACCTTTTGGCAAAGGGCAGGGTTTTGCAATCTTCTCCTGTATCACTGCAGCCCACTTATGAGTGCTCTCAGAGCCCTGAAATCTTTCTTTTCTTGAAGAAAGATCTTGGCAAGACCTAGGCTCTCAGTATATAAAAGTCAAGTCTCTTCCCAACATTGAGCTCCTCCTGGAGTAATTGGGTAAATTTCCTCCCTGCTTTCCTCAATGCTGTTCTTGGATGGTGTTCCTGGCTGGCTACTGGGGTTTAGCCCAAAATGAGCTGCTGGTTGTTTTCTGTTGTGCCTCCCCTGCTGAGGCAATTCTTAAATTTCATAGGACCTTCCATTACAAATTGATGCTGTTCCTCTGGCTCCTCCCCCCCCCACTTATCTCCCTCTTTATAGTATGCCTAGGATGGAAGTTGCTTACCAAACATATGTGAGGTTCCATGGTAATGAGGTTCAACTGTGTCAACCTCTGACAGATAGGTAATAGTTTTAGTAGTAGTAGTAGTAGCAGTAGCAGTAGTAATAAATAGGCTGCCTGAGTCTGTTTTTTCATGTTGATAATGCTGAAGCAACCACATTAAATCATTTCCCACCACCAGAACCTTTCGTTGACGTATACCAGCAATGGACAACAGGTCAATCGCGGGCTCTCTTTCGATTGACGGCTGGAGAAAAAAATGTGTTGGAAGTTTCCGCCCCCAGCTGTCCTCATTCTGTCCACGAAATGGGTGGTCATTACTGATAAGAAGCTAGTCTTTTTCACTTCCTCCTGTTCTTTGCATTGCAGTTATTTTTGTGAATTTTATGTCCTCCCCCCCAAAAAAAGCTCAGAAACTTTGCTTCCCCGCCCCCTCCAATGACAATGCATAGATCACTACCAGTTGTTGTTTTATGCTGGGAGTAGATCACAGCCTCTAGGGAGCTGGACATGCCTGACGTATACCTTTTATTTTTTCGTTATTTGTACGTGGAAAGATAAGGATTACAATGTTAAACTGAAATTTTTGCAATGACTTCTGGCTTCCTAAGCTATGTAAAAACATAAAAAAAACTAACATTATGCCCATTGACTTGCATTTCACTTCTATAGCACTGGTATGAATTTCATACGGCAGTTGCTGAGTACATGGATGCATGTGGGATTTCAGGGTCAGCAGCCAGGGCTCCTGCTTCTTTGGGGTTTTTATGGTCCAGCAGACTGTTTATTTAAGAACTGCAGGACACCCTTTCAACGTGTAAGACTCCAGGCAAGAGCTGCAGAGTTGGCGACATGGGAAAATAATGGAGCAAACCAATCCGATGGATCAACAATAAAGAAATTGGTGCCAGCATGAGGGGAAAACATCCACTTATTACCACTATTCAGTTTACAGTCACAGCCAGAAGCAATATATGAAACAGAATCTGTTGTGCAACAGACAAAATAGTTTAGAATACTGTCAATAGAAGAGGCATCATGAATGGGAAGGGGAACAAAGAAGAAAAAATATACAGAGTTGTGATGGTGTTTTGTATGTGTTTACTGTAATGCCTAATAGTACCGCTTATCCACAGAAGAGTTTGAAGTGCTGTGGTAGGAACAGTTGGTTGGAGGGGGTGAGCATGGAGGTTCCTTCTGTGCAGCAGCTGGAGGTGCTCAAGTACAGCGAGCTGAGGTGCCTGGCCAAGAGCGCGGGACTGAAGGCCAACCTTAAGGCAGACAAGTTGTTACATTTGTTGAAGCAGCACTTCCTTGCACCAGTAAAGGAAAATGGAAGTATGGTAAACAAAAGAGGCTTATCTACAGATACAGATGAGCTGGACAGCAGTCAAAGGCATGTAAATGGGGCCCCACAGTGCACCCCACCCTTGCTCTGCCCCTATGGCGGCTCGCCCCACCCCTGGGCGCGCCCCCCCAGGTGCCCAAACGGCTTCCTCTGCCGCTGGCTGGCACTGCATCGAACTCATTCCATCTGAGAAAAAATGCATAGGATCAAACTGAACTACTTCCAGCCTTTGCCTTCTCCACTGAAGTTGTGTTTCATAACCTTTAGAAGCCTTGAACACTGTTTAAATTGAGCACCCAGAGACAAACTGAGATGAAATTGGTGCTAGAAGGATGTTTGAAAGCCAAGCCTGACGTTCAAGTGCCTAATTGCTATTCCATCACCCAAACATACCATCTCATGTTTTCATATGCCAGAGGCATCGGCATCTTCTTGTCAATTTTCTCATCTACTCAATGCCATAGGTCTCATTCTCTGTCAAAGAAAAGATGCTCTTCTGAGCCGACTTTCCTGCAGGACTTAACCCTCGTGCTGTGTGTCATTTGTCAGATCAGTAGATGCTACCTCAGTATTGCTTATTTCTTCAGAAACACAGACCACACTCAGGTTGCTTTTTCATAATCAGCCTGTCTGATTTTTTTATTTGATGACTTGTATTATAGTTTTATGATACTCCATGATGAAACAAGATGATTGCTGTTTGTAACAGCGGTTGAAGCTGACTGGCCCTATCAAAGGCTGTGAATATAGCCACATTAATCAGTTCAGAGATTCTGAATGACTTCCAATTGTTTTGGGGGGAAAGGCTTGTCAAGAAAAATGAACTATTTTAGCATTCAAATGTGAATACTGGAACTTGATTGTGTCTGCCAAGAATGTTATGTGTGCAGAGATCACTCCAGGCTATTGATTTCCCCCAGGAATGGTGAACTGGTGGCTCACAGGCTGGAAATAGTCCACGAAAACCATTTTCTGACTCTTGGTGGCCCTACCACAAACTGTTAAAATGTTTCCCACTGTTTGATTTGTAAGAACAAATAATACTTTCAAGTTATTACAAACTGAGATACAGTCTGGCATCTCCAGGCAGGGGTGGGAAAGACTCATAAGAACAGAACTCATAGAAAGCTATCTTATATTGAACCAGACCTAGTATAGTTTATGACAGAGTGTTTCAATGCACGCATGCGGGCCTTGAGGCCTATTTTGGCAGCCTTTGGCTTCCCTGCCTGCAGGGCAAGGCACTGGGATTTGGGAAAGATGTCAGAGGGCTCGGACAGGGTCCTAGAGTCATCCCAATGTTAGAATTCCTGCTCCATGATTGCAGTCATAGGACTGTTGGCTTTCACATGATGGTATATGTTTTGACTCCACAGAGTGGGAAGAAAGCTTATGAAGCTCCCGAATGAAAGACCAGGAGGGAGAGAACATGCCAGTCGGGCATGTGTCTCTGCCAGGGTCCTACTCGAGTGTAGGCTGAACTCCTGACACCCACCTCATTCCGAAAGCCAAGTTAGCACTTTCCCGGCTTTGGAAAGGAGATGTGAGGGCTCTAGGATCTTTCCAGAGCTTCACCCCTCCTTCCCAAAGTCCAGTGCATCACTGAGTTATTTTGAGAAGGCAGTGCAAGGGCTGAGGGGGTGTGTGTCAGATTTTGGCCTCGCTCTCCCCCCCATGCCAGATTTACGTATAAGCTAAACATATAAGCTTAGGGCTCCACTTTCTTGGGGCCGCCAAAAAAATTTAAAGGGAAAAACAACTGGATGTACATTTCCAAAATATAAGATAAGTTCAACAATTACTTTGATAAAATACATATTTTGTTATGTGCAAATGGTTTTAGATACTTATTAGGTCCATAAATTACCATATAGCATATATTCAACACAAAAAACAGTGACAGTTTGTTGTTGACAAAGGACAGCTGGACATATAAAGGGCCCCATTACCTTCAGCAGCTTAGGGCCTCATCAAACCTAAATATGGCCCTGCCACACACACACACAACGAGGAAGTGCGCGACCCCCAGGTTCCATGTTAAAGTACACTTATGGCCCACTTGTCAGGGACGATGGGAGTTGTAGTCCATTAACATGAGGAAGGACACAGATCTCCGATTCCTGGTATAGACAATCCTGAACTAGATGGTCTGAATCAATAATTATAAGACAACTGTTTATGTTCCATCCATGTAGTACCTTTGAAATCCACAATTGTCCCCACAGCTCCCACATTGCATAGGAGTTCAGAGATCCCGGAGTCAATATTAAATGAACATGTTTGAATGTCTTATTTTGGATTTGACAAACTCTGAGGTTAAACCTCACAAAACTGCTTGCCGGGTTTATTAATACTGAAACATTGGAAATGCCACATTCGCAAAGCTTTCATTTAATTTAAAATAATATTTATTGAGTTTTCAAAAATGTAAACACTACAAAAAAAAGGAAAAAAGCAAAAAAAAGGAAAACGAAAAACGAAAAACAACACAATACAATACAAAACACTACAAAACACTAACACATAAGACAAATAAAACAAAACATAGACCATTTAAAGCACATTAAACAATTTCAATGTTCTTTCGTTCGCTTATTTCCACGACTTCCTCACACCTCCCTTTTTGTATTCCACATCAATTAATTATTTCAGCAATTCCTTTCCATCTTCCTCTGTTTTCTATCCTATAATTATCTTAACACATTCTAACCTTATTTTGTTCCCTTTAATGCTCTATTAATCTATTTATACTTTATTCCTTATAACATTTCTGCTAAAGCCATATAACTTCATTCCAACTTTGTTCTAACATTCATTAATTTTGTAATATTTCTATAAATAGTCTTTAAACTTCCAGTCTTCTTCCACCAGCTCTTCTCCCTGGTCTCGGATTCTGCCAATTCTCTCAGCCAGCAAAAAGCAGATGATTCACAACAAAATTTAGGGGTCTGGCAGGCAAGTCCACCTCCTTCTTTAGCATCCATTAATATCTTAAATTTTACTCGAGGCTTCCTGCCCTGCCAACCAAATCTAGAGACGTCCCTCTGCCACCTCCTGAGACAATCCCTCCCATCCAAAGCTTGCAATGTTTGAAACAAAAGCAACATCCCCGACATCACAGCAACCCTCGTCCCCACCACAGCAACTCGGCCCAACAATAACAACTTCCAATTTAACCCTATTTCCAAATCCCCCTTCTCTTCAAGCCAACGTCCTTCACAGTTGCCCTTGAATAGATTCACATTTCTGGCGGTCATACTAACCTCCAAATACTTCTCTTTCTCTCTCTTTCTCTCTTTTAGTCCTATCTCCTCCTGAAACTCTATCAAGCTTTCCTTTTCCCCAGGTAGGGCTCTGATCCTCAATTTCATCTGTTTCTCTTTAAGTTCAGTCATAACAAGTGTCAGCTTGTATTCATCAAGTTGTCCTTGTATGGATGGGACTCTCTCTCTCTCCAGTTGAATTACTTTAACTTCAGCAGCAAGGGTTTCCTCCTTAACTTCATCCGCAGTTTGCCATATCAGGGTAGATTCCTGTATCAATTTCTGGGTGGTTTCTGTATTGGTATTCACCTTCTGTCCCAGGTTATTTAAACTTTCTACCATTAAGTCAATTTTAATATTTGCAGCATCCACTTTCATATTTATCACATCCGTTTTCTTGTGAAGCTGTTCCAGCGAGTCATTTATTTTCACTAATACAACCCCTAAGGCCTCTTCTGGCGACATTCCGTCTTTTCCATCTGCCATAACACTCAATAGATTCAAGGTCAGTCTCACAGTCTCACGGTTTTTATCTTACAGCTGGAAATTTCCCAGCCCAGATCTTATATAGCCACCAGTTTCAAGAACTTCCACTAGAGGGAAACAGTTTCTATTTGTATTGATAAATAATATCCTCTTATAGGCACAGTTCAAACGACCCAAAACTAATTTCAATTTTCAGTTACTTTCACTGCTGGAGACAGTAGAAACAACGTGTCTTCTCTTATGCTAACTGTCAATGAACGATCCAAACACTGTCAATAAACGTCCCACCAAACGTCGGACCTACTAGCAGCCCATTCCCAGGGTCCAAGCGGCGGTATTTTACCTCTCTTGGTCTCTTCCACAGGCAAACTCAGTCCACAACTCCCCCCCCCCTTCTCCTGCCTCCAAGGGGCATTATATTCTTTACTTATGGAAATTTAGTCTTTTACAAGAAGCTTTCCAAGACTTCAGCTTGCAGCCTCAATTGCTTCAGTCTATTTACAAAAGGGGAAGGCGGACTTCCTGTATTGAACCTTCCCCGTTTCGATGCCAAATTAGACGTTTTAAAAATCCAATTTTCCTGATTAAGCTCTACTCATGGGTAGTTACTTTAGAGTCAAATTGTCCACAGGAAAAAGTCAGCGCTCTCCGACAACAGCTATGCGGCTTCACTCCGTGGAAGAAGCAGATGATTCGAAGCACCGTGCCGCTCAACCCACGTCGCTCCGGATCCCCGAAACCGGGTTTCCCCGCGAGTGGGGGAGGCGCAAAAGGTGCCCGCCGAATCCCACGCTCACAGGCTTCTCCCACCTGTGATTTTTAACAGGTCTCCGCCTTCGCCGTGGCAGCCAGACCCAGATTTCCACTGAGCTGATTCCTCCCGATCAGAGGAATCCAGCCATTGCCGGAGGCGCCTCCCCGGAAGTCCACATTCGCAAAGCTTTCACATATACAATATACTCATATAAGAAACGATTTTAAATATTAACATGGGGGAAGGGCAAAATTTTCCATAGAATGAGTTAGTCAATTGAACAACTTGGCACTGCACCAGTGTCTGTTAATGCAAATATTTGTGGGCTGAAAAAAATCAGATTGATATCAGACATATATATCCTGTAGTTTGAATGTTCACTGTGTCAAAAATAAGATTTCCCCCCTCAAAAATAAGCATGGGTGTTGGACAAGTCATTTCCCTTGCTAACATACTTGGATATCACCCCTACTTCCATTATTATATTGCACCTTGTCAAATTAATATGAAAAGGGACAGACATTTTCTACTCTATAACAGGAAACTGTCAGCTTGAACAGCTACCAGTTATAATTGCAAAGTTCTGGCAAAGATGTATATTTTTATGTTCCTCTTTCCAAATTACTCACTTGGCAAGCATAAGAATGTTCCCATGATGAATTTTTCTTTAGGGAGCTGTGTGTGTGTTTTCTTTCATTGGAATATCTGCCTTTCCGTTATATTTTATATCAAAATAAAAACAGTTGCAACTTGAAATAGTTTATTTTGCTCATTTAGTGGCAATGCTATGAGTGAGGGGTGAGAGGCAAGTATCATATCATCACAACCTTTTCTCTATGAACCATTTATCTGAATGGTAAACAAAGCCCTTGAGATTTTTATTTGGGAGACTTCCGGGTTAGCGCCTCCAGCAATGGTGGATTTCCTCTGAACGGGAGGAATCCGCTCCGTGGAAATCAGGGTCTGGACTGCCACGGCGAGGCGGAGACCCATTAAAAACCACAGGCAGGAGAAGCCTGTGGACGTGGGATTCGGCTGGCACCTTTTGCGCCTCCCCTACTCGTGGGGAAACCCGGTTTCAGGGTGGGGATGAAAAAATGGAAAAGAATAGATTCTGTACCCTTACTCTGAATACCTGTGAGGTGTGGGAGCTGTGAGGAAAGGCATCACTCCAAAGGGAAGATGTAAATTATCTGCAAAATCTAGCTCAGTACTACCTACACAGATTGGTGGGATGTGGGCAGAGCTGTGGTCTAAACCACTGAGCCTCTTAGGCTTGCCAATCAGAAGGTCAGTGGTTCGAATACCCGCAACCTAGCAGTTCGAAAGAAGGCCAGTGCAAGTAGATAAATAGGTACCACTGCGGCAGGAAGGTAAATGGCATTTCCGTGTGCTCTGGTTCCCGTAACAGTGTTCTGTTGTGCCAGAAGTGGTTTAGTCATGCTGGCCACTTGACTCAGAAATCTGCTTGTGGACAAACATTGGCTCCCTCAGCCTGAAGCGAGATGAGTGTTGCAACCCCATAGTCACCTTTGACCATCCAGGGGTCCTTTACCTTTTATGTTACACAGATTGGTAATGGTTGCAGACAGGAGTCTTTTCTACACCTACCTAGAAATGCCTGGATTTGCCCATGACAAGAAGGTATGAAGAAGAAGAGTTTGGATTTGATATCCCGCTTTATCACTACCCTAAGGAGTCTCAAAGCGGCTAACAATCTCCTTTCCCTACCTCCACCCCCACAACAAACACTCTGTGAGGTGAGTGGGGCTGAGAGACTTCAGAGAAGTGTGACTAGCCCAAGGTCACCCAGCAGCTGTATGTGGAGGAGCAGGGATTCAAACCCGGTTCACCAGATTACGAGTCCACTGCTCTTAACCTCTACACCACGCTGGCTTTCTTTGTAAAAGGTTGAAGTTATTTCTTTTAGAACAGAATAGGCAACATGCAATACCACAGGTTGCTTGCAGTTAGAGGCCCTTTATACTTTGAAAGTAGTAGCTTAAGTTTAATGGAAGCAAAGCATAGCCATCATGTCTAGTAGCCACTGATAGCCCTCTCTTCCATGAATTTGTCATAATGAGTGAGCTTCCCATATGATGAGTGAGCTTCCCACTGGTGTGCCCATCCATTGTGTGCAAGTTATGGTACCAATGGTGGTCTTGTCAATGATCTGAACACATAATGAACTAAGGACACATACCTATCATTGACTGCAATCCTGCCACACCCTGCCAGTTAGGGTGGAAGATGGGGTGGGTGAGGCAAATTGTTGTGCCCGTCTGGACCCAGCACAGCTATCAGACCTGGACTGGGGCTGATGCTGCCCTGTGAGCAGGCTTGAGATTTAGCAAGATGTTCTGGAGACACTTTGCCCTCCCATATGTTTGGCAGATTGAATGCGGGAGCTGGATTGAGACTAGGGTCACTGTGCAGGTGGAGGCTGGTAAAGCCCAGCAGGTCTTGGTGAAGGGGTAACTTTGTCCAATCCAATCCCACCCCCAACTCATGAACAGAAATTCCATGCAGATCAGCCAAATAAACAACTCGGTTTGGAAAAGACATGCACCTCACACTCTGTTAAATTCTTCACAAGGTCACCCGTAAGCCAGCCAGGTACTACAGACAAGTCTTCTCTTTGCTCGTGGTGACAGATGGATTTCAGAGGGGGGAAACGTTTTGCTTTCAAAGTTGATCTTCTGAACACCAAGAAATGGGGAATTAATAGAGCGCTATGCCTGGATTATGCTGGCCTTGCTTTGCTCTGAAGCTATAGGGTGAATCCTGTGCCAAGAGAGAAGAGCAATAGCTGTAAGGTCTTTCTAGCCTTCGGCAACCTGGGAAGTGTCCATCTCAAAGAGCCTGGGGCCACTCTTATTTTAAACTTTTCCTTCCCTTCATATTCTTTCGCTTCAGGCAGGCCACCTAAGTTTCTAAGTGAGCTGATGCTTCAAAAGTATGAAATGGTCTAGGAATCAAAATTGAGAATGGGTAAGTGTAGAGGGCAAGATAAGAACACTATGAAGAAGTAGAAGAATAAGGATCCATGAAGAATAGTCATGAACAGATGCATGTCAGGCAGTCTTAACACACTGATGCCAACATACATTAATTACAACGTTGTCGCAGAGATTTAAGTGAAGCGACTTGCATGCAGTCTTCATAGGTTAATGATTTATTTAGCATATATTTCTAAATTGATTTTTTTTACCAGAAAAGCCTCCTATGCAATTTAAATAATAAATAAATAAATAAATAATAAACAAACAACATCAAACTTGTATATATCTCAGAACAAATCTTTGTCATTTTGCAAATCTTGCCCAGTCCTCCCCACCAAAAACCCCCTCTCTTTGGCTCCTTTTAGCAAAATATGAATTTAATTTGGAACTGGCATCCCCAGTTGAAAGTATTGGTCTCAGTGTGCAAACTGTGAAGCCTGGGGTCATGATGAGTATGTTTTGGTTGGGAGTGTTAGAATGAATCCTAATGTTTTCTCCCTCTTTCCTGAGCTGTGAGGTCGAAATTTCAAAAGAATGAGTGCAGGCAGAACTCTCCCTAGGTCACACAGCATCTCCCCAGGCAACAGCCCTCAACAGCCTTGATTTTCACACCCAGACATAGGAGGATAGAGCTCAGTTTGTGTGTAGAAGCTAGCTTGCTGTAGAAAAGTAAATTTTACATTCGTTGCTGCGCCCACTTTTTTCTCTGACACCACCCACCACTGGCATGTGGCTCTCAAAAGGCTGCCCACACCTAATTTAGAGGAATAGGTGATGCTAGGAGCTGGTGCAACAAGACTTGTTGACTCCAATATGGGGGCAGGAGGGACACCTGTTGCTCTCATTCAGGCAGCAAAGCATTCTGGGCTGGTATTATGTTCAGGCAATGGTGTAGGAAGGGGGGTGCAGTGGGTGTGATGCATCCTGGGTGTCATCACTCAGGGGGTGACAAAATGGCAAAAATGTGAATTTTTAAAATAAAAACTTGGCCTCATGAAACTTTTTAGTTCAGTCAACAAACACAATGAAACGTGGCTGGCACTGGGTGCCACACCACAGGGGCTGGCACTTACCGCAGGGCCTGCAGCATGCCTGAGCCATGCGTCTCTCCTGGGCGTGACGTGGTGGCACTGGGTGCCTGCAGGCTCTATGCTGCCTGAAATGGCAGTGTGGGACTTGTGTCTGCCCACGGCCTCTCCCTCAGCCGCTCTACAGGTGAGGGGGAGGTGGCAGAGAGGCTCAATGCAGTGTGCCCTGCCCTGGTTCACTCCGCCCCCATGGGCTACTCACTATGCCCCTGGGCACTGCCCCGGGCACCCAGCTACGCCACTGTGTTCAGGACCAGAATTTGCCAGTGTGCTGTTAAAAAAACCCACGAGGCAAGCTTTAGAAGAAAATGGTGTGACCTTTGTGAGTTTCTTTTCCGTGCAGGGGGACAGTGCAGCACTTTCAGCTTCCGTTGCCTTCTTGTGAAGCAAGGCCATTTTCTCTCCAGTGACCTCTGTGGAATCTTCCCAGCTGCAAATTAGTTCCACAGAACCCAGAGGAAATGGTGCCCTCGCTGCTGGTGTTTCCTTCCGATAGCTGTAAATTGAGCTCATCCCAACACTCTTTTGGATCCAAGGTATTTCGACGTCTTCAAATCCTGCCGAGTCAGTTTTTGCTAAGTTCTGGGTTCTGCCCAAGAAAAACAAATCAGCCTTTGCCAGATCCAAGTCTGAGCTAATACGCTAGGCAACAGGGGTGTGAATTTAATGCTGCCAGGCAGCGGCATTACTCAACAGTATGTGATTGCTAAGCGTTAAGTCCTTGGCTTGTGATTCTCCAGGAATTTGATGGGTACACAGCATTATATTGGTCTAATTGTTTCCAAGGGTGCTTCCTGGTGGAAAAGTTTACAGGTTAAAAGAAAAGTTCCCTTTTATATAATTGTGGGGTTGGAAGGTCCAGTATCCTGCAATGCAGGAGTCTTTCACTCAACATAGGGCTTCAACCCATAACCCTGAGATTAAGAGTCTCATGCTCTACTGACTGAGCTATTCAGATGTCACTTGTCCCGTAAATGGATGAATGAGTGTCATCCTATTGTATTGCTAAGATTGTATTTGGGGCTGGCTGGAACATTGAGACTGGAAGGGCAAAAGGCATGAACACTAGGTCCAGCCAGAGGCAGTGAGAAGCAGTTTTGCCATCAGTCTTCTCCCTGCTGAATACTATGAAGGCATCATGGGGCAGGGAGGAAGTTGACAGGCATGTTGTAGGTAAGGCAGGCAGCTGGGAGCTGGCTGAAGGCAGGCTGAGGTTGGTGGGACTCTTGGTCTGCCTTCATGGACCACTGTTCTGAACATAAATGAGGGACTTCTTTATGATATTATTGAGATTATATAATATCTTATTGCTTGTCTTGCTCAGTAGTAAATGCAGGAGGCTCAAAATTCAATTCCCATACTTTTTGTAGCATAAATGAATTTGCAAGAGCTCTTTCTCTCCAACCACACACCATTTAATATAAAAGTGTCATATTACTATGGACACGACCTAGCCAGAGCTAAGCACTTGACTTTTCCATTCCATTCATTATGGTGAAAGATGGTGCAGAAATGCATGCACTTAAATCTCTTTTTTTAAAATCAATGAATCATGCCCTAAACCAATTTCCCCCAAACTGGTGCCTTCCAGATGTTTTGAAATGCAAACATCATCATCCCTTATAATTGGATATACTTAATGGATATGTGTATGGAAAGGAGGATTGGATACCACTATGCTTTGTGTGGAAGTGATGGTATTCCAGCTGAACTGTTTAAAACTTTAAAAGATGATGCTGTTAAGGTGCTACACTCAATATGCCAGCAAGTTTGGAAATCTCAGCAGTGGCCAGAGGATTGGAGAAGATCAGTCTACATCCCAATCCCAAAGAAAGGCAGTGCCAAAGAATGCTCCAACTACCGCACAATTGCACTCATTTCACACGCTAGCAAGGTTATGCTTAAAATTCTACAAGAAGTGCAAGCTGGATTTAGAAGAGGCAGAGGAACCAGAGTCCAAATTGCAAACATGCGCTGGATAATGGAGAAAGCTAGAGAGTTCCAGAAAGACATCTACTTCTGCTTCATTGACTATGCAAAAGCCTTTGACTGTGTTGACCACAGCAAACTATGGCAAGTTCTTAAAGAAATGGGAGTGCCTGATCACCTCATCTGTCTCCTGAGAAATCTCTATGTGGGACAAGAAGCTACAGTTAGAACTGGATATGGAACAACTGATTGGTTCCAAATTGGGAAAGGAGTACGGCAAGGCTGTATATTGTCTCCCTGTTTATTTAACTTATATGCAGAATTCATCATGCGAAAGGCTGGGCTGGATGAATCCCAAGCCGGAATTAAGATTGCCGGAAGAAATATCAACAACCTCAGATACGCAGATGACACAACCTTGATGGCAGAAAGCGAAGAGGAATTAAAGAACCTTTTAATGAGGGTGAAAGAGGAGAGCGCAAAATATGGTCTGAAGCTCAACATCAAAAAAACGAAGATCATGGCCACTGGGCCCATCACCTCCTGGCAAATAGAAGGGGAAGAAATGGAGGCAGTGAGAGATTTTACCTTCTTGGGCTCCATGATCAGTGCAGATGGTGACAGCAGTCACGAAATTAAAAGACGCCTGCTCCTTGGGAGAAAGGCGATGGCAAACCTAGACAACATCTTAAAAAGCAGAGACATCACCTTGCCAACAAAGGTCCGTATAGTAAAAGCCATGGTTTTCCCAGTAGTGATGTATGGAAGTGAGAGCTGGACCATAAAGAAGGCTGATCGCCGAAGAATTGATGCTTTTGAATTATGGTGCTGGAGGAGACTCTTGAGAGTCCCATGGACTGCAAGAAGATCAAACCTCTCCATTCTGAAGGAAATCAGCCCTGAGCGCTCACTGGAAGGACAGATCGTGAAGCTGAGGCTCCAATACTTTGGCCACCTCATGAGAAGAGAAGACTCCCTGGAAAAGACCCCGATGTTGGGAAAGATGGAGGGCACAAGGAGAAGGGGACGACAGAGAATGAGATGGTTGGATGGTGTTCTTGAAGCTACCAGCATGAGTCTGATCAAACTGCGGGAGGCAGTGGAGGACAGAAGTGCCTGGCGTGCTCTGGTCCATGGGGTCACGAAGAGTCGGACACGACTAAACGACTAAACAACAACAATGCTTTGTGTGGTTATGCAAATATGCCTGTTGATTTCATTACAGATTTTCTGAAGTTGTCATTGTGTCCTGTAACCAAATCATGTTGGTTTATTATCAGCTGTACGGCTGGGATTGAGAGTGAGATTGAGCATTTGTAAGACACAACTTCGCAGATCATTAGAGTTTTATCTTTCTTATCGCTCCCACTCCCTACTGCTCCTACTGCAGCACTAAGGAAGAAAGCTGGCAGTGATGAGTGCTGCAGTGAAAAAATTAAAAGCAAGGAAAGCTCCAGATACATGCATGACTCTAATTTACATGTACATTCAACACACAACAACTACCACCACCACCACCACCCACGTCTGGGTTGCCCCAGCCACTCTGGGTGGCTAACACACGTAAAAACATAATCAAACATCAAATATTTATTAAAATGCATTTATATCCTGATTCTTTCCTTCATGGAACCCAAGTCAGAATGGGGGGTCCCAGTAGGTCACCCATTCTGGCAATATCCAGACCTACACCTGCTTAGCTTTAGCAAAGGGCTATATCATGTGCTGTCAAGACCGTGTCCACGGCTATGTTTGTTTAGGTCCCATTAAGGTTATTAATGCATGCAGTAAGGGCAGGCCTGAAGTCTTCACTTTTTTTATCAGCTAGTCAATTAAATCTGGTAGTTATTACCTTTAGACCTAGAACTTTGAGTTTAAATGCTATCTCAATCCATGAATGATCCTGAGATAAACAGCTTCCTCTAGTCTCAGTTACCACCTATAAAATAGAAAAAATGATGACCTGTCATACAGGGGATGTTTTGAGGATGCATATTATTAAGTATCATTTCCTCCTTTTTATTAATAACAACAACAACAAGGTTGATTTCACTTTTCTAATAACAGCACCAACACAGCTAATCCCTAGTACAACAGAAGCACAAAAAATAATCTCAATGTGTACATTTAATTTGCTGCTTTAACTGGAATTGACATGATATCCACCCCAACCCCTGCACAAACACCTTTTTCTTCTGATTTTTACATTTAGGCTAAGGTGTAGATACTATTTATAGTTCAGGAAAAACAATGTGTATCGATTGACCAAAAGAGTGTAGGATGCTGTTGTCCTGCTTATTCATGCTGTGTGTCTATGTGAACATTTTTCAAGAATAAAGGAGGGGCAGAGATTGAACTGCATTCCACAACCCTCTGGAGTTGAGCTGCTGAAACATGACTACCAACGTTAAGAGTTCAGTTGATGCAAAAGGACCTTGGTTATTCATATATCCAAGACATGATATTTCGGGAAGGGCTGTAGCTCAGCAGTTGGCCATCTGCTCTGCATGCAGAATGTCTAAAAGCTGGGCTTGGATAGAACACTTTCTGAAACCCTGGAGTGCTGCTGACAGTCCAGTGTAAACAATAAAGATCTAGATGGGCTGACTCTGTATAATAATAATAATAATAATAATAATAATAATAATAATTTATTATTTGTACCCCGCCCATCTGGCTGGGTTTCCCCAGCCACTCTGGGCGGCTTCCACAGAAACCAAAAAACATTACAATATCATACATTAAAAGCTTCCCTGAATAGGGCCGCCTTAAGTTGTCTTCTGAATGTCAGGTAGTTGTCCATCACCTTGACATCCGATGGGAGGGCATTCCACAGGGCGGGCGCCACTACCGAAAAGGCCCTCTGCCTGGTTCCCTGTAGCTTCGCTTCTCGCAATGAGGGAACCGCCAGAAGGCCCTCGGCGCTGGACGTCAGTGTCCGGGCAGAACGATGGGGGTGGAGACGCTCCTTCAGATATACTGGGCCGAAGCCGTTTAGGGCTTTAAAGGTCAACACCAGCACTTTGAATTGTGCTCGGAAACGTACTGGGAGCCAATGTAGGTCTTTCAAGACCGGTGTTATGTGGTCTCGGCGGCCGCCCCCAGTCACCAGTCTAGCTGCCGCATTCTGGATTAGCTGTAGTTTCCGAGTCACCTTCAAAGGTAGCCCCACGTAGAGCGCATTGCAGTAGTCCAAGCGGGAGATAACTAGAGCATGCACCACTCTGGCCAGACAGTCAGCGGGCAGGTAGGGTCTCAGCCTGTGTACCAGGTGGAGTTGGTAGACAGCTGCCCTGGATACAGAATTGACCTGTGCCTCCATGGACAGCTGTGAGTCCAAAATGACTCCTAGGCTACGCACCTGGTCCTTCAGGGGCACAGTTACCCTATTCAGGACCAGGGAGTCCTCCACACCAGCCCGCCCCCTGTCCCCCAAAAACAGTACTTCTGTCTTGTCAGGATTCAACTTCAATCCATTAGCCGCCATCCATCCTCCAACCGCCTCCAGGCACTCACACAGGACCTTCACCGCCTTCACTGGTTCTGATTTGAAAGAAAGGTAGAGCTGGGTATCATCTGCATATTGATGGACACCCAGTCCAAACCCCCTGATGATCTCTCCCAGCGGCTTCATATAGATGTTAAAAAGCATGGGGGACAGGACAGAACCCTGAGGCACCCCACAAGTGAGGGCCCATAAGACAGCTTCCTTGATTGTCTTCTGTTTATAGTCCAGTCTAGGATCCAATGGAATAGCATAGGATTTACTAGGGTTAGATGCAAAGATCCCGGTGGGAGACTGCTATCTATGAACTAGAGCATCATATGTGCTGTGGTCTAAACCGCTGAGCCTCTTGGGTTTGCCGATCAGAAGGTTGGCGGTTCGAATCCCCACGATGGAGTGAGCTCCCATTGTCCTGTCCTAGCCCCTGCCAAGCTAGCAGTTCGAAAGCACACCAGTGTAAGTAGATAAATAGGTATCACTACGGTGGGAAGATAAACAGCGTTTCCATACATTCTGGTTTCTGTCACGCTGTCCCGTTGCACCAGAAACGGTTTAGTCATGCTGGCCACATGACCCGGAAAGCTGTCTGTGGACAAATGCTGGCTTCCTTGACCTGAAAAGTGAGATGAGCGCCGCAACCCCATAGTCTCCTTTGACTGGACTTAACTGTCATGGGGTCCTTTACCTTTTTTTATCTTTATCTGGGACTAAGTGCTATTAACCACAGCAGGACTTACTTCTGAGTAAACATGTGTAAGGTTGTACACATGTAATAGATAACATTAGAATAGATAGCATGAGAGATATGTAGTTCATTTTTCCTTACTTCATAATAGGACTATTAGATGGCAGTCCTCTGTTTGCAGGTGTCCTCTATTTGAGTTTAGTCCTGCTGGCCACATGACCCAGAAAGCTGGCTGTGGACAAACGCCGGCTCCCTTGGCCTGAAAGCGAGATGAGTGCCACAACCCAATAATCGCCTTTATCCATTCGTCCTTTACTTTTTTTACCTTACACAAGTGAACTGCACAATTAGGCAGACTGAAAGAGAACATTCCAGGCAGCAGCTTTGGCGGGGTATGTGTGTGTGTATCACCAATGGGGTTATCATGAATGGAACCAATTCAATTTCCTACCACAGGGATGAGTATGTCTTGGTGAAGTTGTTGTGGTGAAGCAACCACTGAAACTTAGAGTGCAGTTGTCTGAAAGGGGCTGGCAGGGCTCTGGTGAGTGTGTGATGGAGGCAGCGGGGCCAGAAGCTGACCCAGGAGGGGAGTCAGCAATTTATGGGATTTGGTGCCACCCATGAGGCAGACGCCAGGGTGGGAGGAAGTCAGAGCAGCCAGAGATGGAGTAGGGGACACAGGACATAGGGCGGTGGAATCTCCACTGTCCCCTGCCCTACTGTCTCATATAACTCGGAGGGGCTTGAAGAAGGAATCACAGCGTAGACTTCCATGCAGGAGAAGTGTACATAAGCCCAGGAGATGTGGTCCCACTGTTGCTTCAGCTGCTCTTCCAGGCACAAACCAGCTACGTAGACGCTAGCTAGAAGCATGTGTGCATGTGTATCTGATGCACCTTAGGAACTGCTGAAATTGCATGCTCTTATCAATAATGAAATAACTTTTGGCCCTTTGTCTTCCTTGGCTGCGAGTGCACAGGACATTGTCACCAACAAGAAATGGACTCAAACTACAGACTTTCAGAGAGCTAGGGGTGGAACTCATGTCATGTAGCTCTTTGGAAAACCATAATACCACCCAAGTTCAACATACCATGCTTTTTTTCCCTTTCTCCATTCCCTCTTGCTGTTCTTAACGTCCTCTATAACCTCCTCTTCCTGTTAACAGACTTTGAGCAACAAACCACCTCACATGTGCAGCCGGTTCTCTGCTTTGCCCTAGGATAAGAACAAAATATGAACCCTGCTGGAGTAGACCAATGTGTCGACATGCAGAGGGCTGGGAGGCCACCTGGCTATCCCCAGCTGAGCTGTCTCCTTCCAGCCGTCCTGCTGTGAAGACCATCGCCTCTGCTCCGATGTAAATCAGTGACCTGGGCTTCAATGCCAGGGCACACTATCAGCAGATCGAACTGCGCACACAGAATAGGCGTGAGGCTTGTGGAAGCATACTGTAACTACAGATTTATTAATCATAAATCAGGACAAAGAAGCATGTTGTCTCTCTCGTCATCTCAGAGAGAACAGGAAAAGGGAAAGCTATACACAACGGAAGTTCCCAGCAAGCTGTGCTGGAATGTAAACAGACATGTGACACGCAACAGTTCCACTCGTCTTCTCCTTAAGGTGGAATAGAAATCTCAACACAATGTCCCATCTTGTCCAGCATCCTGTTCTCACAGTGGCCAATAAAAAGTCCCAAAGCAGGACCTGAAGGCAACAGCATTCTCCCCACCTCTTTCCACATTCCCTTAGTCAGCAATATCTGCAGGTGTTTGCCCTGATTCCTCAACCCTGTCATTGCCTCTTCTTACGTATTCCTTGTTGAAAAACTGACCTCACTGCTTGCCACTCCAACTTAATGCATTCACCTTATCTGTTGCTTAGACATTGCAGCCCATTCCACTCCCTGAAAAAGTCTCCTGGGCTGGTCCTGGGTGTATTGAAGTGACACAGGAACTCTGCTGGACTGTAAGTGCACAGCATAAAGGGCAGTGTTCAACACAGTTTTACTCCAGAGTAGGCCTATTGGAATTAATGGGCCTAACTTTGTCCTGTTCATTAATTTCAGTGGGTCTAATCCGAGTAAAAACTTTTTTGGATACCACCCAAAGGTCCTTCTATGGCTCTGTTAGGCTATAGATGCAAGGTCAGGGTCTCCATTATCTTTTAGAACACCCCATAAGCCAGCTAGAAGGGGAAATGCCTACAAAACTACAATCCCATAAAAATATTTACTAGTGTGCTTGCTTCACACACCAGCTTTTGCAATGGTTCGCTGCCTGCCCATCTGGGTGAGATTCATACCTACCACAGGGAACTAGGTAGCTATTTACAAGTCTGCTATGGGCCTCATGATGGAATGGAAAGGCAAAAGCATAAGCCTGGAGCCATCTTTGACTTGCAATAAAACAAATGAGTATGTACATCACAAGCAACGATGGCTCCATTAAATGCCTTAAAAATATATTGTTTGCCTATAGCTAAATTCTTTTTTAGGATTTTGTAAGTCCCTTTGAATGGGAGGATGACAGGATAAAAAATGATTTAAATCAATAATATATTTTTTCAAAGAGCAGGGGAGAAAGCAGAGTTAGAAACAAAAATTCATAGAATTGTTATTCTATATATATATTTGGGGGATGTGGTTAATTTCAGCTCATTATTACATTACTATCTTACCTTTCCACTGCCTGGTCTCCTGTAACCTCACTTCTTGCAGTGAGGGAACAGCCAAAAGGCCTTCAGAGCTGGATCTCAGTGTCTGGGCTGAAAGAATCTTTGAGATGAATTTTCTATTTTGTCTTCAAAAACTGAAGAATAAAATCCAAGTCAATGTATAGCTTTTTGCAGTTCTGGGAAACTACTAAGGAAATGGCCCGCTAATTTGGTGATTTTATTGGCGTTTGATGCTGACATTTTAAGTTTGCTCCTTTAATTTTGAATTCCCTCAGGCCTGATCTTTCTGTTTTTTGGCACAAGCACAGACAGTTAATAAGTAAGTAAGGAAACAAACAAACAAACAAACAAACGCAGTCTATATAGAGCAGAATGAAGGAAATGAACCAAAAAATATTATTACTCTGGGAGAATACATGTGACGTATTTACCAAGTATGAACAAATTAACAGTAATTAAACAATGCTGCTTGGCAGGCAATGCGCTCCTGGGTGATTATCTCGAGCCTCGGGGGGTATGCAGGCATGCGAGGCTGAAGGCCATAAATTCACCACCCAAGACGGGCAATAAAAATAATCCAGATATTCATAACCCTGGGGGGGCCTGGCTGCTGTTATGAAATGGGAATCAATGCATAAATAAGGAACACAGTTGGACCAGTGCATTAACTTTGGGTACTAAACACAACGGGAAGATCTTTCTGACAGCCAATCAAAGAGTTCTGGCTGTGCTGTGTGGCTCTAAAGTCCTTTCAGAACCATCTTCACACAGTTGTTTTATTCAATGTTACATTTTAGCTAGTGTTTTGGTGCTGGCAACTCATGTTGGTGCAGCGAAATATACGGCAAGAAGACAGTCTACAAGTTGCTGAGCAAACTAGTTGTCCTGTTTATATCTCACACTTCTTCAGAAGAGTTTAAGCTGTCAGACATGGGGTTCCTTTTATTTATTCTAGCCAGGAATAGATGGGATGGTGGAATGGTGGAAGGCTACCCCCAGTCAGTACTATCATTGCTTTATAGAAAAAGAAATTTCTTAAGTGGTTTATGTAAACTATTGTAAAAGTTTAAAATCAATACTAAATTCATTTAAAATGCAACAATCAAATAAAACTCTTTAAAAGCTTGATGAAACTAGTGCAAAACTACAGTGGTACCTCGGGTTACAGACCCTTCAGGTTACAGACTCTGCTAACCCAGAAATAGTACCTCAGGTTAAGAACTTTACCTCAGGATGAGAACAGAAATTGTGTGGCGGTGGTATGGCGGCAGCGGGAGGCCCCATTAGCTAAAGTGGTGTCTCAGGTTAAGAACAGTTTTAGGTTAAGGACGGACCTCCAGAATGAATTCTTAACCCAAGGTACCACTGTATATGGCATAGATAGTTTAACAAACATGTACAGTCACACCTTGGGTTACAGACGCTTCATGTTGCGTGTTTTCAGGTTGTGCACCGCTCCGAACCTGGAAGTACTGGAACGGTTTACTTCCAGGTTTCAGCGCTCGCACATGCACAGAAGTGCTGAATTGTGACCTGCTGGTGCTGCAGGTTGCAAAAGCTGCGGGTTGCGAACGTGCCTCCTGCACGGATCATGTTTGCAACCCGGGCGTCCACTGTATGTTGCTATGAGATGTTAAAAGCTCAGGAGAGGGCATTTCAAAGGACCGGGGGGGGGGCAGGGGGCACCACCAAAAAAGCTTGCTTCTGCACTGGCTTCAAGTGACAACCTTTTTCTATCGCTTGTCTGTCACTTGACGTCCCATTGCTTTATCACTCGGCACAGTGACTCTCAAGCGAACTAACTCAGTTGAAAAGCATTTCGTTCCACGCAAGAATCTAGTTCTGGTGTCTCAGTTGTGATGACTCACAATGCAAATTACACTTAATATGGCCTCCTGAGAAAATGCAATAGCTGGACTTTGAGCAAATGCTTCCCACTGCCAAAAAAACAAAACAAAAAACCTCACTCTCTCTCTCTACTTTGGGAATAACTGTTTCATTTTCTCTTTGTGTAAGAACAAGCATGAAGGAGGTTCCCAACCCGCTCACAGGTCCTTATAATATCAGTGGAAACAGTTGGTCTTGGCGATTATTAACCGCTTACAGTTTTAACCTGAAGATTGCCACTTGTCCAGTTTTAATTTTAATCTTAATTGTTTGAATTAATTGTTGGAGGTATCTTAATTGATTAATCGCTTGTATTGTGCATATCGTCTTATTTATATGATGTTAGCCACTCTGAGCCCGACTTGGGCCGGGGAGGGCGGGATACAAATTATTTGATTGATTGATTGATTGATTGTACAAGAGGTTTAGAGGCTGCAGTATGGGGACTCGGAGGACAGGATCCAACTAAGTTGTTGTACTAGCAGAAGCCAGTGTAATGAATCCAATTGGCACATTGAGACTTTGCCCCTGTCTTCCCACTGCACTCTTTATGCTCCCCAAATCTATTTGATGGGTCAAGAAAACTCCCAGAACAATGGAAAGAGACGGGAAGTGTGTGTGTGTGTGTGTGTGTGTGTGTGTGTGTGTATTCCTGTGCGTGGTATCCAGGACTTCTCCATTGAAAGAAAACATCCTTCAATAGAATGGGAGGAGGTAAGTTTCTTTCTTCCCCCAGAGGTTTCCCTGCAAATCCCCAAAATATGATCTGGAGGGTGCCCCAACCTTATAGAGCAGGTTTTGTTGGGCTACAGTGAAGAGGAAGAATTTCTTAAACTTTCCTCCCCTCCCCTACCTCTGTGCTTCCTCTTCTGGTTTCTGTCAGTGGAAAGGGAGGTGTTGAATATACCACCCTGTGTGTTTTCCTGGCTGCCACCAAAATCTGAATGGAGAGAGAAAATGTCTGACTTAAATAACGCATTGAGTCTTTTGTTTGGAATTCTGTAATTGTTTTCATTTTTCCAGCAGTTGTAGAAATGAGGTTTTTAAGAGATGTTTTAAACCTTGTGCTATCAAATCTCTCACGTACCCTATTTGCATAATAATGATGCAATCAAATGTTCAGCCATTAATGCAGGATTATGCCATCCTTTCAAACAGCCACTTGAACAATCAATAGTATCCTTTCCCTTTTCTTCTTTGTCTCTGAGATAAATGTGTGGATAGGTGGTGGTGATTTAGTTTCTTGAATTAGAAACAAATAAATCTGCTTAGCTTTAGTTATCTGCAGTCCCAAATAATGAGCACAAAACAGCTCCTTTCTCATTATATGGAATAGTATAAAATGGCCATTTTTCAATACTCCCAAACAAAAGATTCCCTTCTGGACAGGAAGGCAAATCACTTTTTACTTTCAATTCCAATATTTTCAGTTGGGTAACCTTAGGTCCATGGATGTCTTTTCTTTTTTCTTTTTTGGTCTTTTTTTTTAAAAAAAAAATATTTTATTAAATTTTCTGTTTTACAATTTAGAATATTCATTTAAACAATCTTAAAATATCAAAAACTTCCCTTTGCCTCTTTCCATGGTTCATTTTGCATAACATAAATCCCTACATATTTCATATAAACTAAACCATTCAGTATTCCATTATTACATCCATAAAAACTTATTTACACTGTTGAATTTGTCTTAAAGTTGCCAACATTTTCAAGTGTACATAATTTCCCCCATATATTCAATAAACATTTTTCCAATCTTCTTTAAACGTATGTTCTTCTTGTTCTCTTATTCTGTGTGGTAGGTCGCAAGCATTTAAGTTGCCATTCTTCTTTAGTTGGGACCTCACTCATTTTCCATTAGGGGACTAACGAAACATGGGCCGCAGTAGTGGCATACATAAATAACCTTTTTTGACACCTGGGAATTTCCATTTGAATTATCCCCAACAAAAAAGACTCTGTTTTTTAGGGGGTGAAAGTACTTTTAAACATATATTTTTTTCCAATTCATTATAAATTATTTCCCAATACTCTTTTACCCTTTTGCAGGTCCACCACATATGAAAAAAAAATGTACCCTTGACCGCATTGCATCTCCAGCACAGTCCATGGATGCCTTTGTGGTCCTGATGACTCCCCCCAGGACACATACCCTCCTGGCCACATTTCAGCTGCTCCTGATTCACACCAGCCCTTTAGTCCTGTGTGTAGTTTTATTATAACCTACCATAAATGAATGAATGCTGGAAGCCTTCATATGGTAAAAGAGTATGGACAATGGTACCTTGGTTCTCAAACTTAATCCATTCCGGGAGTCTGTTTGACTCCTGAAACGCTGTGAAAACCAAGTCACAGCTTCCGATTGGCTGCAGGAGCTTCCTGCACTCAATCGGAAGCCACGTTGGACGTTCAGCTTCCAAAAGAACATTCAAAAACTGGAACACTCACTTCCGGGTTTCGTTTGTCTGGGAGCTGATTTGTTCGGGAGCCAAGCCGTTCGACTACCAAGGTACCACTGTATAAGCCTTTATGCAGAAAACATGTCTGGAAGAATGTAATGGTAGCTAATCCCAGTTTCATGGACCTGTTTTTATAAGTGGTCTTGCATGTTTTCATTCAATTTAATTAATTTAATTCAATGTTTAATTTTTTCCCCCATGTTGTTAGCTGTTCTTATTTTTAATCTGTATGCCGCCTTGAGTGCCTGTCAGGGGAAAAGGCGGGATATAAATAAAATAGAATAAAACTTACCACCTATCACCCCAAGGCAGCCAAAACAATTCAGTTCAGGTTGGATTGCACATGCAGCCCTTTCAGATCAGCACTGGTTCATTCTCAGTGCAGAGGAGAGCAAAGGGATGGTTTGTGAACTCAAAACAAACTGACTAGCATATGAATGTCGAGGTGACTGAGAGAGGGGGGGGGAGAGACAGATAAACAGCCCTCTACTCTACTAAAAAAAGAAAGGGGATAAAAAGATTATCCGTGCTGTGCCCGGAAGAATGAATTGTCAAACCCAAACCCATCATGCGCTGTCATTTGGTAGATGAGATATGTCTCCTCTTATGTGGGAGGTATTGTTAAGCCGACTGACAGGACTGAAGTTGCCACCAAATCTA
Source organism: Podarcis vaucheri (assembly GCF_965113315.1). Lineage (NCBI taxonomy): Eukaryota > Metazoa > Chordata > Lepidosauria > Squamata > Lacertidae > Podarcis > Podarcis vaucheri. The sequence continues at coordinate 28,746,865 of NC_138755.1, read as the reverse complement.
AACTCATTTGATACTCCTCCGCCCCCTGACAAATGCTGCTAAAGCCTCTCTCTGCCAGCAAACCAGAGCACAGGCTATAGTTCAGATACTGTTTTATCAGGACCAACATATCATAAAGCAGCCAGTATCCTAAAGGAGCCAAGATTAAAATGTTATCTGTTTGCTAAGCGGAGGCCTGCGGTAAACCCACTCATTTCCTAATAGGGGCTTTCTTCAGGGCATTAATACAGCAGCTCCCCATTCGTCTTCGAGCAGCTGCAGATGTTTTTCAAAGATAGAACGTGGATGTGGAATTTTTCGCTTCTGTGTAACAAAGCGGTCTAACTCTGTGTCTCTCTTTGTGAGTGAGAGTATTTATCTACTAAATAGTTTCGAAAGTGGTTTGCCTGTCTGCCCGATTGTCTGTTCTCTATACCTTCAGATGCCTCTCAAAATATTGTTGCCACATTTCTCAAGGTGGGAGTCTCTGTTGACATTTGGACAGCAGGTACCATTTTAAATCAATATGGTGAACTTTGGTGTGACATCACCCAAGTTTTTTTTCATTTTGGTTAGTGGGGGGGTATGGGTATGTGTGATGGGTTCAAAGAAATTACTCTATCTATCTATCTATCTATCTATCTATCTATCTATCTATCTATCTATCATCTATCTATCTATATTATAAAAACCCAAAGCATTTTTTGGGTTTCTAAAAAATCCCAGGCAGTGCTTAGCTCTCCCCGATAGTTTGTAAAGCACCCCTTGGACAATTATCCTTATTATACAATATACAAAACATAGCTTTCTGATATAATCAGGTAAATGCTCTCTTAAAATGGGCAGTAATATTGTACCAAGAGTCAAGACTATTAGAAGTGGATTGATACATTAAGGTTGTAGGAGCTCATGCAACAGAATTTCCCCTTCCTCTCTTATGTGATACATAACTAGCAGTCAAGTACAACATTCCTTGTTTTCCTAGAGTGGACATGCAAGGGGATGTTTGAACCAGCAAGTCGAAAACTTCCTGTTTCCTCCTGGGCTGGGACATACTTCCTCTTGCATGTGACTAGAGGTGGGCGTGACCTTACCTGTGCAGGTAACAAGAGCACAAGGCATGCAGCCATCTCTCTCTTTCCCCTTCTTCCCCATCTTCATTTTGTCGTGTGAACTGCAATGACTGCCAGTCTGCAGTCACTGGGATTAACCCCCCATATGGGTTAGATCCACATGTATATATCTGTAACTAAGTCTGCCTTCAGGGATCCAACTGTGAACTGATGATGTGAGTAAACTACTTTTATATATCTTAAATAAGATTGTGGTGTGTTTATTCTTTTAAGAGGGAAATAAGGGATCTTACTAGAAATCTATATTGAGAAGCTTAAACAAGCTTGCAGCAAGCTATTCGTTGTGTGTTTAAAAGGGGAATGTTAAAACTCTGCTAAGTTATAGAACTTGCTAGCGCAAGTTAGGAAGGATATGAATAAACAATATATCCTCTCCTGCCTCCCTAAACATTCTCAAGGCATGTCCCCTGCATACCCCCTAAATCTTCACTGGGAGTTCCTCCAACCTCCAAAACTGATTTGTGGGTAGAGTGGGTGGCAGGCAGGGGGAGGAGAGGTAGGGGAATTCTGCTCACCCAAATCTTAATGTTTTAATGATGGGCCAGTGCATGCAAATAAATGGAATAATAAACTACCACACAAATAAACATTTAAATAAAAACAACAGTCTGCTGTTGCTCCAGTCAACATGGTTCCTTGAAACACAGATACCTCAAAGAGGCTGAGATTGCATCAGAGAGAAATGGCTCCCATGTCCCTGGGGGCAAATGTGGCTCATCAGCCACATGTTTTTGGACAAAGATGACGCATGTCTAACAACCTCAGGGACAAAACGGCTCTAACAAGCCACTGTGCCAAATATTGATACACTGGCAGACAGAGTTTGGGATGCCCTGATGTAATCAGACACCTCGGTATTATTGCATTTGGGAGAAGCTCCCTTCTTCTACCTACAGATAAATTCAGTGCTGGTCTGTTTTCGAGACAAGAGATAAAAAGGAGCTGCTGAAGCATTTCGAGACACAAGACCTTTTTGTACTGCCGTTTGCAGCGGCACATTTTAATTGTGTGAGCCTCAAAAAGCAGCACATACTTAATTCCTCCTCTGTCATATTTTATAACGTGCAATATGGTTCAATTATTTTTTAGCGCTGTTCCAAAAATGCATTTTTTTATCATTCTTTGAAAATTAATGAGAAATGAAATTGCATTTGAAAAACATCAAAGAAGAGAGAAAATTCAGTGAAATTCTCATCAGTGGGGCACTCAGCTTTTGTTGTGCTCACCTTACTTTTGACCTGTGAGCTGTGAGTATTCTTTCTTGCCTTCTGCAAGTCATTTCTCCAGCAATCTGCTGACTCCCTTGGCTGGGAGAAAGCCCTGGCTGAAACCTTGGAGAGTAGTTGCTGTCAGTCACTGTAGAAAATTCTGAGTTTGGTGAACCAATGGACTGCCTCGGTATAAGGAAGCTCCTTATGTTTCTACACTTCTATATTTCCTGAAGCCAGGGAGGCTGGCTGCTATGCTCCAATCCAATCCAATCCAATCCAATCAATCAATCAAATTATTTTCACTTTTAAAGAAATCAGTGCAAAAAGTGTTTTTTTAAAAAAATATATATTAAGGAATGACTTCCCTTAAAAACAAAAGCAGTGACTACATTCATCTCAGGTGCTTGGTAGCCACACTTCCCACAATTCCTGAGTTGTTTATCACCTTGGGCAGTTTGGTCTAGAAAAGTGGAATATGCATGTTTAAGTTAAACAATGAGCCTAGTTCGGAGTTAAGCAATTTTAAAATACATGGACACAGCTAGGGAAGTTAAGCCAGTCCTTAAATTTCTCCAATTGCAATCAGTGGAACGAAAGAGAGCTTCACGGTGATTGTGAACATGCACACAGGCCCTTGGCATAAGGCAGTCTTAGGAGTGCAGAAACACAACAAGAAAAAAAATATGCATTCATATTAGGGCTATTTTAGGAGATTGATGGATTTGATGGGGTCATTTTAAGGTAAATACTGCAAAGCAAAAGTAAATGATGAAATGGTTTGGCAGGGGAGGGATTAGAATTACATCAAGGAAGGTTTTCTTATGATTTCCTTCTTTTCCTTTCTTACAAACTTTTTTTCCTTTTTAAGCTGCTGGCTTTGTCACCAGCTTGGGCTGTGTAGCAGAAGCAGAAGACCTCTGGACATCATGCATGTTCTTCCTTCCTGGCAGGTAAGGATGGCTGCCCCCCCCCCCATATACTCCTCCAGATCACCACCAGTGAATGGGAGTGGATTTGGCATGGCTGTTTAGGCTCGCCCCAGATTCATGCCCTTTCTCTATGTCAGTAGTGAGGGATCTTTCTGAACAACCTTCTGAAGGTCATATGTCACTGATGGGAGGGCTCAAAAGTGGGTGGAGCAACAGATGTGAATTTTAATTCTGCACAGTAAGCTAGTTCCTACCATTGTAAAAATTCTAAGGTCTCAAATATAGAATAAATGTATAATTCTTATTTTTGGAACTTGTCGATCTCATGTGCCTCTTTGCATTGTGGGAATCCTCCATAATTCCCCTTGCCTGAGACCACAGTAGGCAGATAACCACCAGGGGAAGCGCCTGAAGGGATTTCTCCCAAATCTGTGAACCTCCTTCATGTTAATTGCCATTGTTTGCCCAGACTCTCTGCATAGAGGAATCACCTGCTGGGCATCCTGATTGTCTCATCAGTGTTGATGCTTTGAGTAAACTCTACCTGGAACTATGCAAAGCTTGCTAATCCTGAGGAATGTCATGCCTTGACCTGCCTGAGCCACTGTAATCGTACCTTATGTGTGGTGTATTTCTGACATTTGTAAAGGGGATGTTCTCCTTCTCCATGCCAAAAATGCTAACCTTCGAAAGGAGGGTCTCTCTTTGTTCTGGGTCTCTCACTTCCTTGCAAGGAGGGTGGGGGACTCAGTCACAACAGAAAAATAAAGACCTGCCTTGTTTTCCACTGGATCCTGCCTTCACTCATTCTTCTCTGACTGATCATTGACTTAGGGGACTCAGAGACCCTTGTATAGTTGGGCAGAAAAAGCCAAATCCCAAATTTTCTACATCACTACACACCCTCCTCATTCCAGATAAGCAGGAGACACTATCAGAATTCAGGAACATGTTCCAACCAGGCAAAAATACATGGAACTGGTTTGGCAGGTTTTCTCTTATAAATTATACCCTCACAGAAGTAAAACATGTTGGAAATGCAAAACGAAGGACAGAGAGTTTTTTCACATGTAGTGGACATGTGAAAAAATGGGGGGGAAATGGGATATGATTTATAATGAACTGAAAAAATTGTTTAAATATACTTCCCCCCAAAAAACGGAAACTTTTTCTCTGGGATTGATAGGAGATGAAATAAGAAAAACAGACCAGAGGGTTACTTATGTACGCTACGACTGCCGCCAGAATCTTAAAGTAAAGGTAAAGGTACCCCTGCCCGAACGGGCCAGTCTTGACAGACTCTGGGGTTTGTGCGCCCATCTCACATCTATTGGCCGGGGGCCAGCGCTGTCCAAAGACACTTCCGGGTCACGTGGCTAGCGTGACAACGCTGCTCTGGCGAGCCAGAGCCGCACACGGAACGCCGTTTACCTTCCCGCTGGTAAGCGGTACCTATTTATCTACTTGCCCCCGGGGGTGCTTTCGAACTGCTAGGTGGCAGGCGCTGGGACCGAGCAGCGGGAGCGCACCCCGCCGCGGGGATTCGAACCGCCGACCTTTCGATCGGCAAGCCCTAGGCGCTGAGGCTTTAGCCCATCTTAGCAGCCCCCAAATGGAAAACTCAGGAAATACCAACATTACTGGCATGGCAGACAAAAATGATTGAATATGTAGAATTAGCGAAACTAACACATAGGATTCAGAACCAAGAGGAAACAAAGTTCAAAAAGGAGTAGAGTAAATTTGTTGAATATATAAGTAGTAACTGTAGAAGTTTAAAGACTGTAGTTGGACCAAAATAAATTTTGTGATGTGGATAGAATGTAATTAAGAATCTGCGGGAAAAGAGAATAATACGAAAACCTGTTGAAGGGAGGGAGGGAAGTCCATGTGCGATAGATCATTTAGAAAATAAGTAGACATATGATTGTGGAATATTTGAGTATTTATTTTGTTTGTATGCATTTTTTGAAAATTGAATAAAAAGCATTTAAAAATAAATAAATTATACCCTCACAGATATAAGACTGACAGTCTGAAATGGACATGGGGGTTCACCCAGATTGACCGCCTCCCCCCAACCTCATAATGATATGCAGACAGCTTTCTCCTATCTTTCTCTGGTTCAGATAAAATCCAAATTGGAGAAGAGTTTATGAGAGTACAATGTTTCCCCTCGTATCTGTGGTGAGCAAGCCACAGAACACAGAAAACAAAGTTCAGGAGATTTCTTTACTCCTCACAAGTCAATTAGGAATCCCAGGCACGATCGTTCCCAAGGATTCAGTCTGTGGACATTGTAACAGGACATTTGGCTCTTTGTCTGCCACCTGGGTCTTTACAACTCCTCAATGTCAGTAAAGCACAGCATGATGCTGGCTCCCTGGGAGCTTGAGGCGCCACAGAGTCTCAAAAGTAGTTGCAGAGGAAGCTCAAATAGGCTTCAAACACCTTCTTAGAGGAGTTGAGCTTTTGTACAAAACTATAAAGAAATAAATAATCTAGTACAATGGTACAATGGTTCTCAAATTTAATCCATTCTGGAAGTCCATTCCAAAACCAAGGCTTTCCTTGTAATACAAAATGAATCAATCCGTTCCAGACTTTTAAAAATAACCCCTAAAATAGCAGTTTAACATGAATTTTACTATCTGGCGAGACCATTGATCCATAAAAGGTAAGCAATAATCAATGTACTGTACTATAAAATAAACCACTCTTACCTGCACTGATGATTGTCATTGTTTGGATATGGGGCTTTTATCCATTTCCACAGTCACATAAGCAATCCATCAAATTAATTGAAAAAGCCTCAAAAGCAAAAACGCAAAATAAATAGCAAAAACAAAAGCGCCAAACTTAATCAGTTCCGGAAGTCTATTTGACTTCCGAAATGTTCAAAAACCAAGGAACAGCTTCTGTTTGGTGAAGGTGCCCCGGAAACAATAGCCAACAGCCACATCAGATGTTTGGCTTCTGAAAAAATGTTCGAAAACTGGAACACTTACTTCCGGGTTTTCAGAGTTTGAGAACCAAGGCATTTGAGAACCAAGGTACCACGGTATGTCTTTGGTGGAGCCCTAAGCAACTCCCCTGGATACTGAGGCACTGATGCTGAGAAACACTCTTTTCACCTGCAAGTTCAAGAGAGCATAAGTGTGTGGTCAAGGTGAGTATGCAAAGTGCAGTGTGCTCTGAAGGGACAATCGAAGCTAGCAACTAACAGAGCAATCCTAATCACAAGAAAGGCCTGTTGAATTCAATGGGGCTTAATTATTTAGTAAGCAGTGTTAGTATTGTAGTCCTGCTGACTGCAGTCCTAAAACTGCAATCTTAAGGAGTGAGTCTCACTGAATTCAATAGGACTCACTTCTAGGTAGACAAGAGGACTGGGCTTTATGGAAGGTTTTTGCAATTCCTTGCTTTTCAGGAAAGGGGGTTCTCCTTCAGGGAGAGCACGTGTTGCGGTGGGGACAACCAAGACATCCCTCTGTTGCTGGGCGGGTTAGTTTGGATGGCCACAAATCTGATAGGGCACCTTCAATTGTTGCTGGGGAGAATTTGATGTTGCAAAGTTGAATGACTGTTGGGTTGCTATTTATTCTCTGCGCGAAGCATTGAGCTTCCTCTTTTCGCTGCACACATCAGATCACCCGCCCACCCTCCCTATATTTAGCGTTGTTTGCGTTGACCTTGCTATGCCTGTCACGGTCACGGGGTCATCTGCTTTGGGGCAGGGGCCTGGTCGGAATTTTTACCGTTTGGCTGATTGGCTTGTACCATTTGGTTTTTGCCTACCTCGTAGCAAATCCTCACAACTTGTAAGATTGCAGTTAGGCATTGGTTAATTTTGGTTGGTGGAGAAGAAGAAGAAGAAGAAGAAGAAGAGGAGGAGGAGGAGGAGGAGTAATAGTAGTAGTTTTGATTTGATATCTTGCTTTATCACTACCCAAAGGAGTCTCAAAGCGGCTAACATTCTCCTTTCCCTTCCTCCCCCACAACAAACACTCTGTGAGGTGAGTGGGTCTGACAGACTTCCAAGAAGTGTGACTAGCCCAGGGTCACCCACCAGCTGCATGTGGAGGAGCGGGGATGCAAATCCAGTTCACCAGATTACGAGTCCACCGCTCTTAACCACTACACCACACTGGCTCTGGAGTGGGTATGGTTGGCTGTGCTGACCCCTCCAATGATGCCGCTGCAAAGGTATTGCATTAAAGGAATCCAGGGGCTCGCCATGCTTTTGTCCAAACCCCTGGCCAGGGGCTAGGGTCACGCAAGAGCCCCTGGGAGCATTTGGGAAGAGGTGAGAGCCTGGCGCCCAGCTCTATGCTCTCCCCAAAAATGTTTTCCCTTGCTGACTTTCGCAGGCTTGCAGATGTCAGTTCTGTTCCTGCCTCTAAGTAGGAACAGATAGTCGCTAACCGATGCCTAAGAAACCACTCACATGCTGTAATCAATAAAGTTGTGGCCAAAATTATGCCAAAAACAAAATTCTGTGTGAACTGTGTTTATATTTGAGGGTGTCTAGAGGTCCTGGACACGCAATCAAATTTTTTTACATGAAAGCAAAACCCATTGTTATGCTCCGGCCTTCTGCCAATTCCATTTCCCCTAAACCCAGCCTTAATTATCACTTGAATGTCCTAGAACCTAGATGCTTTTGGCTGCCAATCAAGAAGCCAGGGCACAGAAATGGCATATCCGAATCTGATGGGCTTCTTCTGCTTTGAAATGCTGAATTCAAAGTGTTTGCTTTATCCCTAGAAAGCCTCTCTTTATTCATGCTAATTAAACGGTTCTGTGCATGAACCAAATCTGGTCAGGCTACAGCAGGAGGCAAAGTGCGGCAAGAGCTTTTCTTTTTTTAAAAAGGGGGGGAGTGCTCCTGGGGGAGGAAGAAGCGAATACCATTTATGGTGGTGTTAAAAAAAAATCCCCGCCAAAGCAAATGCTGCTATAAACTGTTTGGTGTTCTATTTCAGCCAGCCGAATCAATCTTCCAAATAGTGGTCAACAGGGGAAGCTAAAGAATACTTGCCTGAGGAGATGCATTCGGCACAATCTGTACACAAAACGCGTTAACAGAGAACCAGAAAAGCCCCTCTGAGCTGTGGGCTGAAAGAGGCAGCCAGAAGTGAGGTCCAGAAAGAGAGCAAGACAGGGAAGGAAAAGCACAGGCAGGGTGAAAGGGGGACTGGGCAGCTGAGAAAGGGTTAAAATTTGGGTGTGAATGGGCATCAGTAAATACAGTATATAAGGAAGGATGAAGAACCTTTTTCAGCCTGAGGACTGCATTCTCTTCTTGACAACTTTCTGAGGGCCATGTAATGGGCAGGGCCTGAGGCAAAAATGTGCAGAGAAATCTATGTAAACTTTACCTCAGCATATTCTGAACTAGATTCCTGCACAGCCAAGTTATCCCAATGTAGATCTGACTCATTATATTTAACAAAGCGACCCTAGTTAAACCTATTCTTTCATTTCTACCCTCCAATCATCTGAATCAGAATAAGGGAAGTTCCTCCTGTCACAGGGACTGCTGCTGACAATTTTGACAATCTTCTGGTATATGTGCTATTATTATTATTATTATTATTATTATTATTATTATTATTATTATTATTAAATCCAGGTGTTTGGGGAATGTCATGACTATTTATGTGATCAAAAATACATTGTGAACTAGTCCTAGATTCTGAATTATTCAGAGTGAGTTCCACACAACCAGGGCAGTAGTTTTGGGGCACAAATATTTCTTTTGGAGAACAAATATACATTCTCTCTCTCTCTCTCTCTCTCTCTCTCTCTCTCTCTCTCTCTCTCCCCACACACACTCACATTTATTTCTTCTGATGCCCACTCCAGAATAAGAAGTTAGTGGATTGTGTCCTGTGTTAACTAAATCCTGTAGTGGTAAATGAAAAAAATGTCAACGTTGTTTTATGATTCCCAAGAGTCACACATTCGTTCAGTTATACCAGCATAAATTAAATGCAGAAGATTTAATAATCTCAATGCTTTGGCATGTAGCCTTACTCAAAGCACTAACCTTTAAGCTAATTTATGAGCTTTTTTACTGACTAAATCATTTGCCTCGGGAAGCTGTAAGAATCCACAGGTTTCCTCCCCCCCCTCCTTTTTCTGTTCTGTTTGGTAAATACAACCAGCTTTCTCATCAGAACAGTACAAGAGGGAAAGTTATTCTAAAATTGAACACTTTTTTGTTCTCTAGGAGCTTTTAGAGCAGCTGTAGCTCCCAGGGTGAGGCCGTTAGTGCAATGAATGCACTAAGCCAGCTTTCAGATCATGCTGAAATATTCGTCAACGAGGACTGCACTGGCAGCTGAATGAAGCCTTGGGCGGAACTCAACTTCCAATCATTCCATCTGCACAAGCATTTTAGCTTCCCATATGGCACGGTCCCATTCTTCTCCCTCTGCAGTGTTCCAGGGGTTCTCCTGATCACCCCATTCGAGCCAATTTCAGGAACCGTGAGATGCACACAAAGGATTGGGGGGAGCCACATTGCACAAGCAGAAGGCCTTACACAGGTTTTCCATCACCAGAGCTGGTAAGATGAATTACCATACTAAAATTTCATTTGGGGGAAGTGTAGGCAGAACATTTTGTTTCCATACAGAAGGGTCTCAGGTTCGATTTGTGAAATTCCCAGTTACGGCTGAGCAGCGGCGGAGCGAGCCGATCAGGCACCTGGGGCAGCGTGTGTGCCCTGCACCTAGGGGTGGGGCCAGCCGACCATGGGAGCAGGGCCAGCTGCCTGTGGGGTGGGATTAGCCACCCACAAGGTGGGGTAAGCTGGAGCAGGATGCTGTGTGGGGCCTCCGAGGGGGAGCGGTGGGCAGACCATTTGGGGCAGCAGAGAGCATGTTAGGTGTGTGGCTTGGGCGCATTGCAGACCCTGCGGTGAGTGAAACCTGCCATTTTGTCACCCTCCTCTGTGGTGACACCCAAGGCAGCCCACCCCCACCGCACCCCTTTCCTCCGCCCCTGCGGCTGGAAGAAAACCCTGTGACTCAGTATAAGGTAGCATCTTATGTGCTTATACGAATTTTGTAACCATAGAATCATATCGGAGTCTGGAATGCATGAAAAGACAAGATTTTGAGCTCCTTGGATGAAAAGTGAGCTATAAATCAACAATAATAAACTATGGGGGTTTCTGGAAGTTCAGGCACCTGGGAAATTGCATAACTTTCACCAGTTACACGGTCATTATGTTATTATGTACCATTCATTTCAAGGCGTAAGAAACACAATACAAATTGGTTGGGGAGAAAGATGTAGTCAATCCCGTATTGTCTGTGGATCGAGAACAACAACATCAGAAGCAAATACCCATTGTATTCTCTGGATTGATTTCCATTCAGGACATGGGGCCAATAAGGATAGATTGGCCATTTCTGCTCCTGTTTTTGATTTCATCAGAATTCTTCGACATCCCTGCTAGAGATATTGGAGAACTCCATTGAAATAAGGAGCAGAAATCTCTGGTGTTTGCTTATTCGGCCCTTCTCTGGAACGGAAAGCAATCCAGCAAAAACAAGTCGTATTCGCTATTGTTGCTTTCAGTCCATAAATGATTATGCCCCGCCCTCCATTTGCATTCTACTTCCTCTGCACTGAAATGGTCTAGGGGGGGGGGTATATAAATAATAATAAATAATAATGCTCGGTATCTTAAAACAATATACATTAGCTATTCTGTAATGTAAAAAGGGACATGTGATGAGGATAAAACCTGCCCTGCATGGTAGAAACTCCTACCTGAGTTGCAGCTGATGGCCAGGAGCTGGGGGGGGGGGGAGCTGGCTGCCACATATTAAGGTCTGGCAAGTGGCAATCTGATGGATTTTGCCACTTTACCGTACTTTGGGGTATTTGAATGGTGTGCCCTATTTCCTAGGCATGATAGAGGGCAAGAGACCAGGATTTTTTTCATGGATCAGTTAATGGACTGATTCAATGCCTGGAGCCAGGGAGATGCTACTCATATATTGCATCATCCTCTCCCAAGCTCTCACCTTAAATAGTAGAGGATATTTAATCTTCATGTGAAGTTAAGCTTGTTGTTGATATTTATCTCACTGCAGACTCCTTAGGTTAGAAAAAAGTGTGGTTCTTCTCATTTCTTCATCCCATGAAAGCTCACAATTATGATAGCTCTAAGCCCATGAAGAGGTTGTGGAATCCATTATATGATTATCTATAAAAAGCCTTTCACCCAAGCTGATGCCCAGCAGATGTTTTGAATGACAACTCCCACCATCTCTGACCATTGGCTATCATCTCTGACTATTGGCTGCTCAGGCTGGGGCTGTTGGGAGTTGTGGTCCAAGATATCTGAAGAGCCCCAGGTATCTGATCGGCAAATTTGCTTAGTCACCTTTCTACAAAAAAAAAAAGGTTGTGTCCAAAGCAAAATGCAATTTATCAAAATAAAGAAGGTGAAACAGCAATGGTATGAAGCCATGATTAATGAAACAGGTAATTAAAAGTAACAAGGGTCATGATTTTATGCACACCTAAGGGTTTGAGCATGTCTAAAGGGATTTTTTCTTTTAGTCCAACCCAATGTCCTCAATGCCACAACTCAGATTTCTTTTGAAAGCCCTCCAGTTTCAAAAGCAGTTTGCTATGAAACTGAAGGAAAGCGAGACCAGAGTCCATTTGGGCATGCAGAGCTAATTGTCTAAAGTTGTCTAATACTTTGAATCGCAGCCAACATTAAGTCAGCCAGAGGAAAAATCATCCAAAATTGTATACCAGCTATGGGGAAGAAGCAAATCCCTTCCACTAACACATATAAGTTAGGTTTACTCCTGGATAATTTCATTTCAGTTTTTGAGAGACAGCACATTATTAAATTTGATCCTCTTTGGTGATAATGGAAGTTTTTGATTGATTGTAGCTAAACTATGTATCTGGCTGTTTTATTGTTCTGAGTGTATGCATTTCCTTTCTGACTGGGTTTATATGTGGTTGTAAAGCACACTGAAATCAAACTTTCAAAAGGTACTAAAAAATTCAAACAAACAAATAAATAAATAGAATAAATACTGAATAAACTTGTGGTCTGTTTTATCTCTGGTTTGCATGTTGGCTCCAATTCCCACTAGGTCACAGCAATATTCTGATTTAGTAGTCATAACTTACTTCTGCTGGATGATGAAAACTTACATCATGATTGAAGACATGGAATATAGGAAGCTGCCTTACACAAAGTCAAAACATTGGTCCATCTGCTCGGTGTTGCCTATGTTCATTGGCAAAGGCTTTCCAGTGTTTGAGACTAAAGACATTCCCAGCTCTACACAACCGTTAAGTATAATTGATTTAATTCACACAGAAATGAAGAATGTATGTGCATTAATGAAGGTTTTAAATGGAAAGTCCTAAATGTGTATTGGTGAAGAGGTTTTTCCATGGGGCTATATTAAAGCAATGAGTGCTCACTGGAAGGACAGATCCTGAAGCTGAGACTCCAATACTTTGGCCACCTCATGAGAAGAGAAGACTCCCTGGAAAAGACCCTGATGTTGGGAAAGATGAAGGGCACAAGGAGAAGGGGACGACAGAGGACGAGATGGTTGGATAGTGTTCTCGAAGCTACCAGACCAAATTGCGGGAGGCAGTGGATGACAGGAGTGCCTGGCGTGCTCTGGTCCATGGGGTCACGAAGAGTCAGACATGACTAAACGACTAAACAACAGCAACAATATTAAAGCAAAGGAGAACACTCTGCGCTCCTGCTGAGTTAGTGATTAACTAACTGGTTGTTGTTCTCTCGTAGCTAACATGTGAGTGTTGTAACTTTAGATCATGTAACAAATGTATTGAGCTGCAAATTCACCATTTTGAGGGGAGTTGCCTCCTTAGTTTCCCTGAATGCTACAGTGAGAACAAAGCATGTGGTAATGGCTCCCCAAAGAGCTGCATAGCTTTGGGCAGGCTACAGCAGGCTGGAATGGAGGAGAAAGACACAGTTTGGATTTTTGGAGTCATATTTTATTTCTAAGATGGCAAGCCTGTGCTAGACAGCGCAGGACAATTTATGGGTATTGTGGATGTATCATTTGATGTCTTCTGCTCTATTTTGAAGAGTTCTGCTAGTAAAATTTAAATAATATTTTCATGGGTCAATGGGCAATCCTTCATTTCCAAAAGGAATCAGTTTCTATGCACCCAGTCACTTTAAACTGCACAATATTAATATCTGCAACATGAATGTGGGACTTTTTGCATGCAAAGCAGATGTTCTACCACTGAGCTATGGTCCCTCCCCAGAACATACCTTTTTAAAAGGACAAAACTCACAGGACTACCAGCTCAAGAAGCTGCCTTTTGGTGGAGGGGGGGGAGAGAAAGGATCAACTTTGATTTACAACTCTGTAACCTGAATCCTGTTTCCTGTTACAAAGAGGATTTCTTGCTTGGTTGTCTGAGGAAACATCCCACCAGATGGTCCTTAGGATGTTCTAGTCAGCAGTATGGTAATGAAGAGGTATTAGTGTCAAATACTCTAACAGGTGCAATTTGAACCGGCAGGTGTAACATTACAAATTAATGTATGCATGAGGGAGCAAAATAGTATCACCCACCTTAAAGACAGAACAGACTGGTGAACACCATGGAGTTCAGAGAAGTGCTGCGGCAGGTGCTAAATTGCTGCAACTTGTCATATCAGGATAAAATGAAGATAAATAAGGTTCATATTTTTTCCGCTCCGGCTCTCTTTGCAATAACTGAAATACCATTAAGCCAGTAATCCTATGGACTCTCAGTGGGGTTTATCTGGGACTAGGGGAGCAAGTGACACTGTGGTCTAAACCACTTAGCCTCTTGGGCTTGCTGATCAGAAGGTTGGCAGTTCAAATCCCCACAATGGGGTGAGCTCCCATTGCTCTGTCCCAGCTCCTGCCAACCTAGCAGTTTGAAAGGACGCCAGTGCAAGCAGATCAATAGGTGCCGCTGTGGTGGGAAGGTAAACAGTGTTTCTATGTGCTCTGGTTTCCATCACGGTGTTCTGTTGCTCCAGAAGCGGTTTAGTCCTGCTGACCACATGATTCAGAAAGTTGTCTGTGGACAAACGCCGGCTTCCTCGGCCTGAAAGGAAGATGAGCGCCGCAACCCCATAGTCTCCTTTGACTGCACTTAACCGTCCAGGGTCCTTTACCTTTTTTAATCTTTATCTGGGACTAAGTGCTATTAACCACAGCAGGACTTACTTCTGAGTAAACATGTGTAAGGTTGTACACATGTAATAGATAACATTAGAATAGATAGCATGAGAGAGAGATAGTTCACTTTTCCTTACTTCATAATAGGACTGTTAGATGGCAGTCCTTTGTTTGCAGCTGTCCTCTATTTGAGGGCTGTCCAGTCCAAGGTTTAAAGACAAGAAGGCATAAAAAGGGAGAAGAGGGGGCAGCACAGTAGCAGCCCTTGGTCGGCAAACTGAGCAGGCATAGAAGTCGCCCAGTGGCTTCCTCACTGTGCTGAGATGTATTGCATATATATCCAAATTATAGTAATAACAATTTCTAAAGCTGCAACTATCCATATAGATGGTCATATGCAACACTGCATCATTCTTTTTGGTGGCACAAATGTTCTTTGTATGTTATTTTCTGTTGGCATCACACATCTGGGCACTCCACCTGGTCTTCATTCACAGAGCCAAAGGTCTGAAAGGAAATACGTAAGCATAGGGGCACAGGTGCTCCATGTGATTGGGAATGACAACACCATCTTTGAATCATGACACAATATCAGGGCCATTAAAAGCTTGGCAATCATACTTCCTTATAAAATAAGTTTTGGAATAGACCTCATGAAATATACCTACAACACGTTGTGGTTGTTTTAAGCCTGCTTTGCTTTCTTCAGCAGTTAAGTGCATTTGTGGTTATTATTTTGTTACTTAATGGGCTCTAAATAATTAGACATTTCCCGCTACATCCCTGTGTGAATTGCTTCAATCAGTGCGCTCAGTAAGCTTTATGTGGATTCAAGCTTTATGGGGATTGTAAGTGACTTAAATACATTTATTATTCCCTCTGCAATACACTTATTATAAAAATCACAGATATGTCTGTCCAGAGGGAGGGCAATGGTAACAAGACACAACCTGTCTTGGGATTAGCCTCTTTTATTAGCAACACAAGACACTTAAACAGATTTGTGAAAATAAATAAATATTAAAGATGCAGAGGGAATAATTGCATTGCTGCAGTAAGGACATAATCTTTCTCTTATTAATCTGCCAATTTGGCATAATTATGTCATTAGCATTGTTAGATATGATTAATTTAAAGGCTAATTAGTACAGTGTGAAGAAGCTGGTTCTGAACTGCAAAAATGCATTGATATTTATTCACTGTACTAACATATTCTTCTTAGCTGTACAATTAACAAACTTGGCCCAAGCATCTGGAAACGCTTCCAGCTGGTACAAGTTGTTCTACAGTGGAGCAGAACAACTTGTGGACTTTCTTTGGCTGGATGCTTCTAAAAGAGCTGCACCTGGACTCCTTGATCTGCCCTAAGGCCCTGGTTTGCGGCCCCTGGATCAGATTGTGCCATCCTAAGAGCCACCTAGTCTACTCCAAACTCATCCCCCAAACAAACAATTTGGGGAGCAGGATTAAGAGTTTTTCAAGGGGGTTTAAGCCCCATTTTAACATGCAGTTAAAACTGGCATTCAAAAAGGTCAAGGGATTAATTAGCACCATGCAGGATCAGATCTTCCCACTTTGTGAATCCTGTGCAGTGCTGGTTCCTGTTCCTTCATGAGTAGCTCGTTTCTCCTGCATGCAAGGAGACCACTTGCACAGGAGCAGTGACCATCCTATATTCCAGCTTGCTAAAATGGAATATAGGAAGGTCAGTGAGGCTGGTTATATACATGCTTCTACTGAGCTATGCCAGTATTGTTGTTGTTGTTGTTTAGTCATTTAGTTGTGTCCGACTCTTCGTGACCCCATGGACCAGAGAATGCCAGGCACTCCTGCCTTCCACTGCCTCCCGCAGTTTGATCAAACTCATGCTGGTAGCTTCGAGAACACTGTCCAACCATCTCGTCCTCTGTCGTCCCCTTCTCCTTGTGCCCTCCATCTTTCCCAACATCAGGGTCTTTTCCAGGGAGTCTTCTCTTCTCATGAGGTGGCCAAAGTATTGGAGCCTTAGCTTCAGGATCTGTCCTTCCAGTGAGCACTCAGGGCTGATTTCCTTAAGAATGGATAGGTTTGATCTTCTTGCAGTCCATGGGACTCTCAAGAGTCTCCTCCAGCACCATAATTCAAAAGCATCAATTCTTCGGCGATCAGCCTTCTTTATGGTCCAGCTCTCACTTCCATACATCACTACTGGGAAAACCATAGCTTTTACTATACGGACCTTTGTTGGTAAGGTGATGTCTCTATGCCAGTATTACCAAGTAGCTAACGGTGAAATCCTACTCAGACTCATTGTGTTCAGTGGTGTTTATTCCTAGCTAAAGTGGTATAGGATTACAGCCAAAGAGACTGAACTGGAAGTCCATGGTTTAAACATTTGCCTCTGTCATGAATCCACTCTTTTGGCTGGTGTTGCTGAGAGGTCAACAACAAATGGAGAGCCACAGAGTTCTCAATTCCTGATTCTGATGTACCACACTACTGCTCAGTGATGTATTATTATGGCTAGTGACATGGGTGGTGCTGTGGTCTAAACCCTTGAGCCTCTTGGGCTCACCAATCAGAAGGTCAGCGGTTCGAATCCCCACGATGGGGTGAGCTCCCATTGCTCTGTCCCAGCTCCTGCTAACCTAGCAGCTCGAAAGCACGCCAGTGGAAGTAGATAAATAGGTACCTCTGTGGCGGGAAGGTAAACGGTGTTTCCATGCACGCTGGCTTTTGTCATGATGTTTCATTGCTCCAGAAGCACCTTAGTCATGTTGGCCACACAACCCAGAAAGCTGTCTGTGAACAAACACAGGCTCCTTTGGCCTGAAAGTGAAATGAGTGCCGCAACCCCATAATTGCCTTTGACTGGACTTTACCTTTTTTTTATTATGGCTAGCCAAACACTTAAAGGTAAAGGTAAAGGTACCCCTGCCCGTACGGGCCAGTCTTGACAGACTCTGGGGTTGTGCGCCCATCTCACTCAAGAGGCCAGGGGCCAGCGCTGTCCGGAGACACTACCGGGTCACGGGGCCAGCGTGACATCGCTGCTCTGGCGAGCCTGCACCAGCGCAGCACACGGAAACGCAGTTTACCTTCCCGCTATAAAGCGGTACCTATTTATCTACTTGCACCCGGGGGTGCTTTCGAACTGCTAGGTTGGCAGGTGCTGGGACCGAACAACGGGAGCGCACCCCGTCGCGGGGATTCGAATCGCCAACCTTTCGATCGGCAAGTCCTAGGCGCTGAGGCTTTTACCCACAGCGCCACCCGCGTCCCTGAGCCAAACACTTACGTAAATGTTTATCAAGTTTGCTGTGTAGAAGAGGAAGTTCCATTGTGTTCCCCAATAGCTTACTCTTACATCTTTTCCTCTGTGTCAGGCTAAACACCCATTAACCAAATAGACTGATCATTAGCCAAATATTATATATCACCTTTCTGTGAGGGTCTTTTCTGAATGCTGGTGGATAGATGATTCCGAGTTGAGATCAGGGGAAGTTCACACATCCCTATCTAAACACAGGGGATATTGATATCCTGGAAAGCCTGATTTTACTCCCAACTCCCACTAATATTTTATTATTATTATTATTTCTGATTCAACACTTTAACTTCTGTAGTGCCACAAGGCAAAGTGAATTGAGCTATTCTTGTCCATGATCACTTACTTCCCTGAGGCTTAGCAAATGCCATCTGAATATTTACATGACGTTCAAAGGGATGCAGTAATGGAATGGAGTACATGCCTGAAGCCAGGAACTGGGATACATGCCTGAATACATTAATTTCCTAGAGGCTTAGCCTAATCAGAGTTGTCATGCTGTCAAGCAAAAGGCCTCTTTTTGCTCTGGAGCCTCCATCCATCTGCTAGCATGCTTGGTGGTACCCTCCCACAATTATCATAAGGCTTGCTGAATTGGATGGGAAGGTGGATGTTCTACACTAATTTCCTTGGTTGAGAGCTAATTTAAAGCAACTGCAGCTCATCCATGGACCTGCTAGCCCCTTGGAATCATCATGAGCATTGTTGACGTAAGAGTAGCGAAACGCAGCCAAGAAGCTCAAATCATATATATTACTGACACTCTTCTTTGAAAATTAAACCAATGTCCAGATTTTATTCAAAAATTTTACTTGCAGAACCTTATAGTTATAGATGAATTAAAACATAATATTTACAGTCACATGCTTATCCAAGCATGGGTTTGCAGTCTCTTCTTCTAGCTTCCAAACATCTGTATTTTCCTCTCTTTCCAGAGCTGTATCTCAATTAGGCCATTCCTTGCAGCTCCTATGAAAGATTTCCACTTTTACCTTCTCCTGTAGCTTTGCTCTCTTTGTTTCAAGCAGAGAAGAAGCACTCCAACACTCTATTCAATTTAGCAGTGTTCGCAGTGGATTCTAAAACACAGTCATCTTGTTTCTCATAAAATGAAGTCTCTCTTTCACTATATACCACCCATGGGACCAAGGTTAGCCAATCACATGAGAACTACTAGAGAACGCTCTAGAATTCAGCTACCAACCAATCCAATATAACCATATAGTAATGCATACAAGCATGGCTGTCCAACGAGGCCTTACAAATAGCGGGGGAGAGAAGGCAAGCAAAATGCGAGGGAGATAGTGAAAGATACAGGAAAGTGAATGCAGATTTCCAAAAAATAGCAAGGAGAGACAAGAAGGCCTTCTTAAACGAGCAATGCAAAGAAATAGAGGAAAACAATAGAATGGGAAAAACCAGAGATCTGTTCAAGAAAATTGGAGATATGAAAGGAACATTTTGTACAAAGATTTCCATAATAAAAGACAAAGGTGGAAATTACCTAACTGAAGCAGAAGACATCAAGAAGAGGTGACAAGAATACACAGAGGAACTATACCAGAAAGAAATGGATGTATCGTATACCCCAGGTAGTGTGGTTGCTGACCTTGAGCCAGACATCCTGGAGAGTGAAGTCAAATGGGCCTTAGAAAGCACTGCTAATAACAAGGCCAGTGGAAGTGATGGTATTCCAGCTGAACTATTTAAAATTTTAAAAGATGATGCTGTTAAGGTGCTACACTCAATATGCCAGCAAATTTGGAAAACTCAGCAGTGCCCAGAGGATTGGAGAAGATCAGTCTACATCCCAATCCCAAAAAAGGGAAGTGCCAAAGAATGCTCCAACTACTGCACAATTGCACTCATTTCACACGCTAGCAAGATTATGCTTAAAATTCTACAAGGCAGGCTTAAGCAGTATGTGGACCGAGAACTCCCAGAAGTGCAAGCTGGATTTAGAAGAGGCAGAGGAACCAGAGACCAAATTGCAAACATGTGCTGGATTATGGAGAAAGCTAGAGAGTTCCAGAAAGACATCTACTTCTGCTTCATTGACTATGCAAAAGCCTTTGACTGTGTCGACCACAGCAAACTATGGCAAGTTCTTAAAGAAATGGGAGTGCCTGATCACCTCATCTGTCTCCTGAGAAATCTCTATGTGGGACAAGAAGCTACAGTTTGAACTGGATATGGAACAACTGATTGGTTCAAAATTGGGAAAGGAGTACGGCAAGGCTGTATATTGTCTCCCTGCTTATTTAACTTATATGCAGAATTCATCATGCGAAAGGCTGGGCTGGATGAATCCCAAGCTGGAATTAAGATCGCCGGAAGAAATATCAACAACCTCAGATATGCAGATGACACAACCTTGATGGCAGAAAGTGAGGAGGAATTAAAGAACCTTTTAATGCGGGTGAAAGAAGAGAGCGCAAAATATGGTCTGAAGCTCAACATCAAAAAAACGAAGATCATGCCCACTGGTCCCATCACCTCCTGGCAAATAGAAGGGGAAGAAATGAGGGCAGTGAGAGATTTTACTTTCTTGGGCTCCATGATCACTGTAGATGGTGACAGCAGCCACGAAATTAAAAGATGCCTGCTCCTTGGGAGAAAGGCAATGGCAAACCTAGACAGGATCATTAAAAGCAGAGACATCACCTTACCAACAAAGGTCCGTGTAGTTAAAGCTATGGTTTTCCCAGTAGTGATGTATGGAAGTGAGAGCTGGATCATAAAGAAGGCTGATCGCCAAAGAATTGATGCTTTTGAATTATGGTGCTGGAGGAGACTCTTGAGAGTCCCATGGACTGCAAGAAGATCAAACCTATCCATTCTTAAGGAAATCAGCCCTGAGTGCTCACTGGAAGAACAGATCATGAAGCTGAGGCTCCAATACTTTGGCCACCTCATGAGAAGAGAAGACTCCCTGGAAAAGACCCTGATGCTGGGAAAGATGGAGGGCACAAGGAGAAGGGGACAACAGAGGACGAGATGGTTGGACAGTGTTCTCGAAGCTACAAACATGAGTCTGACCAAACTGCGAGAGGCAGTCGAAGACAGAAGTGCCTGGCGTGCTCTGGTCCGTGGGGTCACGAAGAGTCGGACACGACTAAATGACTAAACAACAACAATGCATACAAGTATTTACAATTTCCGTTAATTAAATCACTATACTTAACAGCCAGGAGGGCCAATTCATTATGGATCCTTTATAGGAGAGAATGAATGAATAAATGAATAGACAAAGGTGCCATCTCCATTTATATGTAACATATAGTCTTGCCCTTGCAGAGCTTCCCCCCACTCATCTCCATGTCAAAAAAAGTGCCACACCCTTATTTTCTGTGAATCAGATCTTCTTAAAGGCACACAAAAGAAGGTGATTCTGAGGTCAAAATCCTATGCACACTTGCCAATAACCTCTATTAATTCGATGAGAATTACATCTGAGTAAACATGAATAGAGTTGTGTTGCACGGTACTTTGTATTATAGCCAAATACAACACATATTCTAGGCTGTGTTAATTGTTGAAAGTCAACAAACAGATCTCCTTCATACTTAATGCACCAACATTCTCACAGTAAGCAGCAACTTTGAAAAGCTGGATCCAACAGCTATGACTTTCAAGTAATCATTTGAGTTCCTGAGCTTTTATTTGTTTGAGCATCACCTATTTAAAAGAAACACTTTAGCTAAATGCTGAAAGCACTTCTAAAGCAGTATCATAGCAACAGCTTCATCAGTCATTTAAAAGGGTGACTCATCGCAGAGGTGGGAAAAGGTTATTTGCCATCCATGGATTTGTGAGTGTAGAGTGAAAAGACAGAAAGAAAGAAGGTAATGGCAAAGCAAAACAGCTTCCTTTGCCTTAATTTTTGAAATCTGAACCAATGAGGTATTCTTTTGGAAAGCAGCAGCATTCTAAAAAGATGTTGTTGGCATTCTTTTGTCTCGGGAGACAATGGAAGATTGTGCCTTCAGGGGTGAAGTCAAGCCATTGGAGAGTAGGAGGGCCTGCTGTAGAGACCAATACGGGAGACATGTTTTATTGCTGGTGCGGCAGATGAAGTCATCTGGTTTTTGCTGCTACAGATGCACCATGGCATTTTTTCTGTCTGCGCTCCTCCCAGGAGTCATTCTGCTTGTGGTCACTTCAGTGGACACACCACCTGAATGTCTGTCTCCAGGCCCTCTGGTCATCTGCAAGGGATTCCCACGTGGCATGGCTGATGTTTCCTGTCTTCATGCCATGGTTGCAGGCATCTTTGTAATATAGAGTTTGTCTGCCAATGGCCCTGGGGCCTGTAGAGCATGATTCTTGTGGATGTAAGTTGCCCATGGCTCACTTCCATAAAGCAGCATGCTCAACACACAAGCTTAGTAGACCTTCATCTTGGTATTGATTGTTAGCATCATGTACTCCCTTTCAGAGAGGCAAGCCATTGCCATAGCTGCCTTGCCAAGACGCTTGTCCAGCTTAGCTTCGATGGAAAAATTGCTGATTATGGTAGGCAAAATCATCTACCGCCTCAAGTCTGTGGTCACCAGTGATGATGCATGGCATGCTAGCGACATCTTGACCCAGGATGTTGGTCTTCCTCAGGCTGGTGGTGAGGCTGACCTCCATGCAGGCTTGGGCAAAACAGTTCAAGTGTCTCTGTAGAGCTTCCTAGTGCTGGAGTGCACTGTCAAGGCTGCATCATCTGAAAACAATATCTCTCAGATAAGAACGTGATGTCTTCTCATAACAAATCTCACCTTGCAGAAAGTTAGAATGTGAGTGACGGCTTGTAGCTGGACTACAGTGTAGCTTTCCTTTAACACGGAGTACAGCTGTAAAAAAAGGTTAGTAAAGCATGGTACTGGATTCTTGCCACTCCTCTCCCAACTTTTTAACTTAAAAGCCTTGTAGCTACTGTTAGTTTGGTGGCCTAGTAATGCTTCGGATTTGTACATTTGCTGCCTGCTAGGTCAAGAAGTAAAGAAGGGCTTGAGAGCTTCATTCCTTTCTGGGCAACATTCTATGGGTCACATACCAGAGATGTGTGGGGAAATAGAGAAATGTGAGTGGAGCAGTGCATGTCCATTCACACATAGCCCTCTTTGTCCTCCATCCAGTAAAGCATTAGCAGAGTTCAAGCTTATATTCCAGACAAATACAGTTGGGATGTGAAGCAGGGTCAGTAAGGGCTGTGGCTTAGGGAATGTTCCAGGGGCCAGAGACAAAGGCCTTGGGGGCCACATTAAGCCACTGAGCCTGAGGTTCCTCATCCCTGGAGTAAATGATAAACAGTGATAACAGCAACCGTTTCAGGATTGTTAACGAAAACGAACGATTGAGTTGATTGATATAAAATGCTTCATTTAAAACATTATTATCTCCCTATGGGAGATAATTAAATTCTCAACTTTGAAGCAAAACATAGCAACACGAAGCAATGCAAGGCAGCAAAATACTACTTAAAATAATATGGATGAGGAATGGCCTGAGATGATCATTGAAATGGCATTGAGAAAGGCATCCATCAGAGTTTGTTACTTGCTATCCAGATTGAAGATTTGGCCTCTGAGCTTCCTCCAGGCCATCTAGTTGTTAAACGGAACGTCTATTCCATAGAATATTTTAATTTCCTAGCATTTTAGAAGAAAGGTAATAGTTTCTCTGCCAGAGCTAGAAGGGAGCTCATGAAGAAGAATTGGATAGGCAGCAGCAAGGAAAGAAGGAAAGGAAGAGTAAATGATTCTCTGGACACATTTCCTATTGATCAATGACTAGAATAGAATTTTCCATATTTTAGTTTATGTCGATTTCAGTACCTGGGTAGGTGAACCCATGTAATACGTGTAGGCCATGGCTATCATCTAATTAGGCTAAAGAGTAACTGGGACCCCAGATTTACCAGGATTTCATTATTGTTGTTGTTGCAGGTCAGGGTGGTTACAACATAAAACCACAATAGAAAAACACAAAATACAAGCTTCTTGATGGCAAACATCTCCAGCGAATCTGAGTCGTGTGATTATTCCTGTCTCCATGCAGCATACAACAGCCTTTCTGGTCAAGCTGCAAAAGGTCGGGTCTTCCTTTAATAAACTTCTCTTCCAAGAGAGCAATTTCAGTTGCAGCACAAACCCAGGAAAAGATGTCATCCAAATCATTATGCCACAGCTGTATTTCTGCTTATACCAGGGGCTGGGGGCATTGAATGAGGAGGACACATGCAAGTAGCAGGATTCTCTTTGACTACAGGAGGAGCAGAAGAAGGGTTATAGAAGCAGTAATTCTCAGCCAGCCATGAACACAATACCATAAAACAGAAGCAGTAGTGCTTGAAAGAAAACTTCGGGCTTCTGATGGATTGAAGAAGGTTGTGGCTTTGAAAAGGATTTAGAGTTTCTCACTTGTAAGCTTCCCCTCCCTCTCCTGTTTCACATGTTTTGAACTCTATTGTGCACCCACAGAAAGGATGCATAAATATTGAATGCTGTCAACATTGTCACCCGCAACACCAGGAGAAAAAGGGGGAAATAATTTCAAGAGTTTCATTTTTCCCCTCCATTGCAGAAGCTGTTTAACATTTCTTTCATGGATACTGGACGGCCAGTTTCGACTCAGAGAAAAGCACAATTGAAGTCACTAGCATTATCAGATTAGAGGATGAAAAGGAAAACCAAACCTTTGTTCCCTAAAAATAGAGATCAGAAAAACTTAGGATGGAGAAAGGGGTCCCTGAATCAAAACGCATTACATAAAAGCAGGACAAAGCATGTTTTCAATCCTAAATTCATACTCAGAGTGAAACTGCAACTTTAAAAGAGAGATGTATCTACTGGGGGGAAATGCCAGGCTGGTGTCAAAGTCTCCTATACCAGGGGTCTGCAACCCGCGGCTCTGGAGCCGCATGTGGCTCTTTTACACCTTTGCCACGGCTCCGGGGCGGATACTAGCGAGGGGAGGAGGCGCATTGTGCACCCCGACACTCCTCACTGTGGCGGGCGCTGTACTGGCTGTGACGTCGCATGGGGGCGGTGCATGCGTTAGTCACGCACCGTCCCAACGTCACCTTCCCGCCCGCTGTCAGATCGGAGCTCCAGAGATATATTTGTTTTAAATGTTGCAATGGTTTTGCGGCTCCCAGTGTTTTTTTCTTCGGAAACGGGTCCAAGTGGCTCTTTTTGTCTTAAAGGTTGCAGACCCCTGTCCTATACCCTCAAAATCATGCATGGGGAACCTCAGTTATAAGGCCAAATGCAATCCTCCTCTGTGTGCCTGTACAGAATAAATTCTGTATTTGTGTTGCCAGAAGCATCTTCGTGCTATATGGGAAAGCGAGTGCCAGCTGTTAAAAGTGCTGTCTTGGGCACGACTCGAAAGGCTGAGATTTTATTTTTCCTGGCATCATTAGACTGTTTTCCAGTTGTTGACTTGTAACATGCTGTATAATGACAAAGCATGGAGGACAGCCCTGCTCCGGGATAGCCTCCATCTCTTTTAATAAGCATTTCCACCACAGCAGCTGAATATTGAGAAAAACAGTCTCAACCCTGAGGATACTAAGGGGTAATACACACACACACACACACACACACACACACACACACACACATGGCTGGCTAGTAATACAGACAGGAAACAGCCTCATTGTCAAGATTTAGTTTCCCGATAGGAATCATCCCAGCAAATAATGAATCCGTTTCTTTACTGTGTGTATAATGATGGATTTATTTTTTTTGAGAGAGAGAAATATGCAGAAACACTCCTACCAATTTCTCAGATAAACAAGCTAGTATGAAAAATGCAGAGAAGTGAATTATTTTTACCCTGCTTCAGGGGAAACAGCTACTGGACCAAGTGCAGTTTTCGTTGCACACCTTACACAGAGGTAGACCTTCAGCATAGCCCTTCTAAGATAGGAGTGGGAAACCTTTTTCCAGCCCTGGGGTATTATTGGGTTAAGGCAGTCTTCCATTGTCTTTGGCCTGGCGGGTCCTTGGAGGTTGTCCTTTAGGCCTGACATGCACATTTTGGTGAACACTGGCCAGCCAGACTGAGGTGGG
The DNA here is from genome assembly GCF_965113315.1 of Podarcis vaucheri. Lineage (NCBI taxonomy): Eukaryota > Metazoa > Chordata > Lepidosauria > Squamata > Lacertidae > Podarcis > Podarcis vaucheri. Next base: position 28,721,039 of record NC_138755.1, on the reverse strand, counting down.
CATCTTGGCTTCACATACTCAGGGCTCATATGTTTATGACTATGGATATTTTAATGTATTTTTGTTATGTAAATAATTAAATATGGGTTTTATTGTGCTTCCCATGTATGTAAATTGCTTCAGGATCCTTTGGGTACTAAAGCAGTCCATAAATGGAAATAATAAATAAATAAAATTTAAAAACAAAGCATTTCCACACCTCCTCTGGCAGTCTCCTTAGCCCGTTAAAAATAGGAAGCCTTTCTGGCCATCTTGTATTTTATTTTTATTGAAAGTTTTAAAAGTACATAATTATATGTGCAGTAAACATGGTGAGACGTAAATAAAAGAGAGAGGAAGAAAAATCAAGAAACAGAACCCATGTAGAAGGGAAAATAAAGGGGAGGGGGGAACCCAAAGCTGTATACTTTACAAGGTTGTTATTGTACTTCACCAGATCTTAACCTATTACCCTAATATTAACTTGTAATATTATTGTGTTAAGTACCAAGCATCAAATGTCTACACTCCCACCCACCCCCAAAAAAGATAAATACAGTGGTACCTCAGGTTACATACGCTTCAGGTTACAGACTCCGCTAACCCAGAAATAGTGCTTCAGGTTAAGAACTTTGCTTCAGGATGAGAACAGAAATCGTGCTCTGGTGGCATGGCGGCAGCAGGAGGCCCCATTAGCTAAAGTGGTGCTTCAGGTTAAGAACAGTTTCAGGTTAAGTACGGACCTCCAGAACGAATTAAGTACTTAACCTGAGGTACCACTGTAACAGAAGGACTCCTGCCTTCTGAAAGTGGCAGAAAAATAATTGCCTCTTTTACTGGGGGCACAATAAGAGTTTCACAAAATTGATGACTTGGGTTTTGCCCCAGCATTTGTCTGCTGAGACAGTTCGGGGATGAGCTCTAAAATCCGGTGTCAGGCGAATTTGGGAGTTTGTAGAATTGCAAAGCGGAGATTATGGCAACTTTTCGTTCCGTACAGAAACTCCAGGTAAGGATAAAGCAGATATCTGCTGAGTTGCAGCAGGATTAAGGAATACACAGTCAAAGATCTAAATCATGCCTCTCTTTATGATGTATCTGTGAATTATGCTCTTCATGCATTTGTAATGAGGGAGCAGAACAGATGGGGAAGGTTTTAGTTAAAAATAAAAAAGGAAATATTTATTTTGAAAATGACTGCTGGGAGATTATTTACTATGTCAAGATTCTTTCCTCACCTCCTACTGCTGCTCGGGTTTAGCCCGGCTGCAATATTAAATGAAAAAGGCAGGGAAACTTTCATTAAGGCTCATTTTGTCAGGGGATTCAAATGGATGGGTTTTTTTTTTCTTTTTCTTTCTAAGAGCAAGCCATTGTTGATTCAAGAAGACTGTTAAACAAGTTGCTTATTAGACTTCTTGTGTGGCAGCGCTTTGATTAGCAGAAATGGGAATATATGATTCTGTGAAGGATGAAATAAACATTCAAAAGCAATTCAAAATCTTAGCGGGGGGTGGTAGGACAAAACGAGCGGGATCAGTGAGATGTTGCGCCAAATGTGACAAGATGAGAGTTAGTTAGCTATTATGAGTTGCTTCTCTGTAGAAAAGTGCCCTGGGCAATATATGTAAGATTGAGGGCACAAGGAGAACGGGACGACAGAGGATGTGATGGTTGGACAGTGTTCTAGAAGCTACTAACATGAGTTTGACCAAGCTGCAGGAGGCAGTGAAAGACAGGAGTGCCTGGCGTGCTCTGGTCCATGGGGTCACGAAGAGTTGGGCACGACTAAATGACTAAACAACAACATACACACACACACAGTGGACACTCGGGTTGTGAACGTGATCCCTGCAGGATGCATGTTCACAATCCATGTCTGCACACACGTGGGTTGCAATTCGGCAATTTAGCACTTCTGCACATGGGCGAGTGCCAAAACCCGGAAGTAACCTATTCCAGTACTTTTGGGTTTTGGCAGTCTGCAACCCAAAAAGATGCAACCTGAAGCGGACGCAACATGAGGTATGACTGTATAGATAGATAGATAGATGCAAAGATTAATGCAATTTGTAGGAAACTCTATGGAATAATTTAGGAAGCTGCCTTGCATTAGGTCAGAGTACTGGTTCATTCTGACTGTGGTGCAATCTGAATGCAGCAAAATCACCAGGGAAGCAGGCAGAAGTTCTGTTATGGGAAGTTCTGTTAGCTGTTATTGAATAACTCTATCTGGCGATGTCAGTGATCGAGCTTGGAACTTTCTACATGTAAAGCTCCGTCAGTCAGCAAAAGACCCTCCTTCCCAGGAAAAGCATATCAAGCACTAATGAATCACTTGTTCGAAATGAAACTGTCATAGCAATTCAGACAGCTTTGCGAAAGGAAAGAAACAGGTTGTGTGTTTTGGGAAGAGCTGCAAGCCCTCATTCCCCGCCCCCACAGTCTGCACATACCTGTATTAATCACCAGGGGCAGCCAGTCAAGGACTAATTACCTTCTTCATGGGGCAGCAGAGAGCAGTGGTTACAGCTTGATATGGCTGTGGCGGGATGGGAATCCTCCTTTGGCTCCAGCATGGCAGTGGGAGCCACTTCCTCTTCCACCAGCGACACTGGCTATTTGGATGCGCCTGCAGGCTTTCAGCCAATCACGGGTGAGTTGGGTGGCATGGCTTGGGAGTGGACCAGAGAGGAAACCTCTGCTCTCTGGTCTCCCTGGAGATAAACCCCCACTGTGTCTGAGCTCCAGTCTCAGTTCTCCTCAGATTTCCCACCCTCCCCTTATTTGTGGGCTACCTGTTGGTAAGTGAGCTAGCCTTCAAGGAGGACCCTGCTATGGAAGATTTTTGGACGATGTATTTGGAGTCAGGTAGGAATTTGGAGTCAGGTCTAAAACATCTCAAGGCACCACATTGGTTACACCTGTCTGAAAGTTTAATTTAATACTGAGGGCACTTCCACACATCCTTGACTGAAACTTATGAAAATTGTGTGGCCAGATACTTCATCCCAGCATTATTGGTCTACCTCTCTAGCAACTAGAGCAGGGGTTGCTAGTAATTCCTATGGTACCCTTGAAAGGTCTCATCAAAAATCCACAGTGCTTGAAAGACTGCTTGCACTTCCTGCTCAATTCCTTATGCAGTTGTATGGCTTCTCCTACAAACCCCCATGGCCACCATTTTGTACCGTGCCATTTTGTATGATATGCTGACCACATCATAACTGCCACCCATAGCACTCAAATTCCAAATGTGCTCACTGGCCCCAAAAGATTCCCAACCACTGGACCAGAGGCTGCTTGTTTTCAAGGAAAATGTCCACAATTTGAAAAACAACAACCAACTAAACAGTAACTGTAAGTAGAAGCTGGGATTAAACAATGTCCTGATTAGCATTTCACCCAAAGGGCTGACTGCGCTCATCACATCTCTCCTCTCTGTTCCTGAATAAGTCTATGGATGTATCAATTTAATTAGCACTGAAACTATTGCTCCTCTTTTTTTCAGAATCCCACAGTTGCATCACTAGAGCTGGAACCTATACTTTCCCCTCAACTTTTAACTTTGGAGAATATTGGTGTCAATGTAAAGCCTTGGAGAGACATCTTCAGTTTGATCAAACTGTTTTCATTCCTCAAAAATTTCTTCAGAGTTTTCACTTAAAGCAACTCTATGGGCCTCGTTAGCTTTTGTGAGACCTTATGAAATACAGGAATGGTTTAAGCAATGGGGTGCTGGGCAATTGCTTTGTTGTTTACTGCTGATGCAAAACTTTGTCAGGAGGACGAACAATTCAGTTGAATGGCTGCAGGCATTTCCGGGTGAGCAGGTCTGCAAAATAGCCTCAGGTTGTATTAAATATACAGGTATGCAGGTTATGGCTTATTGTAATTTATTGCAAAGTGTTTCCTGTAAAGAAAGATATACAGCTGTTGAACATAAAGCACCTGGCTGTGAAATGGATTGCAGAGTCACTTGCCTATTGATTTCCAGACACAAAATTAAAAAGAGATTATTTGCTGTCCACAGTACAGTGGCCAAGAAGGGCAAAATGTGGAAACTGGTAATCCCCCAACCAAGGAATATATCAGAGATTATGTGTGAGGACCATTCTAAAAAAAGAGAAAGATCTGCATCACAATATACCATGGCCCTGGGGCAACCCCTCACCCCCCAAAAAAACATAACACCAATTCCTTACCGAATCACAACATATTTAACTTCTAAGGAAAGAAGGGGGGTAAAGGGGGTGCAGTTATAGACAATGGACTCAGAAGAAAAAAAGATCTCAAAGGGGTCTCCTGAACTCCAATTGACAATAGCAATTGAGTGAAACAGAGCCTTTTGCAAAGCTCTTTTGTAAAGAAAAAAGAAAAAAAGAATTGCTTAGAAAGAAGAAAACATGAAGTTTTCCAATATGTGCAGTGCAATTCTATGTATGTTTACTCAGAAGTCCAGTTCTGAGATTTGATGACAGCCCAGATTCTAAAGACCATGGGAGTACATAGGAACATAAAAGATAAATGTAAAGGGACCCCTGACCATTAGATCCAGTCGTGGCCGACTCTGGGGTTGCGGCGCTCATCTCGCTTTATTGCCCGAGGGAGCCGGAATACAGCTTACAGGCCATGTGGCCAGCTTGACTAAGCCGCTTCTGGCAAACCAGAGCAGTGCACGGAAATGCCATTTACCTTCCCGCCAGAGCAGTACCTATTTATCTACTTGCACTTTGGCGTGCTTTCAAACTGCTAAGTTGGCAGGAGCAGGGACTGAGCAACAGGAGCTCACCCCATGGCAGGAATTCAAACTGCCGACCTTCTGATCATGTATGGCTATCCATGACTCATACAAGAGACAAGCTCTGACTTGCATCGTGAGTCTCTGCTTATAAATGGACTGCCACATGGAGCCAGCCACCATAGGGACCTATTGAGCTCTTCCATGCAAATGACAGCCATTTCACATCCAAACTAAGTAAATGAGAATTCAGATATCAAGTCCTTGAGGAGTAGGATAATAGGATATGGTGGGCATGCTTTTGAGAGCACATAATGAAAATAGCAGATTTTCTTTTTCTATGTTTCCCATGGCTCTTTCAGACTTTCTTTCAAGACGGTAAAAAAAAGAAGTCAGAATATGGACTAGATCAATTTAGGGGAGCTTTTGAAAACTCCAGATTCTGGGGCAGCTGCCAACAGAGCTTTTCAACAGCATGCATATTTTAAAATAAGCAAGCATTGAAATGCATGACACACAAGGGAAGCTGGCATCATTTCTCGTTCCTTCTATTCAAAATTATTAGTGCAAACAATGCAACTGTGGAACTTTTATACCGTTGATCTTGAGTTTGTGAGATATAATAGGAATAGTTTCTTTCCCCCCTATTACTATTTTGTGTAATGTGTTGGGAGTGGGGGAAGCAACACTTTCCTTACCATAGGAAAGATTCAGAAAGCTTGAAAGACTTGAAGATGAAGGAAAACTATATGGTGGACCACCAGATTGTTTTAAAAATGTATAGAAAATGCTGGCAGACACAGTGGAATGCTGCAATGTAGTGACAGTAGCCAAAGCAAATGGAATAAATTTATCCTGCTATGGCAGGCAAGGGGAACCTGTGGCCCTCCATATGTTGTTGTAATCCAGATGACATCAGTCCCAGCAAGCATGGCCAATGATCAAGGGTGATGGGAGCTGTAGGCAGCAAGTTCCCCATCCCCCATCTAAGACCAAACCATTCATGAGACAAGCTTAGGAATCTGCATCAGTGGGAAAATGATTGCGCTTTGAGGCCCCCAAGACCCTCCCCTGTAAATAACTTCACATGGACACAAATTTTAGTTTAATTATTGAGCAAATTTTAGGTCACAGCTTTATTGATTATAGCAAAGTCAGCAGTATTGGCTTAGGCATTGGCAACAGACTATAACTGACTCCTGCCTCTCTGGCTGGTAGCCTGAAAGGGTAAACACCAAACGAGGGAGCAACATCGATGAAGACCAACCAAAGTTCACCCTGGGGTTCCTGTGGTCCTGGCATGGCCCTTGCCCCTCAAGTGGACTTTGGACAAGATCCAGGACCCCCAGATTCCTTTACCCCAGATACCCTATTCCTGGAGAGGCAGGTGATGGCCACACCTCCCCTCCACCACTTTTCAATAAGCCAATGCCTAACCACCAAACCTTACAAGTTGTGACGATTGCTGAGGGGGTAGGCGAAAACCAAGTGGCTATAGCCAATCTGCCAAATGGGGAAAGATTCCTACCCAGCCCCTGTTCCAAAACAGGTCACCCGATCCAAAGCAAGGCCAAAGCAGCAATGCCTAACATTAGGGAGGGAGTGCGGGTGTCCGGCAGCTCGAAGCAAGTGCCTCAAATTACATCGCGCTACTGCCTTTATAGACCCTGGGAATCATGCTGCCTCACGTGATTGGTCCAAACAGCCTGGTGTGATTCTGGGGCCGAAAGCTAAAACTTGGGCTATACCCCTAAAAATTAATCCTGTGGGGGTGTCCTAGGGGCCCCACACACAACCAGGAACCTCAATAAGTTTCATGATGTTTATGGAGAGGACTATCTCCAGTATTGCAATGGGAGATCTGAATTATTCACCGGGGGGGGGGCTAGAATGGGAATTTAAAAAATCTAAATAATGAGGCTGGCCTTGGCTGCCTTTCAGTTATAATCCCATTGTAGCATGTTTCTTTTGGACAACATAGCTGGGATTGCCAAAGGATCCCCAGGCATGGAGTCTCTACTCCTTCATTTGTCCCACCTGTCCTTCACCACTCATTCCTCTTAGCTTAAAGGTAAAGGTAAAGGTACCCCTGCCCGAACGGGCCAGTCTTGCCAGACTCTGGGGTTTGTGCGCCCATCTCACATCTATTGGCCAGGGGCCAGTGCTGTCCGGAGACACTTCCGGGTCACGTGGCCAGCGTGACAACGCTGCTCTGGCGAGCCAGAGCCGCACACGGAACGCCGTTTACCTTCCCGCTGGTAAGCGGTACCTATTTATCTACTTGCCCCCGGGGGTGCTTTCGAACTGCTAGGTTGGCAGGCGCTGGGACCGAGCAGCGGGAGCGCACCCCGCCGCGGGGATTTGAACCGCCGACCTTTCGATCGGCAAGCCCTAGGCGCTGAGGCTTTAGCCCACAGCGCCACCCGCGTCCCTCCTCTTAGCTTAGCACACAGCAAAATATACTAGCAATGGCCACCAGTGGTGTAGCATGGATTGCCAGTGCCCGGGGCACATGGAGGGTGGTGGTGAGAGGGAGGGAAATGAATGGAGTAGGCATGCACATTAAAATGCCTAACGGTGTCTGCATCACCCAGGAAATTGCAACTACAGAGATAAGAAGAGAAGAGTCATTCCATTGTCTGGAAAGGTCACTTCCTGGTTCACATAGCGAAGCCCGGTGATAGAAGTGCTGAAATTTTTCACCCTAACAATGATATTATTCATGATGAGAAGTGAACCGGCATCAGGCATTGATCAGAAATGCAAGACAACAGCGCAAACAACTTGAGATGAGTGAATTCCTTGCTGGATAAATCCTTTGTCTTATCAAAGCTCTTTATCCTTCCTTCAAAGTTCTTGGAATGTCTTGGCTGAGTAGCAAGTTCTTAATATAGTTTGAATATTTGCTTTGGGCAGCATTTGGTGACAATTTTACCCAGCATTACAGGAAAGAACAATTTTACTTTATCTGAAGATTCTTTTTTTGTGGGAAAACAGAACAGTGTGCTTTCTTTTGAGTAGTCTGTTGAGATACCATCTGGGCCCAGAGTTTTGACTGCTCTCAAAGATCTTTAATTGCATCCTGTGTTGCTCTATCTTTTTTTATTTTTTATTTTTATGAGAGAGCAGATTGTGCCAGCATTTTAGCCCATTCAAGTCAGAAACCACAACACGCCTTTCTGCAGTTAGCTGTCATCCATAAAATTGCCTGAGAAATACATGTAGAAAAAGTTGGCTCTGGGATAAATTAGAGATTTAATAGGAATGAAATTGAAAAGATGTCAAACGTTTCTTTTGTTTGCTCATTTCACACCCTCCCATCTGCCAAAACATTATAGGCAACATGGACATAAAACAGTACAGAACTAGGCATTAGACTAGAAAAACAGATCTGCCTATAAGTCCAGATAAGTTCTATTTAAGTCCATAATTGTTCAGCAGTGGGATACAGGGGGGATGCTCTCAGTGATTTCAGTTCATATTGTGGGATAAATCTACTTTGGGGAACTTTTTTGTTTAGAGAAAAGGAGACATGGTATAGGGTTTATAAAATTATGCAGGGCATGGGGAAAGCAAAGAGAGAAATGTTTGATCCCTCTCTAATACTGCCAAAGTTTTTTTTTCCTGTTCATAATTTATCTGTAAATATTCAATACACCATTTTCATTCTTTTACTAAAAATATTGTTATCTTGATTTATTATTCTTGCGGTAAAGGTAAAGGTAAAGGTACCCCTGCCCGAACGGGCCAGTCTTGGCAGACTCTGGGGTTTGTGCGCCCATCTCACATCTATTGGCCGGGGGCCAGCGCTGTCCGGAGACACTTCCGGGTCACGTGGCCAGCGTGACAAAGCTGCATCTGGCGAGCCAGCGCAGCACACGGAACGCCGTTTACCTTCCCGCTGGTAAGCGGTACCTATTTATCTACTTGCCCCCGGGGGTGCTTTCGAACTGCTAGGTTGGCAGGCGCTGGGACCGAGCAGCGGGAGCGCACCCCGCCGCGGGGATTCGAACTGCCGACCTTTCGATCGGCAAGCCCTAGGCGCTGAGGCTTTAGCCCACAGCGCCACCCGCGTCCCTATTCTTGCGGTACATTTTGCCATTTCTGCATATTCCATAAGATTTTGTATCCATTCTTCCTTTGCTTGGACTTCTGCTTCTTTCCAATTTTGGAGCAAGTACCGGTGTAACATTCTTGCTGCTGTATTTTCTATGCATTTTAGGAAGTTCTGCCACTATAATTCCCAAAAGAAAAGCTTCTGGTTGTTGTTGTTTTACAAATGTTATTTTAAACATCCATTTCAATTCATTATATCTCATTTCCCAGTAAGCTTTAACCTTACTAGAAGACCACCACATATGATACACAGAACCTTCTTTCTCTTTACCTTTCCAACACTTATTTGATTTTGATTTATACTTTTTTGCTAACTGACTCGGTGTTAGATACCATCGATATATCATTTTCATATACAGTGGTACCTCAGGTTAAGTACTTAATTCGTTCCAGAGGTCCGTACTTAACCTGAAACTGTTCTTAACCTGAAGCACCACTTTAGCTAATGGGGCCTCCTGCTGCCGCCGCGCCGCCGGAGCACAATTTCTGTTCTCATCCTGAAGCAAAGTACTTAACCCGAGGTAATATTTCTGGGTTAGCGGAGTCTGTAACCTGAAGCGTATATAACCTAAAGCGTATGTAACCTGAGGTACCACTGTAATTTTCTTTAGAACATAAGTTTGATCCCTCTCTCATAACTTGTGGACTTCCAGTGAAGCTGAGTGTTCTAAAATTCAGGACAGATAAAAGAAAATGTTTCTTCATGCAGTACACAGTTAAATGATGGAGCTCTTTGCCCCAAGAGGCAGCGATGGCCAACAGCTTGGATTGTTTTAAAAGAGGATTAGACGAATTCATTCAGGAAAAGGTTGTCAGTGGCTACAAGCCATGATGGCCATGCTCCGATGACAGACAGTCTCCTTCTCCGCAGGAGAAGTACTCTTGCGCTCAGGTCTTCCCACAGGCATCTGGTTGGCAACTATGAGAACAGGACTCTGGACTAGATTGACCTGATCCTGCAAGCTCTTCTCAAGTAAAGAATTAAATCTCATTCATTTCGAGTGAACTCGTTTCTCTCTTCAAATTGCCCACTGGAGACTGGCTAACGGCTGAATGACAAAATAAGGCTAACGGCTGAATGACAAAATAAATGTATCTTCAGAATTGTCTTCTGTTACAAATGCTGATCTCAAGTCTGGCTGGAATTCTGAAAAGGAACAATTCACACCACACTGCAATAGTTTGTTTCAGATTCCACATCCACACGCTGAAGAATGGCGCTGTGTCCTCCATTCCATTCCTTTACTGTTTCCCTGGCTTGCATTTATCCAGCATCCCAGATATGCCAATAGAATTTCCAAAATTAATTCCAGACCATGTGCCCTTTGAAGTAGCTTTCAGGCCCTTTATTTTTATTTCCAAGTAATTTTTTATTATTTTCTTTAAGTATTATTTTCCCATCAATCCATTATTTTCACAATATATTCCCTTTGACTCTGCTGAGTCTTGACTTCCCTCCCTCCCTGCAGTTGGTATACACATCACTTTCTTATTGCGTATATTATTCTTATATCTCTACTATTTTACATTGAAGGTATTATTCCAGTCCTGCTAGGGTCTTTAAGTTTTTACAATTCTCCAATGGATTTACTCCAATTGTTCTTTTCTCTCTGGTCCTCTTGGTCCCGGATCCTCCCCGTCAATTTGGCAAGTTCCGCAAAATCTGTCATCTTCACCCGCCACTCATGGATGGTTGGTATATCTTGTGTTTTCCATTTTTGGAACATTAGGGTTCTTGTGGCGGCTTTTAGGCCCTTTAATTGATTTGCATCGTTCCCTTCCATTCCCCATTTGGAAGCTCCATTTGGAAGCTGCTGGAGGGAGCTGTTTACATATTTTGGGTGGGCTGGATTGCCAGTGTGAATGGGCACAAATGCATAGTTCTTCAACCTAGTAGTCACGTTTTAAATTTATTTTCCAGTAATGCACTGGGGAATTGCTATGTGTTGAACATACAACACCTGCACTGGCTTCTAATTTTTATGTGTACTGTGTTATTTGTATGATGTTAGCCGCTCTGAGCCTGGCTTCGGCTGGGGAGGGTGGGGTACAAAGAAGAAGAAGAAGAAGAAGAAGAAGAAGAAGAAGAAGAAGAAGAAGAAGAAGTTGTTGTTTATGGGCCCAGTTCCAAAGTGCTGGTTTGACCTATAAAGTCTTACACCATTCAGGACCACAATACCACAATGCCTCTCTCCATATGAACCTACCCAGACCCTGAGATCACCATCTGGAGGTCCAGAAGGCAGCAACATAAGAGTGGACCTTTTCTGTGGTGGCTCGCTCCCTGCTTGTGGAATGCTCTTCCCAGGTAAACTTGCCTCGTGTGTTCATTACATATACTTAGATGCCAGGCAAAAACATTCCTCTTCTCCCAGGCCTTTGGATAATTAAACAACCTATGGCCTTTAAAACTGGTGGTGGGGAGTGTGTTTTCATGTTGTAAACTGCCCTGTTACCTTCAAATGAAGTGTGACATAAAATTTTGATGAATATTTATCATTATTATTAAAGTCGTACCTTGGTTCTCGAATTTAATCCATTCTGGGAGTTCATTCGACTCTTGAAACAGTTCAAGAACCAAGGTGCAGGAGCTTCCTGCAGCCAATCGGAAGCCGTGGAAGCAGCACTGGACACTCAGCTTCTGAAAAAAGTTCAAAAACTTCCGGTTTTTGATCGTTCGGAAGCCAAAACGTTCAAATTTAAAGGTGTTCGGCTTCCAAGGTTCCGCTGTACTAGTATCACAGTGAAAAGACACATTCTAGCCAGGCAAAAGCACTCAAGGATGGGCACAGAACAGGACTGGAAAGAGAGTCTTGAAGGCCAAACAGAGAGACATGGAGGAGTACATTTGGTCCATGTATAAGCTATGGGTAAGTTTGATGTCTGCAGTTCTTAGAAAACCTTCAGATCACTCCAGTGTTATTGCAGAAATGCTACATTTTAGAGAACCCTGCAATGCTTTTCAGTGTTATGTTGTTGTTTTGCTTCCTATATACATTTTTAAAAAATATATAGAATGTGGCAGCTGTCAAAGTGGCATACTTCAAAGAGAATTACAGTGGATACTTAGGTCTCTGCACCATGTGGGATAAGTTGATTTGGCCTCCAGGACATATAATGACTTAAGAGGGATCAGACAGAGGTCTATAAAACCATGATTGGTGTGGAAAGAGAGACGAAAGATACGATTTTTCACTCTCACAGTGGAAGAATGTTGAGCACTTACAAGTAATTTGGCAGTAGGTCTTGGCTGACCCAAAGGCAAGTTTTACACAATGTATAATTAACCTGTGAAATTAATTACCAAGAGGTGTGGTGAATTTAGTAGCTGTGCTAAATACTCAAATTTTCTTATTTCAGTTTTCAGAATTAAAACAGTAAGCAAAGTAGAAATATTCCCTGGAAAGAAAGAAAGAAAGAAAGAAAGAAAGAAAGAAAGAAAGGTGTTTTTGTTTGTTTGTGTGTTTGTTTGTTTGTTTGTTTGCCACTTAATTGCCAAAGTGACTTCCAAGTGCTTTACAAGTAAAAAACCCATCAGAAATAATATGAAGGTACGTAATTACACAGTAAAACTATTCCATTGAAACATGAAGATAAGCATCTACAATTCAAATGTGCAATAAAAAAGCCCATTGAAACAGAATGATTAAAACCACAATTAAAGCAGGAGGTTCAGGTCAGCATGCTTAATTAGGAAAATCTTTATTTTTTTCCACGAGTTACACCCCTTACCTGCTGTCTTGGGAAATGTTTTGCTGCGGTTGCTGTTGTTTTACTGATTGCTGCTTATTTCTTTTTTACTTGATTGGTCACATGAGTAGCCCCAGCAATCATCAGTGGTGAAGTGGAGGCATACTAGTCAGTAGCATTTTTTCAGAACAGCTGTTGTTGTTGATAATAAGAAACATTTGAAAACCAAAAAGCAGTGAGTGGTTAGCAAAATCCATTGAAAAAAATGAAAAATATGCAGTGGAAGCCGTTCGACTTCTGAAGCACGTTCGAAAATGGAAAAAATTACTTCTGGGTTTTTGGCGTTCGGTTTCCGAACCGTTCGGATTTCGAGATGCTCAAAAATGGAGGTTCCACTGTAAAAGGATCAAATTGAGAAACAAGGACACACAACTGAAAAAATATATATCCTTGAACTCCTCTTCTCTCTTCCCAGCTGCTTCTGCTATTCTCAAAGTTATGGTCTGGGAAAGGCTCCCAGGGCCGGAGGGTGGGGCAAGACAGGTGGAAAAACCATTGTCTGGTTAACAAAAGCAATGATGCCATCTGCCAGAGTGCCAGACTTTCCTTGCTCTGCCAAATGACAATGAAACTTTCAAGTGTGTTTGAGACACATGAGCAATATAGGAAGCCAGAGGATGAGGGAGATCACCAAGCAGAATGATCTCTAGCAGCTTCTGCCTTCCTGTGAACTGTTTCAGCTGAAAAAACCTACTGGAAAATCTCCTGGAAATCTTGTCACTGAAGAAGCCCAATGGGCGAAACAAGGGTGTATCCTGAGAACTGGTCTATCATCAGCTGCCTTATTATTACTAAGTGCTTGTTACACTCTCAAGACATAGGACTATGCATAAGGAAGATATCAGCATGAAATGCCATTGCCAACAGGAACTGTATGTTGTAATCGTTGGACTTGACAATCTTTGGACTTTACTATCCTTGGACTTTATGACAATAAAAACATATAGAAGGTTAATAGTAATGTAATATGTTATTGCCATCAGGAGCAGTGCTTTGTAAATTCTTGGTATGATTGTTGTTGTTGTTTAGTCGTTTAGTCGTGTCCGACTCTTCGTGACCCCATGGACCAGAGAGCACGCCAGGCACTCCTGTCTTCCACTGTCTCCCACAGTTTGGTCAAACTCATGCTGGTAGTTTCGAGAACAGTGTCCAACCATCTCGTCCTCTGTCGTCCCCTTCTCCTTGTGCCCTCCATCTTTCCCAACATCAGGGTCTTTTCCAGGGAGTCTTCTCTTCTCATGAGGTGGCCAAAGTATTAGAGCCTCAGCTTCATGATCTGTCCTTCCAGTGAGCACTCAGGGCTGATTTCCTTAAGAATGGATAGGTTTGATCTTCTTACAGTCCATGGGACTCTCAAGTGTCTCCTCCAGCACCATAATTCAAAAGCATCAATTCTTCTGCGATCAGCCTTCTTTATGGTCCAGCTCTCGCTTGATATGATTAGATTACCGTTTTGTTAGATATTTTTAGGTGGAGCCTAAAATAACTGTGTACTATATATATGATTCTTGTAACAGCTATGTTATATGCAATTTATGTAATCTAGACTGTATATATGTATAATCAATGGAAAATTAATAAAAATGTAGAATATATAATGTTATGTTACTTTACAGCCAGTTACGTGGGTGTTGTGGTATTCTTGTAGCCTTCCATTTATTTGGCAGGGCCCCTCTTTCTTGGTAGTTTAAATGGAACCACTTATTTGCAACATACAAGCTCATTTTATAATTAAATGTTACACCAGCATTACATACCGTACTTACCATGCTGCAAATTACTCTGGCTTCCTATAGTTTGGATTGCTCTGATGGCTTTGAAGGCTAGCCGACATGTAGGGAGAGATAGTCAAATGAAAATGATAACAGTAATTCTAATTCATTGCAGTCATTTCACTGTCAGCCATCATGTTCCATGAATAGGATGCATGGAACGATTCTTCATCCTCTTTTTACATCCTGTCTTAAAGCCGTGCATAGTGGTTGGCTGCTAGTGCCTTGGTAGTCAGTGGCAAATCAATCCAATTATTGGTGTCACTTGTTTATTTGCAAATTATTCCAGTGACAATCTGGTCTGGCAAAACACACTAAGTGCTCTAATTAAAATTGTCTGGGAAGATGGCTTGTGGTTGTCATCGATTTGTTTATAGCGACAGCCCAGGCAATAGTGTGAGCCCTGTAAGCTTGGTGTCCTTGAGAATTCTCAAAACAAAACTGAGTAGAACATCCTTTGACATGGCACATTTTACACTTGGGAAAATAGCTATTTTCCATAGTTACAGATGATCTCTTTTGATTTGCAGCATATGCTTCATGGGAAGTGTGTTGTGCCTACACTTGATCTTAGCCAAAAGGCCAATAAGTAATGAGTTTTATTATGTCTGATGTGCTATGGGATAGGTGAGCAGATGGTTGCATGTGCTGCTGTTCAGGGAGGTCTGTCAGCAGCTGACTTCAGCATAATGTATAAGTGAGCAAAGAAACAAACAAAAACAAAAAAACCGGGATGCAAGATGCTTACATAATTTGTGCCGTAAACCTCTTCCTCGAACTCTTGCATAATTGGGGAACATGGCCTAGGAATTGTGGAGAAACCCACTTAATCTACACTTTCCAAAGGAATATGAAAATGGATTCATAGCCATCCTTTGAAATTCACACTTCTTTGAATTTTGCAATACAGTTTGGCAGCCACGCAATGTTGGGGGAGGAGTTAGCAGCCAGCATCAGTTCCTCCTAGCTGCTTGCAATCTCTGGGAGCTCGTGACCAGGAGCTTGCAACTTGGAATTTCTACAAAATCCAAGAGCAAAGTATGCACAAGAATGCATATATCAGTGAAAATGTTGTGCAAAATTGCATTACATCAGGGGAAAACACATTATATTGGGCAAAATTCCAAACAAAAAACTGGTGTATTAGGAGAAATTCACACTAAAATGCTGGTGAATTGGCATAAGGACATTAAAAAATAAAGAAATCACAAACTGATTTGGAAATGTGGAAAACTGAACTTAAAAGTGAAAAAAAGAGAGAAACTGAAAAAGACATATTTGCCCATCCCATAAAGGGGCATAATCTAGGCCCTTCAGCTGTCCTAGTCTGGAGCTAGTATACGAAAAGATTGAAAAAAGAAATTGACCTAACCACTTCACTCTATCCCACTACTCGCTGGCTATCCAGAAGGTGTAATATGCTTTAAATTAGAATATAAAAAAGCATGAAGGAAACCGTGGTAAAACAAAAATGGGGGGAAGTCCAGAGTTCTTGGAGCCCTGAAGGGCAGTGAAAATCTATGTTTACTTCTACCATGGCAACTTCTCTTACATCAGGGAGAATTTCTGCACAGCATCTCTGCAATGAGTACAAAGCTCTAATCAGTGAGCTGGTAGGTTTTTGTATGTGTCAGTTGTTCCTCCCCAAACCATTACTATATAATTGGTCACTAAATCTATTGAACAAATGCAAAGGAACTTGGGCAAAGATACTGTGGATCTAATAATTCATGCCAGAATATTATGATCTCAAAGTGAATATTAAAAAGTGGATATTTACTGTATATCTCCTGTGGCCCTCCCTGACACATCTCCCAGGTGGCATGGCCTATGGGCAAGCCTGGTTGAAGTTATAGCTCAGTCACACGTTGAAGGCTGTAGGTCATGGGTAGGCAAACTAAGGCCCGGGGGCCAGATCTGGCCCAATCGCCTTCTAAATCCGGCCTACTCACGGTCTGGGAATCAGAGTGTTTTTACATGAGTAGAATATGCCCTTTTATTTAAAATGCATCTCTGGGTTATTTGTGGGGCATAGGAATTTGTTCATTTTTTCCCCAAAATATAGTCCGGCCCCCCACAAGGTCTGAGGGACAGTGGACCGGGCCCCTGCTGAAAAAGTTTGCTGACCCCTGCTGTAGGTTCTGCAGCTCTGACCTGCTAGAATTGACCCATTTGTGGATCTCTTCCCTGTATCTGTTGCAACCACACAACTGCATTTATATCTCTGGAATTTATTTCATGTGTGCATTTATTTTTGTGCACTCTTCATATCGAGAGCTGCAGATCGTAACTGTGGCTGTTCACAAGAGATGGTTATACCTTCAGCAACATGCTTATCTCCACTATACATTACATGTCACTGGGAAAGCACATGCTCTTGTCTCTAGATCAGGTTTGTGCAAACACCACAATGAGAGCTTTCAGGAGGCTTTTCAATTGCCTCGAAGGCATCCTGAAGATGGCATCCTCATTTACCTATTTTGTCTCGGTGGTGATAGCAATACTTATGAGCTGTTGCCAATAAAAAAATTAGTTGACTTAAGCTGAGTTAATGGCTTTATTTCACAAGCCACATGTGTAAAAAATATCAGTTCTTCTTAGCCCTGCTAAATCTTCCCAAGGATGTCATGGCATTATGGATTTTGTTGTGGTTGTTTATATGCGTATTTTAGTGGTGTAAACCTATCATCAAGCTGGCAAGATAAACTAAAATGATGATTCGTTTCTCCAGCCCATCACCCTTCCTTCTTCCCAGAAGCAAGGAAATAAAAATATTAGAGTTCTCACGGGATTGCAGGAATGCAGAGCAGTTTCTATCTTTAGCCTAGTATTACCATGGAACTGTGAATTCAATGCAGTAAAAGCCCATTTTCACCTAGCAGAAAGCCCAGTTGATTGAAATTACTGGGTGGTATCACTCTAAATCTGGTTTAAAGTGTTGAACTTATGGTTTTCTTATCCATCACACACAGCAGCAAGCTCTTCTTGTGAGTAACTGTTTTTTGTGTCCTGTTATTCTAATCTCTCTCTCTCTCTCACACACACACACCTCCAACACAGTCTTTTATCTCCCCCCCATCCCATTTCATATTCCCTAAGTGCAAAAAGAAGTGCTATCAATCCTTCATCTTTTGTTTCAACAGAAAAGCAATTGGGAGCTTTGTTTCCTCAAAGAGCTATTGCTTTTCTTCCTGACATGCCCAAACAACTAGTTCCTGACCAATTAGTTCCTGACCAATTCAGCCAGATCTCAACCACTTTCAGGTCATTCATAGATCACTGTGTTTCTCCATAGAAATGTGAGATCCAATAAACCAGAATTTTTCATCCTTGGGTCCCCAGTTGTGGCTCCCATCATTCCCAGCCAGGTTAGCCAATGGTTGAAGGTTGATGGGAATGCTGCAGTCCAACATCTGGGGACCCAAGGCGCAATAAGGCTTCAATAGACATAACACTCTTTGTTTACAATAAGTGGGGAAGGGGGCAGGATTCCTGATAGTGGTGAGAATTGTGAGCATTTTCAGCAGAATATTCTTGGAACCCCTCTTCCAAAGTCCCATCTTATTGTGGAAAGGTTTGATGCGGAACCAGTAACTTCCGGGATGTTGGGAGAATGAGTTTCATGCAGACCCCTGCCACTGCTGCACTCTTAGCCCACAATGGATTGCTGTTTCTTAGTGATCCCTGTTGTGGATCAAACAGAGCTGGCAGAATGGAATGCCAAACTTGCACGTATGAAGGCAAGTCCCTCTGACTCAAAAGTTTCATAATCTCAGGTAGCAGCTTGAACATAGGCAGAGTTAGCCTTGCACTGGCTTGTACAGGACCCTTCAGATCTTACACTGTACAGTATAGGTTGGGGATTGTGCCTGGTGGTGGTATTATTATTATTATTATTATTATTATTATTATTATTATTATTTCTACCCCAGCCACTCTGGGTGGCTTCCAACAAAAGATTAAAAATCCATTAGAACATCAGTCATTAAAAACTTCCCTAAACAGATGCCTCCCCATTCTCCTTCTGTGCACCCCTTAAATCTTTTATTGGGGTTTTCCACAACCTCTCAGAGAAGATTAGGTGACAGCGCAGGCATGGGGGTGGGGGAGGAGAGGAGAAATGTCCCATTGTGCAAGCACAGGTAGAAATAAAAGGACTGGCTAAGAGCAGACTGAAACTGGAAAGGCTATGTCCCATTTGCCTAAATGGACCAGCCTACATTGCTTAGCTATGGTCTCACTCACTGTGGGGTGAGAAGCTTGCCATAGAGAGAGGCGAATTCCATTAGCTCAGCTCTTGAAGAGGTGAGGCTCTCTGCAAATTTTAAAAGAAGGAAAGCATACTCCTTATCCCAGCCAAACATTATCAACACACCCTCTTCCGATTTATTCATTTGTTCAGCAGATACTTGTTTGAAAGGAGGCTTGTTTCTACATTTTTGTATTCCCAAGAGCTTGCACATTTTCAAGAGATCGGCTATTTCTCTTCCATTTCAAACCCACTACACACACACACACACACACACACCTGGAATTGAGCTGCGCGCCCTGAATTTCATTTTGCTACTGTAAATGAGATTATTGATTTAATGGAGAACACTAAATCCACGGCCTTATTCTCGTAAAATATATTGCTGGAGCATTTTAGAGAAATGCTTGGGATTAGTTATCTTATTTCCTCCTCCCTCTCTTACTTCATTGTGGAAAGTGTTAGAGAAGCAGTCTGTTTAAAAAGAATGGCATATTGGATTCCCATTTAAGATATATGTATAATCCTTCAGTGTGATTATTATTTTTAAGTAAATGGCACACATTAGAGCTGACAAAAGAATTGAGTGGGGAAAAACTGATACCTGTCTCCTTATAAATGAATTATTAGAATATCTGCTTCCAGTTGTCTGAGAAATTTGATTCAGATTGCATTTAAAATGAACCTGCCTAATTGGAGCTTTCCAAAAAATACAAGGGTCAAAAAACAGCCATCCTTTAAAATTTACCTTTCTCTGAATTTTGCAATGCAATTCTCCAGCCAAGTAATGTGTACCAGAAATGCATCTTCTAGGGCAAAGTGTGCATCACAGTGCATATATTTGTGGAAAAAAATATGCAAAAATGCATGGAATTATGGGAAATCCCATTGGAAATCATGCATATTAGGCAAAATTGCATGCAAACACTTAGATCTGAGAAATCCAAATGCGAATGAATTTTCACGGGAGCTTTTTATTAATGCAGACTGATGTGAAGAAGGTGGCGAGCTGAACTTTAGATTGGAAAAAAGAGAGAAACGGAGTGTTTGACAGATCACCCAGCCCTTCTACTGATGTTATGTAGAAGAGTACCCACTTTAGATTCCACAGATTCTAGTTTCTGGGTGAAGTCAGAGAGGAGACAGCTTACAGGCTGGCACTGGCGGAGGAAAGGGGGGTGGGGAGAGGGCACTGCCACCGGCACCATCGGAGAGGGGAGTACCATCGTGGCGGCTGCCCTGGACACACACCCCTCCGTGCTGGGTGCCCTGCCCCCACAGGCAGCATGCCATGCCCTAGGGATGTACACCAGCCACACCCTGCCTGCTTTCCACCCCCTCTTGACTGCAGGCTGGCAGTCAAGATGGGGGAAGGTTCTGTTCCACCCTGTGTTTTGGAGTGGACCTATGCATTCTTCCCATTTGCTCCCATGTGCAGATCAGAACACAAATCTGCAGATTAAGCCGCACAAAGAAATGTGGGGAATGGTGGTTGAGGATAAAGCTTTCTCCAAGGCAGTCCCTAGATTGTGGAATTCCCTCCTCACAGAGCTGCATCTAACATTATCATTTCATCGCTTCTGCAGTATGCCAAAGATGCATCTTTGACCCTTGCCTTTGGCAGTCAGATGTATGGATCTATAGGGAGATAGATGTAAACTGCCCTGAAACTTTATGATGGTGGGTAGGTGAAAAATTCAAATCATCACCATCTGATTTGCCCAAGGGTCCATGTCCTTAAAAGATGGGATGCATTCCCCTCCTTTTTTATTAAAGTGTTCTTGGTTTACAAAGGTATGCACAATTTCTCTTTTTTCGAGTTACATTTTCCATAGATCGGTTTCATTTGTTGAGACATTAGGGCTACATTAGGAAGAAAAGGGGGGTGGAGGGGGGAAAGGTGAGTGGGGGTCGGGAGGCAATGTTTCTATTTTGCTTAATGTATGTGTGGTGTTTTGTGTCAGCGTCGTTTGTTCAGGTTCTCTTTGCTATTTGCTTGTGTTCCTTTGGTGGTGAGAGAAATTGGGGTTGGCCTAGGGTTGCTTGTTTGTGATTGGCTGTGGTGAACTTTGTCAGGTGTGAGTGGGTTGGGTAGGTGTTTTTGAATCAGGTTAGCCATATTGATTCATATGCTGTTGATGGATTCTTGTTGTTGCCTTGTTGGGCTGTGTATGTGATAAAGGGGAACCATACCGGAGTGAAGGTATCTTCTTCTATTTGTCCCTGTGTCAGTTTCAGTTTATTGGTTAATTTTTCTAGTAGGGCTGTTTCCCATACTCTTTGGTACCATTTGTCCATGCTTACTCCTGACAGGTCTCTCCAGTGGCTGGCTATGATGTTTCTGGTTGCTGAGAGTAGGTGGGCTATGAGGTTTTTTTTGTGATGTGAGTAGGCATTACAGTGGTACCTCTGGATGCGAACGGAATCCATTCTGGAGCCCCGTTTGCATCCAGAAGCAAACACAACCCACGTCCGCATGTATGCGTGGGTCGCGATTCGCCGCTTCCGTGCATGCATGTGACATCATTTTGACCATCTGCACATGCGCGAGAGGCAAAACCTGGAAGTAACGTGCTCCATTACTTCCGGGTCACCACAGCACACAACCTGAAAATGCTTATCTCGAAGCTACTTCAACCCAAGGTATAAGTGTATTGTCTGGGAATATGTTTAGTAGGGCCAGTTCTGGGGTGATTAGAAATCACCCCCCTTTTAAACATTTTACAGCAGCTTAGTAATACCTGCTAATACCTGCTCTGTGCCACCTGGTTAATAAGCTGTTTTGAAATGCTCCCAGGAAGCAACTGTATGTCGCCATGTGCAATCCCTTCCTGGGGAACTGTATGAGGAGAACGATGACTGTCCTATGTACTTATGGTAGGGTTGCTGCCTTGATTTTCCTGTACAATGTTGCTGGCAGTCCACCCCTAGCTGACAGACTCCAGCAGCAGAGTTTATAACAGTCTTACTCAGTCTGGTACTCTCCAGATGATTTGGACTGCAACTCTCACCAGCCTTAGGCAGCATGGCCAATGGGCAGCAAGAATGAGGATGCAAGCTTTTTCACCCATGCAAAATCCTGGGGACTGTCACAAAGGCCAAAGCAGGCTTCTTTTCTCTCTCTCTTGCACCTCCCTATATACCGGGTAGTTGGTAGCCTTGACCATTGGCTTGAGGCAGACTGCTATTGGCCTCTGCCAAGCAATGCATTGCAGTGCCTGCCCTATAGAAAACAGGTCCCCATTATCTCCTTGGCCCCAGGGGAAGGAAGAAACTGTATAATGCAATAACATGAGTGATCCGTTCAGTACTAGAAATTGTATTGCCATTTCCTGTGGTTTTGTAGATCCAAGTGCAAAGCAATGCACACCACACAAAGAGAGCAACACACACGCAATATGAGGTTGCTTTGAGACATCATGCTTTGCAGTGCACTTTAGAATTCATTAAAACCAAGCCACAAGGATATACAAAACTTCCCACTTCATTTTTGCAGCTTTTTCTATGCCGGCAAATAGTGACCTCGCATATTCAGGGCATTTATCTGCGAAAGCTGATATGCCATTTTCGCAAGGGTCAGATCTCCTGTGTTCTTAAATTAGTTCACATCTCAGCATCAGAACATGTTATCCTTATTTATTTAAAGGCAAAGGGGTGTGATTTCGATTTGGAGAATTTTCAGGCAAAAACACTTGTGCCTCTAGAGTTGCTTGCAAGGTTGTGTGTCTGTGTGTTTCTCCAACACTGTTCTGCATAAAGCACTGCTAATGTGCTACTTTGCAGGGCTGCTGCAGCGTTGAAACTTCTGCCACATTGAAAGCTAATGCTACTGACCAAAATAAAATTAACAGACAGCACAATGCTATATGCGTTTACTCAGAAGTTATTCTTTTTTAGTTTAATTGGCCTTGCTTGAGGTAAGTAGGTACAAGAATACTGTCCCTTTTGTACAATTCTTTTCACAATGTGTGACAACCTCCCCACCCACCTCCCACTTTGCACAATTCCTCACAATTCCCATTTCCTCCTCCCTTATGGCCAGGAGGAAGATTTTGAAGCTGTTCACTTTTATTTCACAACAGCTTCTTAGTTCACTTAAAGCAATCTGGCTTTAGAAACCATGGTTTAAAGTTGGCTGGTTTTAAATGAACCACAATTAATCTTAGCCACAGTTCATTGGTTAACTAAAAGCAAAAACCAGAGTTTCTAAACTC
The DNA here is from genome assembly GCF_965113315.1 of Podarcis vaucheri. Lineage (NCBI taxonomy): Eukaryota > Metazoa > Chordata > Lepidosauria > Squamata > Lacertidae > Podarcis > Podarcis vaucheri. The sequence goes on along the minus strand of NC_138755.1, from coordinate 28,698,218 downwards.
CTTCTTGGGACCATTTGGGCGAAGGAAAAGGGAGGGGATAAATCTAAGTTCATTCACATAATCCAAACGCCACTGTATCCTTGCATCAAGTACATACAATAATACCTTATAAATATTTATTGTCATTTGTAAATGTAACTTTTAAAAGTGTGTGTGTGTGTGTGTGTGTGTGTGTGTGCGTGTGTGTTTTAATGTATCCATGTCTGTTTATGCCAGATTGGGTTCACGTGAGCATTTCTAAGAGACTAAATCCTACCTTGGACCCCAAATGCCTTGGAACTCGGACGTTTTGGCTCCTGAATGCCGCAAGCCCAGAAGTGATTCTCCGGGTTTGTGAATGATCTTTTGGAACCCGAATGTCCAACAGGGCTTCTGCATCCTCTGATTGGCTGCTGGAGCTTCCTGCAGCCAATAAAAACATTTTGGAAGTCGAATGGACTTCCGGAATGGATTCCCTTCGACTTCCAAGATACAACTATATTTCATTGAAAGCTTTGACAGTCTTATTCCTGTATGGGGCTTTTTTGAAGGAGGGGGCAGAATTATATTGAATCCAGAATTGCTTCCCCAATTGTCATTTCAGGCTGCACACATTGCATTGTGTATTTTTTTAAAAAAAGTAATATATGCTGCTTTGATTTATTTTTGTAATAAAAAAAACAAGCTATAAATAATAAACTAATTGTATTCATGATGCCACACAAGTAATACATCTCCAACCAGCGTCTGCACAAAACTGATGCTTCAAGTTAGTCAATCTGTCATTATGGAGCATTTTAGGAAACCACTAAATGTAAAAAGCACCTCAAATTAACTCTCTCAATCTGTCTTCTTCCCTAACCCATGAATATTCTTTCACTTCGCCTCTCTAAGGAAAAGAAAAGAAAGCTCGCTTCTAACTTCACTATACGCAATAAAATGGAAATAGTTAATTGGATTGGCAACAAAGAGTGACTTCTTTTTAGCAAGCTTGTGAAATGACAAGATGTTGCTTGGACTCTAGAGATAAGGTACCCATGTGTTACTTCGAATTAACTGCTGTAGCACAATACATTTCAGAGTTTAGATTAATTTGAAGCCCGGCGCTGACTGCTAATTAAGCAAGTGGAGGAAACTGTTTTAACTGTAAATGAAGCTGTATACTTGATGGGGCTTAGGAGGTGGCAATTTGCACAAGTTGGGTGCTTTGTGGTGACAGCTGAAAATGTCAGTGGTCACCATGTTTCCATAGCCAGTTGGTCATGTGCAGACAACCTAATGCAGGCAGAGTCCATCGCTGTCAGGAACAACCAGGACTAGAGCTGGGATTGACATCAGTGCCCACCTCCCTCAAGCAGTTCCTATGGAGTGCCAGCTGCCACTTGTCCTAACGCCCCTGAGCAGGGCAGCCATCATTGGGGGAAGAGCCATAACTCAGTCGCAGAGTACCTGCTTTACATGCATATGGTCATAGGTTCAGTCCCCAGGTACTAGGGTTGGGGATGTTCCCTGCCTGAAACCTTAGAATGCTGGTGCCAATCAGTGCAAGTATTATTGGGTTGGATGGACCAGTGGTCTGACTGATTATAAGGGAGGTTCCTATGTCCAGGGGCTGGACTGAGGAGGAATGGTGCCCTCCCTGCTCTTGAACCTTCCCAAGAACAGGAGGACAGTATAGATTTAGAACAGTGGTTTGCAGAAGGCCATAGTTGAGAGGCTGCAGAGGGGGAAAGCTGGGAAATATTGGGAGAGGAACAGCAGGAGGAAGACACACCAGGGGAGGGACAGCTGACAGATTCAGTGTCTTTGGAAAGCATTCCTGAGCCCCTCTCTCCCAGGACTAGGTGAGCATTGAGAGTAGTAGAACAGAAAGTGCAGAGGCAGAAAGCTCAGATTAACTCATTTAGGTGCTTATGTATTCAGAAGAGCACCACTCATGTCCAAATAGCACTGAATTAGCACTCAGTGGCCATAGACTGCTGACTAACTGAGGAAGGGCAGAAAAGCAAGTCTGAGAGGGGAATTGGATGTCCTGGAAGACAATGATGATGATGATAATAATAAAAATTTATTATTTATTCCCCAGCCACTCTGGGCAGCTCCCAACAGAGGACCAAAAACAGAATAAAACAACAGACATTAAAAACTTCCCTAAACAGGGCTGCCTTCTTCTAAAAGTCAGATAGTTGTTTATTTCCTTGACATCTGATGGGAGGGCATTCCACAGGGTGGGCGCCACCACCGAGAAGGCCCTATGCCTGGTTCTCTGTAACCTCACTTCTCACAGTGAAGGAATGGCCAGAAGGCCCTCAGTGCTGGACCTCAGTGTCTGGGCTGAGCGATGGGGGTGGGGGGAGAGAGACACTCCTTCAGGCATACTGGGCCAAGGCCCTTTAGGGCTTTAAAGGTCAGCACTGAATACAGACACAGTACTGAATAAAAGCACTCCATCATTTTGTTGTGAGACCCACTTTTTCTACTGATAATTAAAGAGCAGAATATGGGCATGTCTTTTGCATGCAACAGCTTAGGCTGGCATTCAACTGCATTTTACTCAGAACAGACCCATTGCAATTAATGAAAATTACTGAGCTTGGTCCATTACTTTTAAAGGGCGTGCTATGAATAACATTCAGTTTAATACCACCCTTAGTGTTTCTATAAGCATCACATGAGGGAAATCTAGTGTAAAAGACCAAATGATTTTGACACATCCCCACATGCGCAGCCACATCACAGTTATGTTCTACAGTGCTTTGTCCATGTGTACATTTCATCAGTAATATATGGGTGGGCAACAAGCCATAAATAAGCTCGATTTCATACAAAATTTAGAATCAAAAAGAAGAGAACCACAGTGGAGGATTCCTGGCTGCAAAAAAACAAGGCCAGATAAATCAGAACTCCAAAAATTTGGGGGAAGAAATGCAGATGAGAAAAGTTTTGGAAGCATTCCTAACCTGGATTTCAGTTTAACTCACACACAAAAAAACCAGTTTGCAGGATGTTTCGACAACATCTCTAAAACTGTGACATACGAACAAGGCCTCTTTTACAAGCAAGTAGAAGCAACTCTCCTTTCCACTGCTGTTAGATTTCAGATTTATAGCAAAGCAAAATATACTTTCCAGTAAACCTTGACCTTAGTCTGCCTCCTGAATACAGATCACATGCTTTGTGATTTGCTCCTCGCCTTTCAAGACTAGCCTCTCTTTTTTACATCTTTTGATCAGAACCCAACACATCATTGTGACTGCAGGTGCAATTTTATCCTGCAAAGTTTCACTTCCATCTCTTGTGTCATTACATTTTTTTATTCAGATGATGGCATTCCCTTTGGAAGGTTTTCTTCTAAAGTTAATGTTTTGTTTTGTTTTTGGTATTTGCTTTACACCCAGAAATAGGCCTTCTCATCCTTAAACCTTCTATTCTTGTCTTGGCTGCCATAGTTATGCTATAACACATTTTAATTGTTGACAGTTAAGTGTTGCAAAAAAAAAGAAAGAAGCAGCAGCATTAATTTAAGGCCTGATGTAAATAGAAGTGTTAGGGAGGAAAATGTATTAAATTAAACAGAAGAGAAGCCTCAAGGACTGAACATCTGTACTAGGTGCAAAATGCCATGTTCAATTCTTCATGGAAGTAGCCACAGTTGATGAAGGGTTTTCTTGCTAGTTTTCCTGACTATACACCTCCTTCATTTTGCATTACTTTAAAGATTATGTTCCAAAACAGTCTAGTAGACAACTGGCTGAAAGCTGTCTTACTTTCAGTTGTTTTTGGTTCTGCCCACCTTCCCTCGAGAAGTTGTGAACTCTTCTTCATTGGATCTTCCTTCCTTCCTTCCTTCCTTCCTTCCTTCCTTCCTTCCTTCCTTCCTTCCTCCCTCCCTCCCTCCCTCCCTCTCTCTCTTTCTTTCTTATTACAATCAAATCTTGGTTGTTGAACATAATCTGTTCCGGAGCCCGTTCAGCTTCCGCAATGTTTGACAACTGAGGCACGGCTTCCGATTGGTTGCAAGAGCTTCCTGCACTCAAGCGGAAGCCGTGTCGGACGTACTGCCGAAACATCATGCCAATCCTCAGTCCCTCATTACTGTCATGTTGGCTTGGAGGTTTCTAAGCAGAGGTTGGACACCCACCTGCCATGAATGCTTTGGTTGAGATTCCTGCATTGCAGGGGGTTGGACTAGATGGCTCTGGGTCCCTTCCAACTCTACCATTCTAAGATTCCTTCACCGCTATTTCTGTTTCTGTTTTTCCCCCTGATGGATCCATCACACAGGTGCTCCTTTCCAAATGAAGCCTGCCTCTCACTGTCCTCTACTGCCATGCCATCATTATCAAAATGTATGGGGAGTGCCTTCGTGACATGGATCACTAACAGGAGCATGCCTATAAACAGTCTTCGCCTCCAGTGAGAGGTGATGCATCTGGATATATTGAATTTGACATTTCTAGTGCAGAGCGGAGTTTCATCACAGTAGCAACTGTTTCATGTCCTGAATACAAATATTCCCATCCATGCCCTCCTAGACATGGGCAAACTGTTGTCATATTTTCCCGGTGAATTTAACATTCTGTGTTGGTGGAGAGTAGGACAGCCTGAGCATGGGTCAATATAAATTAGGTCTTCCTTCCTTCCTTCCTTCCTTCCTTCCTTCCTTCCTTCCTTCCTTCCTTCCTCTGCAAATTCATTCTGGTATGGTGCCCTTTCTTGTTTTAGAGTTTAAAAATAGACTTTGGTCTAATATGCACATACACACACACCTGTTAAGAATCCATGTTCTCTGCCCTTTCCCAACACATGATAAATATAAGGAAATATGAGTTGAATACTGTGTGCATAAGCCTGTTTTGCACATTTGTTCTCCATCAAAACCTATTTGTTCACTCATTAAAAACAGGGGAAGCTGTGTATGCAGTGCGCCCACTTAGATAAGGGAGGGAGTGCTTTTCTACAGCAGGGATAAGTGGAATTTGTGGCTCTCCAGATGTTGCCAGATTGCATCCCCTATCACACTTGACCATTGGCCATGCTGGCTGGGACTGGTGGGAGTCGGAGTCCAACATCTGGAGGTCACCATTTCCCCACCTCTCTGCAAAAGGTTACATAGGATCCCCAAAAGCATTTTATTGAATCAAATGGAAAGGGCACCTAGCCCAGCATTCTGTTTTCAGCAGTGACCAACCAAATGATTCTAAGCATCTCACAAACACCTCCCTATTGTTCATCTCCCAGATGGAGTATTCAGAGGTACACATCCTCTTAGCATTGAGATTCCATTTAGCTTTCATAGGTATTGATATTGGTGTTCCATGTTGTGAAGGTGCTGTCAGGTGAGCACAGGGCATCCGCAGGACAAGAAAGAATGTGAGGCATGAAATGTGGTTAGCTTTTATTTGCAGAAAGTAACAACACAGTAGAGTCACTCTGGCTTGACTCATTCAACTTGAGACGTTACTGAAACTGACCACCGGCTCCCACTACCCTCTCTAGCCTCTCACTCTGCATCCCTCCTGAGCAAATGGAGACTGCAACAAGGGGATGGGCTCCTCCACTAAGCCCTTCCTGGCCCATTGCTCAGCAATGTGCAGGACTCTCCTCGATCAACCTGTCAGAGGGGGAGGAGAGCCAGCAAGGCTGGGGCTGGTCCAGCTGCTGCGTAGCAGGGGTGATATCTGACTCCTCTCTGTCTGAATCTGTGCTCACACTGTGATGCCCAGCTTCCAGCTGTCCTGGAAGGACCTCCTTCTTCTGACCCCCCATGATTGTGGAAGCCACCTGCTTCGAGCACCTCCCAGCCCGTCCCTTCACCAGACTGCTCTCCAGTGTCCCACCACCACAACACGGGATCTAATTTACCGTCTTCTGTTTCTTCCCTGTGGAGCTCTAAGGTAGGTGGCATCCATCACTCTTCCTCATCCATCTAGTCCCTGACACATGTGCTGCTGCTTATGTGATCAAAACAGCAGCAACCCCATGCAGTAGGGAGGTATCAGAAGGCCTAGCCCTTAGGGCAGCCTTTCTCAACCTTGGGTCCCAGATGTTTTTGGCCAGCAACTCCCATCATCCCTGACCACTGGTCCTGTGAGCTAGGGATCATGGGAGTTGTAGGCCAAAAACTTCTGGGGACCCAAGGTTGAGAAAGGCTGCCCTAGGGCATGGGCAGGAAAACTAAGACCCGGCGGTCGGATCCGGTCCAGTCACCTTCTAAATCCAGCCCACCGACTGTCTGGGAATCAGCGCATTTTTACATGAGTAGAATGTGTGCTTTTATTTAAAATGCATCTCTGGGTTATTTGTAGGGCATAGGAATTTGTTCATTATTATAGTGGTACCTCGGGTTACATACGCTTCAGGTTACATACGCTTCAGGTTACAGACTCCACTAACCCAGAAATAGTGCTTCAGGTTAAGAACTTTGCTTCAGGATGAGAACAGAAATCGTGTTCCGGAGGCAGCAGGAGGCCCCCATTAGCTACAGTGGTGCTTCAGGTTAAGAACAGTTTCAGGTTAAGAACGGACCTCCGGAACAAATTAAGTACTTAACCTGAGGTACCTCTGTATTTTTTTTCAAAATATAGTCCGGCTCCCCACCAAGATCTGAGGGACAGTGGACTGGCCCCCTGCTGAAAAGGTTTGCTGACCCCTGCCCTAGTGGAACCCCAAGGTTTGCAGAAAATCTAGACATCTTTGGGGAAGGGAATCCCCCATAGGGTATCCCCACCCCAGAAAACAGCCTAATTTGGTCAGCACATGCTGTGTGGCAACAGCATTTTGCTGTTGCGGCAGGGACTGGAAAACCAGCTAGGAGTGCAACATCATGAACAAGGACACTCCACGCTACCACAGTTCACCACAGGTCCCACTTGTCAGATCTCACAGCCTTTCACTGTCCTTATCAGAGCCAGCCCACCCATAAGGCAGGCTGAAGCACTTGCCTCAGGCACAGGAATCACAAGATGCGCCGCCCCATCCACCCCACCACTGCCACGGCCACTGCAATGCCCCCTCTTGCTAGAGAGGGTTCTAGCATGAGGTGTTGCCACACATCTTCGCCACCCCTGGAATGGAGAAGATGAATGGGAATGCCTTGCCCTCACCAAATTCAGCAAGGGGTTTGTGTGTTATCATCATCATCATTTTCAATTTGTGTACCGTCTTTCTATCTTACAATACTCAAGGCGGTTTACAAGCTGAAGAAAGAAAAAAATGCACATCTTGTAACAATCTAATGCAATACAAAAATGTGATAATAAAACATAATTTTAAAATAAGCAACCTACATCAAAAAAGTAACATTCAGCAGTCATTAGAATAGTATAAAATAATATTATATGCTGATATAAAAGTTAAACAGAAATTCACTCTTAACAGTTACAATAAATAATTTCTAAATGTATAAGCAATAAAACAACGGCAAGCCACAGTACGTAAAATGATACAATACAAATTGAGACGCAGAGACTAGAGGGTGGAGCAAGGCTGATGGAAGGAGGCCTTGCTTGACGATGTCTCTCCGCTCACAGTTCTTCCTCCAGGAACAGCTCAATTATGGGGACTCCTAGGGCCAGAGGGTGGTGTTCTGGTGCCAGTGGAAGTGGGTGCAGTACGGCAGGGGCAGGGCATGGCACATTCCTGTTTCACCTCAGGTGGCAAAACAGGATGGGCTGCCCCAGTCCCTGTCATCTGAAAATTGGTCCAATTCCTTTTAAAAATCACCTGCATTAGTAGCCATCACCAGATCTTGTGGTGTAGCCATCACCAGATACCAACAACTCACAATGCAATTATCCTACATTAACTAGCTACCGGTAATTAAAAAAAGGTCAAAACTCACATCTCACCATTTAGGTCTACAACTGGGCATGCTTAATCCACTCTGGAGGGCCTGTTGCATCTTCAAATTTCATCCATCTCAGTGAAAAATAAAAATAAAACGTTATAGTCCTTCTTAAATTCCCAATTATAGTGAGGGGGCTGGGAGAAAGAGCTTTGTTTTCAGCAAATCTAATTTGGCCCCAGATAATGAGTTGGCACTGGAACAGTGGCTTTTAAAGTACTCCTAATACTACTAAACTGACTTATTGAAACTGAATCCACCTTATAACTAGAGAAAGAGATTTTCAAACCAGTTTTCTTCTAAACACTCAAAAGCCCCTGACCTCTGCTGTATATTCTTTCAGCTAACTTTTTTGAAAGTCAAATCCAAAAAACCACTTTCTAAGTATTTGACACTTTTCTTCTTCTTCAAATCTAGCTATTGTATATCTGGACTAATAAGCCACCTCTTGATTCCATAAGTAACCCCTACCTTTCAAAGTGCTTTCATCTCTCCACTCAACAGTAACACATCTCCAGGCGTCTGCATTGCGGAGCTTTCTGTTTGGCACAGAGCTCTTACAGAAGTGTGAAAAGCTGCACATTTTTCCGGTGGGAGTCCTGTCTTAATGGTGCCATGCATGGAGCAAGTGAGAAAAGAGAAGCAGCTATAGATTTAAAAGGGAAAGGAAAAAAGAAACCAAGGAAGGGAAAAGGGATTTGGGAAATTGATGTGTTCAGCTCTTTCTGGCTGTGTAAGAATGTAACCCACTGACACAGTGGCCAATTGACCACAAGTAGCCACCCTCCCCTTTGATAACAGCTTGATCATCAGCATGGAGATAAGGATTCTGTCCTGCTAATATCTGTGCTGATCAAGGTGGCTGGTAAAAATGCTTGTGACTGTCTTGCCTTGTGAATCCGTATCCAGTGCTTTGCATTGCTTTAGGGAAATGGTGGCTAACCTTTGGACTTCCAGATGCTGTTGGACTAGAACCCCATTGTCCCTCCCTACCATTGGCCATGCTGGCCAAGGCTGATGGAAATCTAGCAACATATGGCAGTGCAATCCTAGGATGTTTGCATAGGAAGTCCCACTATGCCCAGTGTGGTTTCCTCCTGTCAGGGACTGGCTGGATGAGGAGGAGCGGTGGGAGCATCCTGCCCAGGAACTCCCCAGGGAGGACAAGGAATTGGACCCAGGACTCAGCTACATTAGAAGAAGCAGCGATTTGAATGTGCTACAAACATGCAACACCAGATGGCGCCAGAGAGCAGGAAATTTTAAAACACGCTTTTCCATAGATATTTTTTTGTATAAATTTCTGGCTTATTTATAGTGTCGCTTCCCCCCAGTGTTTAGATCCACTCCCAGGTTCTAGTGGTGGGACAATGGGGAGGAGGCTGGGGAAGGGACAAGCTGGGAGTTCTGGAAGGAGGAGGCTGGAGCGATCAATGGGGGGGGGGGTCCAGAAGGAGAAGGCCCTTCTAGAACAAGGCTGGAGACTGAGTGTCTCAGGTTGAGCACAGACACAGACAGGGAGGAATCAGAGGGTACACCTTCCATCCCGCAGCAGAACAGTCTCAGTCCTGCTGGCTCCCCTCCTCTCACACCCCATTCCAGGAGAGCCCTGCATGTTGTCAAACCATGGACCAGACAGGCCCACATCACAGCCTCCAGCTATTGGGAAGGGATCCAAAGTGAGAGGCTGGGGGGGAGGGGGCAGTGGTCAGTTTCCAGCATTGTCTCAAGCTGAAGGAGTCGAGCCAGGGGTCCCCCACTGTGTTACTTTCTGTGAATAAAAGCATTCCAAGCCTCCAGTCTTTTCTTAACCTGAGGAGACCCAGAATTTCCCAGCCAGCCTCACTAGTAAATGTGTTAAGGAGTGCAGCCTAAGCTTCTGGGATGGGTGAATGGAAGGGTGTCGGATACTTCAAACTCTGTCAATATTCACTGCCTGCTCCACCCACCCACCCACAGCTTCTCTGCACCCGGGCCTACAACCTGACTTTGATTTTCCCTCCCAACAGAACAAAATTGCCACAATGGGATTTGTAGTTCAGCAGCATTTGGAGAACCAAATGTTTTCCTCACACCTGGATTACAGTCTGATCCATATATTAGTCCTGGAGGTGCAAATTAAGTCGGTTTGATTAAAAATGTGGACCAAATGAATTCCCCCCCCCATCAGTGGGGGGAAATCTGAAAGATTTAGGACCGGAGTTGGTGCCTGATTCCACACAAAATGGCATTTTGAGGTTCATTTGTATTTCTGGGAAAGACAGCCAATGGATTATACGGGAAGCAAAGAAAGCTAGTAAATTTTCAATAAAGCCAGAAAAAAATAGCTTGGGATGTGCAGAGCATTTTTAGTGAGTTTAAGTTTATACGTCTCTCTCTTCCTCTGTGGTTATTTAGTCTTTCCAAGGTGGCATATTTCAGCATGCAGAGCTCCTGATAACTCTTTTATTGGCTAATTGCTTAGCTTACTAAAGTGCACTTTCAACAGAAAGCAACCGCAGACCAATTTGTCAGCTTGTAAGAATCCATCACAAGCTTGTAAAAATCATCCACTTTTCAGAGATTGATGGACTCAGACTGTTGTTTACCAGGAAGCCGAGCAGGCAGTCATGTCAGGGCGAAAGGGACCAAACACTTCAGATATAAATCAAAATTAAAGTCTCTCCAGTGATGATGCCAGAACTGCTCTGATCTTCCTTTTACATTACTGGTCTATGAATGCATACCTAATCTTAACTCCTTTTCTGTTCTTGTGTTTTTGCGGTGGGTGGAAAATGCAGACCTTCCAAGTGTCGCTATTTTCCAGTGATGTCCCAGATTTACAGAAGCTGTCCTGGTTTCTGACTTGATCCTGGAATGTCCCACTTTTCCTTTGCAAGTCCCTATTTTCATTGGAGAAATGCTGGAGGGTGTGGAGTTATCTACCCCCCCGAGCTGTCTGAAGGCAACCCAATATACAGAAGGTTTTTTTTTAATGTTTTATGTTTTATTATGTTTTTATATATGTTGGAAGCCACCCAGAGTGCTGGAGCAACTCCTCCTCCTCCTCCTCCTCCTCCTCCTCCTCCTTCTTCTTCTTCTGCGATCACATGTAGTTGAGTAAGATTGTCTTCCATAAATACGGTTTATGGTCCGTAAGTGACTGTCGAGGCCAATTCTGGATCCACGCGTCCTTGCACAGAGGGGACAAAGGTTTCCGGGTGGGAGTTAATCATGGTGTGGATTTGCCAAGCATGCCTTCCTCTTAGCACGTTTCTCCCTTGTGTCCTAAGTTTGAGTGTCTTCAAAGCCCATGGCACCTTTGGTAAAGGCTTTTTTTCCAATTGGAGCACTCACAGGCAAGTGTTTCCCAATTGTTGGTGTTTATACTACATTTTGAGGGACGCAGGTGGCGCTGTGGGTTAAACCACAGAGCCTAGGACTTGCCGATCAGAAGGTTGGCGCTTCGAATCCCCATGATGGGGTGAGCTCCCGTTGCTTGGTCCCTGCTCCTGCCAACCTAGCAGTTTGAAAGCACGTCAAAGTGCAAGTAGATAAATAAGTACTGCTCCAGCGGGAAGTTAAACAGCATTTCTGTGTGCTGCTCTGGTTTGCCAGAAGCGGCTTAGTCATGACCCGAAAGCTGTACGCCACATGACCTGGAAGCTTAGCCACATGACCCAGAAGCTGTACACCGGCTGCCTCGGCCAAGAAAGCGAGATGAGTGCCGCAACCCCAGAGTCAGTCATGACTGGACCTAATGGTCAGGGGTCCCTTTACCTTTACTATACTACATTTTAAAAAATTTGCCTTGAGACAGTCTTTAAACCTCTTTTGTTGACCACCAGCATTACGTTTTCCATTTTTAAGTTCAGAATCGAGTAGCTGCTTTGGAAGACGATTATCAGGCATCCACACAACATGACCAGTCCAACGAAGTTGATGTTGAAGAATCATTGCTTCAACATTGGTGATCTTTGCTTCTTCCAGTACACTGATATTAGTTTGCCTCTCTTCCCAAGTGATGTGTAAAAAATTTTGGAGACACAGTTGATGGAATCTTTCAGGGAGTTGGAGATGGTGTTTATAAAGTGGTCCATGTTTCACAAGCATACAGTTAGTTTGGTAGTACAATAGCTTTGCAAATGAGCAACCCAATAAGATGTGTGGGGTATAAATAATAAAATTATCATTATGGAATAAGACTCCCTATTTTCATCACAGAAATGTTGGAGGGTATAATAATGTACATTCCAAAGAGAGGTGTTCTGATGTAAAACATATGTATGCTTCTCCCAAGCATGCTGAAGAGATAGGCCCAATCTGCACTATATATTTAAAGCAGTATCATGCCACTTTAAACACTCTTGACTCCTAGAGTGGTTGAACAGTCAGTCCCTCTTCCAAGGCAACTTTGAAAACTGTAGCACTGTGAGGGAAATGCACTGCAAACTTTCAGCACCCTTAGCAAACCGCAATTCCCAAGATTCTTTGTGGGAAAGTCATCACTCTTTAAAATGATATGATACCATTTTAATTGTGTAGTTCAGATGGGGCCATATACTACACAGCTAATGTTTCCATTTTAACAGGACAAATCTGAGACATGTGGATTGGAGGCTGAGTCAAGCCACACTTCAGAAGGCACTGTGGGTCACTTAAGCCAATAAAACCAAATTCTGTGGAAGGAACTATCCATACCAGGAGAACAGGAGTAGCATGAGGGGCAAGACTAACCTCTCCTATGCCACACCAAAATGAGTTCTCTTCATAGTCCAGTCCAGGCTATAACAATTCATTCAAACATAGCTGTCACAAGGTTTTTTGGGGGGTTTTTTAAATGCAAACAAGACACTACTCCCACTTTGTCCCCACATTTGAAAATAATTTTAATTTATATTATAATCATTATAATAATAATAATAATTCAGTGTTTGCAGTGTTTGCAGACACTGTGTATATCATTTTTAAAACATTTCGTTCAAATATTGTCCGAATCTATTTACATCACTAAAAAGTGTTTAGTTTTGTGTTTTTGTTTTACTTTACTTTGAATGTGACCTCATTCCAAATTGGTGCTGTCTTCCTTGGGCATGACAGATTTCCAGCTTGACAGATTTTTACATTATCATATTTGAAGAGATTTCTCACAGGATTTTGTTGCTGTCTCCTTAGGAAGATTAATTAGGAGGCAGTGTAATGAATCACAGTAGAATTGTAATTTTACCATACAATAACTATGAGCTTACACATTTCATTTGCTTCTTTCTCTCCTGAACATTCTTTCCTCTCTCCCCCTCTCTGAAATATATTTTGTCTTTCGAAAACACACACACACACACACGATTATAATGAAGAGACTCCTGCATCAGGCCAATGGCCCAACTATTCTAGCATCCTTTTCTCAGAGCCAGTGTGGTGTAGTGGTTAAGAGCGGTAGTCTCCTAATCTGGGAAACTGGGTTCGCGTCTCCGCTCCTCCACATGCAGCTGCTGGGTGACCTTGGGCTAGTCACACTTCTCTGAAGTCTCTCAGCCCCACTCACCTCACAGAGTGTTTGTTGTGAGGGAGGAAGAGAAAGGAGAATGTCAGCTGCTTTGATACTCCTTCGGGTAGTGATAAAGCGGGATATCAGATCCAAACTCTTCTTCTTCTTCTTCTCACAGCTGTCAACCAGATTCCTGTGAGAAGCCCATGAGCAGGACGTGAGCGCAACAGCACTCTGCCAAAATACAGTTCCCGACAATTGGTATTGAGAGGTATAGTGACCTTGATAGTCGAAGTGGAGTATAGACATTAGGGCTCGTTGCCACTGATAGCCTTATCAATGAATTTGTCTAATCCTCTTTTAAAGCCTCCCAAGTAGATGAAATGAAATACTTTATTGTCACTTGTACAACTTGTATACAGTGAGATTACACAAGCACCCCCCACTCAGCTCTCTTGGTCTTAATGCCCCTTGTTTACTGACGCACACCCACCAAACCCGAAAGTCACTTGCCATGTTGTTATCTTTTCATTCAGCAGCCTACCAGCCCACAGATAGAAGCTGTTCTTTACCCTGTTGGTGCAACTAATCATGCGTCTATATCTTCTGCCAGGCTAGGGACGCAGGTGGCGCTGTGGTGCTGTGGGTAAAACCTCAGCGCCTAGGACCTGCCGATCGCATGGTCGGCAGTTCGAATCCCCGCGGTGGGGTGCGCTCCCGTCGTTCGGCCCCAGCGCCTGCCAACCTAGCAGTTTGAAAGCACCCCCGGGTGCAAGTAGATAAATAGGGACCGCTTACCAGCGGGAAGGTAAACGGCGCTGGCTTGCCAGATGCAGCTTGTCACGCTGGCCACGTGACCCGGAAGTAACCCCACGTGACCCGGCCTATAGAGTGAGATGAGCGCCACAACCCTAGAGTCTGGCAAGACTGGCCCGTACGGGCAGGGGTACCTTTACTGTTTATCTTCTCCTGAGGCAACGTTCTTCTGCAATGTCATCCAGTGGATTCACAGGATAGTGACCTGCATTGCCACCCATGGAAGCGAGTTCCAAAATTTAATTGTGCAAATAAGTACTTTCTTTTATCTGTCCCAAAAAATCTTCCAACATTCAGCTTCCCTGGGTGCCCATGAATCTAGTGTTGTTGTTTTTCTGTGTGTGTGTGTGTGTGTGTGTGTGTGTGAGAGAGAGAGAGAGAGAGAGAGAGAGAGAGAGAGAGAGAGAGAGAGAGAATTGTATACATAGTAAGAGAAATACAGTGGTACCTAACAAGACGAATGCCTCGCAAGACGAAAAACGTGCAAGACGAAAGAGTTTCCCTTTTTTTGAGTCGTTCCGCAAGACGAATTTCCCTATGGGCTTGCTTCGCAAGACGAAACGTCTTGCGAGTTCTTGCGAGTTTGTTTCCTTTTTCTTAAAGCCGCTAAGCCGTTAATAGCCGCTAAGCCGCTAATAGCCGCTAAGCCGCTAAACGCCGTGCTTCGCAAGACGAAAAAACCGCAAGACAAAGAGACTCGCGGAACGGATTAATTTCATCTTGCGAGGCATTGCTGTCCCAATGAAAACCACTCCTTCCCTAGAGCTGCTGTTTCTCCCTAAAGGAGTTAGCAGACAGATTATCATGTGCAGAGCTCCACACACACAAAAATCAAGATGCATATGATGTGCCGAGACTAAAATACAACACACCTACAGCATGAAGCCATTTAGAATTAAAATTGGATCTTCCGGGATTGTTGTGTAATCATTTTTACACTTTTAGTGAATCTGAACTAATTGCGCTGTGCTTTTCAAGGCTCTTTTGTTACACAAAGGCCCACAAGTATTTCCACTATGCTGGTCTTAAAGAATCAATTAAGGATGGATTTGCAAGTAGCTATACCTTTCCCAGGATGGGAGCTGAAACTTGCTCTGGCACACTCACAGCATTTTAAATAAACATAGGATTTAGCACTGCATTTCATTTACTGTAAGTCATAAGCTGAAATGCAGCTACACGGAGACACAAGCATTTTATTGCAAGCCTAACAGCTGGATCTCTCTGGAGTTTCCTTCAGCCAAGGTTCATTGAGTCTAATTTAATTTTTGCAGCCTTTTTGGGTCATTCTGGAGATAAGAGAGCTGCCCTTCCATTGCTAACAGGTGTCGGAAGCAAAGATCATTATCAGGTGATCAGGTCAGATAGCTTAGCCTGGTGTCAGGTGCTCCAGAGTGAATTAATTTCAGAAATAGCTTCTTAATGAGATGGGAAGAGATCTGGCAAGATAATGAACCCGAGGATGCCCACATCTTTCCATGTACACATGTGCCAATAAATGAGGGTCCATATGTATGCCTATAGCTCAAGAGGTCTGCATAATATTTATTTATGCTTCCCCCCCCCACACACACACCAATGCATCTCAATAGATCTCAAGACAGGGTACAAAGTACAGAATGCATAAAATCACGTGAGCACAGAAATAAAACATTTTAAAAAAACAACAACATCTTACTGAACTCATAGAGTATTTCCCAAATTCGGCTTTCTAGCTGTTTTTGGACTACAACTCCCATCATCCCTAGCTAGTAGGACCAGTGGCTAGGGATGATGGTAATTGCAGTCCAAAAACAGCTGGAGACCCAAGTTTGGGAAATGGTGAACGAATAGAAGCAGCTAAAAGCATAGCTAAAACTGCAAGGCAGACTTCACTTGCCACCAACAGACCAACACACTGAGGTTAGTGACGGCTGGTTTGGCTTCTTGAGTCGGGCTGTGCCGATCTCCTGTCTTTCCAATACCATGTTGTGCTGCTGGTCACTGAGAGGGGCTAGGCAGCTGAGAGCAGTGGTGGAGCATATGCCTGTGCTGCCCAGGGCGGGCGTGCTTCCAAGGAGGGCATGGCGCAGAGGGTACCCTCCCAGGCACGGGATAACCACTCGGGTTGCCCGGAGTGGTGCGCGTGCCCTGCAGCCAGGGGCGGAGCAAGCCTCTCCCAAGCAGTCAAAATGAAGAGGAAGGGGGGAATGCCACCGGCAAAGTGGCACAGCTCCCCCCTTACCCCAACGGCTCAGGGTATGCCAAATGTCACCCCCCTCAGTGAGGGCACCCTGGCTGAGAGTTTGGCGCTGTGTGGGCAGAGTAGTGGTGAAAATGCTCCCAAAATTGTACCCACACCACATTGAGCTTCTGGCTGCCTTCCCCCTTCCCACCCCCTCTGGGTAACTGGCAGTCATGTATGACATTGGGAAGACAGGAAAGCAATGCAGCCCCACCGGCTGCCATTCCCTACAGCACTGAGTTATGGAGTAGGGAGGGAGGGAGAGTAGGGTTCATTTATTTTACCCTGTTCCCTGCCAGTCTCTCATTAACAGGTAATATATGAGGACAAACAGATTTGTCCATTTCTGGATTTTTCAGAGTTTGTGTTTCGGATAAATTTTCCTTCCTATTGTCTAGTACATGGGTAGGCAAACTAAGGCCTGGGGGCCGGATGAGGCCCAATTGCCTTCTCAATCTGGCCCACGGATGGTCCGGGAATCAGTGTGTTTTTACATGAGTACAATGTGTCCTTTAATTTAAAATGCATCTCTGGGTTATTTGTGGGACATAGGAATTTGTTCATTCCCCCCCCAAAAAAAAATTATAGTCTGGCCCCCCACAAGGTCTGAGGGACAGTGGACTGGCCCCCTGCTGAAAGGGTTTGAGGACCCCGGTCTAGCATCTAAGTTTAAGTCTAGGATCACATTCTGTGTTATGTGTACAGCTCTTGATGTATTTCAAATTAAAACATCTTTTTTCTTGTATGATGGTCAATATCACAATGTGCCCCACATCTCTAGGTATGGTGTGGAATGGAAAAACAGCAAGAAAAAGAAAAATGAAATCTAGGGGAATTTCCTGCTCATTTCCATTTGTGATGTTTTCTTTCATTTAAATATAATAATTTTCACATCTTTTGTGTCCTTCATTCACAAAACGATTTCTTTGAACACAGGTTTCCTCAGTGGTATAGTGTACTTCATTTTGCTTTTAATATGTTTGATTTTTCTCAGATGGCAATTCATTTAATAATGATAAATTGTATCTTGCTGCATTCTTCAACACCCACATACACAAACACAAGATGAAAAAGCAACTCCCACAACTTCTGCTTGGGTGCAGAAATTGCCAGAAGGAGGCAGACAAGATGCCATCCAACTGCCCTTGGGTAGGGTTGCTATATGTCTGGAATTTCCCAAACAGACCCGGAATACTGTAGTTGAAAGCATTTTCCTCAAAAATAGCTTGAAAACGTCCACTTTGGACAAAAACTTTAAAAAAGATCAAAGATCAACAACCTTGGCTAACAAAAGCTCAGCAAATTTTCTGTCCAGATTTTCACTTTTTGAAATATGGCAACCCTACCCTACCCTAAGGGACGCGGGTGGCGCTGTGGGTTAAAGCCTCAGCGCCTAGGGCTTGCCGATCGAAAGGTCGGCGGTTCGAATCCCCGCGGCGGGGTGCGCTCCCGCTGCTCGGTCCCAGCGCCTGCCAACCTAGCAGTTCGAAAGCACCCCCGGGGGCAAGTAGATAAATAGGTACCGCTTACCAGCGGGAAGGTAAACGGCGTTCCGTGTGCGGCTCTGGCTCGCCAGAGCAGCGTTGTCACGCTGGCCACGTGACCCGGAAGTGTCTTGGACAGCGCTGGCCCCCAGCCTCTAGATGTGAGATGGGCGCACAAACCCCAGAGTCTGTCAAGACTGGCCCGTTCGGGCAGGGGTACCTTTACCTTTACTTTACCCTACCCTAAGGTCTCCACTCTAGATTTGTGTAGGGTTTGCTCCTTAGCCTTTTCTGCTCCCAGAGATATCCTGCAAAGCAGCAGCTGTTTATAACCAGAGTATTCCTTCTCCTAGATGGTCCAGGAAAGTAAATAGGTCATAAACATTTGACATGAGAAACTCACCTGGGAGGAGGAAATCACATCAGTAGTTTCCATGTTAGTGTCTTTCCTTGTACATCAGGCCTGGGGAATCTCTGGCTTGAGGGCAATGTGTGTCCCTCTAGGCCATTCTGTTTGGCCATGAAGACCACAGAATGAAGATTTTGAAAGATAACTGTGTTTCTGTTTGTGTATTGTTTTTGGGAAATGTGAATTAGAATGAATTTCTCCCCCACTTCTAATTTTAAGTTGAGGAAACCACAGCTCAGCAGGTGGACAGATTCCAGGTATCAGGATCTCCATAGTCAGGTCCTAATATCATCCATTCATCCACTTGCAGAAAGTGTGCATGCCTCAAGACTGAAACATTTCTTTTCACTGTGTCCTCTTCGTGTGCTGATCCAGTGCTATTAGTAAGTCTGCAAACATAACTTACAACATTAACAGGGCTGTCAATAAAAGCATTTTAGTCAAATTGTCGGTCACCACTGAACAGGCAACGAGAGTAATGGGCCATTAATTTCATTGAACATAGAAGGTCAAAAGGGAAATACCCACCCGTCATTTCAAGTTACTTTGGCACTGACAGAATAAATATATTCTGAGATGAATCTCTGCTAATGAAAGTGTTTATGGCAAATTATTTGCATCTTCTGGAACAGGATATGAGAAGAGGCCCCTTTTTCATTTTTTGACAATTGCATAAGATCTTGGACATTCACTTGCTGCTCATATTTCACAGAAAACATGAATAGTTTCCTCAAATTGAGGCATATTAACTGCTTGCCACAAAAGAAAGTATCAACTATTTGCACAGGAAACTAAGCTAGTTCTAAACGTAAGAAGTGTTTTATATATTGGACCACCTCCTTTGGATTGAAAAAAATATTTAATTTGACAAGCACTGGTTGTGTGACGCTGTCAAGCAGACCCAAAATTGGGCACAGGCAGGAAACATCCTGAAAGGGTTCAGTTGCCAGAAATATCATTTATCATAATTTTGACTGTGACAAGGTTCTTTGAAGTCTAAGTCTGATGGCACAATTGAAAATTAATCTGTGGAATTCGATCATTTTGAAATACTTTACATAACAGACCGTATCATACTGTGAAGTAATGTCACTATCTTTTGCTTAATAGGGTTTTCACATTCTCTGACAGCTTTTTTTTTTTAATTTTAAGCAGAACACCAAAGGTCACAATTCATGAGAAACTGTGCTCAAACCTCACTGAAATGTATAGGAGCTGAGGAAGCACGTTCTTTTAAATTGTGCTTCATTTTGTGTGAGGGAGTGCTTTAGCTCAGTGTTTTACAGGCAGAAGGTCTGAGGTTAAATGTGGAATCTCCAGGTGGGTCTGGGAGAGGCCCCTACTTGAAACTCCTGGCAGTCAGTGTAGACCAGGCACAGGCAAACTTGGCCCTCCAGATGTTTTGGAACTCCCATCATCCCTAGCTAACAGGACCAGTGGTCAGGGGTGGTGGGAATTGTAGTCCCAAAACATCTGGAGGGCCGAGTTTGCCTATGCCTGGCATAGACAATACTGAGCTTGATGAACCAATAGTCTGAACTGATATACGACAACTTCCTACATTTCACCCAAATCTCTTGGACTCTATTATTTTGAGGAGGTGGTTCAGAAGGCCCTAAATAAAGGTTAGAGATCCCTGGGACCCACTGCTAAATGCAGGAGGAGAGAAACTGGCAATGAGATGCTACCTATGCTTCAGTGTTCACAAAGAAGAAGTGCAGCGAGGATCATATGCTTTAGCAGCATGGGGAAAACCAACGACTGAGACTGACAGGGCAGCCTATCAAGCTTCAGGGGCTCACCTTCCTCCCCCTTGGCCATAGATAAGCAGTACAAAGAGAAAGCAGTCTCTTACCAGTAACAGAAATGTTTCATGAATGCAGCGAAAGAACAAGCAACTGTTCTCAGAGTGCAGGTGCTCCCAAGAAAGGTTCTGCCCACTTCCTTCTAGTCACTTCTGTCCTCTTGTCTCCTAGCCGCCTGATCTCTCAACCATTGAGCCCTTTCCGAAACCACCTTAAATAATCTCCTAGCCTTGGGGCTGAGAGACTGCACATCTTCCAGTGATAGAGAGTCAGCTAGCCAAGGATATCTCAAAAATATCAAAAATGTGTGTGTTAATCCACTGTTCCAATTAGTACATGAAATATGCAAATGAACTCACTCAAAAGAACTGAGATTGAGTACTTAGAAGATGCTATCTCTCTGTGTGCGTGCAGGGGGGTGTTTTTTAAAAAGATAATTATTTAAATTCCCAGAAAAGTGAAATGGATCGTTTTGTCATTTCTTTCAAGCTAGATATTGTCATGATTTTGTGAGATCTGTCTCTAATTAAGCACGTTGGATGAAACATTTATTCATTATTCAGTCTCATCCAAAGTAATAAATATGTATAGTGACAAAATTATCACATTCTATTGTCGCCGCTCCCACAGTGCAGAATCCTTTGCCGAGTCATGATCTAACTCCTTTTTATCCTGGCAGACACATCAACATGAACATAGAAAGCTGCCTTCTACTGAGTCAACCCATTGGTTCATCTAACTCAATACTGTCTGCACTGACTGGCAGTGGCTTCCAAGGTTTCACATAGGACGTCTCTCTCAGCCTAAACTGCAGATGCTTGGGAGGAAAACTGAGACCTCCTGCCTATTAAGTAGATGCAGTAGTGAGTCATGACAACACCATAGGCAAGGAGGAGGAGGAGGAGGAGGAGGAGGAGGAGGAGGAGGAAGAAGAAGAAGAAGAAGAAGAAGAAGAAGAAGAAGAAGAAGAAGAAGAAGAAGAGTAGTTTAGATTTGATATCCTGCTTTATCACTACCCAAAGGAGTCTCAAAGCGGCTAACATTCTCCTTTCCCTTCCTCCCCCACAACAAACATTCTGTGAGGTGAGTGCAGCTGAGAGACTTCAGAGAACTGTGACTAGCCCAAGGTCACCCAGCAGCTGCACGTGGAGGAGCAGGGAAGCAAACCCAGTTCACCAGATTATGAGACTACCGCTCTTAACCACTACACCACACTGTCTCTCTATGGAGCTCCCATGCCTACAGTTCCAAAACTTTGCTGTCTTTCGTGCACTTGGATGTTTCATTTTCACCAGATATCTCCTGAATGCTGCCATACATGATAAGAAACCCACCAAAAAGGTGGTATTTGTCTTTGACATCTGATGACCAGACATGAATTCAAATTCTTGATATTTGAGTATCAATCTGCAATGGAACTGCAACTTTCACAGGAATTTGATAGCTGCCATACAAGATTTCATTCCATACTTAAGATGCAACAGTATACAGTCATACCTTGGTTCTTGAAGGCCTTGTGACTCGAACGTTTTGACTCCCGAACGCAGCAAACCCAGAAGTGAGTGTTCCGGTTTGCAAATGTTTTTTGGAAGCCAAACATCCAACGCGGCTTCCATGGCTTCCAATTGGGTGCAGGAAGCTCCTGCAGCCAATCGGAAGCCGCACCTTGGTTTTCGAACGTTTTCAGAAGTCAAATCGACTTCCAGAACCAATTCTGTTTGATAACCAGGGTATGACTGTATATTATCCTGGCCACGGACAGTTTATGGATGGGTGTAGTGTCCTAATGGACACACCACAAGTAAAAAACATGTCCCTGGGAAATTCCCTTTGGGTTGCAACTATTTGGTTGATGTGAGTGTGAGCAGCTAGCAAAGTGAACACTCACTGTTTCTGTCTATGCTGCTGAGGGAAACTTCTTAATTATTTGTTATCATTTTCCCCATTAAATAAAATATAAGTGGACAAGCATTCAGAGATTAGAAATATTATTCAATATAGGCCCAGAAAAGCACAGTGAACCCCCCTTTTTTAAAGTGAAAAGTTTTACAAGGCAATTTAGCTCTGGCAAAATTTATTATCTCGAGCAACATAGCAATATTATCCCTTAAGTACAGGACACATCTAGATTAGAGGCCTCAATATGTTCTTGTACTTGGTATGACATCTCCAATAAGCTGAACTTTTCATCTTCTGTTGCTCTGTGCCTGTGTCTTTGGGAGCTCAGCATTACAAACCAACAAACATCATTTAGCCAGAGGGCTCTATTGGATTTGGTTGGTTGCAACAGTTTGTCCCAGGTGGCTTCATACACATGCTGAGTTCTTCTCCGGATGGTGCTTCCACCTTCAGACAGCTCTATAATGAAACATGACTACTAAAATGCACCCAACTGTGGGCTGCTTGTTGTTGCTTTTCAAACTCCAACTTGATGGGTCAGTAGAATTGGCAAGCAAAGCTATATCCTGTCAGTTAAGAAGTACTGAACCCAGCGAAACCCCCAGAATTTACCAAGCTTCCATTCTGGAGATTGCTTTAACCATGACACTGCATCAGCGAAAATTGCTCACCCTTACGTTGTTCCACTGAGTTGGCTTCCATGAGCCCTCAACTGCTTTTCATTATCGATGACCCCAGAGTTTGCATTTACACAGCATGGAATGTGAATTTCTCCATCTCATAATATTCATCTGTATTGGAAATGAAGCACCATCTCCGCAATGTAGGTTTCTCTTCCTTGCAGGATCAACTGAGTTTTAAGAGCATGTTTACATCTCCAAGGAGCTCTGTGACAGATAGTTTTCCAGGGGGACTGAATGCTCAGTAGGGATGCTGGATGAACATCCATATCCTTTTTCATTGGACTTTTAAAAAGGATTAATTTCATTGCTTTTTGTTCTGTCCTCCTTGCTGATTAAGTTGTGCATTGGGGGAGAGCATGTATGGGAAACTGGGTGTCTTCATTGGGGGTTGCATCAGTGGGGATTGAGATGTGTGAATTGGGGGGGACTGGGTGTGTATACTGGGGGTTACAGGACGCGGGTGGCGCTGTGGTCTAAACCACTGAGCCTCTTGGGCTTGCCGATCAGAAGGTCGGCGGTTCAAATCCCTGTGAAGGGGTGAGCTCCTGTTGCTCTGTCCCAGCTCCTGCCAACCTAGCAGTTTGAAAGCACACCAGTGCAAGTAGATAAATAGGTACCAATGCAGCAGGAAGGTAAATTGCATTCCCATGCACACTGGCTTCCATCATGGTGTCCAGTTGCACCAGTAGCGATTTAGTCATGCTGGCCACATGACCCAGAAAGCTGTCCGTGGACAAACGCTGGCTCCCTTGCCCTGAAAGCGAGATGAGTGCCACAATCCCATAGTCACCTTGGACTGGACTTAATTGTCCGGGGTCCTTTACCTTACCGTTACCTTTTACTGGGGATTATATATTGAGGGAGTATTGAGGGAGTGTATAGTGCTTATTTGGGTGTTTGGTGTGGGGTTTTTTTGGCATGTGTTCCTAATTTTATTTATTTTTATTACAAAGTTTGATAGAATTATAGAATGTTAGAGTAGGATGGTACCCTGAGGATCATCTAGTCCAACTCCCTGCAATCCAGGACTTCCCTTATAGGAATTGAACCTGCAACCTTGCAACCTTGGCATTATCAGTATTTATTGTGAACTGCTTTGGGGGTCTTTGGGCCAAAATGTGGCATAAAAAGCATTATCACAACATAAGCTTGACTCTATGGTTCCTTCATTTCTATGCAGAACCAAGAGTGCTTTACAAACATCTTTCTTTCTTTCTTTCTTTCTATAATGTGTTTCATGATTGTCTCATTTTTGTGCTAATTAACTAACCCCCTGCTGTGTAACAGATAATTTCAGTGTATGCCTTTGCTTATCAGATGAAGATTCAAGATTGTTTTAAGTCCTATATCTATATTCAGTGGTGGAAGAGAAGATTATTCTGCCTGCGCTTTACAAAAGTAATTAAAAGTTCCTTTCAGCATTCTTATTTTCTTGTGATATTGTGGATATGAAGTGTAATGATATTTGTAAAGAACATCAATTTCAGCTAACCTAAGGTTTCACAACTCCCTGAAATGCAACACAGCTTTATATCTATTTTCATCATGAGATACTCTAACCAAAAATAAATAAATCATCAAAACCTTTAATGTAAGACGTGTTCCATGATTTGCAATTAATAATTCATTTCTCCTTTGATAATAAGAACCGGTCTGAATTTAGGGGAGGGGCTGTGCTTCACACAGCTGGCTCAATTTGTGATCATCTTTTTGTATGGAAGAGATAGGCAGATAGGCATCCCTACCTTACCATGCAGGCAATGAGATGGATGTTTCACATGGAACTCCAATTCCCTCTCTGTGGAGAAAGAAACCTGAGCATAGCCTCAAATCCTAGAGCAGAATGCTGCCCTACAGGTTGCATGTCACCCATGTGTGCCCAGTATCTCCACCTGTCAGTGGCTGGACTGAGGAGAAATGGTGGGACCCACCTCCCATCTCTTGAACCTTCCTTAGAACAGGAAGACAGTATAGATTTAGACGAGTGGTTTGCAGAAGGGCATAGTTCAGAGGAACAGCAGGAAGAAGACACACCAGGGGAGAGACAGCTGAGAGACTCAATGTCATTGGAGAGCATTCCTGGTCCTCCTTCTCCCAGGACCAGACAAGCATTGAGGGTAGAAGAACAGAAGGTGTAGAGGCAGAAAGCTCAGATTAGCCATTGCAAGAGTGATGTCAGGAGTCCAGGTTCCCAGCTTGATAACACAGTAAGCGTAGGTAACTAAAAAGGAGGAGTTATTGCAAAAAACAAACATAGCTCTGGGCGGCTCTAATGAAGACGCTGACATTATCATTCAAGATGACCCTTCTGAAGACTCCTTCCGGTGCCTACAGAATATATTGAACCATAGCCCCTTACATCTCTTGTTTTGCTTCCTGTCTAGCAGCCCTCCCATTCGCTGACTCTTCAGACTTGTTGGATCAACTCCAGCCTCTTCCTGTTCTGAAAATCTGTCTCGGTGTCTGTTCACACCTGTTTGAGTTTCCTGAGAGTTTGGCAATCGGCATTCCAATGTCCAAGGGAGTCACACTGGTCACTGGCCACTGTTCAGCCTGCGTCAGATCTAACCCTCTCTGTTCTGCAGCTGGCTCCACTAAGTTCCACTAGGAGTTGGCTCATTCCTGACAGGTGACAGAGAATAGGAGAGACAGAGGGGGTTGGACTTGATTTGGAGCAATGCCATTATTTTAGGGAGGCTGCATTCCTTTGTCTCTCTCTGTGAACTCTGGAATAAATTACTTGATAAGCACTCTTCTTGTTTATCTGCTCACTGGCTGCCACTGGGGGAGGGATCAGATTCCCTGAGGCCTTACACTACCACATGAAGAGGATAGTCAAATGGGGAAAATATGTGAAGTAGCCCAGAATACAACCCCATTGTTTAGGGAGATACACTGAAGATTTAGGCTCATACACTCCCAGTATGTCATGGAGGAAAATTGGGACGTGTATCTGTCGTGGCTGCACACCTGTGCAGAGCAAAGGCCCCCAAATAAGCGTATTTGGGGGCCACAGTCTTGCAAGAGCCAAAACAGGACATCCTGGGAACCACTCAGAGGATAGGATGGCTTCTGTAATTCTGGGATGTCCTGCTTATCATCATCATTATCATCATTTTATTTGTATGCCACCTTTCCACAGTTAAAACAATGCTCAAGGTGGATTACAACATGACAAAATTTACATAATTACCAATGTAACAAAAGTCATAAACAATAAATAAAAGACATTGTAAGGTACACAACCAAATGGAAAACAATTTCCGTATAAACCATAAAATCTAAAACTAAAAACACAACATTAGTATCAATAGCAATTTAAAATGACACAGATAAAAACTAAAAACAATATTTAAAAATGATCCCTCTCTGTCAAGCAGCAGCAGCAGTCCTTTACGGAGCCTGTCAGGCCTCGCCCCAAGCTCAGAAGAAGAAGAAGAAGAAGAAGAAGAAGAAGAAGAAGAAGAAGAAGAGTTTGGATTTGATATCCTGCCTTTCACTCCCTTTAAGGAGTCTCAAAGTGGCTAACATTCTCCTTTCCCTTCCTCCCCCACAACAAACACTCTGTGAGGTGAGTGGGGCTGAGAGACTTCAAAGAAGTGTGACTGGCCCAAGGTCACCCAGCAGCTGCATGTGGAGGAGCGGAGACACAAACCCGGTTCCCCAGATTACGAGACTACCACTCTTAACCACTACACCACACTGGCTCTCAGGCTCCCAGCAGGTCAGTCCTCAGCTTATGACAGTTATGGGGTATGTATAGAGGGGTTATGTGGGTATGTATAGAGATGCCTGGCGTGCTCTGGTCCATGGGGTCACGAAGAGTCGGACACGACTAAATGACTAAACAACAACAACAAATAGAGATGGGTGTGGACTCTGCGGAAGCTGTGTTCCAGAGTAGAGTCACCTGGTCCACTTTGCTCTGGCCAGTATATGATCTGGATCATGGGCCTCTTCAGAAGCCCATGAAGAGGTGGTCTAAGGAATATCTCATCCAAGCATGAAGAGCTAGCCACATACACATTAAAAAAGAATGGCATACATCTCCCTGGGAGTGACAGCGCCTGATGATGTGCTGTCACTCCCGGGGAGTTTATCCAAAGAAAAAATGGTAGCTTCTATGGAGCCGGCCATGTTTTTCCTTCAATAAAATTTCTGTACTGGGATGAATATCCATTCTGTGTCATTGCTGTGTAAATGCACCATTCTTTCCCGTGTGTATGTGGTGGTAGATGCCCTGTATATTTTTGTTTATTCATTTGCTAAAATGTTGTCATATGTATTGCCAAAGGTCCTTCAAGGTGAATAACAACAACTCAGCTACTGATGGGTATACAGAAAGCTGCTTCGTATGAGGGGCAACCATGATTGAGTTCTCACTTATTACCATCTGTTTAACAGTGAATCCCTCTTCCCAAGGAACTCAGAGAATTGTAGCTCTGTGGTGGGAATAGGGGTCTCCTAACAACTCTCAGCACCCTTAATTAAACTACAGCTTCCAGAATTCTTTGGGGGAAGCCAAGTTTGGTAAATGTAAGGTTTGGATGTGAATTAAGTCTGATCAAACAGAAAGACAAATGTTTAAATGATCTGCAACATACCTTGCAATTTCTAAAATTTATCAGAGTTTGTTGAATATGCTAGAGTTTTGTTTTATGTTTGCCAGTGTGTTTATTAATGAAAAATAAATTGAAGAATATAGCCTATTAAACCTGAATTGCTGGGTTATGGTTGCCAAGGAAAGTACATAACAGACACATTTATTTTATAGGGAGCTCTTGTGAGGTTTCGAAAGATGCCCTTAATGAGTGCTATTTTCAGATCCCCACACTGCTCTGTGCTTCCAAACCCTCCAATGTAAAATTCATCTGCAATTAACAAACCAAAGACCATGTGTGAGGGAGTTAAATCAAGGACACAATGTCAGGATATCGAGCTAATAAATATTTGAAGATGCCACAAGGCGACCAGCCATTTATTAGAGAATGAGAGAGAAAAGGGAGGGTTACAAAAGCTCTTGTCAACCAGGCATGCTCCACATGCAAAATTAACTTTCAGCAATGCCCGTTTTGTAAGGAGTGAGATATGTTCAATAGGTAGTTTAATATGTAATTATAATATATTGTTTAATATGCAATGACAATTTGTGTGTAAATTGAGAAAAAGCTCCAAACTCTACTTTGGTAAGAACTCATATTTTATCTATTTAGGCTGCAAGTCAATATTCACTTAAGTGAGAGTAAGCCCCATTAAAATCAATATGGAGCAAAGTTTCAGGGATGAAGGAGGAGTCAAAACCCAGGACTGACTGTCTCTTCCATGTGTTCCTCAGTGCATGGTCTGACTGTAACCCAAACAACCCTCCAACATTTTCACACTCAAATCTGGGGCATCCCCACCCCATGTCACAATCCGCTCACTTCCGCAGTCTCCTTAGGCCACATTGAAACACCCACCCACGATGGTTTTACCCATTTGTTGTGTCCCCTTTGATAATTTTGGGGTGCAATGTATTTCCTCCTTAACTGATAGAGAGTGATTGGGGGGGCACGGGTACATACAATCAGAATAGCAATAAAGGTCATACAGAAGGCTGATCCCACCATAGGATAAACATTCACTTAAACATTCATAAAAACACAGCAGTCAGTAGATTAAGATATCCCTAGAATTAAGCAATGACTGCTGTCACAGGTTCTCACTTCAAACCCTTGTCAGGACTAATGAACCTGTAACTCTAACTTATTGACAGAAAATTCAAGTGATGGCTAGTTTCAACACAGATCACACTCCACAGATAACATTTTCATGCTAACTCGTGGATAGGAATGGAAGAGAAATTTGATTCAGTTTGCAATTGCACTTTCTGAAATGATACACCAACTGAAACACTGCTTCCTTTGAAATTCATACTTCTCTGAATTTTGCAATGTGGTTCTTGAGCCAAGTAATGAATGCATGGATGAAAACAGCATGCAAAATGCATTATATTGCTGGACATTGCTTTTCAAAACTGTGTGTATTAGGCAAAATATGTGTATATTAGGAGAAAGTTGCACTAAAAGAAGCTGGTGTGTTTTCATGACTTTTGAATATTCAAAAATGCAAACTGGTGGATACAGTGGTACCTCAGGTTACATACGCTTCAGGTTACAGACTCCGCTAACCCAGAAATAGTGCTTCAGGTTAAGAACAGTTTCAGGTTAAGTACGGACCTCCGGAACAAATTAAGTACTTAACCTGAGGTACCACTGTATCTGGAAAACTGGCTGCAAGATGGGGGGGGGGGATGACAGTCTCACAAAGCCCAAAATGGACAGAATCACAATCCCTACTTATGGGTCACCTTACCTCAGATAAAATGCTATTTAGTTGATTCAGTTTATGCATTCAGTTGATAATAATCAGTGTTGAACAATCAAAAGGCACACTCTGGATAGTGCAGCAATTCCCATGTTAACAAATAAAAGGAAGTTATATATAGGATTATTATTATTATTTTCTTTTTTTACTTCTCCTCTTGATCATTTACTAGCAGCCCCAGTGTATTCGAATTCTTTCAAGAAGAAAACGTCATTAAATTAGGGTTGCCATATTTTAAAAAGTGATAATCCGGACACAAAAGTTGTTGAGTTTTTTTGGCAAAATCTCAAACAAAATGATGTATGGCAACCCTACATTGAATCAGAATCTTCTTTTGGAGTTGGTTTCATTCTTATGCCAGAAACTTTAGTTACACCCAGTTAAGAATGAAAGATCAAGAACTCGCTGAAACCTGTTAAACCTGTTGTCGCTGTGCAACCTAAGTAAGGGATACTTCAGGGGGGGGCAGGGGGGCGGTATGTCCTGTGTCTCCTCAAATGGCAAAACAAGACATGCCTCCCATGGATCAGAGGCAATGAAAGGTTTACCTTTGCAGGATATGTCCTACCTATTCCTAAACCATGCAGCATTTTATAACCAAGTAGTGAATGTACTAGAGGCTTCAAATGCAATCTCCAGGTGCAATACAAGCCCAGCAAGCCCAGAGCAATTTCAAAGCTAGAAAAAGAAATAATACATCATTTTTGTGCGAGGTCTGATGAATGACCAGTTCATGCCCTCCAAGTGCCCCAAATTATTAAACTTGTCTTGTGATGCCTCGGAATCCTTATTCCTTTTCTTTTAGAGGGAGATACTCAGATTTCAATTAGGTTCAGCTCCTTCCAGAAGTAAGCCAAAAACATCTGTGTCGTGGAAATCTTAACATGAAAACAGCAGCTGTTGCCACAATGATATCTTCTCCAAATAGCAACTGAAGCATAAGTTCTTAATTTGTCTGGTATGTTTCCTGTTATCAAAAGAGAAATATTTTCTCTGATGAGCCTCCAAAGCAGCCACCTTTCTTTTATTACTATTTCTCCAGAAGCATTTACTTCTTCCATAGTATAACTTGAGTCACCACAGTTGGGTTTAAAAACAGCAACTTGTTGCTTTTGCTGAAATGGACTAATATGATTACTTCTTCAGAAACCCTTCATAGGGTTGACATGCATTCAAATCTACCTGTTCATATATCATCAGCCTAGATCCCTCTCCAGAACTGTCCTGCTAATATACAGTGGTACCTCTAGTTTCTAACTTAATTCATTCCAGAAGTCCGTTCTTAACCTGAAACTGTTCTTAACTAGAGGCGTGCTTTCGCTAATGGGGCCTCTTGCTGCCACTGCGCTGCTGGCACACGATTTCCGTTCTCACCCTGGGACAAAGTTCTCAACTCGAGGTAACTCTTCCAGGTTAGCAGTGTTTGTAACCCGAAGCATTTGTAACCTGAGGCGTTTGTAACTCGAGGTAACACTGTAGTTCATTGGTCTGGAAAAAGTTGCTCACATCTTACTAAACTACATACCATAAACGTATTTGACTTCCATAGTCTTGATCAGTGGCGTAGCATGGGGAGAAGCAACACTGGGGCAGTTGCAAAGGGAGCCAAACTGTTAGAGGGAGCAAAATTTCAACACCCGCTGCTCTGTCAATACAGCTGCATGCCTCCATCGTTGGGCTCTGTTCAAAACAGCTTCTCTAAGCAAACTGGGAAGTGACCTCTCCAGACAATGGAATGAGTCTTCTTTTCTTATCTCTGCAGCTGCAATCTTCTGGGTAACACAGATACCATTAGGCCAGGCATAGGCAAACTTGGCCCTCCAGATGTTTTGGGACTACAATTCCCACCATCCCTGACCACTGGTCCTGTTAGCTAGGGATGATGGGAGTTGTAGTTCCAAAACATCTGGAGGGCCATGTTTGCCTGTGCCTGCATTAGGCAGTTGAATGCACATGCATACTCTGTCTGTTTCCTTCCCTCCCATCCATCCCTCCGTGCAGCCTTGGGCGCTGGTCTTGATCTGCTGCTTGTCACCAGTAATGAACTGATTTATTGAATTCCTCAAAGTGCTTTCAGTTATGAATACTCCAATACAATTTGTTAGAGAACAACGCAATAGATGCCATTGATTGTGATTACCATCTCAGCATCACTTCACATAGCTATTTCCTTTCCCTGAAATGTCAACATACTTTTGCCCCTTGTGGATTCCCTTATGTGGACTAATGCTACCATGCACAAAACATATCGGTTTATAATCTGGGACTCCAACACGATCAGACGTAAGAGCATGAGACTGTAAGAAGAACTCTGCAGGATCAGGCCAATGTCCCATCTGCTCCAGCACCCTGGTCTCACAGTGGCCACCCAGATGCCTGTAGGAAGTCCTCAAGGAAGACAAGAGCCCTCTTCTCTCTCTTTTTTTTACAAGATATTTATTAAAAGTTTTTAAGATATAACAAAAAATGAAAAATAAACATACAAAATAAAAAAAACAATTAAAAACACACATTAATTTTCA
Organism: Podarcis vaucheri; assembly: GCF_965113315.1. Lineage (NCBI taxonomy): Eukaryota > Metazoa > Chordata > Lepidosauria > Squamata > Lacertidae > Podarcis > Podarcis vaucheri. The sequence continues at coordinate 28,666,718 of NC_138755.1, read as the reverse complement.
ATAACATAACTTCCGTACACTTATTTCCTCAGACCTCCTCACACCTCCCCTCCTTCTATTCCAGTTCAGTTTGTTTGTTCAGCAAATCCTTACCATTAAACTTTTACCCATTTGTGAATTTTTTTTTTCATATCTCCTAAATCATTACAGCTGGAAACCACTTAGTTTCTATCCAACATCCTTCTAACATTCATTAATTTTACAATATTTCTTTAAATAGTCTTTAAATTTCTTCCAGTCTTCTTTCACCGACTCTTCTCCCTGGTCTCGGATTCTGCCAGTCATTTCGGCTAATTCCATGTAGTCGATCACCTTCATCTGCCATTCTTCCAGAGTGGGTAGATCTTGTGTCTTCCAATACTTAGCGATGAGTATTCTTGCTGCTGTAGTAGCATACATAAAAAAGTTCTGTCCTTCTTTGGCACCAATTGGCCGACAATGCCCAGGAGAAAGGCCTCTGGTTTCTTCAGGAAGGTATATTTAAATACCTTTTTCAGTTCATTATATATCATTTCACAGAAAGCCTTAATCTTTGGGCATGTCCACCAAAGGTGAAAGAATGTACCTTCAATTTCTTTACAACAAGAGCCCTCTTCTCAATGCAGCTTCCAGCAGCTTGTATTCAGAAGCACAACTGCCTCTGACATTGGAGGCAGGGCATAGCAATCATGGGCAATCATTTTTAAATATAAATATTCAAATCATGTGTCTTGTTTTTCCTCTCAATAAACTGCTTAGGAATACGTAATTTAAAATACACTAGGATGTTCAGGATTGCTACATACAAGAATTAACGCTACATGTGTATCTGAAAGAAATATATATAAATACTTGAAATGCATCAAATTTGGACTTCGGCTTCACATTTTCAATATGCTGGTTGTTTTTGACCAGGGGTATCCAACAGGTCGATCACAATTTACCTGTCAATCGCGGGGTGTACCTAGTCGATCACGGGACCCTGATACCCCCCCCCCAACCAAAAAGGCTCAACAACTTTGGCTGATCCTTCCCACCAAAAAAGCTGAACAAAAAAGCTCCTGTCAATCCAATGGGTAGATCGTTGCCAGTTTATTTATAGTGGGAGTGGATCACAGTCTCTTGGAAGTTGGGCAGCCCTGTTTTATACTAATATCAGTTATCTGCCAAATGCTAACAGGCATGACTATTACATGTCAGATAACAACTACAGTTGAACAGTAGTAACATGTAGCTCACAAATGCATTCAAGTATTGTTGTCCATGCCAATAATAATAATTTATTTATACCCCACCCATTTGGCTGGGTTTCCCCAGCCACTCTGCGTGGCTCCCAACAGAACACTAAAAACAGAATAAAATTTCAAGCATTAAAAACTTCCCTAAACAATGTCCAAAATAGGATATATCACCACATCCCAGATACCACATAATTTCAAATACCATCTATCAAATATCCCTGGGTATCAATACCGATATCAAATATCTGTTGAGATGTCATCCATTATATGAATATTCTGAGAATATGTGATATAAATATTTGATATTCAGATAGTGTTTCATGTAAACAACTGCAGACGAGAATTTTAGGGAGCAGATTCATTTCAGCTCTGAGAAAGCATTTGAATTATGCAATTTTCTCACCACTGCTTGATTCATATGCAAATGTTTGTTTTTCCAACTGGACTTCAATTACGCTCCCTTTCTGGCCTGTTGATCCATTTTGCATCTGTGCCAAAGCAAACAGGGGTAGCTTGTTGATGTGGCTGTGAGCTCCAAACGAAAGGCATTGAAAATATTGATTGCAGCGAAACTGAAACAGGAGAGGGCATGGTGGAATTTTCTGTTTGCAGTTCTTCCTTGGGTGCATGCATGCTTTGCTGGCACTCCATGGAAGGAATGGGAAAAGGCTAACACCATAAATGCAATGGCATGTACTGTCATCCATAATGTAAACTGTAAAACAAAGCTGAGGAACAGCAAAGAACACCTCTGAGATGCATTAATCCACTTCTTAACAATCAAAGGGGATGCCGTTATTGGACAATCCAGTATATCTTTCTCATCCCACCCCCTGCCGATTTGTACTACCCATGTATATTGTTTCACATCAATAAATCTTCTAAGAAGGTGAGATAGGATCTTGCCCCTTGAAGTGGGTTGCCCTTGATTTTCACAGCTCCTGCAGGAACACATGGATCGTGATCTCAGAATCCTGAAATGACACTGTACATTTAAGGCCACCTTATACCACATTTGTAGTCATGGAGATCCTGGGAACTGTGAGTTGTTAAGGGTGCTAGAAATTTAAGCTCTGTGAGGTCAGCAGCTTTAACAAACTATATTTTCCAGGATTCTTTGGGGAAGCCATGACCATTAAAGTGACAGGAGTGCTTTAAATGTCCTTACTTCCTTGAGCGGAGTGTACCGAGTCTCTAATTTTTGCCTGTGTTCTACGAAACACCAGCAAGGAAAGTTTGCAGTAACTGGGACAGGGGCCTCTCAGTGTTGCCTGAAAGAGGTCTGATCAGCAAGAGGCTTAGAAGAAGAAGAAGAGTTTAGACTTGATATCCCGCCTTTCACTCCCCTTAAGGAGTCTCAAAGCAGCCAACAATCTCCTTTCCCTTCCTCCCCACGCTCTGTGAGGTGAGTGAGGCTGAGAGACTTCAGAGAAGTGTGGCCAGCCCAAGGTCACCCAGCAGCTGCATGTGGAGGAGTGGGGAAGCGAACACGGTTCACCAGATTACGAGTCCACCGCTCTTAACGACTACACTACGTTGGCATGTCAAGAGCATGAGAACTTCAGCCATGGATGATATGAATAGTTAGGATTTCCACTGCCAACCCTCTTGAATACATGGCCATGAGCTGACCCCTGTTGCGATGTGCCCAAGGGAACGGGGGCATTTGGTAGGCCCCCAGCTGGCTCCAGCCCACTGGCCAGTAGTCGGGTGAACTCCAGTCCTTGGAACAGCATCAAACAATGATCCGCAGCTTCAGAAGTCTTCAGAAGCTGGAGCATGCTAGCCAGCAGAGATAACAACCTCTTCGTGATGGAAGGGCGGACAGAGGCATATACAAAGCATATTTACAAGCAGTTTATTCAGTATAGATCAAGACAAAGAAAAACATGTCTGCTCTCCTTCATGTCTAAGAGCAAGAAGCACTAAGCAAAAGCAATACACAAACAGAAGTTCCCAGCAAGCTGAGCTGGAATGTAAACAGACATGTGACATACAGCAATCCACATATCTGTTCCTCTTAGGGTGGAACGGAACATCACTATCCTAACAACCCCTAAGTAGTAACCCTGGGGCAGCATTTGAGGACATTTCATTAAAAATGAAAGTGAGAGGGGCACAGTCTATGAAAGGTCTAGAACCTGCGACACAATGTTAACAGTGTGGGTGTACTTGCTCCGGGCTACAGCCGGCCATGCCTCCTTTCAGGATTCTCCAGTCCAGGAATACCCAATATTGTACCCTCCAGATGTTGTGGACTACAATCCCATCAACCCCAGCCACCATGGCCAACAGCTGGCGGTGATGAGGTTTGTAGACCAAAATATCTGGAAGGCAGCAGATGTTGATCCCTCCATCATCTGCATGGATAGTGCCACTTTGGCTGCATAAGAAAAGGCATTCAGGGACTTGTGGTCTGGTAATTTTCATGAATATTTATGATTATTCCAAAATACTCATTGTTATAAGGCAGCTGAAATAGAAGAAAATTCAAGAAAGCAAGAAAGCTGAACAGTCCAGATTGCCATTTTGCTGACTGAAAAGTGAAAAAGAAAGTTGGGAATCTCAATGCTGCAGTGTCTGCTTTCACCAGATTTGCCTGAAGTTCAATTTCACTTCCACTTTGCCATCTTCAATTGTCATAGCATGAAAACAACAACACCCTGCAATTTCAAGCTATATTAGATATACAGACTCTCCCTCTCCCTTTCCCCCATCCCTTCCCCTCCTTTCTCTTTCCTCTGCTTATCAAAATTTATACTGTTATAAGATCCTTTGGCTCAGGGAAGCAGTATTTCTTTTTGATAGAAGTCTAATGTCTCATTACATGCAGTATGTATAGAACAATGTATAATGCAGTAAAGAACAAAGGCAGCTTATGATGCAAAACAACTAAGGAAAACTGTAGTTCAGTTTTGTATGAAATGCAAATAAGAATACTTGATATTACAATTTGGGGGTAGTATTTCTTGACTCGTTTTAAATTCAGCTGTTTAGAAAATTGCAATGGAGAAACTCCGCTCCCTTTTCAAAAACTAAATCCAACCTGCTTTCCTCTTTACCACCAGAGAAACGAGGAAAACTATTATTAACACTACTTATATGGCATAATAATGGACTCAACTGGCTTCCTTATACATATTTAAATATGTTTTCTTAGGTTAAGCCAATTTAAGCCAATAGCTTAATGCATTCTCCATTTATTCTCAGATTCCATGCACTGAAACCTTCTCCCAAATGGTAAGGCACTGCCAGCTATCCTCCATTATTGCAAGTACCCAGATGCTCCTGCTTCCTGAATGCCGCTTTGACCCTTAAGTTAGAATGTCATGCCAGCTTTCCTTAACAGTGGGATAGAATGTTAAGCACATTTGGACAGGAATATATTCCCCCAAATCATGAGATCTTCACCCAAAGTCAGAGGTGAACTCTCTTGCCTCTAGGGCTGTGTAAATGACCACTTGGAAATGTCCATCCTATCTGTGGGTAGAGGTAGTTGGGGTGGGCAGAGGGAGGCACTTCATTGCATTTCTCCAGGGGGAGGAGAAATTTGTTAGGATTTTTATCCATCTGTGCTGCTCCAGCAGTAGCACTATGTTTGCGTATATCATGTGAGTGTCTGAGAGAGTGTGAGACAGGAAGTCTCAGTACTGTTGGAGTACTGTTGGAAGTTTGTTTCACTTCTGTTTGTGATGCTGTTCTGTACTGGTGCTGAGGGAGCACAGACATGCTGATGTATTCTCTGTATATAGACTGTAAAATAAAGTACAGTGGTACCTCAGGTTAAGTACTTAATTCGTTCCGGAGGTCCGTACTTAACCTGAAACTGTTCTTAACCTGAAGCACCACTTTAGCTAATGGGGCCTCCTGCTGCTGCCGCGCCGCTGGAGCACGATTTCTGTTCTCATTCTGAAGCAAAGTTCTTAACCTGAAGTACTATTTCTGGGTTAGCAGAGTCTGTAACCTGAAGCGTATGTAACCAGAGGTACCACTGTAGTTTAGAGCTACAAATTGACTCTTTCTTCTGTGATGCCGGAAGATGAGCGTGCTCCTCTCAGGAGGGAGGGGTCACTTAACACCGGTCTTTCTGGACTGAGGGAGATTTACGGCCAGGGAGGACCACCGGAGAGATGCCCCGGAGACTTGAGAAGTTGGCAGCCTTCCCGGGTGTGTTTCCAACAAAATTATCCAACACTTTCTCGGGAGTGTGTTCACCATTGGCACTGCCAGTAGCACAGCTTCTTTCTTTTTTCTTAAGGTTGCCCCGCCCCCCCATAAATAGTGCATACCGTCCAACATTTCACCAATGAAAATAGGGACATGGTGGCATCAACAGCCAGTGGCTGAGCAACATGCTGCAGCCCCCGGAGCAGAGAACAGGCGGGGGCGTGGCTGGCGTGCATCCCAGGAGTGTGGTGCATCGCCCGTGTGGTGTGGCGAGCGGCATGGGGGGATGACGCATCACCTGTGGGGGCATGGCAAGTGGCATGGGAGCATGGCAAATTGCCTGCAGGGGCATGGTGCGCATCCGGGGTTGCGCGGCATGTGGCGTGCATCCCAGGGCGGTGGCCACGATGGCACCATTTCCCCAAATAGTCCCAGGGCCGTGCGCTACCACCCCCTTGGTACACCAGTGTCAACAGCAACTGTATGGGCATCCTGATAACCCTTTTACATCCTCCACAATGCTCCAGACTAAGTGTCCTATTAATAGAGGAGGGCATTTTGAGAAAATTCCCCAAATTGGCCTTCTTTTTCTATGGGTAAAGAGAAAAAAGAAAAATATTAGAAACATTCTCAGCATAACATCTTCTGAGACCTTTTGGTTCAGTTCTGCTTATCACTAAGGATATGAAACCTCTTTCTTTCCATTGACCTCTCCACCTTCAAGCTTGCTGGAATTGCATGCTTGAGATGCTGTCCACAGAGGCTGCTGCGTGATCTTTCAGTATAGATCCCAAGCACTATCGTGCTGCACACACAGATTATCAGCAATCAGGTTAATTGCATATTATGTTCTCCATTCATTAAAATGCTCAGTTGTGAAGTAGATGCTTTGCAAGCACAAAGTCCCAGGTTCAAACCCAGTATTTCCAGTTAAGTCTGGGGAAGATTCCTGCCCAAAACCATGGACAGCTGCTGCTGCCAGTCAGTATCCATAACACTGAGCTTGGTGGACCAAGAGTCTGACTTGGTGTAAGCCAGACGCCTGAATTGTCCCTGAACACAATCTGATCTGAATTACGGTTGTGCTGAAGGAGAATTTCCTACCTCCCTTTATCTCTCTGTTAGGACTCCATTTTGCTTCCTAAAACTCCATATTTCATATTAGCAGTTCTGCTTAGCAATCCATGCATGAATTCTCACCAGCCCCTCCTAATAGGAAAAAACTGGTTGTTTCAAGCATATCCTGTATTCTAATGTGAGAACTTCCTGAAGGTGATCTGCTAGGCAAAACAGTATCATTGAATTTAGGTTAACTTAGAGAATGGATATATTAGTCATGGATTATTAAGAATAGAAGTTTGTAGACAGGTAAATAATAGCATAATCAATCGGTAATTAATTATATTAAACCTTGAAGGATAGCAATGTGTGATTGCGCATTATTATAATGGCAAATTTGGGGTGGGCCAATCAAAAGAGCATAAGGTTCTCTGATTGGTTTAGAATGGCTTGGAATTTCTATGGGAAAGTTGTGATAATCATTTGATTGGTTGCTTAGGAATCACATGGGTAAACTGGAAATGTATAAGAAACATTGCTTTGGATGTGGTTCTTCGCATCCTCTCTCAGATTTTTAGGAGGCAAACCCCTACGTACATTTGTTTTCAATAAAGACCGGTCTTTTCACTTGAAGCCTGAATCCTTTTGTTTTGGGCTTCTGGGAGGGATACCTCCAGTCCAGGAACCCCATTAAATTTATCCAACAGTGCATCACATGATTAATTGCACATGTGCATCCACCTAAGAAGAGAAGCATTGCAGGATCAGGCCAGAGACCCATCCAGTCCAACATTCTCTTCTTACAGTGGCCAACCAGATATCTGTGGGTTGTCCACAAGCAGAATGTGGCTGCAACAATACAGCTTGTGATTCCCAGCAACTACAATTCAAAGGCATATTGCCTCCAAGGATGGAGATAGGACCTAGCCATCATGGCTAGTAACCATTCATAGCCTGACTTGTGGGGCCTGTCTTATGGATATGTAAGTTGTGTAACAAGGACCCCCAACCCCCCCCAAAGAAAACCCCACAAATTTGCAGGATCCTAAGTTATCAGCCAAAGCCTCCCACTCCAAGGGATGGTCAGAAGAGGATTGTGCAACTTGTAAAATCACACAATGCTGTGAGTTCTCCATAAAAAAACCACAAAAGTATTTAAACACACAATGAAGGAGGTGAGGACAGGTGCCCCACCTAGGCCCGAAGTCACCCCCCCCCCAAATCAGGCCTCAAAGGCCTCAAACTGTCCAAAATTCCCTTTCTCTCTTCTAAAAATCCAAAACAGTTTTTCCTCTGCTCTTCTCACAAGATGCATAGGCAAAATGTTACTTTTATCAGTACGAGAAGGCTTCAAAAAGCTAATGAATAGGCTCTGTCAAAGGAAGCCTGAGAACTGACTCTTATCTCATTCGGTTGTAACACATCTTGAACACGCTGAACGCAAGGCTCCTCAACCCCTTGACTTCTCACCCCCTTTCCTGGGAAGGGCGCCAAGAGTCCAAAAGAGTCCCAAAGACAGGAGCTTTCTGTTCATGCTCAGGAAACTCGTCATGGGGCAGGACTTCTGAGGAGGAGGAGAAAGGGGAGGGAACTGGAGGGGAATATATGCTCTGTGCAAATGGCTGTGAACCTGTGCTTGTTTTGTGAATCTATCACACTTGCTCCTTCTACCAGCCCAGATGGTAGAAATAAAGCTTTTTCTCTGAAACTATTCCTTGAGTGTCTGTTGAGTCCCATTTCCCTTTCCCGGGCGCAAAGCTGTTCTCACCCGATGCTAAAAAGGCTACAACCAGTGCTTTTTTTTCCTAAAGAAAAATAGGTGCTGGAACTCACCATGAAGTTGTTGCAGTAAGTCACTGGGCAACTCGAGGCAGATCCTCATTTTACAAAGGAGAGGGTTTGCAAGCCATAGATCAGGGGCCGGCAAGGTTTATCTTGCCTGGGCCGGATCGGTCCCATGGAGATCCCTCCATGGGCTGGATCGTGTGCGCGAGCACGCGTGCCCATGATTTTGGGCGTTTGTGCATGCGCAGATGTGATTTCCGGCGTCTGCCTCTACGCAGACGTGATTTCTGGTGCCATGGAAACAAGTCCCTACACCGCACTGCACTGGTTTAGTGCAGCGCCCAAGCAGGCAGCTCGATTCGGGGGTGGCTCGGGGGCCAGTCAAACGACCTTTGTGGGCTGCTTCCAGCCCAAGGGCCTTAGGTTGCTGACCCCTGCCATAGATGCTATATAGCTTCTTTTACATGAGTCAGATTTCCTTTTGAAAATAACAACATTAGATAGATAGATGATAGATAGATGATAGATAGATAGATAGATAGATAGATAGATGATAGATAGATAGATAGATGATAGATAGATGATAGATAGATGATAGATGATAGATAGATGATAGATAGAAAGATAGATAGATAGATATAGACAGACAGACACACACACACACAGTCCCCTTGCCTCATTCTTAGCAGTACTGTAGTCTTTTCATTTTTATTTTAAAAAAGCATGTCTATCTACTAAACCCAACTCAGAGATGTCCAGTTCAGAATACATTAATTTCCCTACAGTTAGATGATTGCCATAATGGACTGTAGGTGGAAATCAGAGTAACCACATGAGGTCACCATTAATTCACACTAGACCAGTTGGAAGTACCAATTAGACCACAGCTACAAAGGAGGCTCAAAATTGGGCTGGCTTCATATATTTAGATATCTCATGGAGCAGGGTGTGCAACTCAAAGGCAAAATCAACCCATTTGAATTACTCCACCAGAGAAGCATGAATATATTGATAGGAATCGCCCCACATCATTTCGGCCTTTGTAGCATTTTTCATGCCAGTTTCTGGAACCAGCAGTCGTCTCATGAATCTTAAAGCTATTTGAAGAAACAGCCACACAAGCAATGTCTCTGGAAGGTCAGTCTTTAACAAAGCTTTAATTCCACTGGTGCCAAGATCATGTCTTGTTGTAACTTGCCTGGCATTTGGCATATGTCAGAAACACCCCCAGCAGTTATATATCCATTTTCAGATTAGTGAGTCACTAGAAATATGGCTGAGAGACACTGGTATCCCTTATGCCACGTATTAGTCACAGATCACCGAATGCCCCACTCAAGACTTAAATGGACAAATGATTCATCATGGCTTGTGAAGTGAAAAATTGCTTGCAAAGCATTTTATTTTTTTAATCCTGCTGCAGAAGCTTCAGGATTGTGTGTGTGTGTGTTTATCACACTGTTGTTGTTGTTGTTTTAAAAAATGCACTATCAGATTTTTAAACCGGACACCTATATGTGCCCTGCTTCAGTGCTTTACTACTTTAAGCACCCAAAAATGCTTAAATGGTTTATTTCCTGTGTTGTTTAAATTGGATTGTTTCATTCTGTCTTTTAATCATGAGTGCTTATTTTTCGATGTTTTCATGGGATAGTTTTATTTTGTATTTTCATTATGGATGTTTATATTTTAATGGCTGCATAATGGATTTTTATCCTCTGTAAATTGCTTAGAAGCCTATCTTGTCATTAAGTTGAAATAAATAAGTAAACTTACATCTATACGCCTTTGGAATTTAGTAAGGATTAACTAGGGATGGGGGAGCGGTTTGGTTTGCATTTTAATGAAAACCTACCTAATTTGCACCTTCCCAAACACAACAGGAATTGAAATACAGATATCTGTCAAAATTCACACTTCTCCAAAATTTTGCAAGGCACCAAGCCAAAAATGTGCCAAGCGATCAAGTGTGGATAACATGGATCAAACATGCAGGCACACAGTCTAATAACTTCTAAATCAGGGTTTCCCAAACTTGGGTCTCCAGCAGCTTTTGGACTACAGTTCCCATCAATCCTGACCACTGGTCCTGCTAGCTAAGGTTGATGGGGTTGTAGACCAAAAACAACTGGAGACCCAAGTTTGGGACACCCTGATCTAAATGGTTCCACATTGTCTAGCTCTGCCCAAATAAAGCTGTTCTTTTCAGGATTTTAACTGTACACATGTTATATTTCCTCAAATTTATCCTGTTATTTAGTGGTAAGAAGTGGCACATCACTACATTTCAGCATAAGGAGCAAATAAGCAGATGGCTAGATTCTCATATATTTTATTTCCAGATTTGCAAAAATCAAGGGTTTCTGAACAAATATTAACACTCAGAAAATATTGTGTTAATTTAGACTTTTCCTTAGAGCATTTTATTTCCCTGTTGTTGTCTTCTGTAAAACAAATATTACTCTATTCCAAGATATTCCACACTGTTCGGTGTCGCCTACTCAGATCATTGACATTTTGAATTGCAAAAGATCATCTCACTCCTCCATATCAAAAATTGAAACAAGGCACACTTCATTGCATGGGTGGCGTAGCAAGGGAGAAAGTGTCATATTTGTATTCTGTGCTTCTCATGGGAGTAAAAAATCGATGTGTGACAGTAGCATTTAGTTCCTCAGTCAGAGCACAGGCCATAAGACTGGGCAGGAGGCATTCATAACTGGGAAAGCCTTGAGGAATTCAATAAGTTGGTACATTACAGGTGACAAGAAGCAGATCAAGACCAGTGGCATAGGGTGGGTTGCCAGTGCCCGGGGCTGCAAGGAGGGGTAGGGTGGGAGGAAGGGAAACAGACAGAGTATGCATGAGCATCCAGCTATATAAAAGCATCTGTGTCACCCAGGAGATCACAGCCACAGAGGTAAGAAAAGAAGAGTAGTTCCAGTGTCTGGAGAGGTCACTTCCTGGTTCACATGGAGAAGCCATTTTCAACAGAATCCAGCAACAGAAGTGTGCGGCTGTATTGAGGCAACACCAGGTGTTGAAATTTTGCACCCCCTAACAACTTTGTGCCCAGGACAACTGCCCCTGTGCCCCCCCCCCAAGATACGCCACTGCCCTGACCAAACTGCAGTCCCCTGGATTGTTTAGGGAAAGTTATCACTGTTTAATCTGGTATGATACAGCTTTAAATGTTTAGCCTGTATAGATACAGATACTGGCTTGAGAATCCAGGACACATGAAAAATGGACCCATGAAAGCCTTACATTTCATTCTTTCATTTTTAGTGCCATCAAACTAATCAGAACTCCCCTGTGGCTATAAGTGAGAGTGTATTATAAACAGAGGGTGTTTGAGTGGCAGACAGGTGATTTATTTTGGAATTGAAGGTTCCTAGTTCCTGTTTTGCCTGGAGTTAATTTGCTTAGGTTTTCACTAGGGAGCTTTGTCTCTGTTGCACTGCCATCTCTACAACCCATCCTCCCTTCCCCACTTCTCTCTACATTAGTATTCCCCCTCAATTTCCCCCCAAATTAATTTGAACAGGGTGAACTACTGACAGCCCCCTGAATTGTATCAAACTGAGCCTTCTCCCTCCCTCAGATGTCATATGCTGGGGCATTACATTATGTCCTCTGGGTTTTCAGAGTTATTTTAACCCTAGCGGGGGAATAATAATGGCTCCTGCCATTTTCTCCACTTGAACAGTTGCCCTGGCTGTGCTGAGAACATTCAAACCCGATTGCTATCCAGGCCTGAGAATGGGAATCAGACAGCAGATGAAACTTTCACAAAAATAATTAACATTTAGCTTTGTATGCAAGGGAAGGAGAGAGTTTAGGATGAGTTCTCTAGAGGCTCATAAAATGTTTTTTACAAAGAAGAAGAGACGTCTGCACCAGACAGCTGGAAACTTAATAGTTTTGCTGGGGATTATGACCCAAAGGCTTCATAGAGACTTTTCTTTTCATGATCTTTGATGAAGATTTCCTGGTGAATGCAGACTCAGTGTTCATGCTGACACTGTTAGGCTTACCATCTGCCTATGGTGGTTTATAAGATGGGGTTGATGCATTTTGTTCTGCCTCCAGCACTAGAACCTAGAGAGGGTGCCATCATTATTTCTAAGAAAATATTGGCGAGTTGTGCCCAATAGCAGTGGGATCATGCTCATCCCACCTATTCAGCTGGCAACAATAAAACATAAAATTATAAAACAAGTGCAACAATCACAACCATAAAAGAAGGAAAACTTGAAAACAATTAAAAACATCAGCCCTGCCACACCTCCCCATTCAGCCTGCAAGGGCATATTGGCCAAGCCGTCCCTGATGTGATATATTTTGTCAGGTATGGAACAGATAAAGATGTAGATGGACCGAAAGGGAGATTGCAGGTGATCGGCAGCATCTTCAGAGCCCATGGAAAGCCCCATGTATTTGTAAGTAGCAACAATCAGCTGGTTGTGGCAAACATGCATTTGAGTCGAAGAGGTTGGTTGCATGTGTCATTATTCAGGTGATCAGCCAAGCTGCAAAGCCCTGTGTATAGTTTTGAAGGTTGTTGCTGTTTTACAATCAAGCAGTATATAATTTTTATGAAATTAAATTAAACAAATAAATAAAAACACATTGCAAGCACCAACAATCAGCTGATTGTCTGTAAAGAAGAAAGCAGGTCCCATGGCTTCATTATGACATCATGTGACTGACAGGTGAGTGGGGCAGCTCAACTGTCAAATATGGCCTGTTGGGGAAGAGGAAGAAAAGGACCTGGTTTGTTGTTTGAGTCCAGTTCTCTGGCCCTGCTATGTATTATTCCTGTTACTCTTATTCTCAAGTTACAATTTCATTTTATGTTTTGCTCTTGTATCAGCACTGCCATCAATCACCATCTCTTTCCTGCTACCCTATCAAGAGCCCAAGTCCACTTAGACTGCAGATTGATAGCAACGCTGCCATGGGTATGAAGCTGTTGAGGAAAGGGAAGACAAGGAGGAATAGAAATGAGGGACAGAGGTTTTTGGCAATGCAAAGGGCTGGTAGCTCCAGCTTGCTAAGGCACAGGGAAATACAGCAAAGGAAAATTGCAATACAAAAAGAAAAGCAGTTTGCTTCGGTTGGAAGCCAAGTTGTGGTCACCGTGTCGGAAATCTCTTCCACACAAAATGTAATAATATTTCCTGTAATGCTGCTCTTACCTACAGTATTGATACAGGGTGCAGATTCAACTGTGGTAGCAATTGCCTAGCAGCCACTTGATCACATATATTAAATGCTGCCAATATGGAACTCTCTAAGCAGGTGAAGAAGAGACGCAACCTTCCTATTAATTTCAATAGGAGTGATATAAGAATGGTTGTCATCATGTATATAATGTGGCAAAGCATCTGTTTTGCATTTAGAAGGTCCCAGGTTCAATCTCCACCATCTCCAGGTAGGTCTGGGAGAGAACACTGCCTGGGAGTGCCTCAGTGTCATAAATATACTGAGCTAGGTAGACGGATGGTCTGACTCAGTATGAAGCAAGTTCCTATGTTGCTACCCTCAGCAATAATGCTTGTAAGCTCTTACTTTGTGATATGGCAATGATTGTTTCAAGGGACAATGGGAAGTGGGAATCCTCCCTTGAAAGTAACTCATGCTACGCTATCAGTTACCCCAGATCTCAGCCACAATTAAGGTCCTATAGGGCATGGATTAAATCCGCAATCCCCTTATAATAGTCTTCCCGACTTCCAGACTTGCATGCTCTGAAGTTGAAGAGGTTATTTCAGTGATTTGGGGCAGTGCAAATAGAACTGAGGTACTGTCAGGTGGCAGAGGAAACAATCCCCACGGCAGGTTGCCAGGAACGGATAAGACAAGGAAAAGTTATTACCATCTGTTTTTTCTTCGGTATTTACAGAGAGGTTTGGAATGAAGCCTCTTGGAATAATGACGTTGTCCTGATTGACTCTCCACCCCCCTTTTCTCCCACTTCTTCATTCATCATCATCTCCTCTACGGGTGGTGCTGAGGGCCCTTTGCTTCTGAGTCCTTTGCTCTACTACTTTCAAGGCTCGCCAGGTTCTGGGAGAGAGGCAGGGAGTCTGGAATGCTTTCTAAGACACTGTGTCCATCAGCTGTTGCCCTCCAGGTGGTTCCTCTTCCTTCTCCTCTCCCATTATTTCCCAGCTTTCCCCCACATCAGCCTCTGAGCTGTGATCTCCCTCAAACCCTTGTTGTAATTCTGAACTGTCTTTTTCTTCTTCTCTGGAAGGGTCAGGCTGGGGAGGCGGTCTCCACCATTCCTCCTCTGCCCAGTCCCTGACAGGTATTTCCCCACCTACCATTCCCCACTTAGCATTCCTGCTCCCAAATTCTGCCCGACGCTGTTCACTCCAATGTTTCCGACCAGAAGATGCCAAAGTGAGGTCAGGAAGCATAGCTTCTGGCTACTGCCCTCACTCGGACTTGACTTTACACAGCCAAATTGGAGTCATTTGTGGGTTGTGGGTTTGAGCCCCACGTTGGGCAAAAGATTCATGCATTGTGGTGGGTTGGACGAGAAGACCCTTTTGGTCCCTTCCAATTTTATGATTCTACAATTCTATGATTCTATTTTTCCTTCTGTCCTCATTCTGGCACCATCTTCTAGAATACAGTGCAGAGAATAGTGTACAACTGGATCGAGAAGCATGAACTCATGCTCCTCACACAGCAGTGAGGAGTTTGATTGCCGCCATCTTTATAGACAAGAAGAAAGAAAAAGAAGTGGGGGGCATGGTATCATGAACATTAAACACACATAGATTCCCATTTTAAAGCTGGAAAATTATCAAAAGACCTTTTGACTTACCACTAGAGCAATATGGTTTATCCTAGATCTGAATGATTTCTTGCTGCATCTTTTATTTATTATTATAAATCACACATGGAGGATAATTAAACAAACTCCTCCCCTTTTAATATTGCCCACTTGGTGAGCCTACCAGTTGATTTATCTCAGAATGAAAACCAGAAATCTGTACAAAGATCCTGACTGCTTGTAAATATTTCATATTCATTTATTTTCACAAAAGGCCACATATATGTCCTGTTATGGGAAAACCATCTGTAAAGAGAAAAAGCTTTTCGTTACTAAACATTTATGATGTGACAGTTATCTTAATGGATCCATTTAATGCCATCCCTTTTATTTACCTAAACAAAAATGATTTATTCGGTGAATTCAAACTGATTTGTTTCCTTGGCTTTAAACTGCTAAGAAAGAATTTATATCAGTTATGTTTCTGGAGACTTGTCAAAATCTCTTCCTGTAGTCCAAGATTAAAAATTATGGATTCATGGAAAGATTAAACCATTTGCCCATCCATTTTATAAACACTGTCAGTCCGATTCCTTAATCTGTTTACTGTAGGGCTATTAATTCATTGCACTGTGTAAGTATTTTGCATTAACATTAATGTATGACAAGTCGGCAGTTCAATGAAAGCAGAAGCCCTATGCACTTAAAAGTGCTATAATGCATTAAAAAAAATTGATTCCATTAGAGGTCTCATCCTATGTATGAAATTGCTCTCATTGATCAGTCAAAAATGTTGCTCTCCAAGGAATGTTCTGCATTGGCAGAACCAGCTTGCTGGTTATTTTACGAGCATTTCAAAAGCCCAATGCACACATATCCAGTCTTCCCAATGCGGCCAGAGGGATCTGCCTGTGGAGACTGACTTCCTTGTACGAGATACCCTTGGGATTGAAGCTCATGTATGTACAAAAGGTTGAATTAAATAATTTCTATCCAATAATGAAGGCTGCACACATGGTGCTGTTTGCAGGATGACCGACTCACACGTCCTGTTGGACAGATGTCCAGCACCATCAATTCTAATACAGCAAATCACCTACTGGGAGTGATAGGGAAAGAGGGATTAATTCATGTTACGCCCAAAGTCACCTGTGAGTTGGTGATAGTTTCCTGTACAGAAGTATTCACAAAGCACCCAAACAATAAAGATTCAAATGACTGCATTCAGCTTTTGTAGTTGGAATCAATCAGGGACTCACCTTCCCAGGTCAGGTGGAGAAGGGCCTGCAAGGCAGGGAGCAGGTATTCCAGGACTCCCATCCAAGATGGCCTCTGGCCTCTTCATTAAGGTATCTGAAGGACTGGTTCCACTTCTGTGAATATGCTCGGTCCTTAAGACAGTATTTGGAGTCTCTGGGAACCTCAATCTTTTGAGGCTAGGACTACAGTGGTACCTCTGGTTAAGAACTTAATCTGTCCTGAAGGTCCGTTCTTAACCTGAAACCGTTCTTAACCTGAGGTACCACTTTAGCTAATGGGGTCTCCCGCTGGCGCTGCGCCAACACCGCATGATTTCTGTTCTCATCCTGAGGTAAAGTTCTTAACCTGAGGTACTACTTCCAGGTTAGCAGAGTCTGTAACCCAGGGGTCAGCAACCTTTTTCAGCCGTGGGCCGGTCCACCATCCCTGAGACCATGTGGTAGGCCAAACTATATTTTGAAATGGAAAAAAAAAATGAACAAATTCCTATGCCCCATAAATAACCCAGAGATGCATTTTAAATATAAGGACACATTCTACTCATGTACAAACATGCTGATTCCCAGACTGTCCGTGGACTGGATTTAGAAGGCGATTGGGTCGCATCCAGCCCCCGGGCCTTAGGTTGCCTACCCCTGCTGTAACCTGAAGTGTTTGTAACCCAAGGTGTTTGTAACCTGAGGTACCACTGTATGCTGGTGTGTATGAGAGAGAGAAAGAGAGAAAGAGATGGCGATGTTGCACAGGAGGAGACCTCAACATGGAGACTTTGCCTTTGGTAGCAGCTTCACATTTATTTGTTCATTTTCTTTAAATGTATAGTTCTGTATGACCCCAAAACAGTTCTTCCAATTTTGGTTCCACTGCCCAAGCCTCTGCCATGTCGAGGGCTGTTTGACCTAGATCATTCCCAGTTCTCATGTTACACCGAGTATAGGGCCTCTTAGACATAAGATATTAATTCTCATGGAGCTGTTAAGGTTAAATTAGATTTGAATCAAATGAGGCTTATAGTCACAATGCCTTGGTGAGAGATGCACTTCAAAAACCATAAGAGCTGCATCCATTAGGGGGTGTTTGCTAGAATGAGTACAGGTTACCTTAGCAACAGGCATATTCTTCCCTGTGCTTTTCCTCCCTTCCTGAACCCTATCCATTATGGATTATTTATCCCATTATCTCTTGGTGTTGCTGACTAAAACAAATGCATGCTTCCCCCCCTTCCAACATTAGCATACAAAAGATTTTTATCTCTTGAATGTCCTACTAATCACATGCATAAGGAGAAGAGTGCAGATTTTAGTTAATGGAGCTAACCTTGCATCGCTCATAAATTAAAGAAAATGATTAAAACCTTTTTAGAAAATAATATAACTCACACAGAAACTTCTTGTTGTTGTGGGAGACATTGCTTCAGCAAAAAAATAGGTTACATATATTTTCCTATTGGATTTAACTGGGATATCCCTCACCTTATTTCCCCTACCCAACCCTTCTTTTCAAAGTATGCTGTCACCTAGTGGCAGGGCAGTCAGTGAATGAAGACTGTCATTAGTTCTTAAATTGATGTCACCAGGAAAGAACGAACAGTCACACCTACAAATTCTGGTTCTGCGCTGATCTTGAAAATGCATAATGGGGGAAAGTCTTACCTGCATCCCACTTGCACAATATTATTTTTCAATCCCTAACTATCAAAGAGGCAGAAAAGGAATGGAAGCCTGCTTTGCAGAGGAAGAAACGTCAGAGAATCCTGCTTTAGCACAGCATTCATCCTGGTAGGTTTGTGGAATGTGTGCATTGAGCACTGGGGTTTTCCTGCTTTGGGGAGTGGCATCAATTAGAAGATAATGTGTCTGGTAACTAAGGCACAAGCAGAGACATTTCAACAAAACCAACAATTGTAGCCTATCTCTGCAAAGCTGTGCAGATGCAGGCATTTCTTTTTCCACTCCATATGCATTTGTCAGCCAACCAGTGTTGCAGACAAGAAGCATGTTAGGCTTTTGACCTCTTCTGGCTCTGTGATTTTTCCACTGGTCTTCAAATCGACAGAAAATGCTCTTTGTTTATTTGTCACACTTCTTAGCTGCCCTTCCTCCAAGCAGCTCAGAGGAGCCTACATGTTTTTCCCATTAGCCTCGCAACAACCCCATAATCATTTGGTCTTCCTCAGTCTAAGGCCAATGTAACATTCTCCATCAGCACTGAAGTAAACAGTGCGGTCTTCAGAGTGAAGGCGGTCCAGGAGACAGAATCTCTATCTGTTTTTCAAACTAAGGGCCACATTCTCTTCTGGGCAGTCTTTTGGGGTAATGGCCAGAGGCAAGAGAGGTTTAAGCAATGAATGCAAGTATTATCTTTGTGCAGTAGTTGGCTTCAAGGTTTCAAGGACTCATTCCAGCCAGGCGAAAACACTAAAGGAGAGTGCAAATAAGGGCCACTAAGGGGGTGGTCTGGGAGGGGGCCAGTGGACTGGATTGAGATGCATTTGGGTCCCAGGCCTGAGAATCCCCACACCTGATCTACTGCAGTTTACTTGTGGTGTTCCACTGGACCTGTTAGGTGTTGTACAGCTATGGAGCATAGCCAACTAGGTCATAGGGTGTGGCCAAATAGTTCTGGTTTTTGCCCTATTGTCCATTAAGCTCAGTAATTTAATTCACTGAAGTTGTAAATGCTTGTCTGCATTACTATGTGTTTAAACATGATTGGCTGGTAACTGTAGGCCCTGCGGTGAGCGCCGCCTGGCATTTTGTCACCCCCCTCAGTGGTGACACCTGGGGCAGCCCGCATCCACTGCACCTCCCTTCCTCCTCCCCTGGCGATGACAACATTTTCAAAGCTGCTCTTTTGAGCACTTTTCTACAACCGCAGATGTACATTTTTTTACCTCAGGAAACATGTCACTTTCCACTTGAGATTCCAGTTAAATTCAAATGCCCACAATGAATAGCACTGAAAGATGAGACATTGCGTTGCAATTCTTATTATACTGCTTTAAAACCTACTTCAGCTGTTTTATAGTGTGACTGTAAATTGCCCTACGTGAAAGGTGATTCGTAAATTAAATACAGTGGTACCTCGGGTTACAGACGCTTCAGGTTGCAGACTCCGCTAACCCAGAAATAGTACCTCGGGTTAAGAACTTTGCTTCAGGATGAGAACAGAAATCGTGTGCCGGTGGCGCGGCGGCAGCGGGAAGCCCCATTAGCTAAAGTGGTACCTCAGGTTAAGAACAGTTTCAGGTTAAGAACGGACCTCCAAGAACCGAGGACTAAGGTACTATCGAGAATGTATAACTTGCTGCTTAAATGGAACACTCAGGATGAGACAGTTAAATCAGCCATGATAAAGTGGGCTCAAGACATTGGGTACAACATTATGTTTGAAGACTGGGAAAGGTTATGGACCACCGGTATGAAGTTTACGGCATGCAATGCCCTGAAAGAAAACATTATGAAAATGATATACAGGTGGTACATGACCCCAGTCAAGCTTGCTAAGATATACCATTTGTCAGATAATAAATGTTGGAAGTGTAAGGAGGCTGAAGGGACTTTCTTTCACCTCTGGTGGACTTGTCCAAAAGTGAGGGCCTTCTGGGAAATGATCTACAATGAGCTAAAAAAGGTGTTTAAGTACACCTTTCCTAAGAAACCGGAGGCCTTCCTCTTGGGCATTGTCGGCCAAAAGGTGTTAAAGAAGGACAGAACGTTTTTTATGTATGCAACTACAGCAGCAAGAATTCTTATTGCCAAATATTGGAAGACTCAAGATTTGCCCACACTGGAAGAGTGGCAAACGCAATTGATGGATTATATGGAATTGGCCGAGATGACTGCCAGGATCCGAGATTTGGGAGAAGAAGCAATGGAGGAGGATTGGAAAAAATTTAAGGACTATTTGCAAAAACTTTATAAGTTATATGAATTATAAGAATTCGCATGATTTGGAAAGGCTAGCTCCAGCAATGAGAGTGGAGGATATATGAAACTAAGCAAACCAATGAAAGGACCAATGTTTAAATGTTTAAAATGATATTATATTTGTTTTTAGAGTAAATGGATAATAAGTAACTTAAACTTAAAATGCAAACGAAAGTACAAAAGAAATACATGAAACAAGGTTATAATTTGCTGATAATTTTATTGTCAAGAATGCATTGTGTGGGAGATGTGGGGAAGTCCGATAGAAGATTGAAATAAGTCTTGAAATGATCCACCTTTTTTCTTTTCTTTTCTTGTTGTTTTTGTTTCTTTCTATATCTGACTGCATATCTTTATCTGGAAAAAATGCAATAAAAATATTTTTTTTTAAAAAAAAAAAGAACGGACCTCCAGAATGAATTAAGTTCTTAACCTGAGGTACCACTGAAATGGCAATCCCCCGCCCATTAAAAAGACTACAGTTGCCAGGAGCCAGTTCTTATCGCAGTTAGTTGATTCCTTTCTTTTTTTATTTTTTTCATGGCTAAAACGAGCATTTTTGTTAACTTTGCTCCTACAATATGCCTCTGTGCACACATTTTTGAGCTGAGAGCAGCATCACACAATTTGGAAGTGTGCAGTGCAGAGGGTACCTTCGTTCCAAATCTCTGTGTTAGCTGGGAACTCTGAATTAGGTCAGTTTGCTCCAAAATGTAGATCAGACAAAAATTTTACAGCATCTCTGCTGCACATACATTATCTTCTTGTAATCTTTAAAGCCTACCCATAAAATAGGTTGTAATTATTCCCAACTTGCAGATGAGGCAAAGTGGCTTACCTAAAGCCACCTAGCAAGTTTGCAGCAGAGATGAGACTCAAGCTGGGGACTTCCTCATTCACAGCTCAGTCTCACTGATGATCCTTATTTCCTTTATGATCTATATTAAATCAACATAAACCTTCTTCTGCCGGTAAGCAATCTGCTTTGAACGTCCAAATCCTCTGAAGTTCTGCACTAACTCAGACTGAATTTGTAAGAGACGGCAAAACACAGAATCAATGTCTGGGCAGGTTTTGTGATCCAGGACATCTCTTAAACTTTAAAAAGAGTGTCTGTGCAAAACAAGGAGTATTAGGCATGCTTAAGTCCCATGAAATCAATGCAATTTAACAAGCTCTGTGCTCAAATCTCTTTTATTTCAGTTGGAGATGAAATGCGCCTGCTGTGCTCTGCATTTGTGCACAATATACCTGTATATATACTGTGATATACTGTATATTTGGCATATAAACACATACTTGTTTCCCATTCATCCAAATGAAGCAACCTCCACTTTTGAAGAGGGGCTTGTCACAGCTCACTGAAATAGGATGATAAATAAAGAGAGCACCTTTGGCAATAAAACAATTTCCATTAACCTTGCTGCGTTTTATTCCCGTAAGATCACATGGGTTGGCTAATCAGAACTGCTACTACTACTATTTAGTCACTTCATTTATGGGAATGATTCAAAATGACTTAGACACAGTAGAAATACTAAAACCAATTGCAATAGACACAGTCAATAAAAAATAACCCTATAGAAACCATATCAGTACAAATAGAAGACAGGTCCTGCACCACTAAAAGACACTATGAATACTTTAAAACACTCCAGGTTTAGGGTCAAACAGGTAAAATGGAAATGTTTGACTGGTGCCTAAAAATTAGGATAGTGCCAGGCAAGCCTTCCTATGAAATCAGAAGGTGGTACCCAACATCTGGGAAGCTACAACATGTGGCTAGTTGGCTGCATTCAGTGGTTTGCTTTAAAGCTAAATAAGATCATGGAATCATAGAATTATAGAGTTGGAAGAGACCATGAGGGCCATCCAACCTACTGTGATGCAGGAATCTTTTCCCTAACATGGGGCTTGAATCTACGATGGCGAGATTAAGAGTCTTCTGCTCTACTGACTGAGCTATCCCAGCTGGCAGGCATTTTGAAACCAATGCTGGCAGGCATTTTGAACCCAATAGGACTATGTTCTTATTTCCTCTTAAGCAATCTAAATCTGACTAAGTCCGCAAAACTGCACACTAATTCTGACCAACGAGGGGACTCCCTATGCATGAAACAAACATTCTGCCAAACAACTTGAGATAAAAATATAAACATATTTCCCAAATGCTACCCTTGGGAGAAAGAGAAGAAGAACAATGCCCAGGGACAATGCTACAGTTATCACCATGGTGATGGTGGCAACTTGCCAGATGCATTGGCCTGGGTGGCAATAAAGCAGCATGCCTCATCGCAACAGGAGTTTGTTTTCTTCTCACTTTATGCTTTCCTAAGAGCAACTCAGTAGCTCGCAAGCTGGAAATAATAAAATGTCCCCAGTGCGCTGGCAGTCTGTGTGACATTTCTAATGAGAAATGAAGAGACTGTAGGCTTGTCATCTACGACAGGTTCGAAAATGAAAATAATGAAAAACCAGGGAGGGAAACAAAGGTTAAAAATGGGAGTTCCTTATTCAATTAGTTCTCAAGCGGAGGAACGGGAAGAGTAATAATGGTAGCAGATATCTGAGGGATTTGAGATTATTCATTGCCTACCCATCCTGGAGTGAAGGCACATTGGAAGTTATGGATTGCACTTTGGGGGTCACAACTTTATTCATACAAAGTCTGATCTCATAGTTACCTACCTATGAAGGTTTGGTCCCTCTGTTTCCAACCATCTTGATAGATGGGTAACCTCATGCTGGCTTTTGCTCCCACACTTATGGCTTGTTTACATGTTGCATATTCTGTCTCTGCAGAAGTGGAAGTGGTTGTGTGAAGCACTGTACACTTCTTGTGAAGCTTCATGAATCTATTGTGTGCACAGGTACGCAGACTTGTTGTTGAACATCCCATGTGAATAAGTGCATGAGTCTACAGCTCCACTATTTGTAGACATAACTACACAGACTCTGCATTCATTGGGTGTGATGTGTGGACAGTCCTATTGTGTCCACTGAGGAAGGCATTGGGCATTTCCTGTCGCTAGCTCATGAAGGCCATAAGGGTTGGCTTCCTTCTTCAAATCGCCCTTAATAGGTAAACTGTGAAGGATTGGTTAAAATAGGCCTCCTTTCCCCCACTTCAACATCTCAGGTAAGGGATATAACATGGTGTCGGTTTCAATCCCAACATGCATATCTTAAAGGGTTATTTCCATTCTTTGTCAGTTCACTTCCTGCATTGCACACCGCAATTTGTTCACCTTGCTTTTCCAATGATAGGGCTTTACATAATTGTTAAGGTCATCATGTTTCTTGTTTGCATTATTTTGCAATGTTATTTTCTTCCTAAACACCTCAACATTTTATTGGGGGGGGAATGCTGCAAGTAGACCAACTGTGGGGTAGCTTAAGGTTACCAGATTGTTTTTCAACGTATCTGGGGATACTTTTCAACTTCTGTCAGAATGGATGGATTTTGTCAGGGGACTGATTTGTAAATCCAGGGACTATCCCTGGGAAACGGGGACGTCTGGTAACCTTAGGGTAGCTAGGAAAGCATCAAAAGCAACTCTATGTTCTCTAAGCTTTGTGTCCCTCTCTTATCCAGATGGAATCCTAATGCCATTTACAGTGGTACCTCAGGTTACATACGCTTCAGGTTACATACGCTTCAGGTTACACACTCCGCTAACCCAGAAATAGTGCTTCAGGTTAAGAACTTTGCTTCGGGATAAGAACAGAAATCAGGCTCTGGTGGCACGGCAGCAGCAGGAGGCCCCATTAGCTAAAGTGGTGCTTCAGGTTAAGAACAGTTTCAGGTTAAGGATGGACCTCCGGAATGAATTAAGTACTTAACCTGAGGTACCACTGTACCTGGAAGTAAGCCTCAACATCTTCAATAAGATTTACTTCTGAGTAAAAGATTGCAAGCAGCACTGCAAGGGTGCATTCAAGATAGGAAAAGATTACTTTCCTCTTTTGGTTGACTTCTCCTGCCCACCACGTCATCACCTCAGCATGACAGAGGACTCGGAATATGTGTACGTCCTTGATCCTCTCTGTTTCAGTCAAAAGAAAAAGTCCAAAGAAGTGAAGTAAGGAACAAAAACACAAATAACAACCAACTAACTAGATATGTGAGAGTGTTATTAACCACATATATTTCAGCAGCTTAAAATATTATTTAAAAAACGAAACCACCCAATTAGGTGAGCGTTCCTAAGTGGGAAATCCAGTCCTGATATCACGAGATTGGGCAGAAAAGATGAAAATCCCTGCCTGCAGCTGCTTCATGTGGATTTGACTGTATTGTGTGTTTTGCCTGTTGAAAAAAAACGAATTATTACGTTGGTGTTTCCATAATGGACCGTGGAAGACACATACAAAGCTATTTGTTTTGTAATGGCAATTGTTTTTGGTATTAAAGTTATGAAAACATAAATAAGAATAAAATTTGTGCAACTGTAGCTTCCGGCCACCTGTGGTTTAGATAACTTGAGGTAAGACGTCATTTGCTGCATCTACCAGAAGCCGTCAAATTATTATTCCTGATTTATTCTGCAGACTCCCCAATGAAATCCACTTACTGCCATTGCATAGGTGTTTTTCGAAGCCAGTTGAAAAAGTCACTTTTAATTAAGAACCTTCCCTCTAATGCATCATTTTTCATTGCTCATTATCTCAACCCACAGTAATTGAAAACGAAGGCCTGAGGCCACCAAGGACTAGTTGAGCTCGATTTAAATGCCGCAAATGGAGTGCACAAAATTACAAATAATCAGATTAGTCCTTTATCTAAAAGCCCTGTCAGAATGGTCTTGGAGAGCAGCAGAAGCAGCACAGTCTTGTCAACAAACATGCCAGATAGAGTTACATTGCTAAATGGCACTGCAGCCCATAGCAGAGCATCTCTCTAATCAATTTTAGGGATTCAACATGGATGGAGCAATAGCAGCAACTAGTGAAATACTCATTTCATGGTGGGGAAATGTATATAGAGAAACTGTGCTGGCTATTTCACCCCTCAGCCTGCCCACGTTTATCTTTCATCCTTAGTGAAAATGTGTTACTTGTTGCGCATGCAAATAGGCCTGAGATGAGGATAAGGATTGGTGTAATAATGTCATTGAGGCATGGCAAGCTTTGCTAGGCCTTAGTCAGATTGGCTTGCAATTTTCACCCCAAATCAGGGAAATGTGAGGCTCATTTCCAAGCCAAGCCAAATCCAAGAGGCCTACCCAACCCACACGAGCCTTCAAGTCTCTCCTGCATCCTCTATTTCAGTCACCTACAGTTCTCCATTTTCTCATCTCTCCTCTCTCATTTGTTAAATTGTGGGATAACCAGCCTCATATAACCAACATGTCTAAGTCAAATTAATTCCAGAAGTGGATAGAGTAAGTTATCCTTCCAGGCTTAGCTCACGTTGGGAGGAACTAGGCAATCAAGCCTTTGTTCCCCCAGTTTACCTGAGAAGCTTCACGTGTGGTTCTCACAAGCCAATACTTTGGGAACCTTCACCATTGTGAAAAATTGCCTGTGCAACTTTTTCTGGCCTTTGGAAAATTTCTGAAAAGAAAATTATTCCTCCCTCCCCCCCCTCTCTCTCTCACACACAACTATAAAATGCTTGGTGATGTGTTTTAATGCTTATTTTTCAAGAGTTTCAGTTTATTATAGTTGACTGTAGGGCTAGTCCAAATGGTTGTCCAGGCTGGGCACTTGCCAAAGGTCCAAGGGGCTCAGAGTGACCTTTCCCAGCCTGGCCCTGCCATGCTGTCATTCAGTACCCTCCTTTCCAAGCTCCCAGAGCCATTTCAGTGCTGGGATGGTGTTGCTGCTGAAGTCCCCAACCACAGCAGCTGTCCTCCATGTTTAATTATGGACACTCCCAAGAGACATTCAGCTGAACGGCATGTAATGCCTTAAGAGAGAATATTATGAAAATGATTTACAGGTGGTACATGACTCCAGTCAAGCTTGCAAAGATCTACCATTTGCCCGATAATAAATGTTGGAAATGTAAAGAAACTGAAGGTACTTTCTTTCACCTTTGGTGGACGTGCCCGAAGATTAAGGCCTTTTGGGAAATGATATATAATGAAATGAAAAAGGTACTTAAATGTACTTTTCCTAAGAAACCAGAGGCCTTTCTCTTGGGCATTGTCGGCCAATTGGTGTCAAAGAGGGACAGAACATTCTTTATGTATGCTACAACAGCAGCAAGAATACTCATAGCAAAGTATTGGAAGACACAAGATCTACCCACCTTGGAAGAGTGGCAGATGAAGGTGATTGACTACATGGGACTGGCTGAAATGACTGACAGAATCCGAGACCAGGGGAAAGAGACGGCGGAAGAAGATTGGAAGAAATTTAAAATTTATCTTAAGAAATATTGTAAAATTAATGAATGTTAAAATGTTGTGGTTATATAAAGTAAGGGATTACAGCTGTTAAAGATTAAGTAAAAGAAAAGAAAAGGAAAAAATCGGATAAAATTAAGGGAAAGGATTTGCTGAAATAATTTTGGGAATTGGAATGCAGAAAGGGGAGGTATGGGGAAGTCGATGAAGTAAGTTTAAGAAAAAAAAGGAGTTGAAATTATATGTGTTTGTTTGTTATTGTATGTATATCTTTGTATTGTGTGTTTTGTATGTGTATTTAAATTTGTGAAAACTTAATAAATATTTATATATATATATAAAAAGAGACATTCAGCTGAACCCCCATGTGAGAGGTCTTTAGGTATAAGTTGAATGCATTCTTATTTGTTCAAGAATTTAGACACCATAAGGAGTCGCCCTGAGAGTTACAGTGCTACAAATGTTAGTTGCCTACATAACTACAAATGTGAGTTAAGTTTTGTGTCATTTTATACCATAAGTCACCCTGGGCTCTTCTCTGGAGGAAGGGCAGGACATAAATTTGAACTTAAATAGTGCAAGCAAACAGCAAAAAAAGTAAAGTATAGCTCACCCCATGGAAATGACAGCTGTGCAGACATCACAGGCCCTTCTATTAGGCCTGAGATCTTGCTGTAGTAACTCAAGTGCACTGTGGACGGAGAGTGGCCAAGCAGTGCCAACTGCAATGTGACTTCAACTCTCCTCTATCTTTCATGGCTGAGTGACAGATGGTGCAGATTGCTCTTAGACACCCAACATAGGTGCCACCACCTGCTGCCAGTTCTTCCAATTGTTCCTGGCTATGAACCCGTTTTCCTTCCCTGCTTTTTGACAGTTCATTCACTAGTGGGCAAGCCAACAAATAAAAGGTATGATGCAGGAAATCATTGAAGTTGTTCCCTCTTATATCTGAAGAGCTGCAATTCATGCTCTGCTGTTCTTCTGAAGACGCTCACTCCTTTTGATGGATGGAACCCTGGGGATCGCCAATGAGGAAGCAGTGAAGACACGCCAGCATGTTTCCTCTGGTTCTGCTTTGCTTGATGAACAAAACCAATCCGAAAAGTCTCTGTGGGATTAGAAACCCGTAAGAAGTAGCTGTGCTGATGTTCTGCCCATGATTTCTCCTTTGCTTGTTTTTTTCTGTTGTGCCAAACTTTGCTTAGGTTAGGAATGAAAAAAGCGCTTTTGATCCTAAAAAGAAAACCAGCAAAACATATGTTGGAAAGCCTAAAATGATCCTAGAAGCTCATACGACTCATTCAGGTAGCATTTGCACAATGGTGTTTTCCAAAGCAGCCATTATTATCTTAATGGAATGCACAGTGAAAAGCCAATCTGTTTCAATTTGCTTCTAACACACATGGCTTTTAACACTCAGATAGAAATATTTCTTCTGGGGTAACTTAAGAGCAGAAGGAAAACAGACTTACTACACACAGAAACTAATGAAAGTGGTGATAGTGCTGAGATACTGCCCAGTAACAAATTATTAAATTAAAATCTGTTGCAGCAGTTGCCCGGGGGGGGGGGGGAGAGAAATTAGCTGAATTATTTCCAGCTCAGATTAGCATGAGCCGCAGAAGAATTCAGGGTTCATGATGCTGTTTTGATTTTAAGGGAACCCCAATATCTGGAAATGCCTTTGGAAGTAGACACCCTTCAACTGGTGGGACAGGCAGGAATCACCAAGTCTTGACAACATCTCAAGTTAGTAACATATACAGTGGTACCTTGGGTTACAGACGCTTCAGGTTAAAGATGCTTCAGGTTACAGACTCCGCTAACCCAGAAATAGTACCTCGGGTTAAGAACTTTGCTTCAGGATGAGAACAGAAACCGTGCTCCGGTGGTGGGGCAGCAGTAGGAGGCCCCATTAGCTAAAGTGGTGCTTCAGGTTAAGAACAGTTTCAGGTTAAGAACAGACCTCCAGAATGAATTAAGTTCATAACCTGAGGTACCACTGTACAATTTTGTTGGATTGTTATTCCACATGTGTATGACAAATACAATAGGCCACAGCCCACCTGTGACATGGAAACCCTTAAAATTTCACCTACCTTTTTTGATGTCATGGACACTCATCTCTGCCCAGATAAAAGCAAAGACTGCAAAGGGTAACTCTTGAAGATGAAGGGTCCACTAAGCCCAACCAGATGCCTATGGGAAGCCAGCAAACAGTACCTGAGTGCAATAGCACTCACCCCTCTAATGGTTTCAAACAACTAGTATTCAAAAGCATACTGACTCTGATCATGGAGCTAGAGTGTTGCCTTTATCTGTGCTAAACATCTCTGTACTACTGCATCCCTATCTTTTTTCCTATTAGGGAAGCATTGTTAAAAATGTATTTGTGTGAGTTGCTATATTCTTCAGAGTTCCCTTCTGGAGTTATATTTCTGAGTGGAGGATGGTAGTGGTTCGCTGCCCTGATGCTACAAGGTGATGCGCATATAGCCATTGACAGTGTTTGAAGCTCCTGTTGTTCTAGGCACAGTTTGTGACAGGGAATTTCATTAGCGCGAGCTAATTTCTGAGCTCTGGGCGCATTGTAAAGGTAAAGGTACCCCTGCCTGTACGGGCCAGTCGTGTCCGACTCTAGGGTTGCGTGCTCATCTCGCTCTAGAGGCCGTGAGCCGGCACTGTCCGAGGATACTTCCAGGTCACGTGGCCAGCGTGACGAAGCTGCAGCTCCAGCACCAGCGCAGCACACGGAAATGCTGCTTACCTTCCCGCTATAAAGCAGTACCTATTTATCTACTTGCACTTAAGAGTGCTTTTGAACTGCTAGGTGGGCAGAAGCTGGGACCAAACAACGGGAGCTCACCCTGCTGCGGGGATTTGAACTGCCAACCATACGATCGGCAAGTCCTAGGCACTGAGGTTTTACCCACAGCGCCACCCGCATCCCCTGGGCGCATTACTGTGCCTAAAATTTCACATTAAAACTGCAGAGTGGAAGGAAAGGAGGACCTTTTCCTGCCTCCCCACTTCCAGCTACTCTCTGAAGGCTGGAGAAGAGGCCATCTATATTAGGGGGTGGGCAGGGGAAGGACTAGACCATGTGGAAAATGAACATAATACTTTAGCTGCAGGTCATTCATTTTCAGGTTTGTATTCTTGTTATAAAAAAGAGCGCCTGGACATTCTGTTGTTGTGCCCATAACCATTTAGCTCCTACATTTCCTATCTAGTTTCTAACACTGGCCATTTAAATCAATGGCCTTTTGCCACTGACTGTATTGGGTTGCAAATTGCTCCTTTACAATCACTTGGTTCATTATGAAGCACTTGAATTTAAGCCAGTCCATCTCCATTGATGAAGGCAGCTCACATTTCCCTTGGCTATTCAGATACTTGGTCAACCTTGATACTTTTCAGACTATTATGGTGTTTGTGTATTCATCATGGCCCATCTTTTCCCAAGCCCCCTTTAACTCATCAGTCTTTTGGGGAAAGTCACATTTGGCAAAATACATTCTTAGGTGCTTATAAGGTAAAGGTAAAGGGACCCCTGACCATTAGGTCCAGTCGTAGCCGACTCTGGGGTTGTGGTGCTCGTCTCGCTTTATTGGCTGAGGGATCCGGCATACAGCTTCCGGGTCATGTGGCCAGCATGACTAAGCCGCTTCTGGCGAACCAGAGCAGCACACGGAAACGCCATTTACCTTCCTGCCGGAGCGGTACCTATTTATCTACTTGCGCTTTGACATGCTTTCGAACTGCTAGGTTGGCAGGATAGGTGCTTATACCTTGCTGCTTAACTTAAAGAACAACCTCAAGTGGAAGTGATCACTTTGTTGATTTATGCTGATCAATCACTTACTTTTGTATCCATGATGGTTGATAAATCTCAATAAAAATAATTGTTAAAAATTGGCCTTGGGTTGCACACTTTCACATGCCATATTCAGTTGGTATCTGGAAGTGAAATCTTTTGCATTGAGTGAATAATCGTAACCCCTTGAACTTCACTGCTGGAGGAGGTTAAGATATGGCAGAGTGCCTTCCATTAACCTTTGCTGGACTTTGCCGATGGGAGGGTGTCATTCTCCCCCACAAAGTTCTTGTTTTGTTGAATTTTTGTAGGCCAAATGTTGTTTGGACATGAGAGATCATCCATGCACATAGATCTAGTTGTAATGCTTTCAGCTGTGCCTTCATTGACCTACAAGTCTTATCATGCCATGTGTTCTCAGTCCTCTCAGATGGAGACCATTTTAGTGAAAAGAAGCAAAGGCCTTGGCAGTTTGCAAAAGGGAAAGGTTGAATTATTGCCGCCTTTCATAGATCCTGCCACCCACAGAAAGAGAAGAATTTACCTGCCATTCATATACTAGCTAATCACTGGAGCAAGTTAGCACAACACAGCCTGTTTTCTCGGTGGATTCTCACAGGAGCTGTAACTGCCATCTCTTATCTGTTCAGGACTGGTGAGACATTGCATTTCCCATTGGAATATGAAATGTTGCCGTTTTTGGCACTGCTGCCTTATCAGTATGCTGTAATTGTGTTCTTAAAGAGCAGCACTGAGATATGGACACTTTGTTCTGAAACTTAATGCTTGGGTGTGTGGGGGCACTGATACAAAACCAATAAAACATTCTTCATCCCTGGCAACATTTTGCACATCACCTACCATTTCCTAAGCAAAATCTCCAGTACTATAAAGACAGAAGGCTTGATGGGTGGCCATTCTTGAATTCTAGGGTGCACTCATAGAACACTTGATTCTATCTTCCTTACCTGATCATTTATGTAATCTTTCACATGACGTAAAAGACACCATTGGAAATCTAACTGAAGTTTCGCATTCATTTCCATGTTAGTCACTTCCAGGAAAAAAATTCTCTTTGCAACCACATTAACCCAGAAAACACCAGCAGTTTTATGCTGCAATTTCCCCACAGTTTTCATGAATCACACAATGTGACAAAATGTGGGGCAGTGTTCCAGCATACAGTTCTTTCTTGCTGTTTTCATGATGAATCATGGGGGAACAAGAAGCACACATGTGCTTAAACGGTGGTGCCATCGCCAATGAAGTCTGCCGTTTTGTGACCCCATGCCCATTGGTTTGAATACAATTTAGTGTGACATGGTGGTATATCGATCAAAAACCCAGAGTTTCATAATGCAACGGTATAAAAGGAGCATTAGAAACCAGAACAGCACAGTACAGTGGTACAGTAATCTCCCTTCCATCTCATTCACAGCAGCCACTCTGGAGAAATTATCTTCACATTTTAGACTTAAGTATATACCCTGTGGATGTGAGTTTAATTTGTAGCTTAAAAGATTTCTCAAATCTGTGGTGAAGCCACATGGGTGACTGCATACAAGACTTATGTATCTGCACATGTATTGTCCTGGAAGACAACACTTTATGCTTGGTAATTGATATATTTTTTTAAAAAAAGATTGTAAAACCAGGGCTTTTTTTCATCTGGAACTCACCAGAACTCAAGAATGTCAAAGGTTCCTTAGAATGAGCCACAAAATAAGGTTAATATGAACAGTTCTGTAGAGAAAACAGTTATTTCTTCAATGATTGCAGAAAGTTTAAGTGGACCAGGATGTCCTGCAAGCCATTCCCAGTGCCTTTTCATAGTATAACCTCTCCAACAATTTGGGCTGTAGGGAAACTTGGAATATTTTAATTGTTCAGGAGTTCTATACCATATATATATGGTCTTAAGAGAGGTCTCACAAACTTCTGCTGAGGCAGATTTAATTGGTTTTTGAGACCCTAAATCAAACCACACAGAATCCTCTATGCTTATCCCTAAATTTTCCTCCCAGAACATATGTGTTATGAAAAATTACAGAATTTCAGCACGAAGTTACAGAACATGCATAAATTGGAAATGAAGCAGTATATCTGCCCCAAACTTAGCTAGCATTGAAAGCAGGATTGTGTATGACTGCTCTGATAACATCATAAGCACAAACCACCATGAATACACAACAAATATGATGCCTAGACAGGTCCTGAAATTGGAGTGAATTACATGGGGACAGTGTTGATTATGTTTCACTATGTGTGCTTCTGCCTATTCCATTTCAATCACTAGCTATAAACTGGCAGCCATTTTGGGTTGCCTCTCTGACCATGCTGTACGGCAGAGGTTTTTAACTGGGATAGAGAAAAGCAGGCCGTGTTTCAGGGTCGAAAGACTGGCTTAACTTACTCCGCAGTCGTGGGTGTTTTCCTCTGAAAAACATAGCTGACAGTTCTAATAAGACTGCAGCTCCAACAAACCATTGTCTGGGGTCATTGGACAACTGTTGCATAGAACATCTGTGAAGAATCACAAGGGAATTTGCTATGGGGAAAGTAAAAAAATAAATAAATTGTGTTTAAATTTTTGTGTATGTTCCCCTAGAACACACAGAATTGATGATTGCCTCTGTAGATTTATAACAAATGAACCCATGCCATATTGAAATTGTGTATTCACATTTGCCTCGTGAAAATAACTAAGGATTATGGTAGTTTTATCATCACAACGCCATTTATTGGTGTCATAAAAGGAGGCGAGGACTGATTTTCTCCTGGGATGTATACTAAGAAAACATTGATTGCACAGTACAGTGATAATAGTGTATGAAAATATTTGTGTATTGGGTTTTTTGCAGGTTTTGTTTAGAAAATGGATTTCAAGCAAGCCTAAGCTTAGAGGCATGGTCAGGTAATTAGAACTTTCCTCCACCCAATACTATGACAGGTGAATAAACCACCCTCAAACACCCTCCCCTACAATGCCAATAATTCTCAGCAGATGGGATTAACAGATCACCTTGACATATAGTGTGGGAGTCATAAGACTACAACAAGACAGACAGCAGTGGTCAGAATTCTTGGGAGCCAGTTTGGTCAGATATACCCACAGGACCAAAGACTTATAGCAGAGTCTGGTCACAGGGTTTGCAAGAATGACAACTTAATTAGCCTGCTTGTTAGCCAATATCTTTCCTTTTCCTTGGGAACGAATCCAGAGCCCAAGGGACCGTCAACTGATTGTATCTCTCCCTGTGCAGCAATTATATTATCGCAAAGCCATTTTAAATGCAATTTTGAATGTGCTGAAATGAAACTCTGTTGCACACGCTGTACCCACGTTTCAAGAGTGCCAGAAATGATGGGATTAGGATGCCAAATCTCCACATTCTGAATCCTATAGATTTGGGGGGAATTACAAGCAAGAAAACGACCAAGGTATGCCTTCCTTACCTGTGCTTTACTGATAACATGCCTGGATGCTTCACGGTGGAGGAAGTCATTAAGACCATGTCCAGAATACAAATTATGATATTGCTTTCACACAACAGATGGAAACACTTGTTACTGTCATCAATGTGCAGTGGTACCTCTGGTTACGTACTTAATTTGTTCCGGAGCTCCGTTCCTAAACTGAAACTGTTCTTAACCTGAAGCACCACTTTAGCTAATGGGGCCTCCCGCTGCCGCCACACCACTGGAGCATGATTTCTGTTCTCATCCTGAAGCAAAGTTCTTAACCCTAGGTACTATTTCTGGGTTAGCGGAGTCTGTAACCTGAAGCGTATGTAACCTGAAGTGTATGTAACCCGATGTACCACTGTACATGTCAAAGTGTCTAAGTATGGTGTTTTATAATGTACCTAAACATTTAAAGTGTGAATGTAACAAATAGAGGCAGTCACCATGGATCTGTGAATACATTCATGGATGTAGTAATGCCATCTCCACCCTTAGGTACCACCCCTGTTGAGAAGAAGTCAGGGCGGGGCAGGATTCAGATGGCTCTTCATGGCTCAAAAGAACATATGATGGGGTGCACAAGGCCATGGAATTAGGCAGGTGAATTCACTATACTGCTTATGGCACCTTTTAAAACACATTTCTTTAAGCAAGTCTATCCAGACATGCAGATTTCACATGTACAGTATTTCAATACAGTCATACCTCGGGTTACAGATGCTTCAGGTTGTGTTTTTTTGGATTACGGATGTGCCGAAACCCAGAAGTATCGGAACGGGTTACTTCTGGGTTCGGCGGTCGCGCATGCGCAGAAGCGCTAAATCGTGCTTTGCGCATGTGCAGAAACACCGAATCACAACCTGCGCATGTGCAGACGTGCCACTGCAGGTTGCGAACACTGTGGGTTGCGAACGTGCATCCTGCACGGATCACGTTTGCAACCCGAGCATCCACTGTATGTTGTTTTGTTTTATTTTATAGTGTATATTTTAAAACCTCTGATTTTATTTTGAAACCTTTTAGACTAACTTAAAACACCTTTATTGGTAACCTTAATGTATATTTTATGTTTCAAATAAACTGATTAAAGGGTATTACATTTAAGAGGTATAAAACATTTTGTCAACAAAAGCAGTAACTGAACCCCCTACATCAACCCAACCTTTCCTTCTTCTTCCCTCCTTCCTTTTTTATGCTGGCTTTCTGCTGGTTTTATGCTGACCTTGTACAGATTTTATGCTCCTTTCTTGCCTTTGTTCTATTGATATTGTACTCATAATGTTTTAAAAATCTATTTCTTGGTGTATTTTGTACTTGATGAATTTCTTGAATTGTGTTTTGTGTTTGATTTTTTATATGTTTTGTAAACCACCCAGAGGACTTGGTTGATGGGCAGTATAAAAAGGTCATCTCTTCTGATCAGTTGTTTTCTGCAAATACTTCACAGCTTTAGAGGTGGGATAGGTATTAAATAATTCCCCTCAATGACAAATGCAAACTGTGAAAATTTTGTAGAGGCTTAGGCATGCAAGTCTCCTGCTAGGTGGTAATCAAGGCACTTAGTAAGAATTCACTGGAACATTAATTTACAGTATAATTGTATACATGTTAAGTGAGTTTCAAGTATGAAACTGCAAATGCTCAAAGCATAGTTGTTTACTTGGATGGCAAACTGGTTTTTCTTTCTGTTTTCCTGTAAACACCTGTTGACCGTCTGTCTGCACAAATTTGCATATGGCCTAAAAGGATATGCAAATACTATGCATATTGCAATATGCAATACTACTTGTGTCTTCAGGTAGTGCAATAGAATATTATTATTTTTCTAATTGTGGTCCTAATCGTGGTCTTCAGGGTGGCATCAGAAACTCGGTGTTTGTGCAACAAAACAGCACAAAACTTCGGCACACGTTTGCAGGACCTACAACAATATTGTTTGAGAAGTGTTTGGTGTTCACTAGGAGTCCTCAATATATATATATAAAATATATAAAATAATAATAGTGGATGGTACTGTGGGGCAGCAATGATACCTGATCTCTGGTGTCTTGCATTGCTACTGCTTACTGGGAGGTAGAGGAGGAGTGCTAAGGCAGTGGTGAGGTCAGGATTCACAGGATGAGACCCAGACCAATGAATTCAAATTATAAGAAAGGAGATTCCACTGAAACATGAGAAACAACCTTCTGACAGTAAGAACCATTTGATGGTGGAACTGACTACAATGGAAGATGGTGGACTCTCCTTCATTGGAGGTTTTTAAACAGTGGTTAGATGGCAGGGGGTTGGGTTAAATGACTTTTTAGATCCCTTCCAACTCTACTATTTTATAACTCCTTGATTCCTTTCTGCTAGTGAAGGCCATTGGTGAAAAACATGCATGTCATCCTAACCTCCATGTTGGGTTGGCCTGGGCAGTGAGGATGTGCTGTTAATTTTGGACATTCCTGCTTATTAAATTTGCAGAGCATTAAAAAAAAACCACTTGAAAGATGGGCATGCAACATTTGGATTAGCAAACTTCTATTTTAATGCTGTGTATCATTTCACAATACATACTAGAAATTGATTTGTACCGTGCTGCAGATGGGCTGCCAAAACAGCAGAGCATAAACGTTTTTCCAATCCAGAGAAGAGCAAGTCTCAAGAGAGATGGCTTTCCTGGGCTGTTTTGCAAATGGGTTAATGAAGGATATGAACTTAATGTAATTAACTATTGATTGCTATGGTGAAACATTATCAGTGGGATGGAAGTAGAATTGAGAAGGCTTAAAAATAGTGAAATGGTCTTTGAATACACTTCAGCTCCTTTAAGTTCTCCTGGAATGCTTATAATAAAAAAAAAATGGCCCAGTACGTCCAGGA